>NC_065587.1:72361032-72986032 GCF_024542745.1 Macaca thibetana thibetana
AGACCTGCACAAAAGAAATGTCTAAAGGATGTGCTAAAATGAAGGAAAATTACCCCCAGGAGGTTAGACTAAAGTTTTAGTAAGAAAGAATAGTGAGTAAATAAAAGTATAATCATGTATATAAATCTAAACAAACATTGTCCTGGTAAAATAATATTTGTGGGATTAAAAAGTAGACAAGCCTAAAGTATTGAACAACATGGTATATGTCAGCAGCATATGACACAGTTAGTTGCTCCTTAAAACACTTCCTTGATTTTCTTGCAGGACACCACACACTTGCCTTCTAGCTGTTCTTGCTCAGTGGTCTTGGCTCAGTCCTCCTCATCTTTTGACAGTGGTGTGCATCAGGCCCTGTCTTTGTCCCCTTCTTGTGTCTTTTATACCCACTCCTTCAGTGATCTTCACTATCACAGGTTTAAGCACCATGATCCTCTCACCCAGACTGCTCCCATGAGCCTCCAACCCAAACATTAGTTCCCTACTCAGTGTCCCCACTTGGATATCTTAACATGGCTATGGCCAAGCTGAGCTTTGGATGTTTATTTCTCAGGCTTGCTTCTCTGACATACCTTCCACCATTCAGCACATAACACCTTCATCACCCTAGCTGCTCAAGCCAAAATCATGGAATTGTTCTTGTCTCGTTCTCGATGTCATGTTCTCATTGGACAGCCAGTCTATCAGCAAATCTTGACTCCGTCTTCAAAAATGTTACCCAGCCACTGTGTCTCACCTCTGCCACTGTTCCCACTTGATCTAGGCCACCACTGTCTCTCACCTGGACTCTTGCAGTTACTTCATAACTGATCTCCCTGCCTCTGCCATTCACCCATCTAGTCAGTTCCTTGTGCCACAGCAGAGTGGTACTGGAAATTATTTTCTTCAACCAAATTGAAGAAATTGATGACATATTTGTGGGTGTAATCAGCAGAATTCTAAAGGTGGCCCCCAAGATTTCTGTCCCATGTTTATTCAGTCACATACTACTCTAGGTACTGCAAGAGGAATTTTGCAGATGTAATGAAACAAGGGAGGTGACTTTAAGATACAGAGAGTTTCTATGGTGGGTGGCAGAAGAGGAAGCCAGAGAGATTGGAAACATGAGGACTTGATACACCATCCCCAGTTTAGAGATGGAGGGGCCACAGAAGTTTTTCTGTTTTTGTGAGACAGAGTCTGGCTGTGTCACCCACACTAGAGTGCAGTGGCAAGATCATGGCTCTTGGGCTCAAGGGATCCTCCCTCCTGGATCTCCCAAAGTGCTGGGATTACAGCTGTGAGCCACTGCGTAAGCCCTGAATGCGTTTCAAAGCAGAGTCTTCCCCAGAGTCTCCAGATGAGAGTCCCACCCAGCTGACAACTTGACTTCAGCCTGGGAGACCTCAGGAGACAGCTGATTATTCCCCAGAACTCATGGAATACATGAACAGAGAACGCTACAGAGCTTGCTGGGACTTCTGACCTCTAAAGCTGTGAGATAATAAGTGTGTGTTGTTTTAAGCAACTAAGTTTGCAGTAGTCTGTTACACTAATATAAGCTGGGTGCGGTAGGTCACACCTTTAATCCCAACACTTTGGGAGGCTGAGGTGGGAGGACCGCTTGAGCTCAGGAGTTCAAGACCTGCCTGGACAATATAGTGAGACCCCATTTCTAGTCTTTTAAAAAAAAAAAAAGAAAGAAAAGAAAAAGAGAAGAAACTAATATTGGGGACAAATCTCATCTAAAGGCTCCAACAGAAGATGAAGACATATTTTCCAGAGCCAAATGCATCCAGAGAATAGACAAAGAATCCACTTGGTCAGCCACCCAGCTTTTACAAGCTTTTACATCCAGCAGGCTTGTCTACTTAGTGTCTAAAGGACAGACAAAATAGAATGTTTTTTAAGTCTCCATAATATCTGCATCTATGTTTGAGCCAGGTATGCAGAACTATCTGACAAATCTACCGAGCACTCACCACTGCCATTCCTGTGACCTACAATTCTGAGTTAGAATTTCAAATCAAGCGAAAGTACAGCATCCAGAAGAAACCCACTTGGCATGACCCCTTCCCTACAGTTCATGCAGCCCTTTGGCAGCAGACCGTGAGACCTCAGTGGAAGGTAGCAAGCAGTACCACCCCTGTCACTGGTGCTCAGAGAGTACTGTTAGCTCTCACCTGCCCTTTTTTGTTTTCTTAAAAACTGCAATGTACCTTTTTTATAGACCTAAAATTGATGGTTCTTATAAGCACCAATGACCGTTAAGTTGTCCGTGTACGTTAAAGCTTATCACTTTAGGTAATTTTGTTTTCTTCCGCCAGACTGTTCCCAAACCCATTGCACTGGAGCCATGTTTTGGCAACAAAGCCGCTGTCCTCTCTGTGTTTGTGAGGCTCCCTCGAGGCCTGGGTGGCATCCCGCCTCCTGGGCAGTCAGGTGAGTAGATACGGGCCAGCGACAGACACCTTCTAAACATGTGAGGGAGCTAAGCATGGGATACTTCCCTTTCCTAGAGAACAAGGTTATGAAGGTGATAATCAACAGTGCCTGCCCATGCCATGGCAAGGATTCAGTGAGATAATCCCATTTTCATCTATATGCCCAAAACTGTTTTCCCAAGGTCATCATCCCTTCCTGGGGGGACGTCCCGGGACCTCCTCAGCGTTCCTGCCTCCCCAGCCTCTCAGTGCTCGTGGATGCCTCTGAGCACACCTTCCTTTGCTGTCGGAGTTTCTGGTCCCCCTTTGCCTCTGCTGCTCTTTCCCTGTCTCCTTTGCCCTGTCCTACCCCTGAATCTGGGCGTGCTCCCTTCACTCTGCATGCTCTTCCTTGGTCACCTTCTCCACTCCACAACTTCCAGCCGTCTGCCCTGGGCTGGTGTTTCTTCAACTGGTATTTCTAGCCCTCCTGCATTTCTTTGGCTTTTTCTCTGTTTTAAATATAAGGTACAAACACAACGATAACGTAAAGGAAACGTCTGAAAATCCACGCACAGCTGTCCCACAACCCTCCAATTTTCATTGTTCTGTGTTCTTTCCAGCCCCGACCAGCAATTTAGTTGAAATGATTGTATAGATCTAATTTTTATTCTGCTTTTTTCATATAACTATCTTAAACATTTTTACAGCCTACTACATAATATTTTACCAATGCATGTGACACTTCTCCATCAAATATATGAATCGTAATTATATAAACTCCTATTTTGAAGACAGAAAATATGGAATACAGTTTTGAAGGTACCTCGCTTAATTACAGAGTGCTTTGGAGGATGCCTCAATGTGATCATTTTAGACAACTTTCAGTTGAGATGATTCTGAGGTCAGGGTTACCTTAGCCAGAGAGAACCCTGTGTCTGGTGGAAAGGCTGCCTCAGGATACTGGTCCAGGCCCTGAGCTCCACTGTCCCTTCAGTGCACCCTCAGACCCAGAAGATCCTCCAGCCCAGCTTTAGAACGGTTAGGATCTGTGGTATCTTCACAAGGGAGGCCTTTCTGCATGGCTCGGCCAGGATTCATTGTCTTCATCTCACCTAGGGATTCCTGTGAGTTGAGCCCCTAACTCGGCCTTCCCATGTTGAGGCCAGGACAACTCTCTGATCTGTCATTCAAGTGCAATTTGTGTCTCCTGCCACCACCCAGCCCAGCAAACAGTGGCTGATGCTCCCTGAAGGCAGGGTGGTGGCTGGGGCAGCGAGGTGACAGGTGTGCAGCCCTGTAGCCTTTCCTGCTCCAGCCTTTGCCTGACGTGCCCCAACCACCCAAAACACCTAATAAAGGTCTGTTCACTGCTTGAGACTCACCCAACAGTGGGGCCGTCTTTGCTGCCCTTTCTGTACCCCCTGTTTTAAGTGGTGCCATTTTCTGGACTCCTAGAGCATTCCCCACTATGTGCCAGGCACTTACAGCTGTCTACCCCCACCCCCAGTCCCCTTCACAGGCTCAGCAAGGTGAGTAACACGCTCCACTAACACAGCTCCTGGCAGGTCTCAGCAGGGCTCCGAGCCTGCACTGGCCATTTCCCACGTGTATTAGGAATCCAGCTCCCCCAGAACCGTGCCTTCCCTAATGGATGTCAGATTACTCTGTTACCAATACAGGAAGGAAAACAGGATTGCAAGTCGCCAAAGCAAAGTGGGCGGCGGGGCAGTGATGAGCATGAAGGGTAATTGCTATTGATCGTTGGTTGCTGTGTGCCAGATACTAAGATTTTATGCCTGCCAGGTACTAAGACTTTATGTCAGTTCACTCATTGACTTCACATTAGCCCTGTGCTATTATTATCCCCATTTTACAAATGAGGGAACTAAGGCACGGGGAGGTTAAAGAACCTTGCTTATTCCAAAGCCTGGCCCCAGAGCCTGCCCTGCCTGTATCGTGGTATGGAATGGAAGTGACTAATGCTGACTGAATGATGTGGGTGAATCCAAATCTCCTCATAAAGGGTGCTGCTGTTTCTTGGCTCCTTTTGGAGGCAGGCAGGAGAAATTGGGCACTTAGCATACGTCTGCAATCTCATTTATATGTTCCCACCACCAAGCAGAGCACTCTGCTTGGTTGATGTGCTGAAAAGCAAACTACACCTTTTGTGTAAAAAGTAGGGAAAGGAAAAGAATATGTATTTGTATTTGCATAAATACACACTGATAGAATACATAAAAATTAGTGAAAACATTTACCCAGATGGAGGGGAAGGTGGAGGGAGGGTCAGGGTGGAAGGAAGACTTTTCCCTGTGTATGTGTACCTTTTTGGGGGTTTTTATTGTGTTTTTTTCGTTGGTTTTACATCATGGGATTGCAAAATAAATGTTTAAATGATTTTTTAAAACAAAAGCCAGCTGCTCCCAACCTGTGTTCTCTCTGTGGTTCTCCCAAGGTCTTGCTGTGGCCAGCGCCCTGGTGGACATTTCTCAGCAGATGCCGATAGTGTACAAGGAGAAGTCAGGAGCCGTGAGAAACCGGAAGCAGCAGCCCCCTGCACAGCCTGGGACCTGCATCTGATGCTGGGACCAGGGACTCTCCCGCGCACGAGCCAGTGAGTGGCACACCAGAGCTGTCTGCAGGGAAGGACGCGGCGGGGAAACGGCTGTGCGGTGCGGGGCAGAAGACTGGAAACCCTCAAAGCATCTGACTCACCTGCATGACCACAAGCTTTCTTTGACGGTTTGTCCCATCCGTGTTCCAGCATCTAACCTTTTACTTTTGCATAGGAAATACTTGATTTAATTACAGGTCCAGGAATGAGCTGATGGTTGCTGGAGGAGGCCGGTGTAGAGCCAGTGAGAGAACTAGGAATGACACTCAGGTTCACTGTGGAAAACTGTTCTTGGGACTGTCTCAACTGCAAAAAACAAAAGATGGAGTGTTTACAAGTAGATGTTCGTCATCAGTTGTTCTTGAACTTGGTTGGTCTTTTAAAAACTAGTCAGATGAATTAACTTGTTTTCATCTGAAGCCTGCTATCTTTTTTAAAAGATGTGCTGTTTATTCTTGCACGATTTAGGCAATTCTCTCTCTTCCAGGGAGTACCTTTTTTTCTAGTTGAGAATTAATAATGGTCCATCTCTTTTGATCGTAACAAGCTAGGATAGAAGGGGGGCTATTTTCAATGTCAAGGTCAGCAGCATTACTTCAAATGTAAACTGGTATAACAGGTAGTTTTCTATAGCAACTTGATTAATTTAGTCTTAATCCATTTGAAACTCTCTCTTCCTTTCTCTCTGCCTGTCCCTCTCCTTCTCCCTCTCCATCTTACCCTCCCTCTCTCTCACATACACACACAAATACATACACACAACACTAAGTGCCTAGACTTTAAATAGATCTAGCAATTGGAAAGTTAGTAAGCCTAAGTTTTTACATAATTGCATTCCTACATTCTTGTAAAATTTAAATAGCTACCATTGGCAATCTGCTTTTTTTCTAAAATCTGATTTGCAGCCAGGAAAGAATTTTCTCACCCCAAGGAACGTCTGACCTAGCAGCAGGGATGAGAGGAAAGCAGAAACGAATGAACTGTGAAAGCTCCTGTTTTTATTATCAAAAAGGACACTGTCAAGAAGGCGCCCCTTGCCCCCACCCCCATGTCACCCTAGGCCTGATAAGTGATCAGAGGAAGGGACTCATTCATGTCACGTTTCCTTGAGCAGAAAGGAGCACTGAGAACACTTGGGACCCCTGGATCAGAGAGCAGCTGTGTGTCCTGCAGCCTCCTCTGAACTTGTGGTTCATTCTTAGGCTGGGGTGGACTCAGATGCCAGGAGAGAGACAGCCTCCCATTGTCAGGCAGAAGCTGCCCAAAGCCTAGAGAAGGACCTGTTTGCCCTCTTTTCCCCAGGAGGGGCTCGACCCACCCCCCCACCCACCCTCCCTCTCAGACCAAGGTGGTGACTGTGAGGAGGGCAGCAAATGCTGACAAGGATGAAAAGCACATGGAAAAAAAATGGATGAGGAGGGAAAACTCTATGCCAAATGGAAAATGACCAAATTTAGATTTGAGAGAGTGGGACAGTCCCCTGCGCCTCTCCCAGAGGGCACTGCCTGGAAATTGTGTTTTCCCGATTTATGGTGCTCCGTTCTGGCATTACGCGGCTGCCTCCCAGAAGCTCTCTTCTGCCTCAAAACCTGGGATCTCT
The DNA here is from genome assembly GCF_024542745.1 of Macaca thibetana thibetana. Taxonomy (NCBI): domain Eukaryota; kingdom Metazoa; phylum Chordata; class Mammalia; order Primates; family Cercopithecidae; genus Macaca; species Macaca thibetana. The sequence continues at coordinate 72,367,652 of NC_065587.1, forward strand.
GGTATTACCCTATTGGGATGGACCGCTGGACAGCAATGCTCGAGTTTGTGAATTTGGAGAAATACTCAAAAGAGCTAAAACTGTGGCGTTTTACCTTTAAATGCCATGCCTAGAGAGAGAGTATTGTCTCTTCCCCAACACTAACTCCACTCCCATGAAGAATTGCCTGGAAAGATGTTTTCAAGGAAGTTGAACCATAAAACACTATCTGATGCACAAAACACCTCTACTTTGAGACTCACCTCTCATAAAGCTTCTTTTTCACATTATTGTTGAAGAGCAGACGTTCTAGAAAAGACCCCTCCTCTCATGAGCTCCCCCATCCCTGCTACAGAAAACAGCGCCCATAGCGCCTGCAGTGGGCTGACCCACCAATTCCCACCGCGCCCCCCTCCGCCCCGCCTGCAGTGGGCTGACCCACCAATTCCCACCGCGCCCCACTCCGCCCCGCCTGCAGTGGGCTGACCCACCAATTCCCACCGCGCCCCACTCCGCCCCGCCTGCAGTGGGCTGACCCACCAATTCCCACCGCGCCCCACTCCGCCCCGCCTGCAGTGGGCTGACCCACCAATTCCCACCGCGCCCCACTCCGCCCCGCCTGCAGTGGGCTGACCCACCAATTCCCACCGCGCCCCACTCCGCCCCGCCTGCAGTGGGCTGACCCACCAATTCCCACCGCGCCCCACTCCGCCCCGCCTGCAGTGGGCTGGCCCACCAATTCCCGCCGCGCCCCCCTCCGCCCCGCCGGCAAGGCAAAAGGGAGGCCCCTGGGCATTGTCCTCCCACAAGGAAGATCCTCTTTGTTTGTTCAAAGAACCAGTTTTCCTTGGCCGAAGAAGTCTCTTCCCCATGTTAGTCCTATGCCTTGAAATATCATGCACCATGACCCACAGCCATCTGGTTATGTCTTTTTTTTTTTCCTAAAAGATAATGTTTATTTTTAAAAAGGAAGGAAGGAGCAAGTGAAGTTTCATCCTGCTCCAGCAGTGGGGAAGCCGCTGAATCCACCTGCTTCTCCTTTGCAACCAACAGCAAACAGCTTCCTCTGGCCTCAGGGCAGAAAAAGGGAATGGCAGGGAGTAAGAGGCGCTGGGCTTGGGGCCTGTTACCAAGAAGGAATGGGTTGTCATCTGGCAATGTTGCGTGTCACAAGAGAGCCTGTATATAAATTAAAATAGTCAAGACAACACTGACCTTGCACTTGTACATAACTATACAGTAGTGTCCAGAATGCTCAGACATTCGGCGTGTACATAAAACAGAAAAAATCTTCATGTATTTTTATTAAATATAACGATGTCTGAGTTTCATCTAAGATGTTTTTGTGCCATATGCTGGGTATCCAGGTTCCGAGAGTTCCTCTTGCCAGGCCCCAATACATGAATAACCCAAGAAACACATCCCCATTGTGTGATGTGTTCAGATGCATCTGGCACCAATTAGGTATTTCTTAAAACGGGACCCATCTGTCAGAGTCATATGAAAAATCAGGCAGGGAATCAAAACGGCAGCGCTTGAGGAGACTCGGGAGGCAGAGGCATCTCTGCTGCTGCCCTTGGCCCTGCAAGCACATCATGACCCTTTCTGGCAGCCTCTTGGTACTCTGGGTAGTGAGGGATGAGCAGTCTTGTCCTGAGAAATGTTTCTGTTAGTCTTAAGTTCAAAGACTATAACCTGTGGCAATCAGACTTTCCAAAGGAGGGTTCTCCATTTTTTGTAGTTTTGTCTAAATTTTTAATGACCATTTCCTGGAATCAGTTTATTATACTGAAAACTGGGAGTGAGAGAAGGGAGCTAGTTTGTTGATAAATAGTTCCCATGTCCCCGTGGAGAATTCGACATACCCTGAACTCCTGTGTGCCTCCTGCCGTCCCTGCACATAGCCTGGGGATAAGCCTGCGCCTCCCTGTGTGGAGAGAAGGCAATCCCAGATCCCCTGAGCTAACCCGGAGAAAAGGCAGTTCTAGACAGAAGACTGTCAGCAGAAGGAAAGTACTGGACTACCCGTGGGTAAGGACTGCCATTCAAGACCGGAGACACCTGGGAAATAAAAAGAGCAGGGCACTGCCGGTGGGAAGAGGCATTTTACCTTCCAGTGCAAATCCTGCTCCTTTGATTTAATGGGGTGTATTGGGGCCAGGGGCTGATTCACTTCCTTGGGAGATGGTGGTGGTTTCATGAACATCTTTGATCCTTCCATTTCATTTATTCACCCATGCATTCAACAAGTATTTGCTAAACACTAACCTAAGCTAATGCTAGGGTAGTGACTTAGATGTAAAAATAGATTTTAGAATTAAAATCCAAGGCCTCACACCCCTGTCAACCCAGGAGATCTTTCCTTGTGGTGGTTTCTGTGAGAATTGGCTATCCTGAGGACAGAGCCAGGATGGCAGAGGCCTCCTGTCCTCAGGGCATGCCCTGCCTACCTTCTGAAATGTTTACCCCATTGACCAAACTTGGCTTCAGCCACTGCGGTGGTTTCTAGATAGCCGGGCCCACCAAGAGACATTGCCCCTTGATGAGAGTCAAACACCCTGCCTACAAGGAGATGTTTTGAAGTGGAGAGGAAAATTGGCGCCTTCTCTTTTAAAGGCAATAATGGAATTGACTTTCAGTAACTGAATTTGTGCACAAAACATTCTAAACACTAGTGAAGCCTGTTTCGTTGAACTAATTCTGGCTCTGGAAATGTTTTTGTTTTATAGTTATTTACGGTTTCGTTTGTTTGGATTCAAGCTTAGTTTGTTAATATGTATAATTTAGCATCTATTACACTCATGTAAATATGGAGTAAGTATTGTAAACTATTTCATTGCTGGGGATTGTGGGTGTTATACATACATTTAGGACTGCAATTTTTTGGTATTTTTTGTATTGTAAAATAACAGCTAATTTAAGCAGGAACAAGAGAACTAAGGGAGGTCTGTGCATTTTAAACACAAATGTGAAGAACTTGTATATAAACAAAAGTAAATACTATAATACAAACTTCCTTCTGAAATAAAAGTAGATCTGGTAAAAATGTGGCTTTTGTTCTGAGTGTTTCATTTTGATTTTGCATTGTTTTGCCTATATTTACATTTTGTTCATTAGAACCTAAAGGGAAAAAAAAGCGTTTACCAGTTTTCAGACTGCCTCAGAGGAAGCACTTGGCAGTTATGGAGGTAAGAGTGAAAACCCCTGGCAGGTACCTCAGACACCCCTCCAGGCAGCTTGTGAGCCACAGACCTTCCACAACAGCCTTTGTGTGCCTACAGGGCAGCGGGGCCCGTGGGGGCAGGGACAGATCTGAGCAGTGAGGTATGGACAGCTGTCTCACTCCTCCACTAACCACGCTGTTGTCTCCAATGTATTCTTCCACTTTGCGCTGTCCTCACGGGCTCCTGAATGTCCCTCTAGGTTGTCTCCAAACTGCTAAATCTCAAGTGTGCTGACAGGTCTCAACCGTGGCCACAGCATTGTCGTTGTCGTTGGCCTTGAATTTTTGATGAAGTTACTCCCATTGGCAAGGCCTTGTTTGGGGGCCTCCTGTGCGTCCTACCTCACTTTGTCTCCTGCCCTCAGAGTGGGTCAGAGTCGTGCATTTCATTGCCCCAATGCAGAGTGCAGATTCCCAGTGCTATGGGTTCCTTCCAGAAGGATGAGGTCATTGAAAGGAGGAAACACAAGGCGGTCACTCCTATAGGGGAAGGTGGCAGGGTACTAGGGCCAGGGCCTGAGGTGAGGGCAGGAGCCTGGAGGAGGCCTGCCCACCAAAGCTCAGGTCTGGCTTGGGGAGGGAAATGGCTGGACTAGTGGCCACAAACAAGTTGAGAAGGACATTGAAACTCTTCCAGGGAGGGCTGTGGGAGCCACCAACAGTAACAGGATAGAAACCCTGTGATTTGGTGGTACTGTGGCAGAGGCAATGCTGTGTTTACCAAACCTACTGGGCCCACAGCTCATCATTTCCCCAGCCTCCCTGCAGTTAGGTTGGAACCAAGCTAAGCCGTGGGCAAGGGAAGGTTGGAAGAAGCGATGGGCACCAATTCCAAATGGCACACAAATGCTCCCACAGGGGACTCTCCTGGGGGCCACATGTTAAAGACACTGGAGGGACTGTGGGTCCCTGAGTCACCCCTTAGAGGTCGGCCACCCGATCAGTAAGAGCTCTGCTGGCCATTGCATCACTGAAAGCAAACTCACTCTACTGATCCACTGAGACTTGGGGCTTTGTCACCAGTTAGCTTTTCTTATTCTCACCAATATACAAATCAGCACTTTGAAGTGCAGTGCCCCTGTAACCAAAACCTTAGGTACATGGCACTGGCTCAGCGTGTGGCCAGGTGGCGAGCAGTGAGAAGACAGGTGCAGCTGGCAGGACAACTGAGGTCCCTGCCAGGCAGAGCAAAACATCTGGTAAGGCTGTTTCGCTCGGTAACTCGGAAAGCAAACTCCATGTCTGCTGACTTTTTGACTTGAGGGGAATCAACAACAACAACAACAAATCCTATGTGTTGATTGTTACTGGCTGCTTTTGGCGAGGCATCACGAGAAAAAGTTTACTTCAAGAAAGAATTAGCCAGTTTACAAGCAGAAGGGAAAAGGGTGGAAAGATGTCAACCAGGGCCTTGCAATTCTGGAAAAGCCAACTGCTTCTAGTCTCCAATAGTAAGAGGTGCATGTGAGCAACAAAGGCCCCATGAGACTTAGTTGAACACAATGACTGGGCCTCATGGTGACCATCCAATGAAGGGTGTGGTCTTCCCACTGGAGCCTGGAAACTGCAAAGCCAACTTGAGGGAGGGGCACGTGGTTAAGGAAGCAAAGAAAAAGCTGACGTGGGAACTGTTTCCAGGAACAAACCACGAATGTAGTCACTGACCCTGGACCTGCCTGGAAATAAAGATGTAGTAAGTTTAAGAAACCATTAGCAAGGCCTTAAAAAAAAAAAAACCGTGGCGATTCAGGATATCTTATATTCATCTTCAGGCAGGAAGATGGTTGTGAAAGCTGTGTCCAGCGAGGATGTCACAAGCTCAGATGTGGCCCCAAGAGCAGAACTGGGCCTGAGCAAGGACTCCCCGCAGCCCAGGACAGGGCCCAGCATGATTGCAAAAACACCGCAGAGCAGCAATTGCTGCATCTGCACCCTCTCCTTCCTGGGCAGGAAGGCTTAGGAGGGTGTCCTGCCTGTTCTCATCACTACCTGCTGGGTGTGAGGTGGATTGTCTTGTTAACTGAGGATTGTGGATTTTAAAGAGCCACCTGAGGGAGGTTGCATCTTCTGGAGGTCTGAGCGGGATGTGACCGTGTATTGTCCCCCTTGGAGAGGGTGCCCGTGACCCATGTAGGAGAGGAAGCACAAAACTGGTTTTGGTGATCACAATAGCAAACTGGGCCAGATGCTTACCACACATTTCCTCTTCCTGAGTCCACAGCTTCGACTGCATGACCTGGGCCCATGGCATCTGGGTAGAGCTTTGGGACCAGCCCTCACCAATGATGTATCATTTCAAGGCCATTTAGAGTGACAGTGTCTCCTCCACTGTCTCCATCAACCTTGAAGGCTTATGTTGAAGATGGTAATACAACAGGATTGAAGGAGACTGGGCCCCTGAATGACTTTGTGGAACAGAGCACTATAGGCCAAAGGTAGTAGAATTAGGTATATTTTCTTACCCTGCTTAAGTGAATTAATTATTCTCTACATTTATTCACCTATTCAACAAATTTTTATTGAGCACATCAGGGCTAGGCATTGTGTCAGAACCAGAGATTTTGCAATGAACAAAACAGACAAAAATCCATGTCCTCCAGGGGAGTTGGTAATAAAATGTCAGATAAGCTCTATGAAGAAAGGTAAAAGTAGGGTTGGGGGTAGAAAGTGCTGGGGGGATTGCTTCTTAACATAGTGTGGCTAGGGAAAGCCATTCTGCTAAGGTGACAGCTGAGCAGAACAATGAGTGGAGGGGGCCGGAAGGAATGTGGAGGTCTGGGAGAAGAGCATTCCAAACAGGGATGGCAGGTGCAGAGGCCCTGAGGGGGCAGCATGCGTGGTAGGCCTGCTGGATATTTCTGAGAATGAAAAAGTCTGTTCCCAGTTGTTTGTGTGGAGAACCTAACCCAGTTATAAACATAAAGTACTTGAGAGCTGGTTTAATATACAGCCAGCTTTCCAGCAATGCAACTACTGTGTACATCAAGGGAAAACTAAACTTCATTTTCCTTAAAATTTATCACCAGCTGGTCATCATTTTGACAAATTCTGTCAACAACAGCAATGTCATTCCTGGAATCTGTATGGGTCGCATCTGAACAGACACACGCCCTGCAGCCCTGCAGGTACTGGCTGTGTAACACGCCTGGCAAGAATTCCCTTCCAACCTGTGTCCCAGAAACAAGAAAGCGATTAGACCGGAAGATCCCAATGGCTGTCTCAAATGTGCTGGACGGAATTCCCAGGGCCCGCTGGCATGCCCTGAAGCCTTTCCTTCCACGTTTGGTTCCTGCCCCTTGAAGACCCCATTTCTGAGTTTGTGTGTGTTTTACTTTCTAGTGCGTATCCTCATCTTAATTTTTCTCTCTCTTCTGCCTTGAACTGAAGTTTCACTTGGGTGTGGAGAGACATGTCCCCAGCAGAGCAGCTTCCCGAGACATCTTCCAACCCAGGGCTTCCCTGCAGCCCGGCAAGGCAGGCCCGTGCATTTCTGCTTCAGCTCACAAGCATGCCAGGTTCACTGGCAAGTTGCTGTCTGGCTGAGGGACTGCTTCTAAAGCCCACACAGCCTCTGTCCTCCTGGCCCTCTAGAAATTTCACCAACCTGTGTCCACATTTCATGCAAAAATGAGCTGGTTCTGTGCGCATGGCCCGGCCTGACTCACTTGGTGGGTGGTGAGTCGTTTCCACTTCAACCTTGCACCTAATCACTGGGCTCCACACCAGGATGGGCATTCATGAGCCATGAAGTTTCCAGCAATAAATCCACGGATACTTCCAGCACCTGCCTTTTTGCATCACCCCCACTCCCAGCCACCTGCCAGGCAACAGGTAACAGAGAGACCCAGTCACAGGAGGGTAGTGTGGGGGCAGGACTGCAGTCTCCCAGAGCCCGTGCACAAAAGTGACAACTCCCTGCAGGACAAGGAGGCTGACAGTCAGACGTGGAGGAACAAGGTATGACCCATTCCTGGTCATGGGGGCCACACCTGGACTCAGCCTTGAGGCTTGGCCAGACTTAACACCGTGTATAACCCAGGACCTTTTTAGGTAGAAGTAATGGAAGCCAAACTCTAATGATCTTAGACAGCGCTATTAGTCTCCTGGGGCTGCCAGAACAAATTACCACAACTTCAGTGTCTTGAAACAAGAGAAACTGATTTTCACAGTTCTGGAGATGAGAAGTCTGAAATGCAGGTGTTGGCAGAGATGTAGTCTCTCCAGAGGCTCTAGGGGAATCTGTGCCTACCTCCTCCATCTTCCAGTGGCTCCTGACATTCCTTGGCTTGTGGCCGCATCACCCCCATCCCTATCTGTCTTCCCCTGGTCTTTTGCTCAAAGTGTCTTAGTTTCCCTCTAGACACCTCTGCATCGCTCTCATAAGATGCAGATGTGCGACATGTAGGTGTTGAGAGTCCACTCAGATAATCCAGGATAAGCTCCTCTCAAGATCTATAACTTGGCTGGGCACAGTGGCTCACGCCTGTAATCCCAGCACTTTGGGAGGCCAAGGCGGGAGGTTCATTTGAGGTCAGGAGTTGGAGACCAGCCTGGGCAACATGCGGAGACCCTGTCTCTACTAAAAATAGCCAGGCGTGGTGGCACACATCTATGGTCCCAGCTACTCAGGAGGCTGAGGTAGGAGGATTGCTTGAGCCTGGGAGTTTGAGGCTGCAGTGGGCTATGACTGCACCACTGAATTCCAGCTTGAGTGACAGAGTGAGACTGTCTCGAAAAAAAAAAAAAAAATCACATCTTTGCCACAGACGGTAATACTCTTTTGCCTACATATAAGGTAATATTTACAGGTTCCAGGGATTAGGATGTGGGCATATCTTTGGGACCACTGACAGCCATGAAGCAATCTCATAATTTTCAAATAGGTTCTGTCTTTTTTTTTTTTTTTTTTTTTTGAGACGGAGTCTCGCTCTGTCGCCCAGGCTGGAGTGCAGTGGCGCGATCTCCACTCAGTGCAAGCTCCACCTCCTGGGTTTACGCCATTCTCCTGCCTCAGCCTCCCATGTAGCTGGGACTACAGGCGCCTGCCACCACGCCCAGCTAATTTTTGTATTTTTAGTAGAGACGGGGTTTCACCGTGTTAGCCAGGATGGTCTCGATCTCCTGATCTCGTGATCCGCCTGTCTCGGCCTCCCAAAGTGCTGGGATTACAGGCGTGAGCCACCGCGCCTGACCGGTTCTGTCCTTTTTATCTTTCCAATCTTTTGGAAAGCATATGCCTATATTTTTAATCTGCAATTCTATTTTTATTTGAGTTCATTTCATTTCTGGTTTTCATTTATTTTTTATTGAGACAGGGTCTCACTCTGTCACTCAGGCTTGAATACACTAGCACAATCACGGCTCACTGCAGCCAACTCCTGGGCTGAAGTGATCCTCCAGCCTCAGCCTCCTGAGTAGCTGGAACTACAGACGCACATCATCATGCTTGGCTATTTTTTAATTTTTTCTAGAGACAGGCTCTATGTTGCCCAGGCTGGTCTCAAACTCCTGGTCCCAAGCAAACCTCCAGCCTCGGCCTCCCAATGTGCTGGGATTATAGGAGTAAGCTGCCTTGCCCAGCCTCCAGTTTTGTTTTGTTTCATTTTGTTTGAGACAGAGTCACACTCTGTCACCAGGCTGGAGTGCAGTGGCACAATCTCGGCTCACTGCAACCTCTGCCTTCCAGGTTGAAGCAATTCTCCTGCCTCAGCCTCCTGAGAAGCTGGGATTACAGGCATGCTCCACCACGCCTGGTTAAATTTTTGTATTTTTAGTAGAGATGGGGTTTCGCCATGTTGGTGAACACAAAGTATTTGAAAGCTGGTTTAACATACAGTCAGTTTCCCAGCAATGCAACTACTGTGTACATCAAGGGAAAACTGAACTTCGTTTTCCTTAAAACTTATCACCAGCTGGTCATCATTTTGACAAATTCTGTCAACAACAGCAATGTCATTCCTGGCATCTGTATGGGTCACATCTGAACAGACACACGCCCTGCAGCCCTGCAGGTACTGGCTGTATAACATGCCTAGCAAGATTTCCCTTCCACCCGGTGTCCCGGAAACAAGAAAGCAATTGTGATCTGCCCACCTCAGCCTCCCAAAGTGCTGGGATTACAGGCGTGAGCCACTGTGCCAGCTTCTTCAGTTTTTTTTTTTTTTTTTTTTTAATGCTTATATTTTACTCTAATTAACTGAGTCAAAAATGGAGAAGAGTTGAACACACTTTCATGTAAGGCAAATCCTTTAGCTGATATTTAATTCTGCATTTGGGCTACCATGCCATTGTGGTTAGCGGGGCAAGGTGATGAGTTCTCCCTCAACACATACACCCTGCCTCTCCCCAACCCACTTACAGGTGTCCATTCCCACGCAGGCGCTGGGTGCCTTAGAGTATTCCCTCTTCTTCGTAAAGTGAGAATGGGCTGGACTCAGCTTCAATGCCCAACGACTCCTTTTTTTCCTTTGGGAAACTGTCCTTCCCCTTCCATGTAACCATGGTGGGCTGAGATCACTCACTGAGCTACAGGAAAAGGCCCATTACCCATGCTGGGCCCATCAGGGTTCTGCCTGGGACAGTCCATGAATGCTGGAAGAGAGAGGTACTTTCCCTACTGAGGCTGCTAAAAGGAGACACTGCAAACTGGGGCTGCTGGTGGCAGTCTTACCCTGTCGGTGACAGCCTGCCTGGCTGCAGGGAAAACCAATGCACAGACACATGGCTCAGGCACATGCTCAAGCTATTCTGATTTGTTTGTTACAGTCAAGAGAGTCCTTCGCCGGGCACAGCAGCTCATGCCTGTAATCCCAGCACTTTGGGAGGCTGAGGCAGGCAGATCACTTGAGGTCAAGAGTTCAAGACCAGCCTGGCCAACATGGTGAAACCCCGTTTCTACTAAAGATACAAAAATTAGCCAGGCATGGTGGCCTGTGCCTATAATCCCAGTTATTTGGGAGGCTGAGGTGGGAGAATCATTTGAACCTGGGAGGTGGAGGTTGCAGTGAGCCAAGATCACGCCACTGCACTGCAGTCTGGGTGACAAAGCGAGGCTGTCTCAAAAAAAGAGAGTCCTGACTGAAGCTGAGAGGCTGGTGGCCAGCCACCAGGAAGTAGTGTTTGTGGGTCTGATGTGAGCTGCTAAGTCCACACCCGATCTCAGAGCTGGTGGCTCTTTTTCCAATCAGGACAGTTCCAGACCTGAGTTTTGGTGTGGTCTGTACCTAATCCCTGTGTCTTAGGTCAGGATCTCTAGAAGCCAAGCTCAAGACAGGAGTTCTCAAATGCCATGGTTTATGGAGGGAATGCCTTTTGGGGGAACCTGCCAGTGAGGAGAGTAGTAGGAGTAGGGCAGGGGCAGGAGCTGAGCCAGGTGGGGGTCCCAGCTGGAGTCTAGCCTCAGCTTGACCCCACAGGGGCTCTGGAGCAGGAACAGCACACGGCATTGTCCCTTGAGGCAGTCACTGGCTGCAGTTGCCTCTGGGAGCAGAGTAAAAGCGACAGGCATTTCTGGGAGTGCAGTTCCCTACAGAAGGGGGCAGCTCTGAGCTGTGTTACCAGCCACCATTCCCAGCGGCTGAGGGATGCGCTGCACTGGCCCAGAGAGGTCTCTGAGCAAGGCCCCCACAATCTCCACTTCAACCTCCTGCCAAACCTCAAGCAGACTGAGAAGGAGCCGCTAGAGACACAGGAACCCTTTCCTCATCAGGAGTCTCCACGCTTTGGAGGAAGAAGGAGGCAGGCAGGAGGCGGGAGGATCGCTTCACCCTAGAGGTTCAAGGCTGCAGTGGACTGTGATCACGCCACTGCACTCCCACCTGGTGACAGAGTGAGACCCTGTCTCAAAAACAAACAGACCAAAAAAAAACCAATGCTCTTAGTATCTGCTGGGTCCACATTGGGCAGTGTGTGTGACACAGCCACCCCCAGCTGCAAGGGAGGCTGGGAAATGCAGTTTCATTATCTGAGGGGAGAAGGAAAGAAGAGACAAAAGCAATGAAAATCCCTGCCATGAGGAGCTGAGAGCTGATTCCTTTCAGCTTCCTTAGGTGAGGTGATGGGGCCCAGAAAGGTTCTGAGGCCACTGGAGGTCACACAGGCCAGCAGGGATACATCCAGCGGCAGACCCTGGTCCCCAGGCTCCAGGACACAGATCACATAAAAGCAAGGTCAGTCTCAGCACACATAGGTTTAATAAGCACTGCGTGTTATTCCTACAGCTGCAGGAAACCAGGGGGAAGATGGCCACAGGGCCAATGCCAGGCAGGGCACACGGTGGGGCCCATCAAGCAGCATATGGGGAACAGGGAAGACTGCCAGCATGGCCATGGTGCACAGGTGGCTACAATGGTGGGTAATGCCCAGCTGGGAGGATGCAGTGTTAGAAGGGGTCTTGTCCGATGGATTCCTTAAGGGGTTATCTGCTTGGGAGGCTGATATAATTTCCTAGAATTCTGGGATTTTTGAATGGTCTCTGACCTTCTCTAGGAGATCTGGGGCTCCAGGGAGGTCTCAGCTACAAAAGTGACCCTCTCCTGACCCAACCTTGTGAGAGACGCCAGTGGTCTCAAGGTCTGTGGATAAAGGGAGCTACAACCAAGATACCTCCTGACAGGGAGACCGGGGGCTTTGCAGTCAGGCCCCAGCCTACATCCCTCACCCCAGGGGATGGCACACAGGGTATCCAGACCTACAAAGGGCAGCGGGGTGAGAGCACCAGGGCCGGCTTGGGGGGTAAGGCAGTCCCTTTTCAAGGGGCCAGCAGGCCAGAGAGGCAGCCCAGGCAGGCAGGATGCGGTAGCTAGCTGTGCTGTCCAAGGTCGCTGTCCTAGTCAGAGCAGGGCCGGGAGAGCCAGGACAGGAAGTATGGAGAGCAGAGAGCGTCCCTCCAGGGCCCTGACTGCGGAGGACACCTTGGGGGTGGGAGCCAAGTGCAGACTTGAGGCAAAAGCCTGGCTCTGCCCTCTGCCTGCACCCCGACCCCAAGCCCTTCATGCCTCCACCCAGGTCCACTCGACACGGAAAGGTATGAAGGTAACAGTGGGGAAGGTGACAGTGGGGTAGATGCCAGCTCACCCTCCGCTCCCTGCACCTACCTGCAGGAGGCTGTGCTCCGGGTCCCCCTGGGGGTTCAGCTGGTCCAGCAGGACCGGGGGCCACCCTCTGGCAAAGGCCTGAATGGCACCATCTATGAAGGGAGGGGTCCAGGGTGGGCTTGGCTGGGAAACCCTAGCACAGGGCCCAGCACAGGGGACAAAATGAGAGAACTACTGCTGCAAAGACTGGCTCCTTGGGACGGAAGGTGCGTGGTGAGGAATAACAATAAGGACAGTTGTGACAGAGTGACTTAACTGTACAGTCTTCCATTCTCCCCTCTAAAATGGCTCCCGGCCCCCTCCAACCCCGCCCGGGCCCCTCACCCAAGCAGCGGTTCCTTGTAAAGAGCCCGCGGAAGGCTTCGCAGTCCTCACGCCGGTTCCCGCTGGCTCCGCAGTCGCACCAGGGCGCCACGCGCGCGCTCACGTTGTCCACGTAGTTGGGGGTGACGGCGGTGCCTGCGGGGACCCCGAGGGCGAGGTCATCGGCCCACCCAGGCGGAGATATCCCCTGGAGAGCCCCCGCCCACGCCCAGATCGCAGCCGCGCGTACCCACGAGGCCCGCGTAGGCGCGCAGGCAGCGGGCGCGCTGGTCCCGCAGGCAGCCGTCGGGGGCGCTGGGCGCGGGAGTGCATGAGGCCTGAAAGGCCAGGAGGCGCGGCCTGCGCGGCGGGAGGGCGGTGAGCGGGAGAGAGGCTCCGCCCCACCCTCGTCACTGCCCCGCCTCCGCCCGCGCGCACCTGCAGACCCGGCTGCGCTCGCAGAAGTTCAAGGGCTCAAGGCAGGAGGGCGGCGCTGGGCCGGGTCCCGAAAAGGCGCAGGAGGGCACGAAGGTCTGTCGCCGGCGCTCGGCGCACGCGGAGCCCGCGCACGGGCAGAAGAGCAGTGCGTGGGTGAGCGCGGGCGGCCCGCGGGCGAAGAAGCGGCGCAGGGCGCGGCGGCAGCGGGCGCGGGGACAGCCCCCCTGCGCGGCCCGGCTCAGGCACTGCGCCACGTACTCCGAGCGCAGCCGCTGGCACTGCGCGTCCGCCGTGCAGGCTTCGGCCGCGTCCACACATCGGTTCCCTCCGGCCGAGCTCACCGACCCTGGGAAAGGAGCGGGCAGGCTGCAGGTCTCCGTGCGCCCCGCGTGCACACTTCACCCAGCCCGTCCACGCCCCTGGAAGGTGGGGGACACTGAAAACCTGAGAAGGCACAGAGTGTGGCCCAGAAGCGGGGCCGACTGGCATTGATAGGCTCTCCATCGTGGGGATGGGCAGCGGCGGGCTCTGGAGGGCCCTGCAACACGTCAGGAATGAAGAGGGAGCATCAAGGCTGAGGCCTTCCCCAGAAGCTTAGGCCCCTCCTTCCCAGGCATCACCACCATTCCCAGAACGGCCTCACAGGTCCAAAGACGGGTCCAGGGGCTCCTCCCACACTCACGGGCACTACCTGACGGGGGAACAATGAGGCTTTCTGGGGATCTGGCCAATGGAGACTTTAAAACCAGAGATGGCATAGAAGACAGTGGCTGCTCCTAGTCTCTTAATGACAGGCTGGGACGCCATACCTTTCCTCTTCTACCCCTCCACCCCGTCCCTTATCCCCCACCATGGAGACGCTTTGGGTGGGTCTATTGGTTTCTGTTTCTCCCTCTTTCCTGACCTCGTGCTCCTCCTTCCTGATGCTCCCTTGAGTCGAGGTCATCCTGCGCCATCCAGGGTAACTGTAAGTTGGGACTTGGCAGCCCCTTCCCAGAACTTCAGTCACCAAAACCAGGCTAATCGAATCCCCCCCAGCCTTCACAAGTTCTCCAGTCTGGAGCATCTCATTCAGACTAGAAGCCTTTCTGGTGCCCAGCCTGAGTGGATGTGCACAGCCTGGCCCCTCCTCCATCTCCCTGTGTGTTTGTGCACAGGGGTTAGGGGGTGGTCTCCCACCCCAAGGCTGGGAGCAGGGTGCCTCTCTGGCAATGGCCGTGTCTTTCAGGCCGTGGATTGGACCGCGTGGTGAGAGTGATTCCTGCTGTGACTTCAGCACTGGCCTCTGCAGGAAGGATGAACATAGGTCGAGGGCTTAGAATGGTCCCTGAGTAGAGGGGATAGACGGCAGCGGGGTCTCCCTTCCTCCCCTCCTCAAAGGGCACACTTTGCTCTTCTCTCACAGCCTTGCCAGGCACATCCCCGGGTCTTGGCTGCACACACCAGCACCTCGTGTGGCCTAAGGGTTTGGACCCACCTCTGCCTGTTGCTTACCTGTCACCCTTAACACCCTTACCCCGTCTCCACCCTTACAGCAGCTCATCTCAGCTGCAAAATCTCCGCCTTAAACCTTTACCAGATTCCACTTTTCACACTACACTCAGTAAAGTGACCCCTCCCTCTGCGACATCCACGCAGAGAAGGAGCAGTCCAAGAAGGTGGAACAACAGATGAACAACACCGAAGATTCACAGCAAGGAATCTGTGCAATGAGTAGGAGGGCTGAGGCTGAGGGGAGGGTGAGAGAGTTGGGAGACGGCAGACAATAGGCAAAAGTTCCTGGGGCAGGGGTGCCAAGGCTGGACTCGGGACGGGGGTGGCAGTGGTGGCTTGACTGGGCTGGGAGGCGAGGTGCTCAGCACATAGTGGGGTCTATTGCCAGGTGTCCCCAAGCCCTGAGCACAGGCCTCTCGCTGGCAACCCTTCTTGTGGCTCAGCTTTTTCTGGAATCTCTTGCCCTCCCACCTTGTCACTGAGGAGCAGGGACAGAGAAGCCAGGGTTCGGAGTCCAGAGGAAGACAGGGGTGCTCACCTAGTAACAGCAGCAGCAGCACAAGCCCCAGGCAGCAGACCATGCTGGACCTTGAACAGAGAACGATGGCTGGTAGAGCCCTAGTCTGATAGGCGCCACCTTCCTAGCGCCTCTGGAGCAGGAGCACAGTGAAAACCCAGCTGTCTGCGCTGATACCCCTGGGAGGAGCCTTTGCTGCGACAACTCCCCGCCCTCGTTAAGTCTCCACCCCAGGCTGCACCTTCAAGTAAACCTGGGAGCCACGGGATTCCGCACCTGAATGTGCCTAGATGGACCCCAACACACTAGCCCCACCACGCACACCCAGCAACACACAGACAACCACCCAGGGAGACCTGGTCCCTCCCATGCTAAATTAGGAACACTATGAAACAGCATTTTTCTTTTCCTTTTTAATATAATTTTATTTTAAACTTAAAATTTTTTTTTGAATAGAGTTGGGGTCTCACCCTATTGCCCAGGCTGGTCTCGAACTCCTGGGCTTAAACGATCCTCCCACCTTGGCCTCTCAAAGTGCTAGGGTGACAGGTGTGAGCCACCATGCCTGGCCTATTTTAAACTTCTTATTGTTGACTGATTTTAGACTTGCAGAGAAGTTGGAAAATGTAAGCATTTTCCTTACACCCTTTACCCAGCTTCCTCTAATGGTACATCTTACTTAATCATAGTCCGATCATTACAGCTAGGAAACTAACCTTTGTACAATCCTATTAACAAAACTGTAGACCATTTTGCATTTCTCATTTTTCCACTAATGTCCTTTTTCTGTTCCAAGATCCATTCTAGGATCCCATGTCACAGTTGCCTCCTTAGTCTCTTCAGTCTGGGAGTTCCTTCATCTTTCCTTATCTTTACCCTTGATGCTTTTGAAGAATCCTGGCCAGTTATTTTGTAGAATGTTTCTCTTGAGTTGTCTGATGTTTTATTCTGATCAAAATGAGACACAGTGTTGTTTTGACTAACCAAAAAGTTATTCTATAAGTAAATATTGAGGTTAAAAATCTCATCCAACCTGAGCAACAGAGTAAGGCCCTGTCTCAAATAAAGTCTCAATACTGAGATTTTTAAAGTGACCAAAAAAGCCCCCCATTATTTGTCTTGCCTTTTTTTTTTTTTTTTTTTTGAAATGTCTTGCTCTGTCACTCAGGCTGGAGTGCAGTGGCACAATCTTGGCTCACTGCAACCTCCACCTCCTGGGTTCAAGCAATTATTCTGCCTCAGCCTCCCGAGTAGCTGGGGATACAGGTGCCTGCCACCTGTAGAGATGAGGTTTCACCATGTTGGCCAGGCTGGTCTAGAATTTCTAACCTCAAGTGATCCGCCCACCTCAGCCTCCCAAAGTGCTGGAATTACAGACATGAGCAACTGTGCTCGGCCTCATTAGCATCTTAAATCTCCACACAGAGGTGTGTTTCTTACTATTATAATGAGCAAAGGATCTGTTTGAGGACAAGTAAAATAAAAATGCGCTTGCTCTCTGCAGGGGGGAGTCCCTGCTGAAGATAGCTTTGCTTGAATGAGCTCAATTGCAGTGCCAATGCTGAGGCTTGATTGTACGGTCACCACAGTTGCTGCTGCGCACCTAGAATGTGGTCACTTTCTTGACTACGTATCCTGTCTCAGTACATCTGTCTGTGGTTTTTGGTGGTTCACTTCCTAATTTTTTTTATGAATCGGAGGACTCTGATGTGCTTTCTACTGTGCTAACCATGGCCACTGAGGCAAAATGTAAACCAAGATGCCCCTGCAGTGGTTGTGCTTCACTCTACAACCTCCTGCCTCCTGCCTCCTTCCAGGTGGCAGGAAAGGGGTCCAGATTCAGACTCCCGGAGAGAGTGCTTGGATCTCCTGCAAGAAAGAGTTCGAAATCAGTCCGTAAAGTGAAAGCAAGTTTATTAGGAAAGTAAAAGAATAGAAGAATGGCTCCATAGACAGAGCAGCCCTGAGGGCTGCTGGTTGCCCATTTTTATGATTATTTCTTGATTATATGCTAAACAGGGGTGGATTGTTCTTGTCTCCCCTTTTTAGACCATACAGGGTAACTTCCTGATACTGCCATGGCATCTGTAACCTGTCATGGCGCTGGTGGGAGTTGTAGCAGTGGGGACGACCAGAGGTCACTCTCCTCGCCATCTTGGTTTGGGTGGGTTTTAGCCAGCTTCTTTACTGCAACCTGGTTTTTTTGTTTCTTTGTTTTGTTTTTTGAGACAGAGTCTCGTTCCAGGCTGGAATGCAGTGACACGATCTCAGCTCACTGCAACCTCCGCCTCCTGGGTTCAAGCGATTCTCCTGCCTCAGCCTCCCAAGTAGCTGGGACTACAAGCGCACATCACCATGCCTGGCTAGTTTTTGTACTTTTAGTAGAGATAAGGTTTCACCTTGTTGGCCAGGCTGGTCTCAAACACCTGATCTCAAGTGATCCACCCACCTCAGCCTCCCTAAATGTTGGGATTACAGGCATGAGCCACTGCGCCCGGCCTATTGCAAACTGTTTTATCAGCAAGGTCTTTATGACCTGTATCTTGTGCTGACCTCCTGTCTCATCCTGTGATGTAGAATGCTGTAACTGCCTGGAAACGCAGCCCAGTAGGTCTCAGCCTTATTTTACTCAGCCTCTATTGAAGATGGAGTTGCTCTAGTTCCCAGGCCTCTGACACATCCTCTTGTGTTCTGGCGTGTGGCAGGAAAGAGGGATGAGGGAAGGAAACTCAAGACCAAGCTCTGACCACACAGGGCAGGTGCACTCTCCCACCTGTCTGTGGGTGCCACAAGTCAAGGGAGGGGCGGGAGAGAAGAAGGCGTGACAGATGGCCGCACAGAGTGTCAGAGGAAGCCCAGTCCCTCCCGGGGCAGCCCAAGCAGCTGGTAGTTGGGTGACCAACAGAGGGCGTCACAGCTGAGCTGGGCTCACTCACTGCCCCCGGCTCGATGTCCACTCTGCCCCTCAGCACCCCCTGCTCAGCCTCAGGGTCCATACCTGCCCTCCTGCTTCCCAGTCACTTCTGCGTCCCTCCTGCTTTTCTGCTGTTGGCCCCATGCCAGCTCCTTTCCGCTGAGCTTCTGTTTTCCAGTTCTCCAGCACAGCCAGGTGATCTCGGGCTCCAGACAGGCCTCTGCCCCAGACTGGGACCCCCCTTCCCACAGCCCTCTTTCCTTCCCACTTGGCCTCCCCGGGGTTCGCCTCTGAATGGGGAAGGGGTGGAGGGGGTGCTTAGGGAATAGCCAAGAGGGCAGAGTTGGCCTCCCCTAGGGTCCCTTGTAACTGGAGTGCCGTGGGGTCCAGACATCCCCTCCTGAAGGGTAAGAGCGGGGGAGGTATATTAACATGTTTTTTTAGATTCTGTCTTTTTTTTTTTTTTTGAGACAGAGTCTTGTTTTTGTCTCCCAGGCTGGAGTGCAGTGGCGCGATCTCAGCTCACTGCAACCTCCACCTCCCATGTTTAAGCGATTCTCCTGCCTCAGCCTCCCAAGGGATTATAGGCACGTGCCACCACAACAGGCTAAGTTTTGTATTTTTAGTAGAGATGGGGTTTCACCACATTGGCCAGGCTGGTCTTGAACCCCTGACCTCAAATGATCCACCCGCCTTGGCCTCCCAAAGTGCTGGGATTACAGGCGTGAGCCACCATGCCTGGCCTTAGATTCTCTATTTCATGATGGTTTAACATCTTGGGGTGGGGACTTGTTGGCTGGACAGAAACTGCTTGATTCTTGGGGATCAGAAACAACTCATGCCTTTCATATGTAAACCGACCAGTCTTGAGTCCATACACCAACCACCCCCTTCAAGGAACTCTCATGTACTAGGCCAGTATTTCCCCTGTCTTAAACCAGCTCAGCACCAGGTACCGACCCAGATAACTAGGCCCAACCCCACGCCCCAAAGCCTACCAGAATGATTCAAAATGCCAATCCTACCCTCTTCCCCCGGCCCCTTGGCTCCCCAGTGGAAACAGCACTGAGGGCTGTGGCCTGTGCCTTCCACTGGCTCCTGATTCTGTCCCTGGACCAAACCTAGTGCGTCCCCACTGTGGCCCTGCAGGGTGGGAAACTGAGTAATAACTTCTTTCAATAGCATTGGCCTCTGTGTCATCATTTTGTCACCTTCATAAATTAAAATTTCGCAACTACAACTGAGGCAGGAGGGGGCTTTAGAGAGCACTCTCACCTGGCCCCTTGGACTTGTGGAGTGGAGCCCGAGCTGAGGTTGCCTCCCCACACTCAGTTTTGGGATGGTTTTGTTAATGCGGCAAAAGCTGGCTGATATAGGCCACTCAGCAGCTCTTGCATGAAGCAATGGGAGAATGTGAACACCCAAGGGAGGCAGGAGCGACAGAGCAAAGAGAGTGTTCAAACTAGGCAACACCGTCCTGTGCCCAGACACATGCCTGAGACCCTGGCTGCCATCTAGGCTTGGCCTGCCAGCCACCACCCTGCTAGCCACCACCCTGTGGGGTCCTCAGGGCACCCCGTAGGGTTGAATTTACATATAGAAAAGACTAACCAAGGTCCAAGTGCAATATATCTTTTTAAAATTTATTTTAGAGACAGGGTCTTGCTCTGTCACCCAGGCTGGAGTGCAGTGGTGTCATCATAGCTCACTGCAGTGTTGAACTCAGGCTCAAGTGATCCTCCTGCTTCAGCCTCCTGAGCAGCGAGGCCTACAGGTACACACCACCATGCCCAGTTAATGTTAAATTTTTTTTGTAGATACAGAGTCTTGCTATGTTGTCCCAGCTGGTGTGGACCTCCTGGTCTCTAGTGATCCTCCTACCCCGGCCTTCCAAAGTTCTGGGATTATAGGCATGAGCCACCATGCTTAGCCAACGTGTCTTTCTTCTGACTTCTACTTTGGTATCTTTTCTTAAATGGTTCCCTCTGTCCTCTCCCATACACAGAATGGGGGAGAGGCTGTCAGACTCTGAGCTCCAGAACTTCAGGTGCAGCACTGGGATTGTTGGTGGAGGCTGAGGAACCACCTAGGGGACAAGACAAGGTGGGAAGAAACAGGAAGGTTGGTTCTCCAAAATTATGCTTGTTTGCAGGGGCAGTGGGAACTCAGTCAAATGATAGGGCCCCAGGACCTCTAGCTTCTGGCCAGCAGTCATGCCCTCCACAGAGCTGGGTCTGTGGAAATTGCATGTAGGAGACGCACCAGGCTCCCAGGACAGAGCCCTTTTCAGGTGGCCAGCACTACCCAGCCTCCACTGGTGAGGGAGGTCAGGGGCTGTGTGACCTTTGCTTCTGGGACTGATGGATTATTGAGCTGGAGAGTGTGCCCAGCAGTGTCCCCTTGCCCTCAGGAGCTTCTAATGTGGCTCTGGGTTCCTGGAGTGGGTGGGTTGAAGCTCCACTCGGGGAAGAAACTTCCAAGCTGCCTGAAGGTGCTGGAGGTCCAGTGATTCACTAGCTCTGCCCCTGGAGTTCAAGTTCCTGGAGTGGCTGTCAGTGGCCACCTGTCTTTAAATCTGTTCATTTCAGGAGCTACCTCTCACCAGAGGCAGGATCTTGGCATCTGGACTTGATCTGCTGAGAACGAGGAGAATATGTTGTCCCCTAAGGACCGGGGCCCCAGGCTGCAAGCTGTGTGACAGGGAGCCCATCCTCACTCAGTGAGGACCAATGATCCAGGAAAAGCCACAGCTTCTCCCTCCCCAGCTCAGGGGCTTCCACCATCCTGGTCTCCATGATAACAGCTTCTCCAAGAGGTCATAAACTCATTTCCATAATAACCTGAGCCCAGAAACCTGATTAGGGAGCAGCGAGCTGAGGGGTGGGAGAGGTGGGAGGGTGGGTGATGAGAGGGGGAGGCTTTGAATCCGGGTCCCTGCCTACCTTGGGGGTCAGGCGGGACTGCGGGCCACAGGCTTCTCAGGGTGGCTGCTGGGCTCATGAGAGTTCTCGGGGCCTGGGAGCAATGGTGGAGGGTGAATGCTGTGAATATGGTCAGCAGGAGACCCTGGGGCTGGGGGGGCCACAGTGGACTCAAGGTGACTGGGTGCTGCCCACCTGGAAGGAGGCAGGAGGCATGAGCCCCTCCCTTCCCTCTCCTCCTCCCCCTGGTGCCTCACTCACCCAGGGCCCAGGGCTGTCCAGTGGCTGTGGGTCCCAACTCCATGGGGTGAACGCCGCCCAGGGGGTGGTCCCTGTGTGGGCCATCCTTGGGCCTGAGCAATGTGATAAGAGTCCAGGAGGTTGGCACAGTGACCCTGAGTGGGTTATTGCCTCCCCACAGCATGGTGTCCAGTTCTGTGCTTACTGAGTTTCTTGGGGGCACCTGTCTGCTCCAAGTCACCCGCTCAGCTCCCTTCCTGCTCCCTCTTCAGGGAAGCCTTGGGATACAGGCTCCACTTGAGCCTCATGCCCTCGGCTGGCACCTCCTCTCTCTAGTCCTAACATTTCCTCCAGGCTCTGGCACCACCCAGCAGCCTGGCACTCTCTGAATGTTGGCATCGTTCAGCTTCCAAAGAACCCTGGACGTCCGCCCCTTCGGCAGCTATGTCTGCTCTCCTTGCCCCTGGGTACCCTGCTGCCTTTGATGATTCCAAGCCATCTTTGCCTGTCCCCATCCCATCTCCCAGGGCCTTGTCATTTCCTGTGATGTTCCTTCAAAACACTCTCCCCTGCCCTAAGACTCCCCCCGCCTGGGGATGAGAAGCAGCCGCCGCCCTCTGCAGCGCCCCCTCCATGCTGACACACCAGGCTCTGGCCACCTTGCTCCTCTGCCCACACACCCTCAATCATGACTCACTGTGTCAGGGTCCTCTTAGCTGCTACCTGGGGCCCAGGTGGTGCCCTGCCCCTGTTATGCCCTCTGCCCCCATCTCTGGCCCAAATCCTGCCATCTCCCTTGGTTTGCCTGGAGCACTCCAAAGATCAGGCTATGTCAGACATGGCCACAGAGTGCCTGCCCTGCCTAGGGCCCTGGTGCAGGGTGAGTCCTAGGACAGCCATGCTTAGTATTATGTGACTCCCCTCTCCACCACCACCCAGGTCCCAGGTCCCAGAGAACTGTTTTAGGGCAGGGCCTTGGCACAGGGGCAGCCAGTGCTGCAGCTGACCAGTGGTATGGAGTGAAAAGATGTGCTGGGCCCAGCATTTGGGAACTTCAAGGGGGTGACAGAGGCGATTTAGGCAGAGGAAGTGGCAAAGGGCTGAAAACTCGTGAGACAGAGGCTAGACAGGCCTCCAGGGGCAGCATGGTACAGGGACTGCAATCTGAGCCAGGGGAAAACAGGGCGAAGTCAAGGGTGAGGCATTCAGCTGGTGGGAGAAGCAAGAGCGTGAACAAGAGGAGCTGTACTGGGAGGTGGAGGGCCATGCCTTGCGGTGCTGGTGGTGGGGCAGGGATCCACCCCCTTGCTTGACTGGGAGGCCACTGGAACCTCCTGTTCAAAGCTACTTCTTTCCACAGCCTCTGGGGCTGCTCTCTGCACCTGGGGGCAAGGCTGAGGGCCTGCTCCAACTCCTGCAGCCCCAGCAGAGCTTTGAGGAGGTGAACCGCAGGAGTAGGCTCAGGAAGCAGGCACTTGGAGCCTACCCACTGCACGCAGGGTCCCTCCTGCAGCCCCAGCTGCATCGCTGCAGACGGGCTCCTGGGAGTCGGTAGCAACACCAGGCCAGGCCAGCCCCTGGGAGCAGAGGCAGCAGGACGCTGAGGAGCATGGCCAGCAGGAAGGTGTCACGGTCTGCGGGGATCGGGGGAAGGGGGACTGAGTCCTGAGCAGGTGCACCACCCCAGCTCCTGCCCACATGCTCCCCACTGGTGTACTTTCAGGCTGCACAGGGCCACTGTCCGTGCTGCCACCAAAGCCTGGGTTGTCACAGAAGGGTGGAGCCCAGCCTGGAGCACAGTGGCAGTTATGGTTGCTATTGCAAACCTGCAGAGAAGAGAAGGGAAGGAGGGTCACGTGGGATTAGAACCCCAAGGTCACCCCGACTCCTCGGGCTCTCACCCCATGGCTGTGGCAGGCAGTCAGGCAGCGATGCAGCTCCTGGAAGGCGGTGTTCTCGCAGCGCCTACTCTGGCACACCTACGGGCGGTGCACCAGGCAGTGAGCGGGACACTGGCCTGCACAATTCAAGTGGCAAGGAAGGGTCGGGTGGGCAGAGCTCACCATTCTAGGTCCACACTGGGTGCCTGGTTCTACCATGCCCAGGCCAAGCAGGTCCAGCTGGGCAGCAGGGAGTGCCAACACTCCCCGACAGGTCACTTCATGGCCATCTAGGTGAATGGTGGAGTCCACTGGCACCATGTGCGGTGTGAGCAGGCTGGGCTTTCCGCCCTGGCACTGTAGCTTCCCACACAGGACATCCCTGGGGAGGAAGCAGAGGGGAGTCGACAGCTGCAGTACCCCCCTTCCCCAAACCCACTCCATAGCTTCTGCTCCCTCCACTCAGCTCCACTCCCTACCTCCCTGCACAGGGCAGGAAGTGGCCCTTGCTGTCCTGGCCGCAGTTCCCGTGGGCATCTCCCGCAGAGTTCACCACCTGGAAACAGGCCTCGGGGGCTGGATGGGAGCCTGAGGAAGAATGGGCCAGGCTGGGGGCAGCTCGGAGAGGGGCCGCTCTCAGCGGGCCTCAGTTTCCCCTGCCCATCTTCCCCACAGTAGAAAACTGGCCCCACCAGAGGATGGGGAACAGGGTGCAAGGGTGCTCCTGTCCTCTCACCAGGCCCCCAGAGCTGCTGGCACTGCTGCTCCAGCGTGGGACATGCGCCATCCCAGCAGTAGCCACTGCCCCTGGCACAGGGTGAGCCGTCCAGTAGGTAAACGTCTGGGGGACAGTGGGAGGAGATGCCCGTGCAGAACTCAGGGAGGTCACAGTCGCCCATGGCCTGGCGGCACAGCGCTCCAGCCGGCTTCAGCTACGCAGGTGAAGGGTAGTGGGGAGGGCAGAGAGAGGCCGTGGGCAGTGAGAAGTCCAAGTCGAGAGCGTGGCTCGGAGCTGGGGGAGCCAGGCCGACCCACGCCAGCACCAGCACCCAACGGGGGAACCTGAGGGCACCAATTAACTAAGGCCAACAAACCGGCTCCCAAGCGGCCCGAAACCCTCACCCTGACCCTTCCATGCCCTCACCAGGCAGTGCGCGCAGCAGTCCCCGTGGGCGCACTGGGCCCCCGGGCGCAGCGAGCAGTTGTGAGCAAAGCAGCAGAGGTCGCGGCACTCCTGGGACCAGAAAGGCAAGAAGGGACCAGGTGAGGGCGCAGCGCCCCAGACCTGGGCCGAGAGGGCGAGTGGGGGTCGGGCGAGCCGACTTAACCTGGCCAGAGCCGCAGTCACACTCCTCGCCCGCCTCCACAAAGCCGTTCCCGCAGCGCGCCGGCAGCACGGGGAGTCCGGAGTCCGGGGCATTGGAGAGGCACGCGCCGCCCCCCTTGCGGAAGAAGGCACGCAGCTGGCGGCGGCTGCAGGCGCTGAACACGCGCGGGAACGGGTGCCTACTGGCACGGGGAGGGCATTGAAAGTGGAGAGACAGTCCTCCAACCCCCGCGCTTCTCCGATCCCCATCCCTGGGCTTGGCTACAGCCACCAGATGCGCAGACACGCCTGAGTGATGGGAGGCTCGAATCCTCTAGAGGCAGAGCCCAGAGAGGGGAAGTGACCCGCGCAAAGTCACACAGCGAGCGGGACGGAGGACGGTGTGGCCCCAAGAGTGGGCAGCCCGGGACCCAAGGTGGAATCGCGACCCGGCGGTGCGCCTCCTGGTGTAGGAGTAACCTCGCCAGGTTACTCGGAAAATTATCTTCATACCGTTGAGAATCCACTTTGCCTGAGCTTCTTCCCTTTAAGCCTCATAAACCACCCTGAAGCGGACACTATGATCATTATCCCCATTCTACAGAAGAGGAAACTGAGGGACGACCAAAGAAACGCAGCGGAGGAAGTCCCCAGGACTAGCCGCCCCGCCGCGGCCCCGACCCACCATGCGCGTACCCGGTGGCCGCAGCCATGACGCAGCCTCCGGACTCGGCCGCAGCCTCCACGCAGCAGCCGTCGGGGTCGTGGCTGAGGCCGAGGCTGTGGCCAATCTCATGGGCCATGGTGGCTGCGGCGCCAATGGGGAGCTCCGAATGGTCCTGGGGGACCGTGGGAGGGCGGTCACTGCGGCCGTAGAGCCTACCGTGCCTCCCCTCGCCCCCGCCCGCGGGGCTCACCGTGCTCACGCCTCCCGAGCTCTCCGCGCGGCACATGCCCTCGACGGGCGCCAGGCCCACTGTGGCGCCCTGGAAGGCGCGGCCCCTGGGGGCGGAGCGCGGAGTGACCGGGCGGGGCCGGGAGGTGAGGCCGCCCCGCCCAGGACCCGCGTCCGGGTCAGAGGCACCCACGTGAGCAGCTGCGTGGAGTCGTGGGGCCGCTGCGCCCACAGCCTCCGGCGCCACTGCAGGAAGGCCCAGAGCGTGGCGTTGGCGTCCTGCGTGACGCGGCTGCGGTCCCGCTCGGTCCACACTTCCAGACCGGTCAGCACCACCTGAATGTCCAGAGTCCTGAGAAGCTGAGGGCGAAGCGGGGCTGAAGCCAGGACAGGGCGCCCCACGGCGCCGCTGCTCCTTCATGGGGGCGCCCTTCCTCTTCCCCACACCCCACTAGCACCTGCCTGTCCTGCCGCCGCCACCCGCATCACCACTCTCCCCCCGCCCCCAACCTGGTCCACGTAGTTGGCGACTTCCAGGAGACGCTGTTTGGTGTGGTTCAAGTTTCGCTGCTGGGTCAAGAACTGGGAAGGCAGAAATCCTGGTGGCTTGAGGTGCTGAGCTGGCCCCATCCCAGACCCCGCCAACCCCTGGGGTCTCCTCACCAGGGTGTGGTCTGCCACAATGTACAGTTCCAGGTACCTCCCGGTCCTGCGCGCTTCTCGCCTGTCCTGCGGAGGGGCAAATGGGGTCCCTGAGTGGAAGCTGCTGGGCTTGAATCCTGACCACCAACCCCAGCTCCCAGAAAGAAATTTAACATGTTTGCTGGAACTTGTTTCTTCAGACTCCAGTAAAAATACTGGGACTTAAGGCCTGTGAATTCCTGTCTCTTCTGATTTGGAGAGCTATAGATACAGCATTCCCACTCCCATCCCCTGGATGCCCCTGACCCTGCTCTGGGGAGCCCCAGGAAGGCTGGCCATGCCCGCTTTGTCCCCAGGATCTCTGTGGCCACAGGCTCCTTTCCAGGTGAACAGCTGCTCCATCCGGAAGATCTTGTGGGTTGAGAAGTCCTTGGAGCCCCGGGGCGGCCAGGGACGCAGATAATAGCTGGCATTGCTGCTGAGGGTGATCAGGCCACTAGGGTGCAGAGGGGTAGGAGTGGGTGTGAGGGAGCTCTTTCCCCATCCCAGGCCCAGCCTCCTCTCCCAGAGCTCACCTCATCCCAGAGCAGGTGCAGAGGACTACCCAGGAGTTGGGGAAGCCCCTTACTCGCCCTTGGTAGTGGCAATGATCCTAGGGAGGAAGGGGCCAGCCCCACATCTCAGCCAGGGCTGGAGCAAGAGGGGCAAGAGGGAGGGTGTGGCAGGGGCTGGCTCCAACCTCCCCTTAAGAATGCAAGGAGGAGGAGGGGTAGGAATGGTGGGGGGTACCTCTGGGGGTGCATCCCAGAGCCCATGGAAACATCTCACCTTGTGGTTGGGGGCCAGCACCACTGGCCGCCCATCTGGGGCGTAGTGGGTTTCTATGTATCCTGGGGCCAGCAGCCTGCTGAGAGGGGGTGTTACAGGGAGCATTGAATTTGGCTTCTTCCTGCTGCCTCCAGGATGTCTCCCAGCCTTCCTTCCTAAATGCTAATGGAGCAGCTTTATGAGTGAGGCACTCAGTGTGTCTTAGGGAAGGGACAGGAGCAATGGTGACTTGTTAAGATCAGAAACTCTTGGGGCTAGAGGAAGGAGCCTTGGTGATGGTTTTGTTGTGGGAGGTGTGAGTATGGGAAGTGCCAGGGAGGATGCCAGGGAGGAGGAATGGGAATAGAGGAAGAGTTTGTGGTTCCCAGGGGACCTGCAGCAGGCAGCAGGATCCACAGGTCAGGAGGGGAGGAGTCAGGAGACACTGCCGAGGAATGGGACTTGGAGTTAGGGAAATGCAGCAACCTCCCCAGGTTCCCCTGCCTGCTGCCCTCCTTTTTTGGGCATCTGGTCAACCCTCTTGCCCCCACCTACCCTAGATCCTTGAAATATTTTCCTCAGACTTCCAGACCCCACATACCTCCCATCTGTCCTTCAGTGACTGAAGCTCACCCACTGCCTCTAGAGAAAACAGAACCCCCACCTGCCCACGCTGCTTCCGCCCTCCCCGCATTCTCCACACCCCACTCCGGTAATGATTTCATTTTCAGGCTCCATCTCAACAGGATCTTTCCCACGTGGATGGATCAATCATAAGTCAATATCTCTTCTTTAAAGAAAATCCTTTACCCCAACCTCACCTTGGCCTCATTACCTCCAGACCACCCCCTAATGATGGCTGCTTCCCACCTCCCAGGCATTCCACTACCTGCCCCAGCTCTGCCCCCCACCCTCGCTCCACACACACCCGCCACCCTAGGAGGTAGGTGATGTGACCACTCCATTGAAATGGTAGGGACGTTGGCCCCAGGGAAAATATGGTTGGGCATAGTGGAACTAGAGTTTGTTCCCAGTTCATCCAACTCCACGAGGGAGAATAAAGTACATGTCAAGTGCTCAGAACAGTGCCTGCAGTCAAACAAGCACTCAGTAGGTAATATATATTGATAATATAGTCTGGGTGGTTTTAAGAGCCTGTGTTCCAACTGGGACACCCACCCCACCCAGCCCAAGGCACCTTCCTGAGTACAGGTCTGCCTGTCCCTTCTCCAGCTCAAAATCTTTGGCTCTGGATGGTCCAGGACACTGAGCACTAAAATGGCCTTTTCTGTGCTCTGGCCCTCCTGGGACTCCCCAGATTCATTCCCCCTGCTCCCGTCCCTGTAGATAGAGACCTTCCAGGCAGGTCAGACAAACTGCTGCCCCCAAGTGTAGCCACTGCATCTTCTTCTTTTTTCTTTTCTTTTCTTTCCTTTTTTTTCTTTTTTTGAGACAGAGGCTCACTCTGCCTAAGCCAGAGTGTGCAGTGGTGTGATCTTGGCTCACCACAACCTCTGCCTCCTGGGTTCAAGCAATTCTCCTGTCTCAGTCCCCTAAGTAGCTGGGATTACAGGTGCTGCCACCACGTCCAGTTAATTTTTTGTATTTTTAGTAGAGACGGGGTTTCACCATTTTGGCCAGGCTGGTGTCAAACTCCTGACCTCAGGTGAGCCGCCCGCCTTGGCCTCCCAAAGCCACTGCATCTTTGTCCCTGCCCTTTACTTAGCCTGGAGTGCCGGCTCATGTTTGGGATCCCTCTAGGATTTCTTTAGACTCGGCATATCTTGCACCTGTCCACTAGATGGTGCTCACTCATCTCCAACAAGGAGCTGACAAGCCGCTCCTGGGGTTGGGAGGGTGGATGTGCCCCACAGCCGGGCTGACAGCCTCAGCAGTCCTCTTCAGCTTCCAGGGGGCCAGCCACAGGCCTGCGTGACTCTCCCTGTCATCTGCACCCTCTCTGGGGTCCTCTGCCCATCCAGCCACCCGCACAGATCCGTGTCAGTCCCTGCCCCACAACACTGACCCCCTCCTCCCAGCCCTACCCCAGCCTGGCACTCACTGGTTCTTCTCCAGCTCAAGCAGGAGCTCCTGGCCTTCAGCCTCCAGGGCCACCAGCCCCATGTCTGGCTTCAAGACCTGGGCAAGAAAGAGTGTGGGGCTGAGACAGTGGCCTCCAGACCTCCTGCCTGTCAGAGAGCAGGTGGCCTGTGCAGCTGGCTGGGGAGGAAGTTCTTGAGGAGAACGTGGGCTGGGGGGTCAGCAGGACCCCCCACATACTATGGAGGGTGTGGAGGAGGTGAGAACATACAAAGATGTTCCCAAGCTCAGAATGTTTGCTGTCCTGACAACAGCCACTTGGAAGGGCATTGGCGCCTCCTGCCAGGCATGCTGACATCCTCCCTAGAGACCAGAGGTCCCAGAAAAGTGCCCCTCGCCTGGCCCGCCCTCTTCTTTCATGCCCAGAAGGGGTATCAAAAGCAGGGGAAGACAGAGGGGTGCTGAGGACATTGTGGGGGCACCGGGTAGCCATGGCCAGGGCCTCCTCACAGCCTCTGCTACCGGAGGCTTGTTTCCAAATGAGCTGCTGCTCATTCCCTATAGAATTCAAACTTTACTCCTCCACTTCCAATTTTGGCAAACTGCTCCCTCTTCCAAAGTTTTCCTGGGCCTCCAGCAGTCTCTGTCCCTCCTGCTCCGACACCTGCTTCACTGGACCCAAGAAGTAAACATGGACGCCATTCCAGCCAAGAGAGCACACTGGCTCTCAGCTAGGTGTCAAGAGGCTGGCTTGGCCAGCCAGCCCTCTCTCCTTCCCCCACCCTCTTGGCATCTCCCACCCTGTGGGAACACCCCACTTCCCCCTTGTCCACTCAGCCTGGCTGGGGGCCCAGAGTTGGAGCCGGCCCAGGAGCTTCCTGGGAGGCTGCTGTGCCTTCAGAATGTTTAACCCCCGACTCCTTTTCTCCAAAAATGCACTGGGCTGGGGCCCTGTCCAAGGGTCTCAGAGTCTTTGGAGGGAGTTCTTCCTTTGCAAGTGGGGAGCAGATGGCCCTTGCCTCCCTGGCCACAGGCCCCACAAGGCCTCCGGCATGAGCTCATGTGGCTGGAATGTCACTTGCTTTATTGGGGAAAGGTTTGCATTGGGAGAAAGGCAGTGGCCCAGATGGAAGGCCATACTCGAGGTCCCGGTTCCTCTGCAGCCCCTGCTGTCTTTACTCTTGCCCTCCTGGTACCCTGCCCCTCGATATATACCCCCCTTCTTGAAATGTGAGTGTTTCCTGCCTATTGGAGGGGATACCCAACCTCTACTCTGTCTTCTGTACCATCTTGGCAGGCTTCCTGGGGGCAAAGACCCACAGTTATGGGGAGCAGGGCCCCTTTGGAGCTCCCCTCTTGGTCACAGCCCAGGCCAGACAGACAGGGAGGCCCAGAGGCAGAGTGACCCCAGCGTGTGCCCAGCCTTCCCCTCCCGGGGATGGGGAGGGCAATCTCAAAGCTCAGGCCAGTGCTGTGCTTGACCAGTGCAAGGGGGGCCTTATGGACCTAGGGGATCCCAGTGAGGGCCCTGGGTTGGGAGCTGCTGGGTCTCTGGGGGCCTCCCAGCCTTCATGGTAATGCTCCCCTGCCTTCCCTCTTGCTGGGTTTGGACAGTAGGGCTGAAAATTCCAAACAAAGAGGGCTCTCTAGGGGGGGCCTAAGGGGGGCAGGGGTGTAGCCAATGTTTTAAAATCGTTCAGACCTTAGTGGGTCTCAGGCTCCCAGCCTAAAGAGCTGTGTGACCATGGACAATTTCCCCAACCTCTCTGGGATTCCCTTTGCCCATCTGTAAAATGGGCATATCAAGGGTACTGGCCTCTTAGTTTGTAGCACAGATATTACGGCACAAACAGATGGGGCATGGTTATTCTGGAAGCTTGTGAAGGGCGGGATTGGGAGGAGGCTGGGGCACAGCATCCTGCAGAAGCACATGGGGTGGTCTCACATCTGGGGGAACACCAGGAGAGTGACCACTGCCCCCCCCCACCAGAAGTGGATTCCACAGGAGCCAGTGAGGCTGAAGGTTCAGGCCCTCAGTGGTGGGGCCCTGAGAGGGACAGCAGTGTGTCCACAGGGTCACATGTTCTGGTCAACTTTGCAAAAGGTTTTCTTTTTAGTGCTTTTTTTTGTTTTTCAGGCTCCTGAAAAGCTTCAGGCCCCACAAACCCTGGACCCATTTCTGCCTGGTGGGGGTGGGGGTGGCCCAGATCATCCAGGGAGGGAGGGAAAGGGGGAGGTGGGGCGGAGAAAGCTGAAATGACTTCCACGTGTACAGACTCACGAGACCTAGATGTCCAATCCCCAGTGCCCTCTTCTGCCCACTCGGCAGGGAGGGGCCTACAGGAGCAGTGACTTGGTGGTTCTGGGGACCCCAGCAAAACTGGAAGCTGTAATGTGGGGGAGATAAAAGGGATGGGAGTTTCAGGGCCCCTGTGGAGGACGAGGTGACATGGCACTGACCGGCTCCTCCAGGCTGACAGCGCGCCAGGGTCGTCCATCCAGGACCCAGTAGGGGGTGACTGGCTGCCCAGGGATATGTCCTGGAGAGAAGACAGAGCACAGGGTGAGGGGGACCTGAGGAACACAGGGGCATGGGACAAAGCAGAGGGAGGGGGTTAGAGGACATCCCCAGGGAGGCACTGGAGGCCTTTCGGGGCAGACTCCATCTTCAACATGCGTGGGCTCAGCCTAGAGAAGGAGGGACACCCATGGGCATCCTTGGATCTGAGGAGCTACCAAGGAGGAGGAAAAGAAGGCTGGGAAAGGACAGCTCAGCTGGGGACGCGGGAGTCCCCTGACCTTTGGTGGATGGGCAGGCTTGGGGTCGGTGATCACAAGGAAGAGGCCAAGGCCGCCAGTGCAAAGGGGAAGGGAAGAGGGAGGCAGCCTCGGGTATTTTTAGATGGGCAGCAGATGCTTTCAGGGTGAGAGATCTATGAAGAGAGGACGCCTGTGCAGCCCCATCATCTGAGAAAAACAACAGCCAGATGTGGCCTTGCGAGGCCCACCTTGCCTGGAGCTCCCTCGGGGACTCCATCCTCAGGCAGGGATTTTGTACCCTGGCCCAGAAGGCCCCTCCTCATCTCTTCAAGGTGAGGGGAGGCTTCCGGACCGGGGCCTTGGTTCTCCCTGGCAGGATGTGCCTAAGGGGGCTCTAGGAGGAATCCCAGATCCAAACATTACTCAGAGGGTGCCTGGAATGCTCCCCTGGAATGCTCCCAGCCCCCCACCAGCCCCAACCACTCCCACAGGCCCACCCTGCAGGAGACAGGCCCCAGGCACGCAGAGCCTGCAGCAGCCCTCCTTCCCCAGGTACCCAGTCCCAGCTCCCAGAACGGACAACCCCCGCCCCCACGCAGCCCTGGCCTCAGTCCTGCTGGGCTGATGGCTGCCTGTGGAAGTGACTCAGCTCCTGGTAGGCCACCCTAACTTCTTTTTTCTCCTCCACCTTCTCTCCCAGACTCCAAGCATCAAAGACCCTTCCTCCAAGAAGCCCTCCTTGATTGGATGAGTGAGTTGCCATCAGGCAAATGGGGACCAAGAGGAGTCTGCCACCTTGGAAAGGAGGCTAGAGGGGCCAGTGCAGGGAGGGCTCTGAGTGGATCTGGGGGAGGGGAAAGAAAGGAGGTCTCTCAGCCCAGAGAGCACTTAACTGAGAGTAGAGAACCACGCTTTGCTGCTCCTAGGCCTCTAAGGGTTTGGGGAGGAGGTAGGGTGGGCTCAGGCACGGTGTGTGGGTGCAGTGTGGGTATGGGTGCTCTCCACATGGCCTTGCACGCACATGCTGGCCACGGGCACCCTGACCCCAATGAGGGAGAGAGGGGCAGAGCTGGAGCTCCAGTGACCGGGTGGATGGGAGTGGACCCCGAGGGAGCCAGGTTGGTATTGGGCACATAGAGCCCCCCTCTCCCAGGGGTCCTGTCGCTTCCCCTGGCCCCAGGATAGGGCTCAGAGGGGAGGGAGCAGTGGACCACCTAGAAACCTCCCCTGGGGCCAGAACAGAGCAGACCCCTGTACCTGTTTGGTCCCCACACAGTGCTGTGGAAGCCATGGCCCAGGCTGCACAGCCCAGCCCAGCCCTGCATGCCTCCTCCCTGGTTGCCCCCCCCCCCCCGCCCCCCGTCCTCAGCCAGGCACTTGCTGTGCAGGACTGGCTAATCCTCCCACCCGCTTGCAGAGGTTGTTACCAGTCCCATCTTAACATCTTTGTTTGGAGGGAGTACCCCCAGGAGACAGTGCTGCCGTCTTCCCAGAGCACAACTAAACAGGCACCTTCTGTCTGGAAAGGCCCTTCTCTATCTCACCAAACAAGGCAACAATATAAACAACATACACACTGCCCTGCCGCCCTGGGAGGAGGGACGAGGGGTGAGCAGGGCGGAGGCCACAGCTGGTTCCGCACCCTGAGAGCAAAGCAGGGACTCTGGGGGACTCTTGGGCATGGGGGCTTCCTGGAGGATGGAGCCCCGCTGAATCCTAAAGGGTGGAGGTGCAGGAGCTGGTCACACGGTGGCCGGCGGATGGGGGTTGGGAGGTTGTGAGAGCGAGAATCCAGGCAGAGGGAGCTACGGGCTGGGGGCTGGGCTGCCCCCAAGGGGGAGGGGGCCATACCCTCCGCTTTGCCAGCAGAGTGGCAGCCGGGCAGTGTGGGCAAGTCCTGGCCCAGGCCAGCCCAAGTACACTTGTGCGTCCCTGGGCAGGTCCCACGGAGACGCCCCCAAACCGTCCCCACGCCCTGACCTACTGGCCGTGTGGTCCCGGGGCTGAGAGACCCTCCGCGCGCTCACCCGGGCTCTGAGCAGAACCCATCCCCTCCACCACCACCACCTCGCCTCGCCTGCCCCTCAGGGCGCACCCCGCCCGGGTCCTCACCTGGAAGCACCCCGGCGCCAGGCACTGGCCAGAGCAGCAGGAGCAGTAGCAGCAGCAGGAACGGGGACCCCCGAGCTCTCCCGGGTCTCCAGCCCATAGCTGTGAGCTCCTCGGCCTCTAGGCTGTGGCTCGCAGCTCCGGCTCCGCCTGGGCTGGATCGCGGCCGACCCACGTCCCATGCAGCCCCAGGCCGCCGCCTTCGGACCTTCCCGCCCCCACCCGCTACCGCCCGCCCTCGCTCCCTCCTCCCCTCCCCGCCAACCCCGCTCGGAGCCTGGCCTGGGGCCCCGACGGCGTGCGCCCTGGGGGAGCCAGGACGCCACTCCGGGACCGCCGCCCCTCGAGGGGTGGAGCTGGGCGGAGAAGGGAATCCGTGCGGCCTCGGATGACCGGCCTGAGCCGTCCCTCCCCGTCGGTCTCAA
This sequence comes from Macaca thibetana thibetana, assembly GCF_024542745.1. NCBI lineage: Eukaryota > Metazoa > Chordata > Mammalia > Primates > Cercopithecidae > Macaca > Macaca thibetana. Next base: position 72,401,640 of record NC_065587.1, read on the forward strand.
AGGGCCTCTACTCCTGAGAGGAGTAGAGAACCGCCGGGAAGGTTCTTTGAGGACCACGGCGTGGTAGGGTGGGGCGATGGGCAAAGGCCGCCTGTCGCTGCTGAAGTCGGTCCTAGAAGCGCGATCTTCCGTGGTCTCCTGGGGCCAATCTCGGTCCCCTCCTCGCTACCTGTCCTGCCCCGAGGAGAATCTGGTGGAGGTTGAGTCGGGTCATCCACCTGCGCTGGGTGCCCCTAGGGATACGAAGGTCCAGGCCACTGGCTGCGGTTGTCAGTGTTGCTGTCTCCGAACCACAGTGGCCACCAGTCGCTGACCCCGGGGAGGAGGGAGCCAGTAGAGACGGAGGTCTTGGGGGCTTCATTGCTGGGCAAAGGCGGTGCAGCGGACAGAGACAACACTTTGTCCCTGGCGGTGGCCAGATGGCAGAATTGTATAAAGCTACAGACTCCCAGACCTTGGAGACCCTTTTGGCCTCAGTAACACCTGTTTCATGTTTTAAAGTTTTGTTTTCCTACTAGGCATAAATTTGGATGAAATGTTAACTTTTTTTTTTTTTTTTTTTTTTTTTGGGACAGAGTCTCCCTCTGCTGCCAGGCTGGAGTGCAGTGGCACGATCTCGGCTCACTGCAATCTCTGACTCCCTGGTCCAAGCGATTCTCCTGCTCACTGAAAGCTCCACCTCCCGAATTCACACCATTCTCCTGTCTCAGCCTCCCCAGTAGCTGGGACTACAGATGCCCGCCACCACCACCCCCAGCTAATTTTTTTGTATTTTTAGTAGAGACGGGGATTCACCCTGTTAGCCAGGATGGTCTTGATCTCCTGACCTTGTGATCCGCCTGCCCTGGCCTCCCAAAGTGCTGGGATTACAGGCGTGAGCCACTGCGCCCGCCCAAGATGTTAACTTTTAAGCAATTTTTTTTTTTTTTTTTTTTTTTTCTGTGACAGTTTCTCTCTTGTTACCCAGGCTGGAGTGCAATGGCACAATCTCGGCTCACTGCAACCTCCACCTCCCGGGTTCAAGTGGCTCTTCTGCCTCAGCCTCCCAAGTAGCTGGGATTACAGGCATGCGCCACCACGCCCCGCTAATTTTGTATTTTTAGTAGAGACGGGGTTTCTCCACGTTGGTCAAGCTGGTCTCAAACCCCTGATCTCAGGTGATCTGCCTGCTTCGGCCTCCCAAAGTGCTGGGATTACAGGCATGAGACACGGCATGCGGCCTACTTTTAAGCAAATCTATTTGTTTTTGAGAATTTGGAATGTAGTGATTTGATTAGTTCGAGCAGTGAGAGAAACCTACGTTCGTATGTCTCAAAATCAAAAGATACAGAAAGCATAGGGAAAGTCTTCGTGTTCTCAGCCCTCCTCCCCAGCAGGAAACCAATATGATTAGTTTCTTTCATAGGCTTTTAGATTATTTTTATGTATACTAAAGACAATACAGACATATTTTTTCTCTTATTAACATTTTTCTGCACATTGATTTTTTTTTTTTGGTCACTTGATACATCTTAGATATCAGTGCATTTAGAGGGCTCTTGTTGTTCTTATGAGTATTATTTAGAGACAGGGTCTCACTCTGTCACTCACGCTAGAAGGCAGTGGCCTGATCATGCCTCACTGCAGCCTTAAATCCTGGGCTCAAGGAATCCTCCCACCTCAGCCTCCTGAGTAGCTGGAACTACAGGCACACAGCACCAGGCCCAGCTAAAATTTTTAGTTTTTCTGTAGAGAGGGGGTCTCACTTTGTTTCCCAGGCTGATCTCAAACTCCGGGTCTTGGCCAGGCACAGTGACTCTTGCCTGTAATCCCAGCACTTTGGGAGGCCGAGGCGGGCGGATCACTTGAGCTCAGGAGTTCAGGACCAGCCTGGCCAACATGGTGAAACTCCATCACTACTAAAAATACAAAAATTAGTTAGGTATGGTGGTGAGCGCCTGTAGTTCCAGCTACTCGGGAGGCTTGAACTCAGAAGGTGGAGGTTGCAGTGAGCGGAGATAGTGCCATTGCACCCCAGCCTGGGCAACATGAGTGAAACTCCGTCTCAAAAAATAAAAATAAAAAAGAACTCCTGAGCTTAAGTGATCCTCCTGCCTCAGCTTCTCAAATCATTGGAATTACAGGAGTGAGTCACCTCACCTGCCCAGCTATGAGATTATTACTTATTATTACTACTTTGGATTTTCAAATCAACTTCATTAAGGTATAATTTACACACAATAAAATGCACTTATTTTAAATGGCCAGTAAGATGAATTTTGATAAGTGTATATACCTGCATAAGCATCACTGTAATGCAGACACATTCCCTCACCGGCAGAAAGAGCCCTGTGCCCTTGCAACCAAACTTCCCCACTCCCAACCCCAGACAACCACTGGTCTGTTGTTCTCTGTCTATAGATAAGTTTTGCCTGTTCTAGAATCTCATATAAATGGAATCATGTGGCATGTACTCTTCTGTGTCTGGCTTCCTTCCCTCTTTCCGATGTTTATGAGATTCATTTACACTATTTTGCATGTCAATAGTTTGTTCCTTCGTATTGCTGAGTAGTGTTCCGTGGTTGGAGGGAACCACAGTTTCTCTACTCACCAGTGCAACATAGGGTTATTTTCCAGTTTGGAGCTCTTATAATTGGAGCTATATTTACACGAAGAGAGAGAGGAAGTAAGAGGGAAAGAGAAATATTTATTATAGCAATTGGCTCACGTGATTATGGAGGCCAAAAAGTTCCAGGATCTGCCATCTGCAAGCTGGAGAACCAGGAAAGCCAGTGGTGTGATTCAGTTTGAGTCCAAAGGCCTGAGAACCAGGAGCACCAATATGGAGGTGACTCGAGCTCAGAACAAGTTGGGGCAGGAAAGCAGAGCAGCCCCCCAGAGCAGCCCCTCGGCGACACCTCTTCAGTAAAGCAAGGTTGAACACAGAGGGGCTGGCTTCAGTGTGCATGTCAGGTAGAGAAGGCAGCTCTAGGAGCTACTCTGGCGTCCTTGCTTACTGGTATTCTTACCTCCAACTGGCCAACTCCTACTTAAACTGCAGGCCATGGCTTTAATGTTCTGTCATTCAGAGGCTGTCCCTTACCCAAAGCCAGGTTAGCATCCCCTGAATGACACTTCTCCCTGCAACACGTTTCACAAGGCACTGTAGTCGTCTACTTCCCTGTCTGTCTCCCCAAGCTCCTGAGCTCCATGTGGTCTGGGAATATGTGTGTTACTCACTTCCTAGCACAGTCAGTGCTAATAACTGACTGTGGAGGGGACACAGTCGAAGAGCCACATGCGGATCAGAGTCTTCCTTACACAGTTGACACCTCCCAAACCCGGATGAGCTGTGTCCAAGTGCGGGTCAGAGGAATTTTCTGCCGAAGTCTCTGAGCAAGGGTTTCTTTACATTTTGAGGTTGCAGGGGAGGAGATGAGGCCATCAAACCAAAGCTGAGGAAGAGGGACCCTAGGATGCACGGAGCAGCTCCGGGCGCGCCCAGCAGCACTTGGGAAAGATGACTTCTCCACTAGCTTGTTGGCCTCACCCTCCAGAGGAGCATCGGGAAGTGTCCTGGGAAACAGGCAAACCAGTGAGCGTTAACCCTTCGAAGTACTTGGCATGGGTGACACCCACCATCTGTAAACATGACTCCTCCCAAGGGGTGATGCAGAACAGGATGTCTGAGGGAGGCACTCTGATTCCAGCCCTCAGAGATGGCCAGGGTGGCACCTCGAGATGACAGACTGATGCTTGGGTGCCCCAGAAAAAATCTTGTGTATGAATGGGGGCCCCAAAGCCAAGGCTTCATCCCTGACAGCCTGGTGCATTTAGAGGGGAACTTTTTGTCCCTTGGCAAGGTGGGTGGAATTTCAGGTTCGTAGGGCAAGGGTATTTTAGCTTTAATAGATATTGTCAAACAGTTTTCCAAAGTCATTATACACACTCTGTGATTCTACTTATATAGAGTTCAAAAACAGGCAGATCAAATCTATGGTGTTTGAAGTCAAGATAGTAGTTACCCTTGTGGGGGCTGCAACTGGTACAGGGTGTAAGGGGGGACTGTGGGATGGTCTGTTTCTTGATCTGGGTGTGTTTGCTTTTGGAAAAGTCCTTGAGTTGCATTTATAATGTGTAAACTTTTCTGTATGTTACACTTCAATTAAATGTACAAAAAGTCTCAGGAGGCCTCAGACCACTGGAAGCAAACACAACAAATCCCTCTGAGAACCCTGCGATCCAAGATGGACATATGTCCCCTTGGAAGTACATGGAAGCAGAGGAAGACTCCCAAGCCGGATATTCCCAAATCCGCCAGTAGCCGCAGCTTCAGCGGCTGCTTATGATCCTCCCCTCACCCTCTCTTCCCCAGATAGCCCCCAAACATCTGGCTGCATTTGGCTTGCTCTCTCCCTGTCCCACCTCCGGATTTAGTCCATGTTCTCCACCCTCCCCATTGTCAGCAATGTAGACAAGACAAATGCTTAGTTCACATGCCCACCTGCTGCGTGCCATGCACGGGGCTGGTCATCGTGGGTGGCAAATGTGAGCAACACATGGAGCCTCAAGGAACAGAAAGGGACATAAATCACTTCAGCATAAGGTAATTTGTGATAAATGTCATGTAACTTGCAGCCCCTGGCCCCCTCCTACAGATGGTGTCTAAGAATAAACCCCACTAACTTGAGACTCCTCTGTGTTCTAGCCCAGCTGTTTGGGTTGCAAGAAAGAGACTCACTCCAGTTGTGTCATAGGATGGAGTTTTATTGGGAGGACATTCTGGACAGGCTCCCAGCAAGAGTCTGGCAATGGAGCATGAAAATGAAAGGGCCTGGAATGAGGGAGGGTGCGGCCTCTGCTACACAAAGTTCACCTGGCCCCCAACTGCCTCCCAGCCTGTTAGCTCCTGTGCCAACTCCCACTTCTCTCTCTGTTTTTCAACCCAAATCCTAGAGCACAGGGCTCTTAGCTCCTCCCACCATTTCCACCAGGCTGCAGGGGAGTCACTAGCCCACTCCAGAGTTCTCTCCTCTTGGTCCCTGATTCACAGTGGCACGTCAGTCCTTCTTGGTAACTCGTTCTCTTTAACAGCCCGACACAGGGCCTCCAGGAAAAGGACAGGAGCTCACTCAGCCATGGACAGGGCTGCATCTGGAGCAGGAACAAGGATGCTGACGACATCTGTGTCTGCCCTCCACTCTTGTAAGTGCCAGTAAGGCAGTACCCAGCCACTGGGGGTACGGGTGGGGGTGGGGGTGGGGGGGAATGAAGGCATCTCTTCTTTCAGGGGCCAAATCTGGCACAAGGATGTCTTCTTAGGCAACTCCACTGCCTGGCTCACTCTCTCCCTAGGAAAACACCAAACCTTTTTTATTTCCTCAGTCTTAGTGTGAGAGTGATCATCTCTTCCAGGAAGCCCATGACCAGAATGGCCAGGGGCACACCCAGGCCCTCAGTAGATGGGCACTGAGACAAAACATGGCCTGCTGATGGCATTCCCAACAATGTCAAAAGTCCCAGGGCTGAGCCCACAGTTGGGAGCCCTTCGGAAGTCCAATTCCAAATGGCTTCTGTACTCAAAATAAAAACTACATTTCCCAGTCTCCCTTGTAGCTTGGAGTAGCCATGTGACAATACTCCAGCCAATGGGAAGTGAGTGGAAAAGTCCTGTGTAGCTTCTGGGTTGGGTTCACCATGGGCATGGGTGTGCTTCTACCTCCACTCTTCCCTCTTCTGGCTGGAGGGCATGTGGACAGAGCAGGACAATGGTGAGCCTCACAATCAAAGGCAACATTTTAGGGATAGATAAAAGGAAGATAGAAGGATCCTGAGCCCCATCATCTTAAACCATCGTAACAGCCAGACTAGCATGGGAGAGAAAAATAAAATTCTATCATGTTGAAGCCACTGTATTTGGTCTCTTGTTAGAGCAGACTGGCTGATACTCTGCTGAATACAGAGTGCCTTGGCGAGCCTCTGAGGATGCTGTAATCCAATCAAAGTCCAGGGTGGCTTTCGAGGAGAAGGATGTGAAAGGGCAGGGCTTCCTTTGCGGGCGAAATGGAGAGAAGGGAGAAGATCCAGAGAAGAGCGAGTGAGAGAAGTGGTCATCATGATCGGCTCGGTGCTCTTTGGTGTCCTCCAGGGTCAACACCCTCCTGGGTAGACCTCTCACCACCCATTTTTGTGGGGTGGGGGGGCAAGAGGCTTGGGGCCAGGTCATTAAAAGTCAGATGTCACAGAGCTGTTTTCATAGAGGCAGGCAGGACCCAATGCTGCCTCATTCACATTCACAGGCTGGAGTCATAATAGATGCTGGCCACCTTCTCCTCTGGAGGGCAGGTAACACCACTGGTCAGCCCAGGGGTGGGGCACAGGATGAGGTCTCACATGTGGCTGCATCAGAATCAATGAGCTTCCCAAAGAGAAAACCTTGGTTACAGGAGGCCTCTGGGAGCCAGGGAAGGCTCCCAGGCCCCTAGCCTTAGGTAGGGTCCCAAGAGGATTGGTGGGAGTGTGCATGGCTGGAAGTGTGACTTGGAGCCCTGGCCCACCAGGTGAATCAGCTGCAGAAGGGACACACCACAGGGGAGGAGAAACTGACTTTCACTTCTGCCCAGGTGATGGGCAGGCTCGGGAGTGGGGAAGAGGCTTCAGATCAAAGGTGAGGGAGTCAGAACATGTGTCTTGGAAATGGAGGGGATGCTGCTAAGTCCAGGAAGTCTCCCCTAGTCCTCTAAGCCAGCCACCAGCAGACAGAGAGATTCTCTCTGCCCCAAGCAGAACAGGGCTCTCCTATCTCCTGAGGGGCTCCTGGTTCCCTGCATGCTCTCCCCAACCTCCCCTTGGTCCCAGGCACCATCCCATAAATGACAGCAGTCTCCAGATGCCAGTCGGCACTGTGGGTTAGCTGGGTATTGTATCTGCCCGCATGTGTTGAATGGATACCTGCGTGGTCTCTTTCTGAAAAGTCATCTCCACCGAATTCTCGCCCATGCTCTGCTTATAAACACGCCTCCTTCTGCAAGGCCCAGAGTAAACTCAGAGAGCCTTTCCCCTCCCCACCTGCTGCCCCCATTCCTCTCCCACTCCCCACAGGCTGGCTCCAGGCCGCCAGAGTGGTGGACAGTGGGTGCTTCCTCTGTCTTCCTCCCTAGCCCTTGCTTTAGCACAGCCAGGGCAGAGAGGAGGAAAGAAGAAAACTACAGCAAGGAGGATTCAGGGGCAATTCTAGAAGGGATTCCCAATTTGGAGGGGCAGTCTGAGAAGTAGGCAGCCTGTGAACTTGATAGGAGGTCCTAAAGGACCTGGGGGAATTGGGGGGGAAGATGAGCTGGGCTGCCTTACCCCAATCTTCTGGCCCACCCCTGGCTCCAGACCTACCTCCAGGTGTAGTAGGCCCCCAGGCCCAACAGCAGGAGCAGGAGGCCCACGAGCACTCCCAGGACCCAGAGTAGCTGCTGGAACTGGTGCAGGCGGTGCAGGGCTGGAACACAGAGGGGGACTCAGGGCAGCCACAGCTGCAGGCCCCCAGTGCTTCCTTCCAAGGGGACCCACCCAAGATGAAACCTTCTAACTTCTGCTTTATCTCTTCACACAAGGAAGCCCCTAGCAATCAGTTTAGAGTAGACAGGCAAGTTGTGCTGCAGTAGAAGGGATACAGGGAAGGAAGCCTTTGGGCCTAAGAACTGGGCTTTTGTGCGGAGTGGCCTGGGAGATGGAGCCCCCTCCCCTTACCTCTGACCCCAAAGTAGGTGGAGGTAGAGGCAGAGCCCAGAGCATTTGAGGCAGAACACACGTATTCCCCTTGGTCGCTGGGCCTCAGTGCCTCGAAGTCCACCCTCAGGGCATTGGGGGAAGCCAGGACATGGATGTGTGGCTCTGCAGGGGCACCCTGAGGCTGACTGGAGGCCACCAGTCGACTGCCAAGGTGGAGAGTCAGGCTGGCAAGGGGCTCACTGTCCACTCGACAATCCAGGATGCCCCGGAGGCCATTCTCAGGCTCCACGAAGACCATCATGGTGGGCGTCTTGGGAGGGTCTGTGAGAGGAAGGGAGTGTGGTGATTGCAGAAAATGACCACAAATTCCTCCCTCCCTGCACCCATGCACAGTGACTTTGCTGCTCCTCCCATTAAGAGGCAGAACCTATTTCCTCAGTCCTTGCATCTGTGACTCAGTTTGATCAACTGAAGAAAGAAGTGACATTGTGCAACTTCAGAGCCAAACCTCAAGAGACCTTGTAGCTTCTCTTCTGCTTGTTGGAACACAACAATGTGGGAAGCCCAGGCCAGCCTGCTGGGCACATGTGGCCCAACCGGCAGCCACGAGTGTGCAGTCATCTGAGACCACTGGACAACTGCAGCCACATGAAGTGTGAACAACAGAAGAACTCCCCAGCTGAGCCAAGCCCACAGAATTGAGCAAATAACATGGCTTTTGTTTGAAACAGTAAGTTTTGGGGTGGCTTGTTATGTAGCAATAGCTGACTGACACAGTGTAGGCTTTAGTGAAGGCTGGAGGGGAGACCAAGACTGATGAGGGTCTATTGTGTGCCAGACACTCAGCATGCTTTATTTCTTTTGGTTTTTTCTTTTTTTTTTTTTTTCTTTCTTTCTTTTTTTTTTTTTTTTTTTTTTTTTGAGACAGAGTCTCAGTCTGTCACCCAGGCTGGAGTGTGCTGTGGTGATCTTGGCTCACTGCAACTTCCACCTCCCAGGTTCAAGCGAGTCTCTTGCCTCAGCCTCCTGAATAGCTGGGATTACAGGTGTGTGCCATCATGCCGTGCTAATTTTTGTATTTTTAGTAGAGACGGAGTTTCGCCATATTGACCAGGCTAGTCTCGAACTCCTGGCCTCAAGTGATCCACCCACCTCAGCCTCTCAAAGTGCTGGGATTACAGGCATGAGCCCCCGTGCCCTTCCATTTATTTCTTATACTACTTGCAAGATGAGGTGAATGATGTATTCCCCATTTTATAAGATCACACAACCAGACAGCAGGAGAGCCAGGATTCCAACCCAGAACTCAATATCCACGAAGTCTTCACTCTTGGCAGACAGAAGAGGAGGAAGAACTGAGGTGGGCGTGTGAGGTGTGGGGAGACTAAGGCAGGGGAGGAGGTTCACACTCACAGAGCACATGGAGCATGACCGGAGTGGAGGCAGCAGCCCCAGTGGGGAGCTCAGCCAGGCAGTGGTACATCCCAGCTTGAGCACGAGCCACGTGGGTGAAGGCGAGAGTGGGCACAGGGTCCACGTGCAGCCGCTGGTCATTCCAGAACCATGCAAAGGTGGAGTTGCCCATAGGCCCAGGGCCACCCAGGAGGCGGCAGCTGAGGTTCAGGGCAGCGCCCTCAGGCACATACAGGCCAGGCTCCGCCACCACGCGCGCACCTGCGGGTGGAGGATAGATAGGTGGTTGGAGATCTGTAGGCCTCAGGGGTTGGAGCCTCTGGGTGGACCTCTGAGGGGCCGCTGCCCATTGTGGGAAGGTCTCAGTCTGACTTGGGATTGGGCTTTCCAAGGTGGAACTGTGCCCCCTCCAGTGGGAGCTGTGCCTCCTCCATCAGATTAGGCTTCTCAAGGCAGGGCTTTCTCAGACCAGACAGCCCGCTCTAGTGGGAGCTCCAGCCCCTCTCATAGACTTGGACCTGACAGCATCAGAGCCCCTCCTCCTCCCCCTCTCCCACTCACCTTCTACCTGCAACCGCCCAATGGTGCTGATTGAGCCCAGCAAGTTTTGGGCTGTGCAAACATAGGTGTCATCACCTGCGGGCACCTCTTGCACCTGCAGCCGTAGGGCATTTCGGGCCACCTGGACATGGCCTGTCCCTGATGCCAAGCTGTGGACCCCGCTGCTCGTGGCCAGCACCTTGCCATCATGAGATAGGGCCAGCTCAGCGGGTGGCTCACTGTCCACAGTGCACTGTATCACAGCCATGGATCTGGCCCTGGAGTCCCGGAAGGAGGACAGGACAGCGTCCTGAGGGGCATCTGTGGGTAGGCAGGGCACAGATGGGGGCCTTGCTTAGGCACCCTGCACTGCGTATTGCCCAGTTGCCTGGGATTGGCCAGGTTGAAGCCTCTGGACCAACGGCCACTTCCTAGAAGTGACACCTTCCCAGGAGTCCTATGGGCAGAGTACTCCAGGCAGGGCTTATAGGACTGTCTCTTTCTCCAGCACCTATGTCCTCATTCCCCAACTGCCCATTCCTGGGCCCACTGCAGTCCTGTGCCCACCCCCACCAGAGCCCAGAGCACCCTCCAGCACCCTCCTCCTGGGCAGCCCTGGCCAAAGACCCCCTGCTCACAGAGGACTTGCAGGGCAGCAGGACGGGAGCTGCGGGTGCCCTGGGCATCCTGGGCCTGGCAAGAGTAGGCGCCTGCATGAGCTCTTGTGGCCACCGGGAATGAGAGCGAGGCAGCTGGCCCCTCCTGCAGCCAACGACCATTGTGGTACCAGGCATAGAGGGTGGGTGGGCGGGCAGCAGGGTCCTCACAGGTCACTGTGATGGGGGCACCTTCAGGCACAGTAGCCTCTGGAGCCAGGATCACCCGCACACCTGTGTGAAGGAGGCCAGGATCAGCTGGGCCCAGCCAGACACCACAGTGGGTTTCCATCTCAGTGGGCTTGGCCTGGGCCCTGCCTCACCCTCCAGCCGCAGCTCCAGGGACGTGTTGGCCTGGCCCAGAGGGCTGCGGGCAGAGCAGCTATAGAAACCCTCGTCACTGGGCTGTGGCTCCCGCAGCTCCAGGCGCAGAGTGTTGGGGATAGAGGCTGCTGTCGAGGAGGCCAAGAGGCGACCGGCGTGGCTGAGGGCCAGTTGGGCAGGCGGGCGGCTGTCCACAGTGCACAGTACCAGGACCATCTGCCCACCACGGCTCTCCAGGAGGTAAGTCAGGCGCAGGTTGCGGGGCGCGTCTGCAGGGCATGAGAGGCTTACAAGGAGTCACAGGCGGCAGCCTGCAGGAGGCCAGTTTGCAGGTGGCATTCAAACTCAGGAGGGCCCTGGCTCCCCACCCCAATGGCTCCCAACCACCCAATCTGAGGCACTGCTCCTCTGCCCAGACAGGACTCACCCCAGTGCCCCCTACTCTAATGCTCCTTGCCCAGTTCTCCACTAGCTACTGGGTACTAAGTTCCCCACTGGACACCTGTGGGGTTCTGGCCATGCCCTGATCCCTGTGGGCTGCTGTCACTCCTGCCAGCCCCACCCTGCATCCAGCCAGACTCACAGAGGACGTCCAAGGTGATAGGTCTGGAGAGGCGGGGTGCCTGACCAGGGGGGCCCACACCACAGCGGTAGGAGGTGGCATCCCTGACTGTGACGTTGGGCAGGGGGATGGAGCGGCCATCCAGGCGCTGCTGCCCATCCTGGTACCATGTGTAGGTGAGCTGGGCCGGGTGAGTGGTCCACACAAGGCAGGTCAGGTTCACCAGCTGCCCCTCCCGCACAGTGGTCCCGGGCCACACCTGCACATTCACAGCTGGGGAGAGGGAGAGCACAGGACACCAGCGACGGTCTCGAGGCTGTGTATAGCAAGCCACCTGCCTCCATGTGGGTGAGCTGCCCTTACTGCTGGGGAGCCCCTTGGCCTCTGGGAGCCCCAGGTGGCCCACCTATAAATGGGGCTCAGAGGTCGAGCTTGGGAATAGCCTACTGGCTCCTGAGTGGTCCCCAGTGGAGTTCCGCAGAGTCCTGGAAGGCCCTGAGCCCCTCCCTGACCATGGCTGGGGGCAAATGGGGAGACCGCAGACCTCCCCTCCCCTGCTGCACTTTCTCCTGAAATTCCCTCTTTAGTTCTATCCACTGGGCATGCATGTAAAATTTGGTGTTTAAAAAAGGTTCTCCCATGAAACTCAAGTCTGGAGTCCACCACTATTAGGAAGGGTGGGAATGAGGATTATTCCTACGCCTCCAGGCTTCTAGAACCCTGTCCCACCTCCTCTCCTCTTTTAAAGAAGACACACACACACACACACACACACACACACACACACACACACACACAGACCTTGAGCATCGAAGTCAGCTGAGGCCGAGGCCTGGCCCAGGGTGTTGGAGGCCTCACAGGTGTAGACACCCTCATCCTCCAGCATCGCCCCATGGATCTCCAGACGCAGTGTGTTGGGGGCCACAGCCGCCTGCAACCTGGGAGAGCTGCTTTCAGGTCCCCCCACACCTTGTAGGGTGGAGGCCACAAGGCGGTCCCCATGGAGCAGCCGCAGCTGGGCCGGAGGGTCACTGTCGACACGGCACAGGAGGAGGCCCAGTCGCCCAGGGCCTGTGTCCATCAGGGTAGTGAGTGTGACCTGGCGTGGGGCATCTACACAGGGTGGGGAGTGGTCAGGACCCAGTCAGGGGGTCCCTCATCCAGGGCCCTGTCACGTGACAGAGCCCAGGACCAGGGGACTGCATTCCTTCCCCAACACATGGACGGGATAAAAGTCCTTACAGGACACGTGGAGGCTGACGGGTGCAGCTAGGCTCGTGGTGGCTGAGCCTGGGGCCTGGGCTTGGCAATGATAGGCCCCAGCTTGTGTCAAAGTTATGGCTGCAAAGCGGAGAGTGGCCGAGGTCGACTCCTGGAGGGGCTGGCCATCCCGATACCAACGATATGAGGTACCCTCCGGGACTCCTGTGGGTACCTGGCAGCTCAGGACCACAGCCTGGCCCTCTTGGAGCTCAGGTGATGGTGACACCTGGACCCAGGCTCCTGCAGGGGAAAACCAAGAGCAGGTGAGGGCTCTCCACCCACATCTCCCACAGTCTGGGACCATGTGCGTGTCCACCTAGGACTACACAACCCAACTCCATGAGTTGGAGCCGCAGCCCCCTTCCAGACCACCGCCAGGGCCCACTCAGCCCCATGCCTTGCCCCTCCTGCTCCCCACTCTCCTGCACAGGTTCCATGCTGGCATTTACCTCCCACCACCTGGTGGGATGGTTTTACTGTGTCAGTCATATCTCGCCTACCAAAGCGTAAGCCTCATGGGCACTGGACTTGTGTGACCTGTGACCCCAGTTCCAGGCACCGTGCCTGCATGTGTTAGCTCCTGACAAATGTTGGTTCAACCCATAAAGCACTGAAAAGGGAGGGATTTAGATCATCCTAGGGCCATTGTCCTAACTAGGAGCTGGACTCAGCATGGGTGACCGAGGGCTTGGAAGGGAATGTTAGCAGCTATGTGATCTTGAGCGCCCTCAACAGGCCGGACCTGCATCCAGACTCCAGGCCACAAGAGCACAGGAACTGGGGACCAGGCAAAGGGCAGCTCCTCGGTGGCCCCTGGGTCTGAAGCAGGAGAACCCCAGGATGCAGGGAGTGAGATGGAGGGACAGCTGGAATGCTAAGCAAGAGCACAGACCACGCCTGAGACCACAGCCAGCAGGGTCATGCAACTGGGGAAAAGCTCCTAAAACTCGAACTTTCAATTTCTCCCTGCAAAATAGGTATGCTAAGTAAGAAAAGATACACAGAACCAAGGCTCAAAGTAAATGTCCCAAAATTGGTGCTGTCGGTCACCGTGGTGGAAGAAGCATGTGTGTTCCTTTGACCTTTGCATTATGGGTATTATCTTTCCTTTGTCCTGGTTTATTTGTTTAGGGAGAATTTTGTTTTGTTTTTGTTTTTGTTTTAAGACGGAGTCTTACTCTATCATCCAGGCCAGAGTGAAGTGCAATTTCAGCTCACTGCAACCTCCATCTCCCAGGTTCAAATGATTCTCCTGCCTCAGCCTCCCGAGTAACTGGGATGACAAATGCCCACCACCACACCTGGCTAATTTTTGTAATTTTAGTACTGTGTTGGCCAGGCTGGTCTTGAACTCCTGACCTCAAGTGATCCACCTGCCTCAGCCTCCCAAAGTGCTGGGATTACAGGCGTGAAACATGGTACCCAGCCTGAGGGAGGATTTTTATAGAGACTATATATACATATATATACACACACACACACGTGTATATGTGTATATAAATAAATATGAATATATTATGCATAAGAATACACATAATGTATATTTGTGTGTGTATATATCATACATAAACATATATGCATAATATAAATATATATATTTATGAGAATGTTTACTATGTAACAAAATTTTATGATCACAAGGTAAGTTATTTCAGAAAGAGCTCCCACCAAGCAAGCCACCTTGTGAATTGCCACTGCCTCCTAGTGGCTGCTGCAGTTATTACAGGTGAAAATATCTAGCTGGAGGCGAAGGGAGGCCTTCTGCTGGCTGGCTGGAAACTGCCCTTACCAGGACTGAAAAAGACACATTTCTGCATGAAATTCACAAGACCCAGCCCAAAGTCTGACCAGAGTAGCCCCCAGGGCATCAGAGTCTACCATATCTTCAGAAGACTGACACTCACCTCGGACCTGGAAGAAGAGTGAGGTGTTGGCTGATCCAAGAACATTTGTGGCCTCACAGCGGTAGCTGCCAGAGTCCCCAAGGCCCAATTCTCGGACCTCTAACTTCAGGGAGTTGGCCTCAGCCTTAGCCTGGAGCCGACCACGGAATGGGACCTGGGGACCCAGGCTAGTGGCCAGGAGGTGCTCCCCATGGAACAGGGCCAGCCGGGCCAGGGGGCGGCTGTCCACAGTGCAGACAAACACAGCCATGTGGCCCTGGCCAATGTCTAGGAGGGCTGACAGCTTTGGAGGGTCCGGGGGATCTGCAGGAACAGAGTGAGCTGAGGCCATGCAGCCTAGCTCACCACATTACAACTGCCACATTATGTCCCCCACCTCCTGCCACACACACAGCCTAAGCCACACTCTTTCCTCCCCAAACCCCAGCCCAACCCCTGGTTCTCCCCAGACCACCCCTCCACCCTCCAAGTCCCCAGGCTGCCCATGCTAGTCACCCACAGAGTACACTCAGGAGCACAGGAGTGGAGAGTTGGGCACCAGCCTCGGTGAGGATGCGGCAGGCGTAAAGGGCAGCATCAGTTCTGGCCACGGGCAGCAGTGTCACAGTCTCCAGGGGACCCTGGGCCCACAGCACCCCATTTCGGAACCAGGAGAAGTTGGCAGGGCTGCTGGCAGCTTCCCGGCTCACATTGCAAGTCAGGTTGGCTTCTGTGCCCTCCTGAAGCGTGTGTGATGGTGCAATGACCAGGACAGTGGCTGGAGAGCAGGCAGCACAGGCTCACTGACCACCCCCTGCCCCCAGGAGTCAGGGGTCCAGCCACTCGTCTGGAAGGAATAGGAAGGAGGCCCCCTGGGGTGCCCACAGGGTTGGGGAGAAAAGCAAGCCAGTTCACAGGGCAGCCTGGGAGAACTGGGCCCTGGGGACTGTGCGGGCTCTGGGCAGAGAGGGTTGCAGTATGGGGAAGGAGGACAAGGCAGCCCAACTATCCCAGCTGGGGAGTCCTTCCTCAGAGACCAGCTGTGTACTGTGTCGCCTGTCCCTGGCCTGAACAGAGATCATGGGAAGGAGCAGCTCTGCTCTTCCTGAATGTGGAGGAGGGCAGCGAGGGGCCCCCACAGCTGCACACAGTGGTTTTGCCTGATTAGATCCTCCCGGGAGCAGAACAGTCCAGAACTCCAGCCCCTGTCCCCAGGCCGCCCATTCCCTGCCCAACTCACCCTGGCCATTGAAGGTGGCTGAGGCGGAGGCGTTGCCCAGGGCATTGCTGGCCTCACAGAGGTACAAGCCCTCCTCCTCCAGCAAAGGGTTGTGAATCTCCACGCGCAGCAAGTTGGGGGCTTTGGTGACCTTCATGCGTGGGGAACAGCCCCCACAGGTGCTGCAGCCACCCCCTGACGGCAGGGAAGTGGCCACAACATGGTCCTTGTGGAGCAGCTGCAGCCTGGCGGGGGGGTCGCTGTCCACACGGCACAAAAGGAGGCCTTGCCGTCCAGCCCCGGCCCCAGCGGCATCGAGGTCCAGCCTGGTGGTGAACGTTGGTTGGCGAGGGGGGTCTGCAGGGAGGAAGAACATGGGCACTCATCCCACGGTCGCTGCCAGGGCCCCACAAGCCTGACTAGGCTCCCAGAATACAATGGACAAAGGCAGATCCCTAGGGCTGCCCCAAACAGCTGTGCAGACTGTGCACTGCACAAGGGCAGCCAGACCAGGGTGGGTGGAACTCAGCTCATGCTCCTCAAGCTAGGCTGGGCCCTGATGCTGACTGAGTCTTCCCAGAAGGAGCACCATTTTCTAGCTCAAACAAAGGTGACCGTATGGGCTGACTGCCACCTTGCGTAAGTGCCATCTGCTGCTGAGCAGGGTGTCCACCTAGCAGTCCCTGGGGGTCGTGCCCTCTGCTCCCACCCTGCACCCAATGCCTTACCACGAGCCTCCCCTCAAGGTCTGCCCTGCAGCTTATCTCTGATCTCCAAGCCAGATCCTGTGATACTAGCAAATGCATAGAATGGCCTCTTCCTGAAGGCTTCCGGAGACAGGTGGCCAAAAGAGAGCCATCAGCCGCGGCCCCCATGTGATCTCACTCAGACACCAGAAAACCTTGCAGAGGCGACTGCCCTCTGACAGTTCTGGGACGTCCGGCACATGGGCGTGTCAGGGGAAGCCTCTGGAATCAGGCCCTTAGTCTCATATGGAGCCTCCCCTCTTGGCGGATGCAGAGGGGCCATCTGTCCCTGTGCTGAGGGGCTTTGCCTTGGTGCCTATGGGAGCCCAGTGTAACCTGTGGGGCATGTGCACAAATAGAGGAGTGTGGTGTCCCAGGGCTCACCCATGAGGACAGAGCATGGATGTGGTGTCCATGCTTAGCTTGAGGCTGGGACAGAGGAGCCCACAGGGCTGGGATTGGAGGGTAAAGACGTGGAGAGGTAGAGAAGGCCCCAGCCTCATTTCCTAAACTTCAGCCCCAGGTAGAGAGGCCCATCATGGCCAGGCCTGTGACCCAGGCCTCCTGATGTAAACCCTGGGGCGGGGCAGGGCAGGACAGGGTTGGGGGGCCTGTTGGAGGAGGAGGAGGTGGGGTGGTTGGTGGGTCCCGGCAGGAGGCTGCAGCAGGTGGTGGCTGCTCACAGAGTACAGTGAGGATGGCTGGCGAAGAGGGGCCACTGGCACTGTGGCCGTCCCGGGCCCAGCAATGGTATGAGCCAGCGTCAGTGCTGGAGGCCGCGGGGAGCAGGAGGCTGCTGCTGGGCCCCTCGTGAAGCAGGGCTCCATTCAGGTACCAGGAGAAGCGCGCATCAGGCGTGGGGCTCAGGCCGCTTCTGCAGCTCAGTGTCACTGCCTGTCCTTCCACCACCTCGGCTGCCGGGCTGATGAGGAGACGGGCGGCTGCAGGGAGAGGAAGAGGCTGGGAAGGGTCCTGCGTCTCCACCCCCCCATGCTGCCCTATACAAAAAGCCCTCCAGGGTTCTCCTTTCCCCCACACTAGTGTAGGTAGCTCTGGGCTTTGTGGTGGATCAGGAGGGTTTGCCCTGGAATGCCAAATCAGATCTATTGGTAGTAGCTGGCTGCAGCGTGGTTGAAGATTCAGAGCCAGAGCCCAGGCTTATGTCCAACACCTGGCTTGACTGGACATGGTAGCTCATGCCTGTAATCTTAGCACTTTGGGAGACTGAGGCAGAAGGATCATTTGAGGCCAGGAGTTCCAGACCAGCCTGGGCAACATAGTGAGACTCCATTTCAAACAATTTTTTTTTTTTTGAGAAGTCTCGCACTGTCTCCCAGGCTGGAATTTTGTGGTATGATCCTGGTTCATTGCAACCTCTGCCTCCTGGGTTCAAGTAAGTGATTCTCCTGCCTCAGCCTCCCAAGTAGCTAGGATTACAGGAGTGCCACCACACTCAGTTAATGTTATACGTTTAGTAGAGACAGGGTTTCACCATGTTAGCCAGGCTGATCTGGAACTCCTGACCTCTGGTGATCCACCCGCCTCAGCCTCCCAAAGTGCTGGGATTACAGGTGTGAGCCACTGTGGCCAGCTTTTTTTTTTTTTTTTTTTTTTTTTTGAGACGGAGTCTTGCTCTGTCACCCAGGCTGGAGTTCTGCAGTGTGATCTCAGCTCACTACAACCACTGCCTCCCAGGTTCAAGCAATTCTCCTGCCTCAGCCTCCCTAGTAGCTGGGACCACAGGTGCATGCCACCACACCTGGCTAATTTTTGTGCTTTTAGTAGAGACGGGGTTTTACCATGTTGGCCAGGCTGATCTTGAGCTCCTGACCTCGGGTGATCCGCCTGCCTCGGCCTCCCAAAGTGCTGGGATTACAGGCATGAGCCACCGTGCCTGGTCACAATTTTTTTTTTTTTTAATTAGCTGGGTGTGGTGACATGGGCCTGTGGTCTCAGCTACTTGGGAGGCTGAGATGGGAGGATGGCTTGAGCCCAGGAGTTTGAGGCTGCAGTGAGCCATGAACATACCATTGCCTAGGCAACAGAGAAACACCCTATCTCAAAAAACAAAAACAAAAATCTGGCTTGATCAATTAGCTACCATGGCCTCAGGAGGAGGGAAGGACAGCGCACATACCGAAAGCTGGAAGACCCTACTTTTCTTTTCTTTTTTTTTTTTTTGAGATAGTCTCACTCGTGTCGCCCAAGCTGGAGTGCAGTGGCGTAATCTTGGCTCACTGCAACCTCCGCCTCCCAGGTTCAAGCGATTCTCCTGCCTCAGCCTCCCAGGTAGCTGGGACTACAGGCACTCGCCACCATGCCCAGCTAATTTTTGTATTTTTAGTAGAGATGGGGTTTCACCATGTTGGCCAGGATGGTCTCGATCTCTTGACCTCGTGATCCACCCACCTTGGCCTCCCAAAGCGCTGGGATAGGTGTGAGCCACCGCGCCCAGCCAGAAAACCCTATTTTTCTATCTGACTTCCCACATCTGACTGCTAGCATAGAGCCTGCTCCCAAAGTTTCATAATTAAAAAATAATGAATGCTTCTGAGGGACTCTCCACGTTTAGAGTCAGTGTATACGCAAAGGAATGATGCGACCTGTTGTGTTTCCCTTTTTGCCTTGATTTTCAGGAAGCTCTGAGGTTGGGTCACTGCACAGCCCCTTTCATGTAACCTAGCCAGCTAGCTCAGTCCTGCAGTTGAGTCCACTAGGCTTCTAGAAGGAACGGGCTGGAGCAGGCTCCTCCTCAGGCTCCCTCCACTCTCCCTGGCTGCCAGTGCCCGTCTTACCATTGGCATGGAAGTCCAGGGTGGAGGTTGCATTTCCAAGGGAGTTGGTGGCTGAGCACTTGTACTCCCCACTGTCAGCTTCCTCCAGGTCTCGGATCTCCAGGCGCAGGGAGTTGGGACCAGAGGTACCACTGAAGCGTGGGCTGTGATCACAGTCCCCGGAGGTGGAGGCCAGGATATGACCCCTGTGTGACAGCACCAGTGTGGCCAGGGGCTCACTGACCACAGAGCAGTGAAGGATGCCCACAAGTCCCGCCTGGGTCTCCAGGAAGGCTGTCAGGACTGGGGTGAGAGGCGGGTCTGTGTGGAGAAGAGAGGCGGGTCTGTCACCCTCATTCCCTGGATACCCCGATACAACCGGTGACCTCTGCACCCCTTTGTCCTACAATGCCATGGGAGAAGGGGGTGATCCCAAAGCGCCTGAGCACCTGCTGAGCACACTTTTGTCCTTGGCTGGGCTGGGCACATCACTCTGCTGTCCCAGGCAGTGCTCAAGGCCACCCTGCAAGTGGGGATAGGAGCCCCACTTCAAAGATGAGAAAACTAATAGAGAGATCTGGTGAGGGACAGCACCTTAGCCAGGTGAGCATCATCAGCAATGGGACAAGCTGCCAGGGAGTGCTTCCTGACAGGGCAGAGCAGCATGTCCGTCCGCAGCCTCCCGCCAGAGGGCATGGTCTCAGGCCATTCAAGTCAGGCAAATGTGGAGTGAGGGACCCCCTCAGAACAGCAGGCCTGAACTCTGCAAGTTTCAGTGTCAAGAACGACAAGGAAAGACTGAGGAACAGTCCCAGACTAATAGAGAATGAAGAGACACAACGACCCAATGCAGTGAGTGAACTGTGATTATATTCTGGACCAGAAAAAGGATGGCTACAAAAGACAGTATTAGGTCCATTGGTAAAATGACTATAGCTTAGATAATAGTCTTCTATCAGCTGGGTGTAGTGGCTCACACCTGTAATCCCAGTACTTTGGGAGGCCGAGGCAGGTGGATCACCTGAGGTCAGGAGTTCAAGACCATCCTGGCCAACATGGTGAAACTCTGTCTCTACAAAAACACAAAAATTAGCCAGGCAGGATGGTGGGTGACTGTAATCCCAGCTACTTGGGAGGCTGAGGCAGGAGGAGAATCGCTTGAGCCACAGAGGTGGAGGTTGCAGTGAGAAAGATCGCACCATTGCACTCCAGCCTGGGCAACAGAGCGAGACTCCATCTCAAAAAAAAAAAAGTCTTCCATCAATGCTAAATTTCCTGATCATGATCATTACATTGTGGTTATGTAAGAGAATGATCTTAGGAATTTAGCAGTAAAGAGCATCATGTCTGCAGCCACAGGAATATAAATATGTAGGTAGATACATAGATAGATAACATATTCATATGTATATATAGCGAGTGTGCATATATGTATATGTGCCCATGTCCACGTAGACTGGATGTGCATACACACAAGTACCCATATATGTACACATGTATATATGCAAGTCTATAGCCATACATTTATATATATGTATGTACGTGTGTGTGTCTGTGTAGACAGCGAGAAAGATAAAGCAAATGTGCCAAAATGTTAATAAATGGGAAATCTAGGTTAAAGGTATATAATCATTCTTGGTCTTTCTCTGCAACTTTTCATAAGTTTAAACTTCCAAATAAAAAGTTTTTATAAAATAGGAGGGAGGTCAAAACCTTGCCCAGGTGTGCAGAGCTGGGACGTGAGCTCAAGGCCACCTCCAGGTAAGTGGCCTTGAAGTTCCCATGCCCAGGACCTCAACCCTTCCTTGGGGCTCCACTGTCTGGCCCTGCTCTGACTGTGTCCAGTGCCACCCCACCCTGGCCACTTACGGTTGACTAGCACGCCGACAGGGCCCGAGCGCTCACTGCCATGGGCGTTCTGCACCTCACAGAAGTAGAAGCCAGTATCAGCCCTAGTGACGGAATGCAGCCGGAGGATATGGGAGTGGGCGTCCTCCAGCGGGACATGGTTCTTGTACCAGCTGTAGTGGAGATCACTGGGCGCCTCGTTGGGTGTGTTGCAGACTAGCGTCACTGTCTGGTTCTCCAGGATGGGACCTGCTGGGCTCACCTGGACCTCAGCCACTGCAAGGGCAGCACAGGGAGTGATGGGGGATCCTAGCCGACTTCCAGCCCCAGCCCCACATAGTCCCCAGGTCTCAGCCAATCAGCTTCAATCTCTGCACATCCTACACCACCCGCCTGCCACTACAGTGGAGCCTCCCAGAGTGCTCTGCATCTGTTCGTCTGGCTCACCAGGACCCCCTGACATCCCACCCTTCGTGGGGGTATTGTCACCTGTCTCATGGTAAGGCAAGGCTGGGACTCCACACATGCATCCAGGAAGCACCGGGTTATGCCAGTTGCTGGCTCTGCCCTGCCCTGTCGCCTCTCTGTCCCTGAGGCCTAAGCCCCTTCCTATTCTCTGGCCAATACACAATCTTCCCAAGAACTCACTGAAGATGTGGAGGCTGATGGGGGGTGAGACCAAAGAGCCCACACCATTCTCAGCTTGGCAGGTGTAGACGCCAGCATCACTCCATGCTGCCTGGGGCAGGTGCAGCACACCAGTCTTGGTTTGGAGGTGCACCCCATCCTTGAGCCACTTAATGGAACTGACTGCAGGGTAGCTGCTGTTCACCTGGCAGGTGAGTGTGACCGGCTCACCTGGAAGGATGTTTCTCCCCGAGGGGCTGAGGAGGATCTTCACACCCTTGGGGGCATCTGAAAGGCACAGTGGGGGGTATCAGGTAAGGTGCTTGGGGAGGCAGGGGATGGCACACTTCTTCTTGTCCCCCTTTCAAAGCTCTGTCCTAAGGAAGTATGCCCAGATAAAACAGCAGTCCCCTTCAGTCCCCACCCAGGGCATGCTCTGTCCGCCCATGTCCATCCCTTTCCTGCCCCCTGCGCCTGACGCATTCCTATGCCATTGAGAGCTGATCATGTGATGCTTGGCCCAGCGTCCAGCCTACCCCACCAGCTGTAGTCTTCTGCTTCCCAATGCTGTCCATTGCCCCTCCTCTATTTGAGGCGAGCTCCACACACAGGGCCATGCGTACCTCGCTGCTAGCTTTAGTGGCCTGTGGAAGCTATTGGTAAGGGACCAACCACCTAGTGGGAGGGGGCCAAAGGCAGCATCAAACGAGCTCTGAAAATAGTTACCCAGTTTGTCAGGAGACCAACAATGCAAAGAAACTGCATTTCCTGAAATCTTGTTCCAAAGCCTCTCTCTGTGTATTCAAGTGTTTTATTCTTATTTTTTTAGAAACAGGGTCTGGCTCAGTCACCCAAGCTGGAGTGCAGAGGCACAATCATAACTCACTGCAGCCTGAAACTCCTGGGCTCAAGTGGTCCTCCTGCCTCAGGCTCCCAAGGAGCTGGGACTACAGGTGCAAACCACCACATCTGGCTAATTTTTGTTTTTTAATTTTTTGTAGAGACAGGGTCTCACTATGTTGCCCAGGCTGGTCTCGAACTCCTTGCCTCAAGCCATTCTCCCACCTTGGCCTCCCAAAGCACTGGGGTTATAGGTGTGAGCCACTGTATCCGGTCTCAAGTGTTTAATATGTGCCAGACACTCTTCCAAATACCTTACCTGGGTCATCTCCTTTATTTGCTTTTTGTTGTTGTTGTTGTTTTGAGACATAGTCTTGCTCTGTCACCCAGGCTGGAGGGCAGTGGCATAATCACGACTCAATGCAACTCCGCCTCCTGGGTTCAAGCAATCCTCCTGCCTCAGCCTCCCTAGTAACTGGGATGACAGGCACGCGCCACCACACCTGGCTAATTTTTATATTTTTAGTAGAGACGGGGTTTCACTATGTTGGCCAAGCTGGTCTTGAACCCCTGGCCTCAAGTGATCCACCTGCCTCGGCCTCCCAAAGTGATGGGATTACAGGCGTGAGCCACCGCGCCCAGCCCATCTCCTTTAATTTTTATCATAAACCTATGAGACAGGAACCATCTATTGTTATCTTCACCATAGACATGAGAAAACAGAGGCTCTGGGAGGCAAGGAACTTGCCTGAAGTTTTCACAGCTAGGGGGTGGGTGGAGCCAGCAGCCAGATGCCTGTGAGCAGCGATTGTCCTAGAATAGGCTGCCCCATTTGAGATGGAAGATGCATAACCAATGGAAACCCGGGCTTTCTCCCCACTGACTCATAGCGGTGCCTGCGTGACACCCTGGTCCCCATGGTCATGAGCAGGCTTAAGGCAGGAAAGGGATAAACCCCATCTGCGCAGCATCTTCCAGCACGGGGGAAATCCCAGGATGCTTGCTGCCAACCCTGAAGCTGCGTGGGAGCTCCTGTTCCCCAACCCTTTGTGTCTCCCTTTCTCTGCCCAACCTGGCCTCAAGGACAAGCCCCTTCGAAGCAGCAGGAGGTGGAAGGGAACCATTTAACGAAGCCCTCGGGGCTCAGCAGTGTTTCTCCACTTGCCCTACCCTGGAGGCCCAGGTGCAGCCTGCTTTTGTGTCAGGAGCAAAGGTTCCGTTTCTGTGGGCTGGAGAGGGGCTGGGTTTTGTCAGCGAGCCACAGATGTGGTCAGCCACAAGGGTGTGTCCCCGGACAACTCACACTTCACTTGGAGGTGAATCTCGCTGTGGGCCCTGTGACTGGCCACGGAGAGCTGGCAGCGCAGGATCCGGCCGTGGTCCTGCCAGGACATGGCCATGTGGAGGGTCTCCAGCTGGCTGACGCCGGTGGGCTCAAACTTCTGGCTGCTGAAGGTGACAGAGCGAGCAGGGTCCTGGCCTTGCCATTGCAGTCTGACCTGCTCCTGCAGGCATGCGTAGGGGGTGGAGCAGTTGAAGTCCACCTCTGTGCCCTCGAGAAGCTCCACCGGGGAGGCGATGGTGGGAACCCTGGGCTCCTCTGAGGACACAGACAGCAGTGCTCAGGACCCCCTTTCACCACCCCTGAGATCCCTTGCCCTGGAAACCCCAGTTGAGGAGAGAGCCCTGGGGAGGGGGCTTTTAGGGGAAGGAAAGGAAAGGTGCTTTCTACTCCAGCCCCACTTGGGTGAAAACAAGGGAGAACCAGGCCTGGGCCTACGCCGGGACTGGAACGGAGGCTGAGACTGGCTGGGGTTAGAGTCAGCACAAGGGCTGGGGCTGAGAGCCAAGGGGTCCAGAAGCAGCTTGGGAATTCCTCCCGGGGAGCAGCCAGGCCACCCCACTTATCACCTGTCACTGTGACCAAGGTGCCTTTCACATCTGACCAGCGGTTGCCCTCACTGATCTCGAAGCGGAAGTTGTAGGAGCCAGAGTCCTCGGGCTGTAGGTCCTTCAGCAGCAGGTTGCACACTTTGTGCTCAGGGTTCCCCACGAACTCGGCGCGGCCGCGGAAGTGGGCCTCCACCAGCTTGGGGTCCGCTGAGTGGCTTGCCACCTGCCGCCGGCCCGAGTAGTCGTAATACCAGATGGTCGTGATGCCATCAGGCACCTCCACGTCGGCAGGGAAGCTGAAGATGCAGGGGATAAGCAGGCAAGACCCCTTCACACCCTGCACATCCTGGGGACTGGAGACGCCCCATGAGGCCTGGCCTGGGGGAAGAATGGCAGGGGGACAGAGAGGAGGGTGTTACAGGCCTCAGGGTGCCACAGAGCCCAGAGAACTGCCCCAGGGAAGGTGCTCCAGATGGGCTCCCAAACTCTGCCCTACCCCAAGAAATGCACACTTAGAGCAGCCCTTCTCAGTGCCCCTGGGGTCAGTCCACTGCCCGAGGCTGCTCAGAGGTTTGGTAGGGTGGCTCCAAGACAGATCATAGCTTCCTGCCCAGCTCCCGGCCACTGCCCTACTGGACCCTCCCTTGACCTCAGCAACCAAACCTGTAACCCAGGCATAGTCTAATCAGCCAAGGGCTGGACTTACGAAGGCTGGGCCCTGGAAGACAGGCACTAGGCCTGCAAAGCTTACCTGGTGGGAAGAATGAGGCCAGTAGGAGAAGCTCGGGCAAGAAGCCCATAGCAGGTTCTTGTGTTGTTCCTGTTGCCTAAGAGGGTGGTGCGCACCGCACTGGCTGGGCACACAGGGGCCTCCAGGGACACCTCTGGGCACTTCAGCCCCAGCACCTGCTGGGAGTCCAAGCCTGTGTCCCCACCTCCTCTGCTGGCCAGCCCAACAAGAGAGTAGGGCTCTTAAGGACCTCTGGGTCAGCCACCAGCAGAGAGCCAGGAGGCCACGTTCCCAGCTCAGGCTGTGCCCAGGAATGCCCTCACTTGGTGGCCTGCCTCAGAAAAGCCTGTGTGTCCTTTGGCCCTACCCCAAGTTCTGCTTTCCCAGCCCCTCAAGGATACCACCCTAAGGCAGATGAACAGCTGTTTCTCCCTCTTCCCCACTTCCCTGCCCCCTCCCTACCACCCAAACCAACAGGAACTGGAGCTCAGAGATGCCCAGTGACTCACTCCAAGACACCCAGCCAGAAAGATGGTTTCTTCCTGAGGCTTGTCTCCTACCACCTGCCTTACTAACTATAGGCCATAATGGGGCTTTACTGAACTTGCCAAAGTGCTGCCTTTAATAGTCACTCCCCTGCTCAAAAACCTTCTGTGGCTCCCCATTGCCTGTGAGATGTGAAAGGTCCTCATTTCCTGCCCCCAGCTCTGTCCCCATTCCCTGCTCTCCACAGACCCATTCTGGGGGCAGTTCTGTCTGCTCACAGGCTTCCTAGCTGCCCAGCTCTATCTCCACCACAAATAATCTTTGCCTACTGAAACCTTAATCAACCTTCAAGGTGCAGCATGAATTTGACTTCCAGCTGGAACTTCTCCTTTGAGGTTCCTGTAGCTACCCCAGAGCTATCTCTGTCCTTGCCTTGTTTTTTATAGCTTGTGAGAGCCCATTTCTCAGGACCTAGAACTGAAGATATGTGCCACCAGGCATTGAGCAAACCCCTTAGTGACTAAGAGAGGGGTGAGGTCTTTAGGGGTTCAGAGTTGAGGTTCAGAGTTGGAGTGGGGAGGTGCAGGGCAAGTCTAGGTTTGACAGGTAGTGTGAGAGCCCTGTGGAACACATACCCCACAAACATGAGCTCAATGTGTGCTGAGTGTACCATATCCGAAAAGGCAGGCCCTCAACCATGGAGTGCCCCTGGTCAGGGAGTGTCTAAGGGGTACCACAGACCTGAGTCCAAAAGGAAGAGATGCCAGAAACATGTATAAGTAAAACTATAAAACTCTCAGAAGAAAACATAGGTGAAAATCTTCATGACCTTGGATTAGGCAATGCTTTCTTAAGTATGAAATTAAAAGCACAGAAAAAAAAATAGGTAAGTTGGACTTCATCAAAATTTAAAACTTGGCCAGACACAGTGGCTCATGCCTGTGAACCCAACACTTTAGGAGGCTGTTCACAAACACACAAAGCAACACAGAAAATAATAAATATTGGTGAGGATGTGGAGAAATTAAAATTATTGTGTATTGCTGGTAGGAATATAAAATGGTTCAATCACTGGGGAAAACAATTTGGTCATTCCTCAAAAAGTCAACATAGAATCACCATATGATCCAGTAATTCCACTCCTAGGTATATACCCAAAAGTACTGAAAACAGGGACTCTAACAGAGTACACCAATGTTCACGGCAGCACTATTCCACTAAAAGGTGGAAACAGGTCAAATGTCCATCAATGAATGGATGTGGATAAACAAACTGTGGTATGTACATACAATGGAATATCAATTGGCCATAAGAAGGAATGAATTCTAACATATGTGAACCTTAAAAACATTATGCTCAGTGAAATCAGCCATATACAAAAGGGCAAATATTGTAGGGTTCCAATTACATGAAATATCTAGACTACGTACATTCAGAGACTGAAAGTAGGATAGAGGTAACCAGGGGCTGCGGGGAGGGGGAGTTAATGTTTAATGATGGCTGAGTCTCTCAGATAATGAAAAAGTTCAGGAAATAGACAGTGGTGATGGTTACACAATATTGCAAACGTACTTAATGTCATGGGTTGTACACTTAAAGACAGTTAAAACAGTAAATTTTATATTATGTATATTTCACCACATACACACCCATGTTGCCAACTTTGCAATCCTCCCTGGTCCTAAATGCTGACTTGGCCAAGTGAACGGGGAGGCTGGAAGTGAGGACAGGAAACTCATGACCTCCCAGCCCCCAGCCTATCTGCCTCAGGGGCTGGGCTCAGCAGATTCCTATGACTACCAGGGGGCACACCTGGGAAGGGGCTGAGCCGAGGCCCAGGGCTGGTCAGGCTGACCAGGCGGGACTTAGCGCACTGCAGAAGGCAGAAGGTGCCCCGGCAGGGAGCACAGTACAGGTCGGGATTGGGACAGGAAGGACACCTCTCCCCAGGGGACCCAGCCCTCTCGTGGGCTGCTGGAGTGGACCGGTCTGGCCATTTGTGGAGGCC
Organism: Macaca thibetana thibetana; assembly: GCF_024542745.1. NCBI lineage: Eukaryota > Metazoa > Chordata > Mammalia > Primates > Cercopithecidae > Macaca > Macaca thibetana. The sequence continues at coordinate 72,429,153 of NC_065587.1, forward strand.
CAGGGGCTCATCTCCAGTTCTCTGGGAAGCCCTAGGCCTCCTCCCCTTCTGGGAAGATGCCCCCCCAGCCTCCACACCTGGTTCTTGGCCACTGGAGAATAGTGTAGCTGGGGCCCTGGGGCCTGGACACCTCCCCGTGAAGAAAAGCAGCCTGCTGGGCATACTGGGGGTCAGATGTGTCCCTGGCCACAAGGGATGTCAGGGTCAGCTCTACTATGGCCAGGGCAGCTATCTTGTCCAAGCTCCCCTGTTCCTCCCATTTGGGGTCCCGAAGAGTACAACGTGAACCTGATGGAAGAATGGTGGGGTTCTGGACACAGCCATCCTGGAACAGGGCGCAGGGGAGGACCCTTTCCAGGACTACTACAATCACATCATGTAGAGGCCACCTATGCTTAGCCCGGTTCCAACCCCAAAGGGGCCAGCCCCACCAGAGTCCAGCCTATTGGTTCAGCCTGTTCCACCACAAAGACCAGCTTCAGCCCAGATAACTGTTCTGGAAAGAGAAAGAGCAGGGACAGCCCAGAAAGGAGACCTCTGTCCCTGTTTGAAAGCCTGGAGTTGAGGGGACAGTGCGCACCCCGCGCCTCCCCCTGCCCCCCTCCCCCTGCCCTCTGCCCCCTGGCCCCTGCCCAACAAGTTGGGTTGTGGCTGTGGCCTAGTGAGTACCCAGCGTCCCCTGGTGGTTGAGGCGGGATTGCAGGTCCCGGGGAAGGGAGCGGCATGCTAGGAACAGGGAGCAAGTGGCTCTGCAGCCCTGAACCATCTTGGGTGACTCTTTTGGAAATCATTGTCCCCCAGACAGAAGTTCCTGAGGTTCATCCTTGAGTCTCCAAGTCTTGGGTGCTCTGAAGACAGGATTCTAAATCCTCACTCCTAGTATTGGTATATGTTGAATCGGCGTGCCTTGGGCTGGCCTGGTACACAGTGGGCACTCACGTTTGCTGCCTGTTTGAGACCAAGCGCCTCAGGAGGTCTTGGAGGGTGGGCTGGGGCCCCAGGTTCCTGACCTCTGATTCCAGAGGCCAAGTTCAGCTGGGGAAGAAAGGGCAGAGGCAGTTTCCCTTTGGACAGCTTGGCCCTGGCGTAGGATTCAGTTTCTGTTTCCTGACACCAAGGTTTCTCCCCAACTTCCCCATTGGGCTAGAGAAAGAAGGACACAGGGTGACAAGGCCAGCTGGAGGTTGCTGGCCCACAGATAGGGAGTCAGGGTACAGATGGGTAATTCCTGGAGCAGATTACGGTCAAAATAGTGGAAATCCCCAATCACAGGCCAAATGTTAATTATCAGAGCCATAGAATCCATAATGAATGCCTATTGGCTTTGACATGGGCAGTAGAAATTTCACACTTCATTCCTTAATCTGGCTCTAAATACTTCTGGCTGGAGTGCCCACTCTCCGAACTGTGCTGGACAGCACCAGAAGCCCTCCTGTAGACCGACAAAGTGGTGATGGATGAAGTGGAATGGGGCTGGGGTTAGAGTAAGGAGAGATTATCATTGGGCTGGGCTGGGGCTGAGGTCAGGGTGATGGTCAGGTTGGAATTTTGGAAGCAAATTAAGGCTGGGATTGGGGTGGACATTGAGGTTGAGTGATGGGTGGGGGTAAGGGTGAAGGTTGGAGTTGGTTACAGGTGATGGTTAAGATACGGTGGAGGCTGGATTGAGATGAGGATGATAGAGTCGGAGTTGCGGTTAGGGTTGGGATGATGGATGGTTGGAATTGGATGGATGAGTAAATGGTTGTGGTTGGGTGCAAGTGAGGGGAGGGTGAGGTAAGGTTGGAATAGGGGCTGGGGCTGGGGCTAAGGCAGGGTCAGCGGAGGATGATGGTCTGGGATTGGGATGCAGGTTGGAAGGATTTGGGGTGGTGGAAGGGTTTCAGTTGAGTCTAGCTTTGATTAGTGCCTTGGGCTTGGGTTGGTTTGGGGTCCACAACTCACACCCAGATGGACTCCCCCCACCCCTGCCCCTACCCCACTCAGACAGTTTCAGCCCAGCCCCGCTCCTAATGCTCCACTCACCCTCCGGGCCCAGGGACCAGGGACAGCGGTACCTGCTCCACAGGAGGAAGTGGCTGCGGGGGTGCTAGACCTGCGGAGAGGAGAACAGGAAGGCCGGGCAGAAGCTCCTGGTGCAGCTGGCTCCCCAGGGCTCTGCCGGCTCAAGAGAGAAGGATCCCGTCTCGGGGGCTGCTTCCTCTTTCCCAAAGCCTTAGCTCTACTGTCCAGCCCGGAGGCTGGTCAGGGAGGCATCTGCAGGCCTTGCGCAATGCCAAAACGGGAAAGACCTCCATAGGGGAAGGCCCTCGGCAAGGCCAGGGACTTAGGGACTCCAGCAAGCAGAAGTGGGACTGCTGCGACGCTGGAGCCTCCCCAGGCAAAGTGAGAAATGGGGTGGGGGGCTCCCATTCACCAGCCAAGTCCACACCCCACTCTCTCTGAGCCCCCTAGGGAGGCTGGGGGAGGTGGAAGGGGGCTTCCTGCAAACAGCTCCTCCCTGACACCTGAGAGGGAGGCACACGCAGCCTGGGGTGGGGACACACTACACGATGCCCTGACCAAGGCAGTTATTCTCCAAGCCATTCGGGAGCCTCGCTGTACCACTGGGTACTCTTAAGAGCCCCCAAGAGGCAGTCTCTTGTTGTGGGGGACATAGGGCCCCAATGTCCAGGACACTCCTCAGGTTTTCTCTTCCCCCGCTTACTATCCTGTACATTTTTTAGTTTTTGGTTTCTTGTTGTTGGCTTTCTTTGTTTTGTTTTGGTTTTGCTTTTGAGATGGAGTCTCGCTCTGTCGCCCAGGCTGGAGTGCAGTGGCACGATCTCGGCTCACAGCAACATCCACCTCCCAAGTTCAAGCGATCCTCCTGCCTCAGCCTCCCGAGTAACTGGGATTACAGGCATGCACCACCACATCCAGCTAATTTTTCTACTTTTGTATGTTGTCCAGGTTGGTCTTGAACTCCTGACCTCAAGTAATCTGCCTGCCTCAGCCTCCCAAAGTGCTGGGATTACAGAGGTGAGCCACTGCACCCGGCCACTATCCTATATCTTCACCCCTACCTTGGGACAGGAAAGGAAAGCCCCCGCCACAGCTAGTTACTGTTACATTACTGCAGCCCATCTTATTGAGGGGCTACTTTGTGCAGGCACTTGACATGTGAAGCAGATGTTAATTGCTCCAAGCAATCCCAGATATAAGCAACAAGACTTTTTTTTTTTTTGAGACCGTGTCTTGCTCTGTTACCCAGGCTGGGCTGTCCTGGTGCAATCTTGGCTCACTTTGGCTCACTGCAGCTTCAAAATTCTAGGCTTGAGCAATCCTCCTACCCCAGCCTCCTGAGAAGCTGGGACTACAGGCGCTTGCCACTATGCCCGGCTAATTTTTTAAATTATTTTGTAGAGACAGAGTCTCCCTATGTTCCCAGGCTGGTCTCAAACACCTGAGCTCAGGTGATCCTCCCACCTCGACCTCCTGGAACTACAGGCGTAAACCACTACTCCTGGCCATTTTTTAAAAAAATTTCACAACTCAAACTTAATTCAACTCAGTCCCTGCCTACCTGTACTGGCGAGGAGCTGGCCACAGCAAATTAGGCCCCGTACCCTGAGGGCAAGGCCAAATGTGCAGGTATAAAAGGATGTGAAACCCTGAATTAGGGTGGATCCAGAATCTCAGGCCATGGTGCCCCAAGCAGATGTCTGGTGACATTCTACCCTGAAATGCTCAGGCTCCAGAGATATTAGGTCTCTTTCACTCTGTTCCTCTTTATAGCCCCTGTGTCCACTGCCATGCTTGGGCCATTTCCTCTTTTGACCAAAACACAAAGGATTCATCCCATTACTTCCTCCTTCAACAGCTGGTACAGAGACCCCCAGCTCTAGGCCTGTGGGGTTGTGACACATGTGTACTGATCCTTCAGTCCACTGGGACTGTATACATGGCTTGGCTGCATGGTGGGAAAGCATCCCTTTACTTTGACTTTAGCCATATGACTTGCTCTGGCCAATGGATGTGCATGGACATGACTCAAGCTAAGTCTTGAAACATACTTAAGCGGTTGGCCTCCCCTGAATTTCTGTCATTGCCAGGCAAGAGGCAGGCTCCAACTGACCTGCCGGTCCAAAGAGGATGACGAACACATGCAGATGACCTGAATCAGACCCATGGTTTGAAACAAAACTCAGCTGAGCCCAGCCTACGTCCCCCAGACCCCAGCCAACCTGTGGATGCATCAGTTTATTGCTGGATGCTGCTGAGAATTCTGTGGCTACATTAGCAAAATGATACAAGGCCTAAGTCCCAGAACAACACACCCAGAACGTGCTTACCTTTCCTTAGGGTGAGGAGAACAAAGACTTATCTACCTTGATTAGTCAGGGAGCATTGCTTCCTGTCATTTCCTTGAGTATACAGCAGCCTAAGTAAACAAATAAAAATAACTAGGTAAGCTGGGCACGGTGGCTCATGCCTATGATCTCAGCACTTTGGGAGGCCGAGGTGGGCAGATCGCTGGAGGCCAGGAGTTCAAGACCAGCCTGGCCAACATGGCGAAACCCCGTCTCTACTAAAAATACAAAAATTAGCCAGGCCTAGTTACAGGCGGGCACCTGTAATCTCAGCTACTCAATATGCTGAGGCACGAGAATCGATTGAAACTGGGAGGTGGATATTGCAGTGAGCCAAGATCACACTACTGCATTCCAGCCTGGATGACAGAATGAGAGTCTGCCTCAAAAAATTTTTTAAAAATGCAATTTCTCAATAGGTCACACTGTTATACATTCATCTCATAATAATTACTCTTTTTTTTTTTCTTTGGAGACAGAGTCTCACTGTCACCCAGGCTGGAGTACAATGGCACAATCTCGGCTCACTGCAACTTTGACCTCCTAGGCTCAAGCGATCCTCCTGCCTCAGCCTCCCAAGTAGCTGGGACTACAGGTGAGTACCACCAGACACAGCTAATTTTTGTATTTTTTTGTAGAGATGGGGCTTCACCATGTTGCCCAGGCTGTTCTCACCCTCCTGAGAGTTCCAGTCAAGTGATTCACCCGGCTTGGTCTCCCAAAGTGCTGGGATTACAGGTATGAGCCACCATACCTGGCCAATTATTCTTATTCCAGATAGGAGAACCAAGGAATAGGGAGGTCAGAGAATTTGCCGGAGGCAAAACTTTTTGGTTCAAAAAAATAAGTTTTGCTACGAGTACAGAAAACACCAAATGATGGTGTTTTAAATAAAACAGAAGTGTTTCACCCTCTCCATCAAGTAAGTGTTGGCATCCGAGATGATATGGCAACTCCACAATCATGAAACTAGATCCCTTTTTATTTTTTGGCTCGGTCATTGTCAATGGGCTTCTTCCAGTCACGGTCCAAAGTGGCTGCTTGTGCTCCAGCCACTTTATCTGCATTCAGGAAAGCAGGATGGAGGAAGGGACAAAGTAGGCCATGCCACCTACTTTAAGATAACTCCTTAAATGGCTGATGTGGTGGGTCACTCCTGCAATCCCAGCCACTCAGAAGGCTGAAGCAGGAGGATCACTTGAACCCGGGAGCTCGAGGCTGCAGTGAACTATAATTGTGTTGTCACCGCATTCCAGCCTGAGTGACAGAGTGAGATCTTGTCTCTTAACAACAATAAAAAAGGTAATTCTTTAAATTGCACACTTCATTGCTGCTTATATTCCACGAGCTAGAAGTTAGTCACATGGTCTCATGTCTTTATTCTAACAGGTGATGTGCCCAGGTAAATCCTGGGGGCCCAGTGCTAAGAAGTAGGGGAAGATGAAGCCCTGCCCTCCTGTGCAGCAACCAGGACCTTCATTCATTCATTCATTCCTTGGACCTACCCAGATTCCAGCCTCAGGCCGCTGCCCACCTCCTTGCCAGTATCTCTGCAGAGCCTCCTGCCTCCCCCAGAGGGTGCCAGAGCCCTCTGCTTCCTCAGCCTTCGGACCCACTTGTTGCGTCTCAGGTGGGGACAGCTCAGTCTATAGAGGCCCAAGGGAGCTCTTTGAGACCCATGCTGTAGTCAGCTTGGGGCAGATGGGAGTCATGTAGCTCAGTGGCTAAAAGCCTAAGCCCTGCATAAAGCTGGGTTCAAATCCAGACATATCCTTTACCTGCTGTGTGATCCCGGGAGTCGCTCAATGACTCAAAAGCTGGAGTCCTCTGGAAAGCTTGTATGAAGAGTTCCCAGGGCCTGGAACATCAAAAGAGCTCTGAGAATGTTGGCTCTCCTCTCTCCTCCACCCAAGGTGACCTCTGCTCTCATAGCCACACCCTGGACCCTCGCTCATTCAGTCACCTCACCCAGCCTGTCATCTGTTCCTCCGACTCTCCTCTCCTGTTCATGCATCTTGTACTCACCCACTTCCGTCCCTGAGTGTTTCAAGGCTCTGGGGTTTTCAGAGACACTGAAGAGACCTCCCTCCCCAACACAACCACAAGGTCTAGGTGGAATGACCCACTAAGGGATCGGCTCTGAAACCAGACTCCCAGGGAAAGTCAACAAGCCCAAGGATGCCTGTTACAAGAAAACTGAAAGACCCAAGTACATGTCCTCCCTTTTTATTCCCTGCACAGGATCTAGGCATCCAGTGTGAACACATGCAGGCCCCAAGGGACACCATCTGTGCAGAGTCAGATGGAGTTAAGAACATTTAGTCTGGGCACGGTAGCTCATACCTGTAATCCCAGCACTTTGGGAGGCTGAGATGGGCAGATAACCTGAGGTCAGAAGTTCGAGATCAGCCTGGCCAACATGGTGAAACCCCATCTCTACTAAAAATACAAAAATTAGCTAGGCGTGGTGGCAGGTGCCTGTAATCCCAGCTATTTAGGAGGCTGAGGCAGGAGAATCACTTGAACCCAGGAGGCGGAGGTCGCAGTGAGCCAAGATTGCGCCAGTGCACTCCAGCCTGGGTGACAGAGCAAGACTCCATCTAAACATACACACATACACACACACACATTTAAACTACCACATCAACATCTGGTTCAAGGTGGTGGACGAGAACTTGTCTCTGCCATCCCTGGCCCATCCAATACCACTGAGAGCACAGTAAGCAAAGGGAAAAGGAAATAGAAGGGCTGGGAACAGGATGTCTGGGGGATGGGGAGTATCCACTGCACAGGGATTTTGATTTTGATTTAATTCTAGAAGATAGAAAGAGGAAGGATCACGTTCAGGAACAGATGAGGGTAAAGGAAACCAGAGCCAAAGCACGCTGAGAGAAAGCTGCCCCAGAGGCCAAAGCAGGAGTGGACTCTCTACGGGGACTCAACATACCCCAAAGGGTCGACAGCTGGCACATGTACCTCTCCACCCCCACATGTAACACTGCAGGGCAGAGGAAATGCCCCATGTGAGTTCCAGTATAATCAACCTGTAATCCCAGCTACTTGGGAGGCTGAGGCAGGAGACTCGCTTGAACCCTGGAGGTGGAGGTTGTGGAGAGCTGAGATAGTGCCGCTACACTCCAGCCTGGGTGACAGAGTGAGACTCTGTATCGAAAAATTAAAAAATAAATAAATAAAAAAAAACCAACAGCAAAGAGCTATTGCATCCTTACTGTGGGCCTGGCAGTGTTATGACAACTTTTTTTTTTTTTTTTTTTTTTTTTTTGAGCTGGAGTCTTTTTTCTGTCACCCAGGCTGGAGTGCAGTGGCTCAATCTCAGCTCACTACAATCTCCGCCTCCTGGGTTCAAGTAATTCTCCTGCTTCAAACTCCCAAGTACCTGGGATTACAGGCACATCCCACCATGCCCGGCTAATTTTTATATTTTTAGTAGAGATGGGATTACAACATGGTTTCACCATGTTGGCCAGGCTGGTATCGAACTCCTGACCTCAGGTGATCCACCCGCCTCAGCCTCCCAAAGTGCCGGGATTACAGGCATGAGCCACCACACCCATCCAGTGTTCTGACAATTTTATACTTATTAACTCACTTAGCAACCCTCTGAGCTAGGTGCTACTGTTTTCTCCACTTATAGGAAACTGAGTCACAGAATGGTAAAGTAAAATAACCTTGACCGAGGTTTATATGGCTGGTAAGGAGCAGAGAAATGAAACTTGAACCCAGGCAACCTGTTTCCTGAGTTGAGCTCTGAACTACTGAGCCATACTGCCTATTTACTTATTTATTGAGACGGGTTTGGCCGGGTGCAGTGGCTCACGCCTGTAATCCCACCACTTTGGGAGGCTAACACGGGCAGATCACTTGAGGCCAGGAGTTCGAGACCAGCCTGGACAACAAGGAGATAGGGTCTCGCTCTGTCACCCAGGCTGGAGTGCAATGGTGCAATCATGGTTCACTGAAGCTTCGATCTCCCAGACTCTAGTGATCCTCCCACCTCATCCTCCCAAGTAGCTGGGACCATAGGCACCCACTATCATGCCCAGCAAATTAAAAAAAATTTTTTTTGTAGAGATGGGGGTCTCACTGTATTGCCTAGACTGGTCTCTAACTCCTGGGCTTAAGCAATCCACCCACCTCGGCCTCCCAAGGTACTAGAATTACAGGTGTGAGCCACCGTGCCTGGCCAATATTCCCTCTTTAATAAACTAAACAAAAAGTGAACAAACCAATCCCGGAGGGAACAGATAATTCAAGGAATACAAAGAACTTATGAAAAGAAAGATTCTAGTGCCAATATATTCATAAAACAAAAAAAAGCAGCTATGAAAAGAAAGCAAAAAATAATTCTTGGAAATTTAAAATAGAATTGCTGAAATAAAAAGAAATCCAATAGAAAAGGGTGTGAACATCTGTGGTTTTGGTTTCCAAAATTAGTTCACTCTTCTTTTGGTAAAAATACCCTGATTTTCCTCCTGTATTCTTAAGCCCTGTGGGTTGGTGGAATTGACACCTCTTCCATTTACTGCACAAGAGAAGCATGTTGCTGCTCACAGTTCATTATGAGGAGCCAGCGGGTAAAGACAACACTGAGAGCAGAGGAAAGATATATACTGACCCTGGGTCCTTCTGGACATCATTGAGTCCCTGGATCAAGCCTAACCTGAAGCTAAAGGGATGAGTGCTTCTCACCGTTAATAGCTGCTGATCGAATCCCATAGAAGGACTCCAATTATCCTTGCCTCAGTTATGTTTCCAGCCCTCGGATGAGCTGCCATCAAGGGAAACTGCCAGACCTTGGTGACAGGCCCACCCACTTAAAATAGGGAAAAAACCTAAGCCACATCATTGAACTGAAAGAGCTGCAGTTCCCCAAAAGACAGGAGAGAAGGAATGCTGGATAAACACAACAACTACTTCATCTCAGTGCACCTGCAAAGAATACAGGCACAGGAAGGTGGGCACAGCAAGTAGTCTTTCTGGTTGACATAATGGAGACAACATCTGTTTCTTCTCTCAGAAAGAAATAAGAAAGGCAATTGGAGAACCAGAAACAACAAAATCTATTCCAGGACCAAATAGAAAGAAAACACATCTGAGGCATGATGTTGAGCAATTAGTGGAGTGTAAGAAAAGAGAATCCATTTGACCTTGACATCTGAAACAGCAAATATTCTCCATCAATCCACTTTAGGGTAGAGGAAATGATACTATATTTCCTTCTCAAAGGAGCTATCTCGTTACTTGGTTCTGCAGTAAATAATGTTTATACAATCATAACATTAGTTGGTTTTCAATTTTCAGAATCAACCTGAAGATAAAGCATGGAAGATTTCATTATAATTACAGAACAGCATGTAAATGTTACAAACTTTGACCATGAAACATAAAAAAAGAGGCCGGCGCAGTGGCTCACGCCTGTAATCCCAGCACTTTCGGAGGCCGAGGCGGGTGGATCACAAGGTCAGGAGTTCGAGATCAACCTGGCCAATATAGTGAAACCCCATCTCTACTAAAAATACAAAAATTAGCCAGGCATGGTGGCATGCACCTGTAGTCCCAGCTACTCAGGAGACTGAGGCAGGAGAATCACTTGAACCCAGGAGGCGGAGTTTGCAGTGAGCCAAGATTGTACCACTGCACTCCAGCCTGGGCAACAGAGCAAGACTCCGTCTCAAAAAACAAAAACAAAAAAGAAAACAGCATAAATTAGAGGGAGATGGCAGGTGGCATGGGGCTGGGGGAGGCACAATTTTTCTTACATAGTGATAGGGCTCAAGAAATTCTGTCTAAAATTGATGTATGAGGAACGAAATTTTAAATATAGATTGTTTAGAACTTCAAGGAGCACCAACATAGGACTCCAATAATAACACAGCAAACAAAACTGAGAAAACAGACATGGGGGGGGGCGCATGAGAACGTGTGATTTCAGTACCCTGCTTTAATGATGAGGTGTCACTAGATGCTCTCTTGAGTTACTAAATTGAGAAACAAAGATAAAGTATATTGTTTAGAGGTGTGATGTTCAAACTCCAGAAAAGGCTGGGTGTGGTGGCTCAGGCCTGTAATCCCAGCACTTTGGGAGGCTGAGGTGGGCGAATCACTTAAGCCCAGGAGTTTGAGACCAGCCTGGGCAACATGATGAAGCCCCAAAAAATTAGCCAAGTATAGTGGTGCACACCAGTAGTCCCAGCTACTCAGGATGTCACCACTGCACTCTAGCCTGAGGAATGAGAGTGAGACCCTCTCTCAAAAAAAAAAAAAAAAAAAAAAAAAAGAAGAAGAAGAAAATTCCAGAATATATAAAAATGAAAAGAGTGCAGAAGAGTGGAACTGCGGGGTAGGAAATTTTGCATTTTGTTTTATCTCTCTGTATATTTTGACCTTTTTTTTAACCTATGTGTACTACGTCATATCCGTAGCCCCCACCCATCCACCAGGCTCCACCTGCTGTGTTTACATGGAGGGTTGAGCAATTATTCCTGCCTCCTTCCAGTTCATCTTCCTGTACTGCAGAGGCTAGAAAACTAAATTTATATCGCCCAGATTCCCTTCCAGCTACCTTAATGCCACCACCTCATTCAGCCATTACTGATTCTCCACTTCTCCAAACTGGTCAATAATTGTCTCTTCTAAAAATGTTAGAATTGGGACTAAAAGACACTACAGCTGACCCTTAAACAACATGCGTTTGAACTGTGCTAGTCCATGTATACACAGATTTTTTAAAAAATAAACAATGAAAAAATTTTGGAGAGTTGTGACAATTTGAAAAAACTCGCAAAACCATAGCTAGAAATATCAAAAAAAAAATTGAAACAAAGTTAGGTATGTCATGATTGCATAAATATATATGTTAATTGGCTGTTTATATTATTAGTAAGGCTTCCAGTCAACAGAAGGCTATTAGTAGTAATTAAGTTTTTGAGTCAAACGTTATACACAGATTTTTGATGAGGAGGAGGATTAGTGCCCCCAAAGCCTGAGATGTGGAATGGTCATATGCATGGAGAATAAATAAATAAATAAATAAATAAGCAGTTGTTGACCCAGCGCAATGGCTCATGCCCATAATCCCAGTACTTTGGGAGGCCAAAGCAGGCAGATGACTTGAGGTCAGGAGTTCGAGACCAGCCTGGCCAACATGGTGAAACATAGTCTTTACTAAAAATACAAAAGTTAGCCAAGCATAGTGGTGTGCACCTGTAATCCCAGCTGCTTGGGAGTCTGAGGGATGAGAATTGCTTGAACCCGGGAGTCAGAGGCTGCAGTGAGCCAAGATTGCACCACTGCACTCCAGCCTGGGTGAAAGAGTGAGACTCTGTCTCAACAACAACAACAAAAAAGCAATTGTTAAGAGAATAAAAAGACAAGCCACAGACTGAGAGAATATATTTGCAAAACACATATCTGAAGATCCAAAATACAGAAAAAACCCTTAAAATCCATCCGCCTCGGCCTCTCAAGTGCTGGGATTACAGGGGTGAGCCACCATGCCTGGTCTAAAATGTCCATTTTTAAAAGGCAGTCTGGCTGGGGCAGTGGCTCACACCTGCAATCCCAGCACTATGGGAGAAGGCTGAGCAGGGAAGATCTCTCAAGCCCAGGAGTTTGGGGCTGCAGTGTGCTGTGATGGCGCTACTGCACTCCAGCCTGGGTGACAGAGTGAGACCCTGTCTCTAAAATAAATAAGTAAATAAAAATAAAATTTAAAAAGGCAATCTGCAGCAAGAGAAGATGAAGGTAGCAGGTATACAGAGAGCAGGACAGAGGAGAGTCCATGAACAACAGGGAGAAGAAAGTGGTCGTGGTGGCAGCTCCCAGGCTCCTGGCATATGTTCAATTCCCTGTTCCCAGCCCTCAGGAAGCCCAGATGTCCCCGCCCACCCCTACATACAAACCCTGGATCCTTGACATCAACTTCTCTTTTCCTTCATATGCTCTAATGAGTTTTTGTTACTTGGGAACATTTAACTAATGTCATTAAACAAGTGGACCTGTCTCAGAGCGGTGTTATGAGAAGAGAACAACCAAAAGACAGTTGTGGCTGAGCACAGTGGTCACGCCTGTAATCCTAGCACTCTGGGAGGCCGAGGTGGGTGGATCACCTGAGGTCAGGAGTTCGAGACCAGCGTGGCCAACATGGCAAAACCCCCTCTCTACTAAAAATATAAAAATTAGCCAGCTGTGGTGGCGAGCGCCTATAATCCCAGCTATCTTGGGAGGTTGAGGCAGGAGAATCGCTTGAACCCAGGGGGCAGAGGTGGCAGTGAGCCAGGATTGCGCCACTTCACTCCACCCTGAGTGAAAGAGCAAAACTCTGTCTCAAAAAAAATAAACAGCTGCAACAAATTTCAAGTTTTGTGTGTTTTCTTTTCTTTTCTTTTTTTCTATTTACTTTATCTATTTTAGAGTCAGAGCCTCCCTATGTCACCCGGGCTGGAGTGCAGTGGCACAGTCACAGCTCACTGTAGCCTCGACCTCCTGGGCTCAGGCAATCCTTCCACCTCAGACTCCTTCCTAGCTGGGACTACAGGTATGTGCCACCACATCTGGCTTGTGTGTTTTCTTACATACTGTCAAAAGGATACTCATACTAAAAGGCAACACATTCTCAAGCGCCTTCCTTTTCTTCTCCTATCCTCTTTACCACACACCAAAGCTGCTCTTACCATTTTCTCCTTAAAAACTCAAAAAAGCTTCCCCCAACATATCTATCCACTTCTTGTCCTCCCCTCGACCCTGCTCCATTTTGATTCTGCATCATAAAAGCCAAGTAGAGTTCTGGGGAGGCAGAAGCCTCCTCGTATGATATTCCAAGCAGGTGGATGAAATTGAGCAGACAAAGCCAGAATCCTCTTTTGTGGAAAGACGGGGGCAGTGAGTAGAAGGGAGCAGGCTCATCTCTTCCCCTCTCTTCCCTTCCCTTCTCTTTCACACCACACGCTCCGCCTGGGTGAGCTCATCGTCCTCGTGTCTTCAATTTCCACCTCCAGGAGATCGACTGCCAAATTTCTACCCGCAACCCCAAACTCCACTCTGAGCTCCAGACCCATCTACTAATTGCCTAGTCAACATTTTCCCGTGGGGTCGAATCAGATAGGATTATATTCTGCTGTGACTAACAGAGACTGAAAATGAAGAGTCCTAAACAAAAGACTTTCTTTTTCTTGTGCTGAAAAGTCTGGAAGTACACAGCGCTGGGCTGGAATGGGGATACTGCTGGGGGGCTCCGTCTCTTTGCAGGCTGCCCCTCTGCTATCACCAGGGTGTGTCCCTCAACCATACTGTCCAAAGTGGTGACTGAAGGACCAGTCCTCCCACTGACATTCCAGGCAACAGAATGGAGAACAGGCTGAGGAAGGAGGAACCACAGGCGCCCTCCAGATGTTTCAAGGACAGTTTCTGGAAGATGCTACATAACAATTCTGTTTATATCTCATTAGCCAGACTTAGTCACGTGGCAACACCTAGAAGCAAGAAAGGCTGGGAAATATACTGTTTCTGCTGGGTTACCGCATGCATGACAAAAAAGAGAACGCTCTGTTCTTAGGAAAATGAGAATAGACGGGGTTGCGGGAGGACAACCAGCATTGGCTACACTGCAGCCCCACAACCTCCTCATGCTTGATGTGGCTGAAATAAAAAGAGCATCTCCCCCCAGAATTTCGTTTCCCTTAGTCTTGTTCCTTTTCTGTACCCCACACCCCAGCAGAGGGGCAATTCTGTGGGGTGGGCTCAGTGGCAAGGGGAGGTCTCACCCAAGCTTAGTGAAGGGTGAGCAGAGAGAATTGTGCAAGGAAGCTGAATTTCCAGGGGTCTGGAGGAAACACTGAAAACCTCAAACAGAAGATGTCCAGGCGGAGCAAATGGGGCTGAGAGTTCCTGTCCAAGGGGGCAGAATGCCAGCAGAGTAGGACACAAGGGCAGGTCCCTACTGAAAGCACCAGGGGCAAAGTCACCCAGCCCTTCATCCCGCTGGCCACCAAGCACATCAACTCTACTCTGCCTCCTGCTTGTGCCACCCTTTGCACTTTTGTCTGTACCATCTCCTCTACCAGGTATGCCCTTCCCGCTCCTCCATGTGGTATACTCTCAGCCACCCCTCAGGTTCAGATCTGGAGCCACCTCTTCCAAGAAGTCTCCACCTGTCTGCTGGGAACCCTCACATCACACTGGGAGAAGAGGCCAAAAGTTGGGGAGTCAGTACAGAGGTATGGGAGGTGGGTCCAATCCTGGCTGGACCTGTCCTTGGGTGTCATTTGGGACAGGCTATTGGGGAGGTTCAGCAGGAAGGTGGGACCCCAAGGCTTTCTTTTTATTAAGGAGGAGGCACCAGCTGTTGACAGAGCAGTGACAGCAAGGAGCCACCAAGGCTGAGCCTTGAACCCTGGGGCACCAGGCTCCTGCAGGCAACTGGGAGCAGCTCAGCCTCTCACACTCCCGTTTCCAGGGAGGAAGATGATGCAGCCTGAGGCAACTGGCCACAGGGAGGAAGTTCAGCTGGGCGGGGCAGGCAGAGGAATTCCTGGAAGGAAGCTCACCCCTCAGCACTGGGGTAGAGGGACACTAGAGACAGGGGTGGCCCAGGAGCTGCCCACCTCCTATCCCTATGAATAAGCAGATGGACCCGGGTGACTGGCTGGGAGCCACCCCTGGGTGCTCAGGTACCACGCTTCTGGCCCAGCCTCCTGAGCTGTGGCACAGGCAAGAGCATGGGCCCATGGGGGCTGCATGGAGCGGTGACCTGTTCTCTCCAAGCTTCAGCTTTCTCATCTGTAAAAAGAGGGTGAAGAGTCCTTCCCCACCATGGTTGTGGCGAGGGTAACTGAAGCATCAGGGTAGGCGACCCAGCAGGGCACCAGCACACCTGAGGTTCAGTCAACAAGGCCCACTGGTGAAGAAAGCCTTGCCTGCCCTCTCTTCCCTCCTGAGGCAGGTGGTGGAGGCACCTGCCCTCCCCATTGTGTGTGCATGCATGTGTGTGTGCATGCATGTGTGTGTGAATGTGTGTGTGCATGCGTGTGTGTGTGTGCATGAGTGTGTGTGTGCATGCATGTGTGTGCATGCATGTGTGTGTGTGAATGTGTGTGTGCATGCATGTGTGTGTGTGAATGTGTGTGTGCATGCATGTGTGTGTGCATGCATGTGTGTGTGTGAATGTGTGTGTGCATGCATGTGTGTGCATGAGTGTGTGTGTGCATGCTTGTGTGTGTGTGCATGAGTGTGTGTGTGCATGCATGTGTGTGTGTGAATGTGTGTGTGTGTGCACATGCACATGCACGTGTGCCAAGCTCTGGAGAACAAGCAGCCAGGCTTGGGCAGGAGCCCGGGGGCAAGGAACATGCAAAGTTCTCTCCACAGCCCCTCAGTGCTAACAGGCTTAGGTGGGGGATGACATGTCTTAGAAACAAACTTCACCCTCTGCCCCAAAACTGCCTGTTGGTCTGTCACATCGGGCCAGGCAGTGGGCTCTTGGAAACAGTGCCCTGCTCCTGCCTTCCAAATCCAGGAAGTCTTCTTGAAAGCCTCATGGAGGGGACCTAGGGTCAGGGGACTCCCCAAGCAGGCACAGCACCCACAAGGGTCTCAGGGACCACTTTCTCCCCAACTGCCTGAGGTAAGGATGGATGTGGACAAGCAGCTCAGGGCTGGGGCTGGCCTAGATGGAAGGTTCAGAAGCACAGAAGGCAGGATGTGCCCAAGGGGCCGGAGATGGGGTTGGAGGCTAGGGCTGGGAAAGAGAGTTTGGGAGATCAGCCAAGGGCAGTCCATGCCTAGGCTCTTCTCTAGGTCATGGGGAGTCATAAAGAATGTAGGAGTGGTGATGGGATGGCACCATATTTGCACCTTTGAAAGTCACCTCTGTTTGCAGATAGAGATGGATTGGGGGCAGGGCTGCGAGGAAGGGCATCTCATGGGAGAGGAAGACCCTGGCCACGGTCCAGAGGAAAACAGCGGGCCTGGGGAGAGGCTGCTCCTGGGGAGGACCTACTCAGAGGCTGTCTTCCTCGTGCTCCCCCACCCAAGGAGACACAGGAAGCTGGTGAGGTCAGTGGGTGGGCCTGCAACCCAACCTGCGCTGGAGAGGAGCAGGAGGGAGATGGGAGGGCACAGAGAGGTGGAGGGCAGGGACTCTGAGGACCCTTGTCCATGCCCACCTGGGCAATTGAATCGAGCTTCCTCTAGTGTGGAATGTGGGCTCACTGGGGCCATTTGCTATCCTTCTCTCATGTCAGACCAGACGCGGCCCAAGGGTGGGGTCTGTGACTCCCTCATCAGACTGAGGGGGCCTGAAATGTGGGGGAAGGAGGGAGCTTCCAAGCAGGAGGGTTTGGAGGGCGCTGGCACTGAGGACAGGGGATACGCCCCCCATGAGTCATCACCCCTGCTCAGAACCTGTTGCTGTGGCCCTCAGAGATGAGCCCATCTTTGGAACTGGAGGTGGGGATGGAGGAAAACCAGATGGAAGGGAAAAAGAAAAAAGGGGCAGGCATGAGTGTGAGGCGTCAGACCCTGCAGCCCCCAGGACATGCACAGCAGACACACACTTCAATCCCTCTTGGCTCTGCCCAGCCTCAAACGAGGTGCAGGCCTGCAGGCCCTGACCAAGGACTCCTGTTATACACAGACAAATGCAGACACACACTCACACACAGATGCAAAGACACAAGATGCAGCAACACACACACAAAATACACAAACACAGTCACACTAGTGCACACACAGATACAAATAGACACACACAGACATTCCAAGAAACATACTCACACATGAACACAGATGTACAAGCACAGTCTTACACATATAAAGACACACTTAAGCACAGACACAAACACACCAAAAGATGCACAGATGGACACATATAGAAGCACACTGGGAGGCAGCCTGTGGAGACTGCTGATTGGATGCCATGCTGGCTTGGTATCCAGAATTGTTGGTGCAGCGCACCCCACGTGCCTGACCTCATTAAGGAGACCCTCTGGGGCAGTGGCCCTGAGAAGAAAGGCAGCAAGCCTAGGGAGGTGACACTGTAGCTGGGGAGCATTTTGGCTGGGCAGAGAGGAGGAAGGAGAGCATTCCAGGGAGGGAAAATAGCCCCTGCAAAGGTCTGGAGTGGAAGAACGGGATGTCCCAAGAACTGTGCCTCGTTTGATGGGGCTGCGGGGCCCTAGTCTGACAGGCAGCCTTCCCCAGCACAAAGGGAGGTGGACTCAAAAGCATCTGGAACTTCTGTGGGGGCACATGGGGCAGAGGGAAGGGGAGCAGGCAGAACCAGTCAGCTGCCTTTGAAAGCTCCACGAGGGACCTAGCAGAAAGTCATTCATTCATTCATCCGTTCATTCATTTATTTGTGACAGGGTCTCTGTCACCCTAGCTGGAGTGCAGTGGTGTGATCACACTCACTGCAGCCTCAAACTCCTGGGGTAGGCCGGATGCAGTGGCTCACGCCTGTAATCCCAGCACTTTGGGAGGCCAAGGCGGGTGGATCACCTGAGGTCAGGAGTTCGAGACCAGCTTGGCCAACATGGTGAAACCCTGTTTCTACTAAAAATACACAAAATTAGCTGGGCATGGTGGTGGGCGCCTGTAATTCCAGCTGCTTGGGAGGCTGAGGCAGGAGAATTGCTTGAACCTGGGAGGCGGAGGTTGCAGTGAGCCGAGATCATGCCACTGCACTCCAGCGTGGGTGACAGAGCGAGACTCCATCTCAAAAAAAATAAAAATAAAAATAAAAAACCTCCTGGGCTCAAGCAATCCTCCACCCCAGCTTCCTGAGTACTGACGTGAGCTACTACAGACGTGAGCTACTACACCTGGCTAATTTTTAAATTTTTTTAGAGACAGGGTCTCCCTTTGTTGCCCAGGCTGGTCTCCAACTCCTGGCTTCAAGCCATCCTCCTGCCTCAGACTCTGAAAGCGCTGGATTACAGGCATGAGCCACGGTTCCCTGCCCAGAAAGAGATCTTCACCCCACAAACCCCCTATTTGGAGGCCAAGTCCCAGCATCCCCAGTAGGGTCCCGGTTATGACAAGAAAAAATGCTGTGAGACTCGTAAGAGAGGCTGGGCGCCCCTTGCTGCAGAGTGGTCCCCTTACCAGGCATGGGGCCTCAGTCTGTGAGACTCCTCGCCTCGGTCGTCTGAACTCCAGCAAGGACAGAGCTAGGCCCAGCCTGGGGACCTGAGGGCCTGCCCGCACCCGCGATTCTGCTTCTTTTCTGGCCACTGGGGACCGGGCTAGGGAAACTGAAGGGGCAGCAGGGGTGGGAGGAGAGAGGGTTCTGGGTCAAGGGACTGGACAGGTCTGGGTCAAGGCACTGGAGGAGTCTGGGGCAGGGAAGTGGAAGGGTCTAGGGCGGTCCCTTCCCCCTCAGCTGTTGGACCCTCGCTGAAGGGGCCGAGGCTGAGCCCCAAGGTGGGCCTGTGGGGGCGGGGCAGGGGAGCCCCTTCGCAGCTGGACCGCAGGAGGCCGACGAGGGTCTGGAATTCCTCTTCCCCTCCCTCCGCCGCCCCCTCTCCCTTCTCCCACCCCCTGGGCTGCTCGCGGAGCGGGGGAGGCGCAGGAGGGGCTCAGGGAGTGGCCCTGGACGCGGGACCAGGCTGGGCCCCTCGGCGGAGGCCCGCGCAGGCAGGCCCCGCCCCGGCCTCGCACATCTGGGCCGGGAGCGCGGGCCGACCCGGCGGCGCAGGCGGCGCGGCCATCCGGCCTGGGGGAGGGGGCGGCGGGCGGGCGGGGTGGGCGGCGAGAGGAGGCGGGAGGCCGCAGGGCCGGGCGCACGTCGAGGGCTGCGGCCGCCACAGCAGGCAGGGCTAACGGGCTGCGGGCCCGGGATCGCAGCGGCTGGACGGGGCTCGAACTGTAGGGAGGGCGGAGGTGAGTTCTGGGGCGGGGGCTGCTGGGCGCCCCGAGTGGAGAAAGGCGCGGAGGTTTGCCGTCCTGGGCTGTCGGCTGAGACCCCACCAAAAACCTCCAGACTCCACGCGTCTGGTGGGGGCAGATCTGCAAACCCCTCTCGTCAGCGAGGCTGCGGGTTCGGGAAGGCACTTGGGACTGCGACCTTGGGCTCCCACCTGGGCTTCGGGGGACCACCTCCCCTGTCCCTTGCACAGCTGCTCAGAGGCTGAGGCTGAAGAAACTCCTGTGTCTTACAGGCTGGCAGGACTGGTGTGGGCTGGGGCCCGCTCCAGGGAGCCAATTTGGGGGACCCGGTGCCTAGGCCTGAGGTGGAAACTTGGGGGTTGAGGGTATGTGTGTGTGTTGGGGGTGCCTCAGGGGTCCCAGGCCCTGTGGTCCCGAAGTGCAGCAGAGTACCGAGTGACCCAGGTGCCAGGGTCTGAGGCCGGGACCTGGTCTTCCGGGCAAGCTTGAGGTCCAGGTGGGGTGGGTCCAGGTTCCCGCTGGGGCAGTGGAGCCTGTCTGTGAGGCTAGCGTGTGTTGATGAGAGAGATTGGAAGGGAGTGAGCACGAAAGGGACTCTCCGGAGAGCAGACGCAGCGCAGGAATCCCAGGAGAGAGGGGTAATGGGGGGCTGTGGGCAGAGCATGGGAGGGGCTCTGTTGTTTGTGAACTGGCTGCTCCCATGATGAGGACCCAAGGGGGTGCGGCAGGATGTATGGAAAGCAAAGATGAGGACAGGGAGGGGCCATGGGAGGCCATTTCTGTCACTCCCTGCCCCAGCGCAGGATGGGGCAGCCACCTCACTCAGCCACCCATGGTCCCTTCTTCTTAAGGGCTCCCCTCCAGAACAGAGTGGGGCAGCCCTTTGGGTGCCGTTTCTGATCTGTGCTTTGGGCCCTGGTTGGCCCAGTCTGTGGCTTGGAAGAAACGCCTGTGGCCTCACTTAGCCCGCTGACGGAGTCCTGTTCCATTACAGGGCTGGCTGGGTGCTGAGCAGAGAACAGCAGGCGGAAGAGGCAGGGTCCTAGCCAGGAGGGGAGCTATAAGGACTTGGGTGGGCTCTTTGTCTACACAGGCATCATGTGGAGCCCTGAAACCCAGAACACTGCATTCCCATAGTGCTCCTGGGGACATGAGTGCCCAGCTGAAACACCCCACCCAGGAAGAGATCCTCCGAGGATTCTCTATCAGGCAAAGGGTCTGGCCCCTGCAAGGTGGCTCACACCTGTAATCCCAGCACTTTGGGAGGATGAAGTGGGAGGATCGCTTGAGGCCAGGTAGTCGAGGCTGCAGTGAGCTGTGATTGTGCCACTGCACTCCAGTCTAGGCAATAGAGCAAGACCCTGTCTCAAAAAAAAGAGCAGGAGTGGGCCGGGGGAGGGGGGCAGGGTTCATCCTAGGCTATTGTAAGACCGGGGCCACTCTGGGATGGGAGTCTCTGGTTGTGAGTTCCTGCTGGGCCACACCCTATCCTGGTCCCCAGTGACTAATAGGCCCTGCCTATTGAGTAGAAGTCAGGGCCAGGGGTCAGGGAGAAGCTGATGACTAGAGGTCAATATGAAGCCAGGAGTTAGGGGTCAGTCTATGGGCAGGGTTAGGGATCAGGCTGGGGCCAGAATTTGGCATGTGCTTGTAGCCAGGAAATGGAGTTCCTTTCTGTGTAAATCAAACTGTCCCACTCAATTACTCTCAAACCCATAGGCACCACCAGTCTGAAATTAGTAGGCCCCTGAAGCGGGGGTCAGCCTCCCCTCATTTTCAGCTATGGACTCCACCCAGACCTAGCTTTTGGGAGCTGGGCTTGTCCCATGTTCTGTGGTCAGCATTCTCCTTAAGTGTTCCTGGGTGTGTGTGCTTGCTTGGCAGTCAGCCACCTCTTGGCTTACCTCCACCTCTCGGGGAATCCGTGGGATCCTCCTTCTTTAACACATTTTTATTTTATTTTTTTGAGATAGGGTCTCACTCTGTCACCCAGGCTGGAATGCAGTGGTGTGAGCATGGCTCACTGCAGCCTCAACCTTCCAGGCTCAAGCAATTCTCCCACCTCAGTGTCCAAAGTGGCTGGGACTCTAGGCATGCACCACTACACCTGGCTAATATTTGTATCTTTTGCAGAGATGGGGTTTTGCTATGTTGCCCAGGCTGGTCTTGAACTCCTGAGCTCAAGCAATCCACCCATTTTGACCTCCCAAAGTACTAGAATTACAGGCATGAGCCACCACACGCAGCCTTTAACACAAATTGATTTAGTTCCTACCTCCTTCCTTAAAGAACTCGTGATGACTAGAATGCGATTCTCAGTGAGACCAAAATCTCTAACAAGAAAATTCAGAATCCGCATCACGAAGGGAAAGAACACTGCTCAAACCTGCCCAACTCCCTGCTTTTATCAACACCTTGCATATCTGGACTTGTTAACATAAGCCCTCTGTGTCACCCATTCTACCGGAAAGGGCGTTGAGGCACAGAGATGTGGCATGATGCACTCATGCCACGTGCCCTAATAGGCTCTTGCCATCCCTGAAACCCCAGCATAGGGGCACTCAGCATATCGCATGAGAGACAGTAGATAACTGGACAAGCTTCCGATAGCTAGGAAAAGTATAGGCCCATGGTTTGGATGTGGAATCTAGCATAGAAGGAGGACTCAGAGTTTTTTTTTTTTTTTTTCTTGAGATGGAGTCTTGCTCTTGTCGCCCAGGCTGGAGTGCAATGGCGCGATCTTGGCTGGCTGCAACCTCTGCCTCCCGAGTTCAAGCGATTCTCCTGCCTCAGCCTCCTGAGTAGCTGGAATTACAGACATCTGCCACTATGCCCGGCTAATTTTTGTATTTTTAATAGAGACGAGGTTTCACCATATTGGTCAAGCTGGTCTTGAACTCCTGACCTCAGGTGATCCACCTGCCTCAGCCTCTCAAAGTGCTGGGATTACAGGAGTGAGCCATGGTGCCCAGCCCAGAGTCTTTTTTTTCTGGTGGTTCTAGGTTGTTTCTCCCCCAGGTACAATAGCCTTAGTCCAGAAAATCCATTCATTCATTCAGCAAAGTGGTTCCCCAGTGCTAAGCACAGAGCCTGGCATGAAGAATCTCGATAAGTGTTTGCTGAAGAATCAGAACAACATACAAATAGGGCTGCCAGCTCCTCCCTCGAGGCCTTGATCCAGTAGTATGCTGGTTAATGGTTTTCAATCAGCTCTGGTAGAGGGATAAAATCCTGATTTGTAGTGCTTGCCAATTTCTGTGGTGTAAATACTCCCAGCCATGACTGATTTCAAGCTACCAATGTGATATCATTGAATGCAGAACTGGGAAGAGACAGAAATAATCAGCTCACATGAGCTGGCGGGACCCAGCTCAGCATCCCACTCCATCACCCTAAGCTGGGCTCCTGCCCCTGGCTCCTAAGACCCCTCCCCTCCCCTCTCTGTGCTTTCTCTTTTCTCCACAACAGCCAGCTGCTATATGCGTGCCCACAACCAGCCCCCATCCTTTTTCTGATTCTGATTCCTGAGCATCCAACTGTGTACCTCCAATGGTACAGAGGACAGCAAGAGTGTCTGGAAATCTCCATGGTGCTGGCCATGCAGGAGAATCCTGGACATACAAGAGTGTGCGGGAGTCCAGGTGTCTGTCCATGGTGGGGCTGGTTTGTGTGAACTGTGTGAGCAAGGGTGTGTGCATGTGTGTATGGGCATGCCAGAGCCAGCTCTGTGTTTGCCTGTGTTCTATAGCAAAACTTTCTGATCGGGCCGCTGGTGACAGAGAGAGAATGGATTGGCCCTGTGTAGCCTCCCCCTTTGTTTAGGGGAGCAGCCAGGCCCACCAATGAGAACATAGTGTCAGTGGTCTGCAGACTGGTTGAGAGACACTGTTAAGCGACACTTCTCAAACTTCAATGTGCACCTGAATCACCTGGGAATCTTGTTAAAATAGGCCAGGCACGGTGGCTTACGCCTGTAATCCCAGCACTTTGGGAGGCCGAAACAGGCGGATCACCTGAGGCCAGGAGTTCGAGACCAGCCTGGCCAATATGGTGAAACCCCGACTCTACTAAAAATACAAAAATTAGCGGGGCATGGTGGTGCATGCCTGTAGCCCCAGCTACTTGGGAGGCTGAGGCAGAATAATCGCTTGAACCTGGGAGGTGGAGATTGCAGTGAGTTGAGAACTGAGATTACGCCACTGCACTCCAGCCTGGGGGACAGAGTGAGACTCTGCCTCAAAAATAAATAAATAAATAAAAATAAAATACAGGTTCTGATTCGGCAGGTCTAGGATGAGGCCTGAGGTTCTGCATTTCTAACAAGCTCCCAGGTGATACCAATGCTGCTGGTCCTCAGCCCACACTTTGAGTAACAAAGCTGTTGATGGTTTGGAATATCCTGCCTATAGCCTGGCCCCAGAACTTCAGACAGGATTGAGGCCCTCCCATCTTAGAAAATAAATATGCTTCCTCACCTCCCTTCAGCTTTAGCACCCTCCAACTACTGCCCTCACATGCATTCCTGATCTCAGCCAAGCTTCTCAGAAATTCTAGCTCAATATGATTACATCACTACACTCCAGCCTGGGCAACAGAACAAGACCCCATCTTAAGAAAAGAAGTTCTAGCTCATGTGACCTCTTGCTCACTCCTCACCTAAGCTTACCTGCCTTGGGCCACTAAAACAGGTGTTTCCAGTCTCATCTGAGGACCTCTTACAGGGATCTAGCTTTACCCATCTCTTGGTACAATCTTCATGAGACCATGGGGCATCTCAATCTCCTTGGCCAGTCCATGTTCCTCTGTTCGGCCTTTAAGTGTAGGTTCTCCTCGTGACAGAGTGACATCCTATCTCAAAACAAACAAACAAAAAAAGAAGGCCAGGTATGGTGGCTCACGACTGTAATCCCAGCACTTTGGGAGGCCGAAGTGGGCGGATCACTTGAGGTCAGGAGTTCGAGACCAGCCCGGCCAACATGGTGAAACCCCGTCTCTATTAAAAATACAAAAATTAGCTGGGCATGGCATGCAGCTGTAATCCCAACTATGGAGGAGACTGAGGTAGGAGAATGGCTTGAACCTAGGAGGCAGAGGTTGCAGTGAGTCAAGATCGTGCCACTGCATTCCAGCCTGGGCAACAGTGAGACTCTGTCTCAGAGAAAAGAAAAGACAAATTGAGTCATGCCCCCACCCCAGCCTGCCACCTCAAAGCTTTCAAGATTTGCTGTTGCCCTTCATATAAAACCAAATCTGAAATAGGGTGCACAGGCCCTGCCTGCAGGGTGAGAGCCCAGCCCAGCCCTCCGTCCAGACTTACCATGTCCCCTTCCCATCCCACATTATCCAGCTTTGACCTTCCCAGCACTCAGCAACCCTTGTCATTTCAAAATCACTTGCCTAATTATCTTCTCCATCAGACTGTTGGTTTCTAGGGCAGGGACAGTGTCTCTCTGGGTCACTGATATCTCCTAGCACCTGGCACAGAGCAGGCACCAGAAAACATTTAGGAGGATCCTGATTCCAAGAAAGTAAAGCCATTTTTTGAGACAAGCTGGGAACTGTGGGACTTTAGATGAGATTTAAGGAATTACTGTTAATTTCATTGGACATGAGAATGGTGTTTCGGTGATGTTGTTGAAAACGTCTTTATCTGTTGGAGAGATGTATTAAAGAGTTCATAGGTGAAACAACATGATGGCTGGGATTTGCTTCAAAGGACTCCAGCCAAAAGTAAACAAATAAAATAAATAAGCATTCAGTGAGGGAACAAAGGGACAAATAAATCCCACTCTGCTTGTCTGTTCCTGTTGACAGCTACAGGGCCTGCAAGGATGTTGGCTGTCCCGGAGATGGGCCTGCAGGGGCTGTACATCGGTAAGGACCCCCACCACTCTGCCCTGCCCCACCACCCATTCACCCCAGCAGGCACTGAGACCCACCTACAGGTTGTCCAATGTACCTCTCCCACAGAGCTTCCCAACAGCCCTTCTGTGAGTGAGAGTGTGTGTGTGTGTGTGCATGTGTGCAGGGCAGGTCTGTGCTTACTGGACCCTCCCGTGTGTGCAGGGAGGGTCTGTGTGCAGAGGTTTGTGTATGTTAGTATGTGTGAGTATGTGTGCACACAGGACTTGTCTATTCACAGGACCTCCATGTATATATGAGTGTGGGCTGAGTGCATGTGTGTGTGCCAGGAGGGTCTGTGCACACAGGAGTGTATACGTGTGCGTGTGTTTTGTTCAGGCTCCGTCCACAGGACCCTGTGTGAGTGCGTCAGTGAGTGTGTGTCTCTGCGGGTAGGTCTCTGTGCACAGAACCTGTGTACGGGACTATAGTCTGCAAGTGGGCACACATGCAGAGAATTCTGTGTGTGCATGGAGGGTCTGTGTGCACAGGAGTGTTTGCAGGTCCATGTGCTTTGTTCAGGCTGTGTGCACAGGACCCCGTGTGAGTGCATCAGTGAGTGTGTGTCTCTGTGGGCAGGTCTCTGTGCACAGGATCTGTGTACGGGAGTATAGTCTGCAGGTGGGCATGCATGCAGAGACTTCTGCGTGTGCATGTGCATGTGCATCTGCCCATAGCCTGGTCTGGGAGCAGGCTTGGTTCTCTGCAGGGGTGGGAGGCCGGAGGCAAGAGGGACACTCCTCAGGAAGTCCATTCACAAAGACCTGGTGGGCTGGGCCCTTCCTTCCTGCCTCCCTTCCCAAGCTCGAGCCACAGCAACTTGGCCTCTCAGGCTGCAGCTGGTGGCAGGGCCGGAGCCTGCCCTGGCTGCCTGAGGAGAGACAGCCCTTGGAATGTGGCCACTTTGTCCCTGCCCCTCCAGCACCTCAGACTCTGGCCCTGTCCAGGTGCTTCCCAGAGTCCCCCTCATGCCTGGCCCTTCACCTATGTTCCCAGGTTACCCCCAAGGCCAGGGAGAGTGGAGACCTGCCTGGCAGCACATGGCAGGACTGTGGCTGAGGGAGAACAGGGCCTGCCTGATTTGTCCATGGAGCTTCCTACCAGATCTCACTCTCCCTCCCTAGCCAGCCTCCCTGGCCTGTCCATGGATCTCAAGGCTGCCCCCAGTACTCTTCACATGCCCCTTAGCAATGCCCAGTGTGGTGGTGGCAGCTACTGGCCCACACCTGTGGGGGTCCAGTCAGGCAGGCCCTCCTGCCTCATGAGCCGCCTGATCCTTGGAGCCAGGCCTGGGGCTGTCCTCCAGGGCTACTCCACTCCCTCCCACCAAAGGTCCAGCTCAGTCCCAGGCCTGCAAGAGGGTCTTGATGGGGCCTCCTGCCCTGAAATGCTGGCTCAGGGTGTGTGTATATGTGTGGGTGGGGGGTGGGAATCAGACTTCCTAATGGTGTGGACACCCCCCTTTCAGGACTGGGCTGTCTTTATGAGTGTGGGAGGAGATGCTGCCCCTCCTGGATCCTCCCCAAGCAGCCAGTTGGGCCTGTCTGTGGCCCTTGTGGGCATGGGAGCTGGGGAGTTCCCTCAAGCCCTGATTAGAACCACGTGGCCCAACTTTAGGGTGGAGGGGAGCAACCCCACCTCCGAGCCAGTTAGGTCTGTAGCCCCACCTTTTGAAGGGGAAGGGCTTCTCTCTCCTCCACTCCCTCCCAGGAGCTCACCTGCCCTATCTCCCCTGCCCTTCCGTCTCTGGACTGGGTCTCCCTGCCACACAATGCTTTTCTGTCTCCCCTCCCGCACTGTGTTTCTGAGGGGCCCTAGTGGGGAGACAGTGAGTCCCCAGAGAAAGCACGGGTCACCCGCTAGGGAAATGTTGCTTCTGATAGCAGACCCTCAGCTCCTGCCCCTACGTCACGCGTGTCTTTCCTACACCCCCCAGTCCTCCTCCCTAGCAGAGAGCCCCTTGCCTTAGCCCAGCAAGGACTGATGGAGAACCTCTGGGTGCCTAGCTTGGGGTCCACTGCCATCCCTACCCTGCTTGTGCCAGGATGAACTGCCCTCTCTTCTCTGCAGGCTCCAGTCCGGAGCGGTCCCCAGTGCCTAGCCCACCCGGCTCCCCAAGGACCCAGGAAAGCTGCGGCATTGCCCCCCTCACACCCTCGCAGTCTCCAGTAAGCGCAGAGCAGGGACCAGGTGGTGGGTAGCCTGGGTGGTGTGGATGGGATCGTGCCTGGCAATGTCATGACAGGGCCTGGGCTAGGAAGGAGGAGGGGATGGGGATACCACCATGCCTCTTGTCCCCATACACTCCAGTCATGTGCCCCCCAGAAGGATTGGCCTTGGGCGGCCCTGGACTATAAAGGTAACAATTCTACTGAGAAGGTGAGCCCCATGTAACTAATCCCAACCCCCCCCAACACAGGAGGCACCCACAGCCATTGAAGCTGGCCTGGCTGAGGCAAGTGTTCCTCTGAGCATGTGGCTTTTCTAGGTCCCCAGAGCACTGGGCCTACTGTTGACCACAGTCCACCTTAATCCAAGTCATATCTGAAGGAGAGGAGACATGTTGCTAAAAAAAATAGTCTGGAAACTATTAGCTCGGGCTGGCCATGGTGGCTCACACCTGTAATCCCAACACTTTGGGAGTCCGAGGTGGGCAAATTGCTTTGAGCTCAGGAGTTCAAGAACAGCCTGGGCAACGTAATGAAACCCCATCTTTACAAAAAAAATACAAAAATGAGCTGGACGTGGTGGTGCACACCTGTAATCCCAGCTACTCAGGAGGCTGAGGGTGGAGAATCGCTTGAACCCAGGAAGCAGAGATTGTAGTTAGCCAAGATCGCACCACTGCATTCCAGCCTGGGTGACAGAGTGAGACCCGGTCTCAAATAAAAAGGAAACTACTAGCTTGAAGTATCCAGGATACCACCTCCCCACCCCCAAGCTCCCTGGGTCACCCCATGTGGATGACCTTGCCCTGGTGGGGACCCCCTTATTCTCAGGGAGTCCAGCCCTGGCACAGGAGAAGGCACACAATTCTCTGGAGACATGCACGTGCTCTCTTCTGTCTGCCATAGAATCAGTCTGGTTTGTGTCACTGTGGCCACAAGGAGCAAGAGGGTAAAATACATGCACTGGTCCATGTGCTGTAAAACTGCCTGGAGGAGCAAAATTGCTCCCAGCTGGGCCCAGACTAGTGGCTGCCTATGAAGATGGTGTGAGGTGGGGGTGGGGCTAAGGCAGTCCGGGGGAGGGTGGGCAGAGGCTGGAAGCAGGAAAGCAGGAGCTTGAGACGAACCCTGCCTGGGGCTACCTGAGAGATATGTCCAAGGCTCAGCCTGGAGCCTGGGAGGGCAGAGGAGCCTGAGCAGGTGGGCAGGTGGTGTGGGCCAGGTCCAGGGCTGGTCTGGACCACAGTCAGTGGAGGGAGTGTCTTCCCCATGCAGAGGAAGCGTTGGGGGTTGGGGGGTGGGGGTGTCCCTGCTGGCTACTTGCTAATTCTAGGTCTTGCACTTGCAGAAGCCCGAGGCCCGAGCCCCCCAGCAGGCCTCCTTCTCCGTGGTGGTGGCCATTGACTTTGGCACCACGTCTAGTGGCTATGCTTTCAGCTTTGCCAGTGACCCTGAGGCCATCCACATGATGAGGTGAGGGTAGCTGGGCTGGGAGAGTGAGGTGGGGTGGGTGGGGAGTTCCTCATACCTAGGGATGAGCTTGGTCCCAAAAGTACTGTCACCGAGACATGGGGGTCTCCTCAGAGGCCCTGCCACCCCTAGTCTGGGGCTCCCCACTCGGGCTAAAGGTTGGAGGATGGGCCCCAGGCCTGTGTTCCTGGTCTCAACTGGAGCAGCTCCCAGCCCTCTGAAAGAAAAGTAAGACTTTGTTTTTAATTTTGAATTAACATACAATAAAATATGCAAATCTTTTTTCTTTTCCTTTCTTTTTGAGATGGAGTCTCACTCTGTTGCCCAAGCTGGAGTGCAATGGTGCGATCTCAGCTCACTGCAGCCTCTACCTCCTGGGTTCAAGTGATTCTCCTGCCTCAGCCTCCCAAGTAGCTGGGACTACAGGTGTGCGCCACCATGCCTGGCTATTTTTTTTATTTTTAGTAGAGACAGGGTTTCACTATGTTGGCCAGGCTGGTCTCAAATTCCTGACCTCAGGTGATCTGCCTGCCTTGGCCTCCCAGAGTGCCTCACAGACATGAGCCACCACACCCGGCCTTTTTTATTTTCTTTCTTTTTTTTTTTTTGAGAGACAGGGTCTTGCTCTGTCACACAAGCTATGTGCAGTGATCATACCACAAGTGCAGTGATATGATCATAGCTCACTGCAGCCTCAAACTCCTGGGCTCAAGCAATCCTCCTACCTCAGCCTCCTGAGTAGCTAGGACTACAGGCAGTACCACCACACCTGGCTAATTTTTAAAAAAATTTTTTGGAGAGACAGGGTCTCACTGTGTTGCCAGGGCTGGTCTTTAATTCCTGGCCTCAAGTGATCCTCCCACTTTAGCATCCCAAAATGCTGGAATTACAGGCGTGAGCCACCATGCCCAGCCCACAGATATTTTTCTAAGCTTGTAGACAAACACACACATATACAAACATATATGTGTTTTTTAAGTAAAAGTGAGATATACAGCTTGCTTTGTTTTAAAGCTTCAACATTATTTTGTAGATATTTCATGTCAGTACATACAAAGCTACCACTTTCTTTGAACGGTTGCCTAGTATTCCATAGTACAGATGTGTCATAATTTATCCATTCCCCTATTGACAGTTTTAGGGGTTTTTTCCCTCCTCTCATTTTTCACTATTACAAAAATGCAGCAGTAATATCCTTCTATGAAAACTTGTGCTGCAGTCTCTATGGGGTAGATTCCTAGAGGTGATTCCTGGGTCCAACATCTCAAATAAAAAACAAGAAAATGGGCCGGGCGCGGTGGCTCACGCCTGTAATCCCTGCACTTTGGGAGGCCGAGGCGGGCGGATCACGAGGTCAGGAGATCGAGACCATCCTGGCTAACACGGTGAAACCCCGTCTCTACTAAAAAAAAATACAAAAAACTAGCCGGGCGTGGTGGCGGCGCCTGTAGTCCCAGCTACTCGGGAGGCTGAGTCAGGAGAATGGCGGGAACCCGGGGGGCGGAGCTTGCAGTGAGCTGAGATCCGGCCACTGCACTCCAGCCCGGGCGACAGAGCCAGACTACGTCTCAAAAAAAAAAAAAAAAAAAAAAAAAAAAAAAAAAAAATTAGCCGGGCGCGGTGGTGGGCGCCTGTAGTCCCAGCTACTCGGGAGGCTGAGGCAGGAGAATGGCGCGAACCTGGGAGGCGGAGCTTGCAGTGAGCCGAGATGGTGCCACTGCACTCCAGCCTGGGCAACAGAGTGAAGACTCCGCCTCAAAAAAAAAAAAAAAAAAAAAAAAAAAAAAAAAAAAAAAAAAAAACAAGAAAATGAAGGTTCTAAGGGTTGAGTTGACAAGTCACACTGTTGTTATGAAAGACATGTTTCAAAAATTCATTCAGATGTTGGTGGGTTTTGTGTGAACACTCCCCTTGGGACCTCAAGACCCCAGTCCTTTGAATGTGTCCTAGAGGGTTGGCAGGCAGTAGGTAAAGCTATAGGAGACCTCAAAGCTCTCAACCCACACTGGGATGGGAGGTAAGAGGGGCTTCTCCAGGCCTGGAGACTGGACGGAAGATTGAATGGAGAGACAGACAGGTAACTGCTCCCAAAATACATGGGACTTTAGCTTCGTGAGATTGGACTGTCCTTCCTTCAGCATCACAGGAAACCACAAAGGCTCCAGGCACTTACGGCCCTCTAGGAGCTGTAGGACATCCCAGATGTCTTGCTCATCAACACACACAGCTGAGGCCATGCTGGGGCTAAGGACACATCCAGGAACATTATCTCTGTCCTGTGGAGGTGAAAGTCACAGGAAATAACTGGGGGACATCCCGGCGTCCTCCTAAGCCCTCTCCTCCCACCAGACACCAAGCCCCTAACATCTCTAGATGTGTCCCTAACATCTCTAGACCCGACCTGCTCTCACCTGGATGGCTGCAATATACTCCTCCTTGGTTTCCTTTCTCCATGCTCTCTTCCCTCCATTCTGTTGCTCCATGGGAGCCAGTGACCTTTATTTCTAAAGGCAAATGTGGTCATACCTCTTCGCTACTTAAAATCCACGAAGACAGAATTCTGAATGGCCTTCTGTGCTCTTCATGATCTCACCTTAGCATTCTTGTATTTTCTCCTGCTGCCTGTCCAACCGACCCATAGCTAGTTCTCCCTGCTCTTTCACATCTGTAAGTTTTTGCACATGCTGTTCCCTCTGCCTGGATTCCCACCCAAGGAGGGTTGCACTGACGGCCCTGTGCCTCCGCAGGAAATGGGAGGGCGGAGACCCGGGCGTGGCCCACCAGAAGACCCCGACCTGCCTGCTGCTGACCCCGGAGGGCGCCTTCCACAGCTTTGGCTACACCGCTCGCGATTACTACCATGACCTGGACCCGGAAGAGGCGCGGGACTGGCTCTACTTCGAGAAGTTCAAGATGAAGATCCACAGCGCCACGGTGAGTCACAGGGCTCCAGACAGGGAGGCGGGGCCAGCATTGAAAAGGGCAGGGCTAATGGGGGGGTGGGGCTGGGGCAAAACCAAAACGCGTGAGGACCGACCGGATGGAGTCGTGGCTGAGAGGGGGCAGAGCTAAAGGGAGACGTCGGACTCCAGTGTGAGCGGAGCACAGAAATGAGACAGGTGGAGGTGGGGCTAATGTGGGTGGGGCTAATAGTGAAGCTGGGGTTGCAGGAGGGGTGGGGTTAAGGAGAGGGGCTGGGACAGAGCTCATGTCAGATTGGGGCAAGAGTGGGATGGTGTTAAAGAGATGGGGAAGCTCCAGGAAACGGGGCGATTTTAAGAGCAAGGTCGTCAGGAAATGAGTGCCGAGCTGAGGCCTCCTGCAGAGCCGCCCTGTGTCCCTGCCAGGATCTCACCTTGAAGACCCAGCTAGAGGCAGTAAATGGAAAAACGATGCCCGCCCTGGAGGTGTTCGCCCATGCCCTCCGCTTCTTCAGGGAGCACGCCCTTCAGGTGCGCTGCGGCCCCACCTCTGCCGACTGTAGCAGGGACCCCCTCTTGTCCCCTCATCCGAAACCGCTCCCCCATCCCGTCGCCGACATTGGATGGGTAGCCACCGCCGGAAGTCAGAGGTCATCTTCTCCAGTACCCTCCTCCCTTTTTGTCTGGTAGAGCCTGCACCAAGCCATACTGATGGGAGGGGGGCCGATTCTTCCAACTCTGCTGGGAAGTCCTTCCTGTGGTTTGATTAGTACCTCCAGCTCCGCGGAGGGCTGAAGACCACCCTCCCTCCAAGCCACCTTTTCTCTGACTGCCCGCTCCTGCACCAGGAGCTGAGGGAGCAGAGCCCATCACTGCCAGAGAAGGACACTGTGCGCTGGGTGTTGACGGTGCCTGCCATCTGGAAACAGCCGGCCAAGCAGTTCATGCGGGAAGCTGCCTACCTGGTGAGGATGTGCAGACGGGTCAGAGAACACTGCTCAGGAAGGCCCGGGCCTGCCCCCATGCCTGCATGCACCCCACCACCCTTGAGACCACAGAGTCATTGTGGAAAGAACTTCAGCCTGCTCCTGCTGGGAGTTTGTAGGGTTGCTCCCACCAGGAGAGGGAGTGGGCCTGCAGAACAGGGGACAGAGGGACAAGAGGCACAGCCCAGGCCAGTGTAGACAGTGCCTTAAGTCAGGTGTCCTAGAAGCAGAGCCCAAGATGGAGAGTCTTATACGTGAGGTCTATTGAAGAAGGGTTCTCAGGAGAAAGGCAAGGGAGGGAGGCGGGAAGTCAGGTATCCTAGAAGCAGAGCCCAAGATGGAGAGTCTTATACTTAAGGTCTATTGAAGAAGGGTTGTCAGGAGAAAGGCAAGGGAGGGAGGTGGGACAGGAGAAGGAGCTATGAAGGATGTGGTCTTGGCTAGAGTCTAGCCTCAAGTTTAGCCTCAGCTAGATCCCATGGGGAGCTGCAGAGGGAGAACTGTAGCACAGAGCTGGGGCCAGCTTCTTGCACATCCGTATCGGTCTGTCACTGGTTCTGCGGGAATGGGAGGGATACCTCTCCAAGTGAGGCCATTCCCATTTAGCTGAGGGCCGTTATCCAGAGGAGGTAGCAGCTGTGAGCCAATAGCAGCCAACACTCATAGTGGCAGGCAGGGCACCTAGAACATTCACTTCACTTGGCATCAGTATTTTCAGGGACACCCCCACCACCGCCCACCTTTGTTGGTTCTTGAGCAGGGGAAATAGGACTATGAAAGTATAAAGGGAGGCGATTATGGCCAGTGCATACAGGTCTTCCTACCACTGAGATGCTCCAAGGTCTAGAGCAAGGAGTTGGGGGGCTCCATTGGAGACAGAGAGGGTGTAGCCTCAAGACTCATTGTTTGGTCCTAACCCTGGAGCCTTGGATACAGACCCTAGGCTGTCCAAAAGGGATCTCAAGCCTGCCTGTAGACACCCTGGAGGGGCCCCCAATCCTCCCATACCTATGGGCCAGGCATGACCCAGGGCCAGGTCTGTAGATGGCTACCCTTTTCACTGGAAGGAGCTAACTCTGAGCACAGTGAACATACCTGTGCAAGGATCAGAACAGAAGCAAGGCTGTCCCCAGCTGGAACAAACACCTGCTCCCCCAGCGTCCCCTTGCCTATTTCCCCACCCCCTTTCCTCTCACGCTGTTCCCTGGCTGCTCAGGAAAGTCTGGCCCTGGGTAGAAAGTCTCCATTCACACCCTTATCCCTCTTCCCTATCTGGTCAGAATCTGGGGAACCCTACAAAACCATGACGTACTTCCCACAGGGATCCCCTGCCCTGATGAAGGAAATAACTCCAGATCTCAAGTGTTTTTCTCCACCCAACTGGCCTGTCTTGTTGCCTGGAATTTCAGCTTCCTTCCTGCTGTATCAGATTCCCTGGGAACAAAGTTCTCCTGGGAATGGGGTGGCCTATGGCTACCATCTGACACCAGCCTGGTGGAGAAACAGGGTTCAGTGAGCTAAAAGGGCTCCCCACCATCTCCTCTGAGCCACCACACCCCCCCACATTGTGCTAGAGTCTCTGCCAACACCCCCAGCCAGCGCTCAGCTGGCCACTTGCACCTGTGAAGGGGAACCTTGCTGCAGCCCCGCTATCTTGGGAAGTTTGAAGGGACACATCCCAGGGGTTCTAGGTCTGCATTCTGTCTAGAGTCTTTTCCTGCTGGGCAACTTCTTCCCCATCTTTGGCCAGGGCCATTCCCTCCCCAGCCTGGTCACAGCGTGGCTATGAGGCAGCTCCAAATTTGTGCAGCACAGAGGGGCCTGAGAGGCCTAACATGGGTGGGGTGTGATGGAGGAGGAGGTGGGAGCCCCCACAGGCCCGCGATTCCCCACCTCCCGGTGCCATCTTAGGTGTGACAGCCCACGGTGCCGCCTGACCCTGCCCACCACCCATCCCCAGGCTGGACTAGTGTCCCGAGAGAATGCAGAGCAGCTACTCATCGCCCTGGAGCCTGAAGCTGCCTCCGTATACTGCCGCAAGCTGCGCCTGCACCAGCTCCGGGATCTGAGTGGCCGGGCCCCAGGTGGTGGGCGCCTGGGTGAGCGCCGCTCCATCGACTCCAGCTTCCGTCAGGGTGAGCTGCCCCCAGGGACACCACCCACCCTTGGAGGGTCAGAGGGTTACTGAAGCCAGAAGCTCAGCCATGTCCAGTATGAAAGGAAGGGGGTCCCCACCCCGGAGAAGCCCAATTTGAGCAGGCAGAAACATGCCTGGTGGAGCCCATCTGAGGGAGGGAGGCACAGCCCTGCCCAAGGGCAACCTCGTCTCAGGGTGGGACATGTCCTACCTGGGGGAACCCAATCTCAGGGTGGAGATTTCACCTTGCCCTAGGGGAGCAAGGTCTGAGGAGGGCAGGACTCTGCCCAGCCCTGAGTCTGAGGGTCAGGGGAAACACAGCCTATCCCAGGAGGAAATTGCTGGGGTACTGACAAAGGAAGAAGTCAACCCACTGCATCGGCTGTCCCCTTCACTCCCATCATCTTCCCTGACACACATCAGCCCCAAGCTCCTGCTGCCAAGACCAGGCACTGAGGCCAAGGACAGCTATGGTCATCCTCCCAGATGCCATCTCCCAGGGCAGGGAGAAGCCCTAAGTCCTGAGTCCCCTCTGAGACTCCAAGGACACCTACCTGCCTCCACTCCTCCAAACCCTCTAACCCTGATTTTGCCATGACCTGAGACCTCCTGGGTTAAAGGAAAGCCCTGTGTCCATAAATACTTCCCCCCCAGCTGTTGGATACAGGGTGGGAGTTTGGGGTTCAGGATTGCCCTCTCCCAGTCAGGAGCAGGTTGGAGTTTCAGGAGCACTGGTTGCTCCCAGTGCCCATGGAGGGCCTGGGCAGGAGGATGGGAGTTGAACGCCATAGCTGGAGCACCTCCTTCTAATCTCACTCCCTGCTATCTCCTGACCCCCAGCTCGGGAGCAGCTGCGAAGGTACCGCCACAGCCGCACGTTCCTGGTGGAGTCGGGTGTAGGAGAACTGTGGGCAGAGATGCAAGCAGGTAGAGGGAAAGGGGGATGGAGAGTTATCCTTGGCCCCTACCGGGCACCATATACTGATGGGGGGAAAGGCATGTTTGCAAAGCCCGTCTCTTCCTCCTCCATCCGCTGTACCTAACCTGGCCGTCCCCTCACAGTCACCCACACCCCCACCCCACTCACAGCGGCGCCCCTAACTCCCACTCCTCCAGGGGATTCTCCGCGGACGCTCGGGTGGAGTTGCAGAGCCTCTGGAACCATTTCTCCCCCACACCCTGCGCCCATATGTGGTGGTCTGAGGTTCAAGCACCTGAAGCCCCTCACGTCCCTCCCCCAACCCTGCAGACAGGCCTTGGGACCCGGGTCAGGGCTGGAGGCTGGGCGAGGCTGGAGGGGGCGCAGGGCTGAGGGTGCGAGGCCGCCCACGAGTGTGTGCCCACGCTCGCCGCCGCAGGAGACCGCTACGTGGTGGCCGACTGCGGCGGAGGCACCGTGGACCTGACGGTGCACCAGCTGGAGCAGCCCCATGGCACCCTCAAGGAGCTCTACAAGGCATCTGGTGAGTAGCCAGGCGGCATCCCGGTACCCAGCGTGGCCCGGGCCCCGGCCCCGCCACCGCACCCTGGCAGCCGGGTGAGCGCTGACGCCCCCTCCGCCCCCTGCTCTACCCCAGGGGGCCCTTATGGCGCGGTGGGCGTGGACCTGGCCTTCGAGCAGCTGCTATGCCGCATCTTCGGCGAGGACTTCATCACCACCTTCAAAAGGCAACGGCCAGCAGCCTGGGTAGATCTGACCATCGCCTTCGAGGCTCGAAAGCGCACCGCTGGCCCGCACCGTGCAGGGGCGCTCAACATCTCGCTGCCCTTCTCCTTCATTGACTTCTACCGCAAGCAGCGGGGCCACAACGTGGAGACCGCTCTGCGCAGGAGCAGGTGGGTCCCGGGCCCGCGGGCTCAGGCAGGGTTTGCCGACCCGGAAATGACCGTGCACGGGAGGGTCCCGGGCCCCAAGGAACGGTGGGGGATCTGCCTGATTCATCCCACATATACACCAAGCCAGCAGGGTGTCGGGGTGGGGCGGCGGGGAGCAGCGAGTGAGTGCCCCAGCCCAGCAGGCTCCACCCACGGAATCCGCAGCCCGAACTGGGGCAAGAGAGAGAATCATGGCCGGGAGGCGGCAATGACTGGTCTCCTCCCAGCCTTCTCTACACCCGCACCCCGGGGCCCTGCCGGCCCATGCTCCTTGGCTTCCCTGCACCAAAACAAGGGGAGGCCTCCCCCAGGACCTCGTACCTGGAACCTGGAGCAGGCTGGCAACTAAATCCTGACTGAGTAGGGTGGGGATGAGGGCTAACATCCAGCAGGTCCAGTCCTCCAGACACCACGTGCAGTCGGTGCCCAGGCACTTCTGCCTGGTGGCAGAGGTAGAGAATAAGAACCACGGACCCCAAACTGGGGCAAGCAGCTGGGCCCTGACCGATAGGTCTGTGCCCCTTTCACCACTAACAGCGTGAACTTCGTGAAGTGGTCCTCACAGGGGATGCTCCGAATGTCTTGTGAAGCCATGAACGAGCTCTTTCAGCCCACAGTCAGCGGGATCATCCAGCACATAGGTGAGCACCTGAACTCGGTCCTCCACCCGCCCCTACATAAAACAGATGCGGAATAATTCCCCCCCCAATCAGTGCCTAGAACTCTCCACACATCCATACACTGGGATGAGACCTAGAATCATCTAGAACACCTGGAGGATGAAGTGCAGTGGTGATTAAGAGCTAGGGGGTTGATATGTAGTCTTGCCAAGGCAAAAAACCTCTGGTGCCTCAGTTTCCCCATTTATAAAATGGGGTGATAGTATTGGGTTCTCAAAACGTTATCACAGGGATAAAATGAGCTGAAGTATCTACAGTGAGCATAATGTCTTGCACACAACGTCTAGGTGTTTAATACGTGTAAATGCATATCCTTATCTCTTGTTCTCCACGTTTCGTGGTGGGAGAGAAGTGGGGAGCGTGAGTGTTGGGGAGGCAAAGCCCTCGAGGACTCGCGGGAGCTCTCAAAGAAAGTGCTCAAATGGCTACTCTCTAGTTGCTAGGCGGATACGAGCTAGGGAGAGGAGGCGCCGGTGGCCGCCTAGTGGTGGCCTCAGTGGCTCTCTCTCTTTTCCCGCCTTCTCCGCCCTCTTCACCCGCGTCCCGCGTCCTGTACCACAGAGGCGCTGCTGGCGCGGCCGGAGGTGCAGGGTGTGAAGCTGCTGTTCCTGGTGGGCGGCTTCGCCGAGTCAGCGGTGCTGCAGCACGCGGTGCAGGCGGCGCTGGGCGCCCGCGGTCTGCGTGTCGTGGTCCCGCACGACGTGGGCCTCACCATCCTCAAAGGCGCGGTGCTGTTTGGCCAGGCGCCGGGCGTGGTGCGGGTCCGCCGCTCGCCGCTCACCTATGGCGTGGGCGTGCTCAACCGCTTTGTGCCTGGGCGCCACCCGCCCGAGAAGCTGCTGGTTCGCGACGGCCGCCGCTGGTGCACCGACGTCTTCGAGCGCTTCGTGGCCGCCGAGCAGTCGGTGGCCCTGGGCGAGGAGGTGCGGCGCAGCTACTGCCCGGCGCGTCCGGGCCAGCGGCGCGTGCTCATCAACCTGTACTGCTGCGCGACCGAGGATGCGCGCTTCATCACCGACCCCGGCGTGCGCAAATGCGGCGCGCTCAGTCTCGAGCTTGAGCCCGCCGACTGCGGCCAGGACGCTGCCGGCGCTCCTCCCGGCCGCCGCGAGATCCGCGCCGCCATGCAGTTTGGCGACACCGAAATTAAGGTCACCGCCGTCGACGTCAGCACCAATCGCTCCGTGCGCGCGTCCATCGACTTTCTTTCCAACTGAGGGCGCGCCGGCGCGGTGCGAGCTCCCTCTGCCTGGCCCCGCCCTCTTTCGGTCCCCGGGCCTGCGGAGCGGGGTGGGGCGGGGGAAAAGATGGTTCTGCTGTGTGCGCCTCTTTCCCCGCCCTCCGGCCCCGGGGAGATGAGGTCATGGGAGGGTGGGTGGGGACACACCCAGAGACTGGCTTTGGGATTGGGCCCTGGTTCGCTGACTGCCAGGCTGAAGGAACCCGCCAAGGACTGAACGGGTAAGGGTGACTGAGAAGAGGTTTGCAAGACAGAGCGCGCAGCCCTGCAAGTGGCAAGTGACCCCGAAGGAAGAACGCAACAGAAGATGGAGTCCTGGTCTGAACTTAGCCGAGTAGGGGTGGGGGTGCAGGGCTGGAGTTCACTCAATGATGGACCCAGCCTGAACCGGGAGGCAGGCAGAGGAACCTTGTGCTGTAAGAAAGTGACTGGAAGTGGACTCCAGAGGGACAGGTGTGGTAGTACAGTCCTGGTGTGGTGCTGACCACCCAAATATGACTGAATTGTAGAAAGGGCAGTAGATCTCTAATGGGAGGTGGGAACATTATTATGGTGGAGGCAATTATGAGGGTAGCATTTCCTTCTAGACAAAACACCCATCTGGGAAGGCCCCAAGGGCAGCTTATGAAGGACCCCACTTGCACCCCACCCCAGCCATGGAAGGGTAGCTGGAGGGTGGATGAGGAGGCCAGAAGGAGCACTGAGGGGTGGTCCCAGCTCTGCTATTGACTCGGTGTACCTTTAGGACATTCTCTGACCGCCCATGGGCCTCAGTTTCCCAAAGTGTGAAATGTCAGGCACTTCCCTCCAACTGTGACATGCAGCAGCCCCACCTGCCTGAGAGCCCTGAGGTGACAATAAAACATTTATGCTCAAGGGGAAGCCATAGCCTGCTGATATGGCGTGGAGACCCTAATAGTGGGAGGAGTGTAGGGGTTCCGGGTGCTATAGAGAGAAGGGAGAAAGCTTTCAGCTGTGCATAGGGAACTGACCAGAAGGGGGTGCTGCTGTCTCCCCATCAAGCATCCCAAACAACTCCACTGCTTAAGACCTCTCTTGCCTACACGAGGTCCCTCCCTCCTCATTCAAACTAATTGTCTTGGCAGCCAGCTTCTGGCCTAAAATGCCACCACCTGTGCATACCTCTTGTGGGGCTAGGTGGTATAATACCACGCGGTGCCCCTGCCTCCTGAGTGAGTCTACCCAAGTCCTTCCTTGGCCCATCTGCAAAGGAGTAGGCATTACCCCAACCCCAGAGAACAAAAATCCACCTGGCTTCCGGTATCCACTGGAAGTTTTATTTCTTTAGGGTTCTATCCCAACCAGTCGCTTAAAAACCAAGTAACACAGACCTGAGGGCTGGGGGGGGGCTGGGGACTGCACCTCCCTCCTACTCATGGTGGACAGCAGTGGGGACGAGGGAGGGGCAGGAGAGGTGGCTGAAGCAAGGCAGCAGCAGCAGTAATGGGGCCACGACGCCACAGAGCCAGCTCCATCCTCTCCCAGACCCTGGTTGGAGCCCCTATGGCTTGGGGTGGGGAGTGGGAAACCCACCCCAGGCCCTCCCTCTCCCTTCCTCAGACAGCCTCCTTTCGGGCTCAACCCATTTCTTCCGGCAGGAGACTGAGGCACACGGAGAGGAGGAAGTGGGAGAGGAGGACGCGGGAGGGGCAGGGTGGCGGCACAAATGAAGGCAGAGGTGAGAGGCGTGGGCAAGGCCACTCCACCCCCACGCCCACCCCAGAGAGGGGCGAGGAAGCCACACCATCACGCAGCATGTCGGGGGGACAAGGTGGGGTTTAAGGCTGAGGGGCCCGGGGCAGGCGGGGCCTCAGGCCTCAGTCAAAGCCATGCCAGTCGCTGTGCTCTGAGTCATATTCCAGCTCGGCGCCCACGCACTTGACACCGTCCAGCAGCATGGGCGTGCCGTGGTGTCGGTCTGCAAGGTGGGTTGCAAGTCAGTGCCATGCTGGCCCCTGGCCCCACCCATGCGGCCCACTAAGGGGACCCCTCCCCTTCCCTCAGGGATCAGCTGGAGGTGGGGACCCACCAAGGAGGTTGAGAACCCCCAAACTGGGCAAGGAGCCCTTGTTCAGCCCTGGTTCCCTGAGGACAGAAACCCTTGCAGTCGAGCTTGTGCATCCCTCCTCCAACCAGGAGCCTCACGCTCTCACCCATGACGCGGGCCTGCACCGTCACGCGCACACAGGTGCCGGTGCCACCTTCGCAGGCTAGCAGTATCTCCTCTTTGAGGACGCCCTCTTTGTGTGCTGAGTACTCGCACTTGACACTATAACCTGCCCGGGGACAGAGGCAAGTGGTCAGTACCTCCCTCAGCCTCCCGATCCTACCCCTGGCACTCACTGGCCCCTACCCACCACCATGGCGGGGGGCTACATGCTGAGTTGCCCCAAGAAAGGGGCAGGGATGGCCCTTCTGGAGCCCAGAGACCCATTCCCCCTAGCAGGGGTGCAGAGGTCTCAAAAATTTACCCATTCTTCAGTGAGCTGGACATGCCTCCAGCCTGTG
The DNA here is from genome assembly GCF_024542745.1 of Macaca thibetana thibetana. Taxonomy (NCBI): domain Eukaryota; kingdom Metazoa; phylum Chordata; class Mammalia; order Primates; family Cercopithecidae; genus Macaca; species Macaca thibetana. Next base: position 72,470,316 of record NC_065587.1, read on the forward strand.
GGCCACCCCAATGTGGCTCCAAGAGTGAATGAAGTAGGGTCCAATTCAGGCTTCCAAAAGAAGGTCTGGCTGTTTTCTCCCAAAAGGAAGGCAGGGAGAGGCGGTGATGAGGAATGAGGGGGGTGGGGCGGGGTAGGCTTTGAGCAGATCAGATGGCAAGAGGTAAAGGCCTGAGGGGTCTCAATCCATTGAAGGACAAGGTTATGGGGAGGCTGGTGATGGGGACAGGAAACTGAAGCTGGAGCTCCATGAAACTGACACCCTAGCCTCTGCCAGCCTGGGAGCTGGGGGTGGGGCAGGACCTGAAGGGAGCCTGATAGGAACAGCAGCCTGAAATCCAAGGTCTGGGACTGGTGGGTGCTAGGAGTTATCCACAAGGTGTGTGTAGCTCCAGCAGGTTTTTCTCGAGGGTTAGGGAAGCAGGAGGGAGAGCTGGAGGCTTCAAACAAGTTCCTCAGCGGCTCCCGTCTTGGTTACTGCCCCATAGAGGTAACCATCACACCATGGGCAGGTACAGGCAAGTACGAGCTCATGGACTTCTGTTCAGGGACAGGGAGCAAGGCCTGGAGTGTGGGACCTGCTGTGCAGCCACACTGCAAGCTCACAAAGAGGTGCCATGTCCCCGACTTGCTGAGCTGCCCATCCACCCTAGTTGGGGGTAAGGGAGCACCCCATGTTCTCACTCCCACTCCCTATGGGCCTGCTGGAGGAGGGGACGCACCTTCAGGGACGGGCACCACACTGAGGAGCTTGAGGTGCAGGCTGGGGACAGGTGCCTCACGGACGTCCTTGCTCAGCCTGTGCACTGGGGGCAGAGTGAAGGTAATCTCATACCTGTGCAGGATCTTCAGGAAGCCAACCTACAGCAAGAGAGGTGGGGGAGGGAGGCACCTTCACTTCCTGCTTCCCCCAGGCCCACCCAGTTGTGTCACCTATGATCCCATGGACCCCAGCACCTGCTTCCCCAGAGAGCCCAGAAAGCCCAATTCCCTCCATCACTCTAGCTGATAGACCACCCAGCCCAGTGGCCCCAGCCCTTTCACAGACCCCTTCCCTTGAGGGTCCCAGCCCTACAGCTTGGCCAGCAAGATCCTCAGCATCTGTCTCACAGGCCCCAAAGTCCTCAGTGGCTCATTTCATAGACGAGAAAATGGAAGCCACAAAATGACTGGCCAAAGGCCACATAGTGTGGCCAGGGTCAAGTCCTCCCTAGACTTCTTAACCACTCCTGCCATGCATGGCACCCAGCAAGGTACCACCCACTGCCTACAAGGAAAGGTTCAAAGTCCCACAGGTCATCCACCTGTCCCCATCACTGCCAGTATCCCAGGGTCAAGGATGCTGGTCTTCCATTCGCTCATAGGATGACACCAGGCCACAGACAGTGCGGGATGAGGGATGGGATCAAATTAGAGACACGACAGTAGACCAGCTGTGTCAGCCCAGAGCTAGACCATAGGCCTGGCACCAGCCATTGAACTGGGGCTCCTGGCTGCCCTGCTGGCACCGGATTGTGGATGCCCGCCTGCCCACTCAAAGGCTGACTATGCCCAATGGCCCATACTCACAACCCAAGCAATTTCTGTTGTTCATTCACAGTGCTTGGTGACAGCCACCCTCTGGAACAAATGCCATTCTTGGAAACTCCAGTAGTATGAAGGGTCACAAGCCAGGGTGGTTGCTAAGCAGGATGACTGGCAGGGGTGTCAGGCCAGCAGGCAAAGGGTGCATGCTGTACTCCCAGCTCACATGAGCACACAAACTCCTGCTCACAGTTACTGGGGCTGGGCAGCCCCATCCCTGGGGGCCAACTGGGACTGGCTGCAGAGAGTTTTGGCTGTTCAATGGGACCAGGTTGATATTGCTACATGACAAACCTCAGTCCATGTGCTCCCCTCATGCTCTGCTGGTAGAGGGCACACCCCTCAAGAAGGCTTTCTGGCTGTACCTGCTAACTGTGACCCTGTGACCCAGGGGTACTACTTGTAGAATTTTCCAGGGGAAATAGAGATGTGCAAAAAAATACTCTTTGCTGCCTTATTTATAACAATGAAAACAAAAACAGCCGTAACACCCAGGAATAGGGAGCCAGCTAAGTCAATGATGACACATATCATGGAGCAGTAGGCAGTTGTAAAATCTCGTGGAAAATTATTTACTGACACAGGAGACAGTTCACAACAGAAACAAGCAAAAACCAGTGTGGACATGGTGATGCCAGCTTTTGTTTTTGGAAACAACGCTTTTTAAAATAAGCTGGATCCGTCACCATAGTGTTTTCAGAAAAATAAATAAATAAAATTTTAAAAAGCTGGAATAAGCCGGGCGCGGTGGCTCACGCCTGTAATCGCAGCACTTTGGGAGGCCGACGGGTGGATCACGAGGTCAGGAGATCGAGACCATCCTGGCCAACAGAGTGAAACCCCGTCTCTACTAAAAATATAAAAAAATAGCTGAGCGTGGTAGCATGTGCCTATAATCCCAGCTACTCCGGAGGCTGAGGCAGGAGAATCACTTGAACCCAGGAGTTGGAGGTTGTAGTGAGCCGAGATCACGCCACTGTACTCCAGCCTGGTGACAGAGCAAGACTCCGTCTCAAAAAGAAAAAAAAAAAAAAGCTGAAATAACACACATCAGAATATTAACCATGGTTATTTTGGGATAGTATGACTGTGGGTACTTTTAAATTTCTTCACATTTTCTCTGTCTTCCAAATTTTCTCATGTCTATTAAGACATGAGTGGATTTTGCAATGAGGGGAGAGAGCTATTTTTAAATGTTGGTTTGTTCCGTTTATTCTCTTGGGGAAGCTGTCAGCTGTAAGACAAAGAGTGGGAACTTCAGAGTTGGACAGAAATGGAGACAAAACCCACCTTTTTTGTTTGTTTGTTTGAGACGGAGTCTCTCTGTTGCCCAGACTGGAGTACACTGGCGCAATCTCAGTTCACTGCAACCTCAGCCTCCTGGGTTCAAGCAATTCTCCTGCCTCAGCCTCCCAAGTAGCTGGGACTACAGGTGTGCGCCACCACACCCGGCTAACTCTTGTATTTTTAGTAGAGATGGGTTTTGACACATTGGCCAGACTAAACCTGGGCCCCTTTTGAGCAGCACAGCAGACCCCCCTGCAGGTCCAGCTCAATAGGCCAGACCTCCCCCGACCCAAGGGCACTCCTGTTCAACTCTGGACCCCTCATTTATTGACTGAATAAATAAGGCCTCAGTCTCCATTTTCCCCAACCCAGCTCCACCAAGCAGAAAACAGGGGGTGATAATACTACTTCAAAGAGCCTAACTCAGCCAGAGATTGGGCAAAGAAGGGTTAAAAAAGAAAGTTGCACCTTGTTATTGCTGTAATTAGCTTCACACCTGTATCACATACATACATTCTTCCATTCTCATACCAAGTCTAGGTAATGTGATTGTCTCCACTTGAGAGAAGAGAAATTCAGGTCCCAAGGTCACAGAGCCAGAACGGCTGGCCCAGACCTGAACCTGGGCCAGTGGCACCATAGCCGCGACACTGCCTTCCATTGCTATTGTCTGGGTAAAGCAGATGACAGCAATGGCTCTGCTCATCTTGATCTGGATGACATTCTTGATCTGGATGACATTCTAAATGCTCTCATCTCATTGAAATCTCACTGCCTCCCATCTGACAGATGGGGAAACCAAGGCACAGGGAAAGGCACAGACATGCCTATAAGCCCAGCTGAGAGGAAAGGGGACAGGCACCCAGAAGCCAGGCAGAGCCGGGGAGTGGGAGAAGCTGCTGATGGGGGAGGTGTGCATGTACCTTGACCAGAAAGCTGCTGTCACTCTCCTGGGTGACCATGACCACCGAGTCATGCAGCTTCTCATCAAAGTGGACGTGGCTGTGGGATCCTTCCGCATCATGGCCTGCCGCAAAGCGGATACTCCGGACTCTGGGCTTGTTGCCTAGGAAGAGTGAGAGAGGGCTCTGAGGGCTTTCCGTGTCCCCAGGAAACTCCTCCCGCTTGTCCCCTCGTCGCCCCCAAGACTGCCGTTGACATCATCCAGCTCCCACTGGCTGGGCTCTTTTCAAGGCTAGGTGGACACTGGGATCATGAGGCTTGAGGCCCCCCGAGTCCTCCCACAAAAATGCATCCCCTGAGAGGGGGTGTGGGGGGACTCAGGGACTGGCTAATATGACCCTTGCTTGAAGGGGATGGGGCTGGTGCCAGAGACAGGAAGGGACAGTCTTCCAGACTCCCACCAAGCCAGGGCAGCGTGGGGCTCAGGCCAGTCCTCTGGATACCCTGCCCAGTGCTCTCCTTCATAGTGCAAAGCCCCCCATCCCTGGGCCTACCCCCAAGCTGTGTCAGTGCATGAAGCCCCTGCCTGCCCATCCTCATGACCCAAACCTGAAGGGGCAGGGACAGGAACAGGCTCTAGGGGATCTGCCTAGGGGTGGCAGAAACAAAGGGGATCAAAAAACACACTCAGCCCACCTAGGCAAGGCTGCAGCTGCCACTAAACCTCACTGGCCACTGGCAAGCAAGAAGAGAGAACCCAAGGAAGCTTCCAGACCCACCCCAAGACCCCCTTCCTTCCTCTGCCTAACCCACCATCAAGGTCCTCAGCTGTCTCTGAGCTGGGTCGGGTTCTCCAAGACCAGAAAGGGCAGAGGGATGGGAAAGGTAGGGTAGCCAGGAGCCGCGCTGAAGGCCTGGACTGGATGAACACTCAGGCTGGGGAGGCCGAGAGCATGGCCCTAGTCCTCTCTGACCCCTGGCCCCTAGGCCCTCCCACCAAGAGCTCTGCCCAGGGTCCTCTTAGTGGGAGGACCTGATCCAGCTTTGAGCCGGCCTCTTGGATACTCGGAGGCCCAGGGGGCCAGCCTGGCACATTCACAATCCCTGGTGAGCCCCACAGAACTAACCCTCTAATCTCACCAGATCACCCTGGCCTAAAACCCTCCCTTATCCCTTCTGGATTCTGAACGAAACTCAAATTCCCTTCCACAGCCTGCTGTGGCCCTCCCATATCACCAGACTCAGTGCTCACCACAAGCCCCATCAGCTCCCCCAACCCCCACAGTGGAAGGGCAGAGACACAAGAGCACACATCTCCACAGACGAGCCTAAGGAGTCAGCAGGGCTCCACAGGGGTCCACAGGGGTCCCTGCTAGGGCTTGTATGAGCCCCAGGACCTGGTACAAACACTGACATATTCCCAATCACATTCGCACACCAACACACACGCACTCACACATGCACACACATACACAGGTGGCGCGGGCCCTACCTGCAGCAATGGCCCTCCTACCAGGGCCCACTGGAAGAGCTTGTGCAAGCCCCACCAGGCCAGGAAGGCACTTACCCTTGTTAGCCGCAGCCATGGACGCCCTCCCTGCCACGCAGCTCCTGCCGGACACCGCCACTCACACTCAGCGGCCTCCCATGCTCCAGGGACACCAGCAGGAGCCTGAAGATAGGGAGTGGGGAGGGCAGGGGTCAGGGCCACCCATGGACCCATGGTTTGGGGAGAGCAGAGGAGCTCCCTTTAGGAAGGACTCAAACTGCTACTGCTCTCAGCAGTCCAAGTGGTGTCTGTACTCTCTAGCATGGGGGCTCCTGCCCACATTCACCAAGAGCCCTCACCCCTTCGTGATACCCCAGTGACTCAGGGTTCTGCCAGCATGTGCTGAGCTACAGCTTCTAGGTGCCAAAGCAACAGCATAGGACTCCTATCCCCAGCACTCCCAGAGGCTGGCAGGAGGGGCAGCCTGGAAAGGAGGATTTTATGGGTATTTTCCATGGACCAGTTCTGGTCTTGCTGACCCTGAAGGCTGGGCCTAGAGCTACATTATTCAGGTTGCACAAGCAATGCAGCTGGGTGAGGTCAGAGGCAACAGTGTGCTTGATGGTGGGCAGGAACAGGGGATCACATAAAAGAAACATGTTCTTAGGGCTTTCCCTCCTGGTGATCGGTCAGGGCCATGTGCAAAACAGATGCCTGTGGAGGGGGTGTGCCCCCATCTGAACCCGCCATTCAGACCCTGCCCCGAGTCTCAGGCCTGCCTCCGGCTCATCTCCCCAACGGCAGCCTCAGCACAGGGGCAGTGAGAGGCACCCCAGGAAGCCTCCAATGGGCCGAGCTGGGACTATCTGAGCATCAAAAAGAATAATGAGTGCAACTGATGGAAACAGATGGAACACATAAAAGCAGGGCATTCACAGAGATTATTAAAAAAGACGAGGGAAAGCAAAACAAACAAACCCAAGCCCTCAAAAGCCCTCATTTGTCACCACTGACGGTAGCAGTGCCCTCTTTACTCTGAAAGCTAGGGATTAAAGAGAAATAATTCAGCCTGTCTCTTGGCCTTTCTTGTGACCAAATTGCCCTGGTGGTTGACGGAAAGCTCTTCTTTCGGGAAGAATTCCTGCTAATAAATAACAAAGAAATGACCAAATGCTAAGTCATTCTGCAACCCCTAAAGAAACAAATGCTGGGCCAGGCGCGGTGGCTCAAGCCTGTAATCCCAGCACTTTGGGAGGCCAAGACAGGCAGATCACGAGGTCAGAAGATCGAGACCATCCTGGCTAACACGGTGAAACCCCATCTCTACTAAAAAATACAAAAAACTAGCCGGGCGAGGTGGCGGGCACCTGGGGAGGCTGAGGCAGGAGAATGGTGTGAACCCGGGAGGTGGAGCTTGCAGTGAGCTGAGATCTGGCCACTGCACTCCAGCCTGGGCGACAGAGCGAGACTCCATCTCAAAAAAAAAAAGAAAAGAAACAAATGCTGGAGGCAACCAGAGCCAGTGGATGCTAAACCAGAAGGGAAGGTTGACAGGAAGCAGATACTCACAGGTGCCCAAGTGTCACTGACAGAGGACCTGGGGTGTGTGTGTGTGGTTTTTTTTTTTCTTTGGTTTTGTTTTGTTTTGTTTTGTTTGAGACAGAGTTTCGCTCTTGTCACCCAGGCTGGGGTGCAATGGCACAATCTCAGCTCACTGCAACATCTGCCTCCTGGGTTCAAGCGACTCTCCTGCCTCAGTCTCCCAAGTAGCTGAGACTCATGCCTGGCTAATTTTTGTATTTTTAGTAGAGATGGAGTTTCACCATGTTGGCCAGGCTGGTCTCAAACTCCTGACCTCAAGTGATCTGCCCACTATGGCCTCCCAAGTGCTGGGATTACAGGCGTGAGCCGCCATGCCTGGCCGAGGACCTGGTGTTTAAGAGGAATAGCACGAGTTTGCAATGGAGGGATGTGACTACTCCCAGTCACCCACTGGTCTCTCTCTCTACTTTGTGCAGGACAGCCTGTCACACTGATGCGTCCTGAAGTGAGGCAACCCAAAGTCACAGCATCACTGACAAGGGATTCCTGCCAAAAAGGTTTAACCTGGATCTAAACCAGCCTCTAGCTTCAACTTCTTATTTGCTGAAAACACAAAGGAGAGTGGAACAAATTTAATGACTCCATGAGAAAGCAATGAGACAAGCCCAGAAGGCAGGACATTCTACAGGATGACTGACCTGTTTTTTGTTTTTGTTTTTGTTTTCAAATGTCAAGAAGAAAAATAAAACAGGGTAGGCATGGTGGCTCACACCTATAATCCCAGCAGTTTCGCAGATCACAAGGTAAGGAGTTCAAGACCAGCCTGGCCAACATAGTGAAACCCCGTCCCTACTAAAAGTACAAACATTAGCTGGGTGTCGTGGCAGGCGCCTATAGTCCCAGCTACTTGGGAGGCTGAGGCAGGAGAATCACTTGAATACAGGAGGCAGAGGTTGTAGTGAGCCGAGATCGCACCACGACACTCCAGCCTGGGCGACACAGTGAGACTCTGTCTCAAGAAAAAAAAGAAAAAGAAAAAGAAAACAAGGGAGATTGTTCTAGATAGGAAAGCGGCAAACTACAGCTGATTACGCAGCTGATGGTAGAGTTGCTGCCTGTTTTTTTGTTTTTGAGACAGGGTCTCACTCTGTCCAGCCCAGGCTGGAGTCCAGCTCACTGCTGCCTTGATCTCCCAGGCTCAAGCAATCCTCCCACCCCAGCCTCCCAAGTAGCTGAGACCATAGCCACACACCACCATGCCTGGCTAATTTTTGTAGAGACAGGGTTGCCCAGGCTGGTCTCAAATTCCAGAGCTTAAGCAATCCGCCCACCTCAGCCTCCCAAAGTGCTGGGATTACAGGCATGAGCCGCCGGGCCTGGAAAATAAAGTTTTTTGTAAATAAAGTTTTACTAATAGGCCAGGCGTGGTGGCTCAAGCCTGTAATCCCAGCACTTTGGGAGGCCGAGACGGGCGGATCACGAGGTCAGGAGATGGAGACCATCCTGGCTAACACGATGAAACCCCGTCTCTACTAAAAATACAAAAACTAGCCGGGCGAGGTGGCGGGCGCCTGTAGTCCCAGCTACTTGGGAGGCTGCGGCAGGAGAATGGCGTGAACCCGGGAGGCGGAGCTTGCAGTGAGCTGAGATCTGGCCACTGCACTCCAGCCTGGGCTACAGAGCGAGACTCCGTCTCAAAAAAAAAAAAAAAAAAAAGTTTTACTAATAGAACACTACACTTCATTCACTTACATGTTGTTTGTTTTTGCACTAAAACAAAGCTACTTCCAAGTAGTTATGATAGAGACCATATGGCCTGCAAAGTCTAAACCATTTATGATCTGGCCCTTCAGAGCAAAGGTTTGCCAACCCCTGTTCTAGATCAACACACACTTACAGACCAAAAAAGGATAATCTTCAGGACAACTGACCTGTTTTTTTCACCACATCAGCTGCGAGAAGAAAAATAAAGTAGAGGGTGTTTCGAACTACCTATCAAAGAAGACATCTGTGGGGGCCAGGTGCTGCGGCTCATACCTATAATCCCAGCACTTTGGGAAGCCAAGGCGGGAAGCCTGAGGTCAGGAGTTTGGGACCAGCCTGGCCAACATGGCAAAACCCCATCTCTACTAAAAATACAAAAATTAGCCAGGTGTGGTGGTGTGCGCCTGTAATCCCAGCTAGTCAGGAGGCTGAGGCAGGAGAACTGCTTGAACCTGGGACACAGAGGTTGCAGTGAGCCAAGATCCCGCCACTGCACTCCAGCCTGGGTGACACAGTGAGACTCTGTCTCAAAAAAAAAAACAGGCTGGGCGCGGTGGCTCATGCCTGTAATCCCAGCACTTTGGGAGGCCAAGGCAGGCAGATCACCTAAGGTCGGGAGTTCAAAACCAGCCTGGCCAACATGGAGAAACGCTGTCTCTACTAAAAAATACAAAATTAGCAAGGCGTGGTGGTGCATGCCTGTAATCCAGCTACTCAGGAGGCTGAGGCAGGAGACCACTTGAACCCGGGAGGCGGAGGTTGTGATGAGCCAAGATCGTGCCATTGCACTCTAGCCTGGGCAAAAGGAGCAAAACTCTGTCTCAAAAAAAAAAAAAAAAAAAAGACATTTGGGGGATCTGGAAAATGTAAATGGCCTGGACATGAGGTGACACTAAGAAATGAGTTGATTTTGTTAGGTACGATCATGGAATTGTATTAGGTAAAGAAGTATGTCCTTATTTTTTCAGGGAAACACACTGAAGAATTTAGAGATGAGTGACACTGGCTCGTCAGTCCAGGAAAAGAAGAGGAACTACAGGGTGGCCTCATAGTCTAGGGCTGGGCCTGTGGAGGGCATGACCTCAAGGTCCCTCTGGTGCCAAGCTGCCCTGGGAGCAGGTGTGGCCTCACCTCACTCCCCACTCCTCAATGTGGGCAAAGTCAACCCATGCCCAAGCCTTGCCTCATGGGCAGGGTGTTCACAGTTTGGGTACCACCAGGAGCCCCCTCTGGCCAATGGACCAGGCCAGCAACCCCCTCTTAGAGGTGAGCTTCCAGGCCCCAGCCTAGGGTGCAGGAAGTGGAGCTATACCCACTCACCTCTGGCCAGGGTCACTGTGGGGTCGGTTGCCTCAGCCCTAGAAAGCTCTTGTCCCCAGGGAACTTGGTCTTGGAAAGCAGCCTGCCGTAACCCACCACCAACTACAGCTGCCCCCAAAGCTGTGAACTCAGAGCATATGACAAATGGCCAAGTGCAAGAGTGTGAGGCCCTCCTCCTATCCTGCAGAGGCTGCCCCAGCCACACCTCTGCAGCCAGGAGGCAGTGACAGCCCAGGGTCCACAAGGTCCCCCCATCTCCCAGGATGCTCCCTGAAGGCTCAGGTCAAACTGCACTAGTGGCTGGTGAGCAAAGGCCGCAGGTCCTTTTCACAAAACACTGACCCGGTCCATGCAGGGTGCTCTCCCTGTCTTCCCCCCCAACTACTGCCTGACCCGGCCCCCTGCCTTTGCCCAGGTCATCCCTTCAGCCAGAAACAATCCCATCCCTCCCAGCCACACCTTCGACAGGGTCTCAACCCCAACATTTCTTTTTTAAGGATGCATACCCTGCAAATCCCAGGACAGGACTACAGCTCTTTACGGAATCCCCTTTCTCACGTCTGGGATCGTTTGATATCCCTCTTCCTCACTTTACGAGGGTAGTAACTGTGTTTCTGTCAAACCCTGTGTCCCTGGCACTCAGCGCAGCACCAGACAGGGAGGAGCTGTGTTTGGTTTATGTTTGTTGAATGAATGATCACATCACATTTGCTTAGAGGGCCTGGCCAAGGCCCGTACTTCAGCACTAAATGATATGGTCAGAGCCAGTGACTGCACTGGGGGCTCTCAGGAAGCAGAACTCCCCACCCCACTCTCTTACCCTACCCCTGCCCTGGGGGCGCTTCCCTCGCTGGCCCCCACCAAGTGGCCTCCCACTGGCATTCCTCAGGCCTTGCTGCAATCAGCCGGTTACCTGTCCATGCCTGCTTTGAGAGGGACATGCCCCATCCCCACTGAGGGTGGGACCCACATCTCATTGCAGTGCCCAGTATTCAGTAAAGGGCAAACACTCAGGGCCTGTAACCCTCCGGACAGTGAGGACATAGAGGCAGGAAGCAAGTGACTTCAGGAAGCCATAGGAAACTGGGAAAACCAAACCTCCTTTCTCAATGGAGAACCTGCTGGTCACTGTCCCCTGGGAGCTGGACTCTTGTCCACATACAATTCCTCATCAGAAACAGGCAAAGAGGGCACTGGACCTCCCCTGCTGCAGCTGTGTCCACAGAGAACAGCTAGGCCACCACACAAACCCAAGCCTGGCCCTGCCTCCAGCCTCCTCCTGTGCTAACCAAGGCTTCACCGTGGCTCAATCCACAAGGCCCCCAGAGGCAGGAGTCCTGGTTCAAATTCAGGATCTGCCCTTGCTAGCTGCATGGGTGAGTTCTTTCACTTCTCTGTCCCTGTTTCCTAATGTGTAACACAGGAATAAGCAGTGGCCTCTTCCTCCCAGGGTTTGCTGTAACTGTGTCTGAAGCTCTGTGACAATGCACCCCCACCTCTGCAAAAGCAAACCCCCAAAGGCCTGGTTTCTAAAGCAACAGCAATTTCAGCAGCACCGTCAGAGAGGCACTTCAGGCCAATCCTGGAGGAGTCAGGAATGACCCTTAGAGTGGGCCCCAGGGATGTCAGCCTTCTTGGAAAACAGCTCAAGGGTTGAGGGGGCCTCCCTCCTCCTGCCTGCCCCTTCTCCCACTCCCACAGCAGCCAGGTCCCTAGGGAGGGTCAGAGAACAGATGCTGTGAGTTCCCAGTCCCCCTAACCAGAGGGGCTCACAAGGAAGATGTGCAGAATGAACATCCTGGAAAACTGGGAAATAACCAGGGAGGAACATGGTGCCCCTCCCCCCAGCAAAAAAAAATATTTTACCCTCCCTGCTGAGATGGGGTGTCAGCAAGCTTCCAGTCCCCAGCCCAGGGTGCAGGAAGAGGAGTTACACCCATTCACCTCTGGCCAGTATGCTCCCAACGTATGAGACCTCATTTCTCGTTCCTTCTTCAATCCCCATTCTCATTGTGGTTCAAAGTCTTTCTCTCTTGAGCCAGGAACTCCGCAACCTTCCACCCTCCCTACCTCTTCCTCTCCTGCCCCAGCCTGGGGCTCAGTCCTGGCTCAAGCACTCAGTCCAGCAGAAGCACTGCGTAGCCTCCCATTAAAGCTCACGCCTGTGAAAAGAACACCCATTAAGGCCTTGAGATGGGGCCACATTGACCTGCTGACTCTCAGCACTGGACACAGCAGGGGCCACACATACTCAGAACAAGGCCTGGAAAAGCGAGGCTGGAGGTCAGAAGTTGTGGCAGCTTCACATCAACTCAGCCTTAATGTGACTTCATTTCCTTCTCCCTCCAGCGGGCCAAAGGTGCAAAGATAAGTATGGGTGTTCTCTCTCCCTCTAACAGTGAAGTGCTGGGGGTGGGGGTGGGGGAATATGGAGAAGGGACCCTCACCACCCACACCTTCCTGCCTCCCCAACAAGTGCTGCCCTTCTCTGCCCAGCATTCTCCCCTCTTTGCCCTCAGCTAGTGGGTGCTTAGCCTCCAGATGGCATGCCCCACCTAGGCCCTGCCCTGGGCCTGTGATCCAGAGGTCCCAAGAAGCAGAGGCCAGGCTGGGTCCAGGGAGTCAGCCGAGGTGAGGGTGGGAGCACACAGGATTATCTCCCAGGGACAGGGCTGCTGCCTCGTAGCTCAGGATGGATAGAATGTGGGGGGTTATCCAGCTACATTTTCCCTCCACAGAAGACCAGAATGGGAGGGAGATAGGGATGCCGCCCCGACTTTCTTCAACTCCCCGGGGCAGAAAAATGCCCTACCCCTACTTTCCAGTGCCAAGATTCAAGAAGAAAGGCAAGCGGAGACTTCCCTTTCTCAGTCCCTGCTTACTAATGGAAACATCGGTCCAGAACCTAAATCCAGTCCCTCCTCCTTCGTGCCACCGGGGGGGAGGTGGAGCCCAAGCCCCCGAGGCCCCAGGGGCCCACGTGTAGGACCCTTTATCCTCTCCGGCAGCCATCCCTGTGGGTGTGGCACCCCCGCCACACCCCATTCTTGTCATCTCAGGGGGAGGGGGGAAATGCAATCGGACATCCCCCCCATCCAATCCATCCCTAGCTGCGAGGCAGCGGCTTTGTCCCTCGGAGATAATCCTGTGCGCTCCCCACCTTCGCTCACCTCGGCTGACGCAGGAGTCTCCGGAGCCCGCACTCCCAGACATCACTGCCCTCCTTCCTGAGGGTGCTGAGGCTCGGAGGCTCAGAGATGCTACTCCTCCAAGGTCATGCAACGAGGCAGCGGCAATGAACAGGGTCGTGGGGAGGGTGGGGCGCTGACCCCATTACGCCCCCGCCCTCACTACGGCACTCGTGCCCCCGGACAATCGCTTCGCAGAAAACACCCCAGCTGCACCAGCTAACGGTCACTAAGCCCCGGGAACCTGACATCACTCTAGTTTAGGTGCTGGGGAGTCTTCCAGGCCCGGCCCCGACAGCGGAGCCCCCCACCCTAGCCCTGCCATCACAGCCGCTGGGGTCCCAGGCACTGACTGCTCAGGACAGGGCCGGGACCGGGAAGGGACCTCGGCGAACGGGAAGGAACCGGGAGGCAGGGAGCAGAGAGGTGGCCTCACCTTGCGGGGTGCACCCCGGGGCCGGGGAGGGCAGGGACGACCGCTGCGGGCGGCTGCAGGGGCTCAACGCCGAACACGAGGAAGGGAGCCCCGCGCGGCTGCCGCCCGCCCGTCGGCACGCCCCCGCCTCCGCCCATTGGTTGCTCTGGGGGTGGGGCAAGAGATGCTTCGGACCAATAAGCGGGCTCCAAAGAACGGCCAACTGGCGAGGGCCGCCTACGTCACGTGCAAGGGTCGATGAGGCTGCGCCCTGCGAGTCCGCGCCTGCCGGGCGAGCTCTCGCGATGAAGGTGGGCAGGCGGCCCAACTGGGCCAGGGGCCAGAACCCGGCACGGGAAGAGGGGGAAGGAGGGCGGCGGATTGGCCCCGCCCCCGCCCCTTCCGCCTAGGGGATAGCGCCTCCAGCCTTGACGCTTGCTAGGACGCGCCTCCCTTGGGCCCTGCGTTGTCGGGAGGGCTGTCGGGCGCGTCTCGGGGCTGGGTGGAGCTCCTGAAGGTGGCCTTTCTCCCAGGGCTTCCACGCTGGCTTCGGCCATCGATACGGGCCGTGCTAGTCTCGTTCAGGAGCTGAGGAACCCTCCATCACTCCTATTTCGACCCCAGGGTTTGGACCTCTTCCCCTTCCACCCCATCCCCTGTGTCGGAAGAAGCGCCCCCGTGCGGGCCCGAGACACGTCCCGGGAGCCCGGCCCGGCCTGGAGAAGCATCAGAACAAAGAAGGCACGCGGGCTGGGGGCTGGGAGAGCCTGTGACGCGCCCCCGGGGACCGCAGCCTCTGCTCCCGGTCTCCATGGAGGCGGTCGCCATGGCAGCGAGATGCGCCTCTTTCGGCACTGCAGGGTGGGATGTGGGCGCCTGCAATGAGCCGGGGAGCGAGAGGCGTGGCCCTCCGTTCTGCGGGGGTTCTTGCCGGTGCTCTCCGCCTGCCGGTTCGCGAACACCCCACCTATACTTCGCCCGTGGGGACGGATTCCCCAAAGTGCCCGCAGTAAGCCGTCCGGAGCACGCAGCGCCTTCCTTCCAACGGAACTAGAGGAGTGGCGGCCTGGGCGGCTGAAGGCCAGCTTCCCTTCAGCAGGGCCGGGGTCGCTGCCTTAAAGGAGCCCTCAAGTCTGCCACCCTGTGGTCGATAACCTGTCTGCTGATCTCCTGTCTGCACACTGTTGGCAAATTAATCTTTCTGAGCTCTTGTTTTCATCGCGTCCCTCTCCTGCTCCAAAGCCCTCTGGGACTGTCTCCAGTAGCGCTTCACAAACTTTAGCAGCATTTTGGGTGATTCATGTGCCCTCGCGTTTGAGAGACAGCACTTACATTGAGAGCTTTTCACATTCTGATCTCAGCCCACTCACTCCTGCCCACTCTAACCACTCCCACCCCACTACCTTTAGACCTTGTCTTGAAGGTCTAAAGTTGGCAGACGGTGGGCCCCAAGTGGCCTGTAGATGTATTTTGTTTAGCCCACCTGGGGCTTTTTTAAAAAGTTCTTCCCCCTCCTGCCTCCCCCTCCTCTTTCTGGAATCAGGAATCTGGTTTCGTGGCTTCTTTTGAAATATCAAAACATCTAACGACATGGGCTCACATTCCAGCCTGGCATTACAAGCCCCGTAAGAGCACATCACTTTACCATAGTCCCCACCAATCCCTGTTTCTCATGGTTAATTACCTTCTGGGTCAGTGCAGACATTTGTGATCCCCTCTCCCTCCTTACCCAACCTTCCAACCTGGAAGGTCCTCCCCACTCTCTTATAGCCAAAATTCAAGCCCTCTTCAACCAGGATAAGGTTTGCCTATTTATTTATTTATTTTTGAGACAGAGTGTCACTCTGTCGCCCAGGCTGGAGTTCAGTGGCACCATCTCGGCTCACTACAGCCTCCGCCCCCCTGGGTTCAAGCCATTCTTCTGCCTCAGCCTCCCAAGCAGCTGGGATTACAGGCGCTCGCCACCACACCCAGGGCTCATTTTTGTATTTTTAGTAGAGACAGGGTTTCACCATGTTGGTTAGGCTGGTCTTGAACTCCTAGCCTCAAGTGATCTGCCCGCCTCAGCCTCCCAAAGTGCTGGGATTAAAGGCGTGAGCCACCGCACCTGGCCCAACCCTGCTTTTTTCAAAAGTCTTTCTAGCCAACTCCTCAAAACCATCTCTGGTGTGGGCTCTCTCAAACACAAACTAGCTGCTAACTGCACAGCCCGGGGTTATTTCCGAATTGTCAACTCCTTTCAGCAAACATTTACTGAATGTGTCTGATGAGTAAGTTATTGTGCTAGGCTCTGTGGAGTGGAAGGCACTCACAGTTTAGTGTAGGAGGGACACCACACACAAAGAACTGTGGTCTCCTGTCCTTGCCAAATGTTCCTCACACTCCCAGGCATTGGGCAGTCTGGCCAACTGGGAGGAGTTGAAATACAGACCTGCCCGTGCCTGGGGATACTACATGCTCTCAGGGAAAGCCAAAGATGGTTCTGGAAAGCCTCCAGGAGAAAATGAGACTCTTCATGTCAGGAGGAAGTCAGGGCAGGAGTTACATGGCTGCCCCATCACTGCCCAATGTGTCTGTTTTACCACACGAGTGGTGCCCAGGCTCTGGGGCTTCCTGTGCAGAGGGCCTTACCAAAGTTAGATTGTTCTGCAAGGGAAACCACAGGCCCCTACTAAGCTCCCTGGAGATGGAGGCAAGACAAGAATTAGGAGCAACTCCAGGTTAGGAGAACAGATGGAGCACATATAAAACATCCACACACCATGAGAACCTGGTGAGTTTTAAAAACAACAACAACAACAACAAACACTCGGCCAGACGCGGTGGCTCAAGCCTGTAATCACAGCACTTTGGGAGGCCGAGGCGGGCGGATCATGAGGTCAGGAGATTGAGATCATCCTAGCTAACATGGTGAAACCCCATCTCTACTAAAAATACAAAAAAATTAGCATGGTGGTGGGCGCCTGTGATCAGTGAGCCTAGATGACACCACTGCACTCCAGCCTGGGCGACAGAGAGAAACTCCGTCTCAAAAAAAAAAAAAAAAAAAAAAAAAACACAACACTCGCTATAGCTCCAAACACATGGTATTCTGCACCCTCTTAGTTTTTTTTATTTTTATTTTTCAGAGACAGGGTCTCACTATGTTGCCCAGGCTGGTCTCAAACTCTTAGCCTCAAGCGATCACCCAACCTTGGGCTCCTAATGTGTGAGACCAGACCAGAAGCACAAGCCACTGTGCCCAGCCCTCTATTCTTTTTAATTAAAAATTAAACAACTATAACCTCATTGGAAAACTGCTTGGCAGTACCTAATAAAAATGATCAATGAAATGAGTAATTCCACCTTTTTTTTTTTTTTTTTTTTTTTTTGAGACAGTCTCACTCTGCCACCCAGGCTGTAGTGCAGTGGTGCGATCTCAGCTCTGCAACCTCTGCCTCCTGGGCTCAAGCACTCCTCCCACCTCAGCCTCCCCAGTAGCCAGGACTACAGGCACATGCCACCACACCCAGCTAATTTTTGTATTTTTTTTTAGAGATTACAGGCATGCGCCACCACGCCCAGCTAATTTTGTATTTTTAGTAGAGACGGGGTTTCTCCATGTTGGTCAGTCTAGTCTCGAATTCCCAACCTCAGGTAAACAGCCCACCTCGGCCTCCTAAAGTGCTGAGATTACAGGCATGAGCCACCATGCCTGGCCAATTTTTTTGTATTTTTAATAGAGACAGGGTTTCATCATGTTGGCCAGGCTGGTCTCGAACTCCTGACCTCAGGTGATCAACCCACCTTGGACTCCCAAAGTGCTGGGATTACAGGCATGAGCCACTGCACCCAGCCATGGCATGTGTTTAAAAGAAACTGGCAAATTGTTTTCCAAAATGATTGTACTTACTTACACTCCCATTAGCAGAGTATAAGAGTTCCTGTTGCGGCCGGGCGCGGTGGCTCACGCCTGTAATCCCAGCACTTTGGGAGGCCGAGACGGGCGGATCACGAGGTCAGGAGATCGAGACCATCCTGGCTA
The DNA here is from genome assembly GCF_024542745.1 of Macaca thibetana thibetana. Taxonomy (NCBI): domain Eukaryota; kingdom Metazoa; phylum Chordata; class Mammalia; order Primates; family Cercopithecidae; genus Macaca; species Macaca thibetana. The sequence goes on from NC_065587.1 coordinate 72,487,831, forward strand.
ACACGGTGAAACCCCGTCTCTACTAAAAAATACAAAAAACTAGCCGGGCGAGGTGGCGGGCGCCTGTAGTCCCAGCTACTCGGGAGGCTGAGGCAGGAGAATGGCGTGAACCCGGGAGGCGGAGCTTGCAGTGAGCTGAGATCCGGCCACCGCACTCCAGCCTGGGTGACAGAGCGAGACTCCGTCTCAAAAAAAAAAAAAAAAAAAAAAAGAGTTCCTGTTGCTTCACATCCTCATCAACATAAAAATTTGCAATTTTGTAAAAAACGCTACACCATGCAAACCAAACAAAGCAGGGCAATGGACTACCAGTCTTCAGTCTCTCCTCTGAGCCATGCCCTTGTAGAGGACAATTTCACAACAACTATCAAGATTACAAATGCATACACACACAAAAAAAGAAAAAAAAAAACAGCCTGGTGAAACCCCATCTCTACTAAAAATACAAAAAATTAGCCAGGCATGGTGGCAGGTGCCTGTAATGTCAGCTACCCAGGAGGTTGAGGCAGGAGAATCGCTTGAACCCGGGAGGCAGAGGTTGCAGTGAGCCAAGATAGCGCCATTGCACTGCAGCCTGGGCGATAGTGTGAGACTCCAACTCAAAAAAATAAAAAAGAAAAGAAAAAGAAAAACACAACAAAGATTACAGGTGCATATATTCTTTGATCTAGCAACCCCAGTTCTGGAATTTATCATTCAGATATACTTCCACATGATACTAAATCATGAATGTATGAGGTTATTTATTGTTGCATTCTTGTAATAACAAAAGATTGGAAATAACTCAAATGTCCATAAATAGAGGACTTCTTAAATAAATTTGGTACAGACAATATAATCTTATATGACTTAAAAAAAAAAAAAAAAAGAGGAAGTTTTCAATGTCTTCCCAAGTAGCCAGGATTACAGGCATGAGCCACTATGTCGGGATAATTTTTGTATTTTTAGTAGAGATGGGGTTTTGCAATGTTATCCAGGTTTATCTCGAACTCCTGGCCTCAAGCGATCCACCCACCTCAGCCTCCCAAAATGCTAGGATTACAGGCGTGAGCTACCGTGCCCAACCTGCTAAGGAAAATTTTGTATTAGCTAGGATTCTCCAGAGAAACAGAACCAGGAAAGAGGGCGGATAGGAAAGACTGACATATTATAAGGAATTGGCTCACAAAATTATGGAGTCTGACCAGTCCCAAGAGCTACAGGGTGAGTTGGCAAGTTGGAGACCCAGGAGAGCCAATGGTTTAGTTCCAGTCTGAGTCCAAATACCTGAGAACCAGGAAAGTCAATGATGTAGCTCCAGTCCAAAGGCCAGGAGGTATGAGACCAAGGAAGAATCAATGTTTTAGTTTGAGCCCAAAGGTAAGAAAAAAGCTGATGCTCCCATTCAAAGGCCACCAGGCAATAAAAATTCTCTCTTATTTGGGGAGGGCCAGCCTTTTTCTTCTATTTAGGTCTCAACTGACTGGATGTGGCCCACTCACCTTAGGGAGGGAAATCTGTTTCACTCATCTGCTGATTTGTTTCTTTTTTCCTTTTGTTTTTTGAAATGGATTCTCACTCTGTTGCCCAGGCCAGAGTGCAGTGGCATGATCTTGGTTCCCTGCAACCTCCACCTCCCCGGTTCAAGCGATTCTCCTGCCTCAGCCTCTCGAGTAGCTGGGATTACAGGCGCTCATCACCCCGCCTGGCTAATTTTTGTATTTTTAGTAGAGATGGGGTTTTCATCATGTTGGCCAGGCTGGTCTTGAATTCCTGACCTCAGGTGATCTGCCCGCCTTGGCCTCCCAAAGTACTGGGATTATACAGGCGTGAGCCACTGCGTCCAGCATTATTTATTTACTTTTGAAACAGGGTCTCACTCTGTTGCCCAGACTGGAGTGCAGTTGCACAATCTTGGTTCGCTGCAACCTCCGCCTCCTGGATTCAAGTGATTCTCTTGCCTCAGCCTCCTGAGTAGCTGGGATTACAGGCTTGTGCCACCACGCCCAGCTAATTTTTGTATTTTTAGTAGAGATGGCGTTTTGCCATGTTGGCCAGGCTGGTCTTGAACTCCTGACCACCTAGGCAATCCACCCACCTAGGCCTCCCAAAGTGCTGGGATTACAGGCATGAGCCACCATGCCCAGCCTCATCTGCTGATTTAAATGTTAACCTTAGGCCGGGCGCGATGGCTCACATCTGTAATCCCAGCACTTTGAGAGGCTGAGGTGGGTGGATCACAAAGTCAGGAGATCGAGACCATCCTGGCTAATAAGGTGAAACCCCGTCTCTACTAAAAATACAAAAATTAGCCGGGTGTGGTGGCGGGCACCTGCAGTTCCAGCTACTCGGGAGGCTGAGGCAGGAGAATGGCGTGAACCCAGGAGGCAGAGCTTGCAGTGAGCTGAGATTGTGCCACTGCACTACAGCCTAGGCAACAGAGCGAGACTCTGTCTCAAAAAATAAATAAATAAATAAATAAATAAAGTTAACCTTAGCCAGGTGCAGTGGTTTACGCCTGTTTGCCCAGCACTTTGGGAGGCCAAGGCGGGCGGTTCATTTGAGCTCAGGTGCTCAGGTCAACATGGCGAAACCCCATCTCTACTAAATATATAAAAATTAGCCAGGCATGGTGGGTTGTGCCTGTAGTCCCAGCTACTCAGGAGGCCGAGGCACAAGAATCACTTGAACCCAGGAGGTGGAGGGTGCAGTGAACTGAAATTGTGCCACTACACTCCAGCCTGGGTGACAGAGCAAGACTCTGTCTCAAAAATAAGAGTACGACAAATGTGCATGTTTGTTTATAGTCACATAAAGTCATTCTGGAAGGATACATAAAAACTAAAGATAGACGTTCCCTATTAGAGATGTGCTGGGAACAAGAAAATTTTTCACTTTTTATGTGTTTTTTAAAAATCATATATATGTTTTATCTATTGAAAACATTAAGTAACAAAGTTTCAATAACCTTGCATGCCTTCCTCTCCTGTAGGGTTGTGAACACTGGAGGGAACAAATCATATTTTATACTCACTTTTGTATTCCTGGTATTTAGTACGTAGTAGGTACTCAATAAATATTAGAGGAAAGAACAAATGAATGAACCAGAAGATAGCGGATTTAGTGTCAGTTAGAGAGAGGAGAGGGGCCAAGCACTGTAATCCCCAGCACTTTGGGAGGCCGAGGCAGGAGGCTCACTTGAACATAGGAGTTGGAGACCAGCCTGGGTAACAAAGCGAGATCCTGTCTCTACAAAAAAAAAAAAAAAAAAAAAAAAAAAAAAAAAAAAAAAAAAGACCAGGTGCAGTGGCTTACACCTGTAATCCCAGCACTTTGGGAGGCCGAGGTGGGTGGATCACCTGAGGTTAGAAGTTCGAGACCAGCTAGATCAACATGGTGAAACACCATCTCTACTGAAAATACAAAAATTAGTTGGGCGTAGTGGCAGGTGCCTGTAATTCCAGCTACTGAGAAGGCTGAGGCAGGAGAATCGCTTGAACCTGGGAAGCGGATGTTGCAGTGAGCCGAGATCATGCCACTGCACTCCAGCCTGGACGACAGAGCGAGACTCCGTCTCATTAAAAAAAAAAAAAAAATTAGTTGGACATGGTGGTATACACCTGTCTTCCCACCTGTTCAGGAGGCTGAGGTGGGAAGATTGGTTGAACCTGGGAGGCCAGGGTTGCAGTTAGCCAAGATTGTGCCACTGCACTCCAGCCTGGGCAACAGAGTAAAACCCTGTCTCTAAAAAAGAAGGGTGTTATGGCTGGGCGCCACCGGCAGCTCACGGCTGTAATCCCAGCACTTTGGGAGGCTGAGGCTGGTGGATCACCTGAGGTCAGGAGTTTGAGACCAGCTTGACCAATATGGTGGAACCCCGTCTCTACTAAAAATACAAAAATTAGCCAGGCGTGGTGGCACGTGCCTGTAATCCCAGCTACTGGAGAGGCTGAGACAAGAGAATCACTTGAACCAGGGAGCTGGAGGGTGCAGTGAGCCGAGATCGCACCACTGCACTCCAGCCTGAGTGACAAAGCAATACTCTGTCTCAAAAAAAAAAAAAAAAAAAAAAGAAAGAAAAAATTTTTAAAAATTTAAAAATAAGGGAGTTATTATCTTATCTAATGTAATCACAAAAGTTGACATCCTATCACATTTGCTGTATTCTACTTATCAGAAGCAAGTCATTAAGTCCAGCCTATATTCAAGGAAAGGGATACACATGGGGGTGACGACCAGGAGTCAGGGATTACTGGGAGCCACGTTAGGAGCTGTCTACCACAAGGAGGAAAAAGCAATGGAAGGATGAAATCTAGGATGGTGGTTATATCTGAGTGGAAGCAAGGGGGAGATGCAAGAAGCACATGGCAGGTGTAAGTTATTTGTAATAATTCCATTCTTGGGGCAGGAGGTGGGTTTATAGGTGTTCATAAGTGAGTTGATTATGGACAAATGGGGAGAGAGTGTCATGAACAAAGGATTATATTTAGTCCCATTCAGTAATATTTAAAATATTCAATAATAAATGAAATAAAAATTGCTGACTACTCCTGACCTTGTTCTGAGCCCCATCCACGCGCTCCACCTGGTCTTAGGTTAACACTGGCTCCACCTGACCCTCCACTTGCCCTGAACTAACCATTAGCCCTTCACACACACTGACCCTTGCTCTAGCACCATGATCTCTCCATAGTCTGCAACGTACCCCCAGAGTTCTATTTTCTGAAACTTTTATCCATGTAACCTCACCTGTAGGCTGCTATATGTAAAGCTAGTAGGAATGGCTGATGGAGTGGCCCAAGGACCAGGAGACAGGGCAGGCTAATAGTTCTGCCTTAGCAGTAGCACTGTGGGCCCAGAATACAGGTTTGATGACTGGTGTCACAACCTCACCTGTTGGCCTCCTGCATGGCAGAGGCTGGGCCAGGTCCTGAAGGTTCTTCCTCTTTGAGGCCTCTGCTCCTGGTATCCAGATATAGCTAAGTCTGTCTCTGAGAAGTGCACCTCTGCCACAGCACCAGGCCTGTAACTCCCTTGTTGGTAGCAGATTATCAACTCTCTCCCTTCCTGGCTTTGATGAAGTAAGCTACCATACTAGAGATGGCCATATGTCAAGGAAATGACAGTGGCCATCAGCCAACAACCAGTAAAACACTAAAGCCTCTAGTCTGACAGCCCACTAGGAAGTGAATTGAGTCAACAACCAAGTAAGCCTGAAAGCCTAGATCCTTCCCCAGTTGTGCCTTCAGATGAAACTGCAGTTCTGGTTGGCCCTTTGCTTCCAGCCTTGTAGGAAAGAAACACTGAAGCAGAGGACCCAGCCAAGCCTTGCCTGGACTCTTGACCCACAGAAAATGTGAGATATAATAATAAGTATGTGTTGTTCTAAGCTGTTAAATTGGTGGTAATTTGCTACATAGTAAGGGCTAACTTGTATAGGTTCTTTTCAATTCTTTTGCTATTACAAAGAGTGCTCCTATAGGCTAGATATGGTGGCTCATGCCTGTAATCCCAGCACTTTGGAAGGCCAAGGCAGGTGGATGATTTGAGGTCAGGAATTTGAGGCCAGCCTGGCCAACATGGTAAAACCTGTCTCTACCAAAAATATTAAAAATTAGCCAGATGTGGTGGCATGTGCCTATAATCCCAGCTACTTGGGAGGCTGAGGCAAGAGAATCGCTTGAACTCAGGAGGTGGAGGTTGCAGTGAGCCGAGATCGTGCAACTGCACTCCAGCCTGGACGACAGAGCGAGACTCCATCTCAAAAAAAAAAAAAAAAGAAAAAACAAACAAACAAAAAGAGTGTTGCTATGAACGTTGCTGTTACATGTCTCCCACAACACAGGACACAAGAGGCTAGGTTTCCCTTGGGTATGTGCTGAGTATATGCCTAGGAACAGAATTGTTGGATCTCAGGATGTTTGTTTTGTTTTGAGACAGAGTCTCATTATGTTGCCCAGGCTGGAGTGCAGTGGTGTGATCTTGGCTCACTGAAACCTCTGCCTCCCAGCTTCAAGCAATTCTCCTGCCTCAACTTCCCAAGTAGCTGGGATTACAGGTGTCTGTCACCACGCCTGGCTAATTTTTTGTATTTTTAATAGAGATGAGTTTTCACCATGTTGGCCAGGCTGGTCTTGAACTCCTGACCTCAAGTGACCCACCCGCCTTGGCCTTCCAAAGTGCTGGGATTACAGGCCTGAGCCACCACGCCCCGATGGATCTTAGGATTTACAAATGTTCCACATTACTGGTAGTCAGAAAACCATTAAAGTTAGGGTCACGCCATGGCTGTAGTGTGTGGGCCAGGGTTAGGAGTAAAGCTTGGCCTCAATCCATTGAAGTTGGGATCATCTGTGGGCAGGGTTGGAGTTGTACAGGAGTAGGGAGGACAGTCCTACAGAGGGCCGGGTTAGGGGTCATACATAGGGTTGACCGTGAGTGCGTGGCAACATTTGGGAAGAATCTGAAACCTGGGTTTGAGGTTGGGTTTGGACAAGGTTGGAGAACACTGTGAGGGTGGGTTTGGGGGTCAATCTAAGGCCAGGGTTAGAAGTTAGGCTGTGGCGGGGTGCGGTGGCTCACGCCTGTAATCCCAACACTTTGGGAGGCCAAGGCGGGTGGATCACGAGGTCAGGAGATCGAGGCCATCCTGACTAACATGGTGAAACCCTGTCTCCACTAAAAATACAAAAAAAAAAATTAGTCAGGCGTGGTGGCGGGCACCTGTAGTCCCAGCTACTCAGGAGGCTGAGGCAGGAGAATGGCGTGAACCCGGGAGACGGAGCTTGCAGTGAACTGAGATCTCGCCACTGCACTCCAGCCTGGGTGACAGAGCGAGATTCCGTCGCAAAAAAAAAAAAAAAAAAAAAAAGTTAGGCTGTCATCCTGCCCATAACCTGACCCCTGGTGATATCATCAACCTACCAAGCTGTGGCCACACAGGACCCAGCCACCCACAAGATGAGATCCACTCTGGGTCCAGAAAGCTCTTTCACTCAAGGCGGAGGTGGGGAGATCGAGGACAAGGGAAGCAGAAACTCGCTCCCCTCAGAGATCAATGCAGAAAGAGAAGGCAGGCACAGGAAATGGAACAGAACACTAACTTTAATGGGGCAGCCCTGAGCCTTATCCTTCAAACCTTCCCCCTCAGTACTCCGTGTGCGAGGAGGGAGGGGCGACTGCTACAGGCACATCGTTGATGTCCTCCCTTCTCCTGGCGATCCCACTCCTCACCCTTTCCTCTCCAGCTGCTGCGGTCTCCATCGCCGAGGTGGGTCCCAGGTAAGCTCCCAGGAGGGGCAGGGGAGCCCCTCAGCGACCCAGGGCAGATTCCCCCATGGCTGAGGGCATGGGGAACTAGCCCGGGTGGAGACGCAGCCGTCCTCGGAGCTGCGCGGGTACCTGATTCTGGGGGTGTGGACAGAGCCAGGGGACCGCCCCCCAAGGCCCAGCGCGGGGGGCTGTAAGGCCGGGCCCGAGGTGTTGGACACTGCTTTGGGGGGCAGGCTAGGTCTCTGCACGTGGCTTCTGGGCTCTGGAAAGCGGTCCATTCTCCTGACCCGGATGGAGTGGGAGGAGGCGGCTCAGTCCCGGGCCTCCGCTCCCAGAGTTCCTGTCCCACCTCCTCCCACGCTCACCCATCCCAAGGAAGGAGGGCACTCGGGCCCCAAGAGGCTCCTGAGAGCAGCGGGCTCCGCCCTCCCAGTGGTCTGTCCATCGGTGGGCGGGTCGGGCGCGGAGTCGGGGCTCTGGCGGGTACCGGAGCGTCCCCGCGCGGCCCGGGCAGCCGCTCACCGCTGCTTCCGCTCTGCCTGCTGGAGCCGCCGGGAGAGGTCTTCGATCCGCACGTTCTTGAGCTGGAGCAGGTGCTCCAGGCGCCTTACCTTCATCTGCAGGACCTAAGCCGCGCCGCACAAGGGTCAAGTCCGGCGGCCTGCTCCCTCCTACCTGGCCTCTGCTAGCCACGACTCCCTACCCGCAGCCTTCCTAGACCCCTCACCTGCACGGTCTCCTGCGAGGCCAACAGCTCCTGCTCCTTTTCAGCGATCTGGAGGACGAAGCTCGGGTCGCCCTGCAACGCCTGGTTATACGCCGGAGGCCGAGGCGCCGGCGGCCGTACCCCGCTGGGGTGGGAAGCAGCTTAGCGGAGGCTTGGACCTCGGGCCCTACACTCACCCTTCCAGTGCCCTCGACCAGGCCTTCCCTTCTCCCCCTCTAGCCCCTTTCGTGCCTCAAGCTCAGCCTACCCTGCCCCCCAACCCCAGCTGTGTGCAGAGATCACCAGCCTGATGAAGTCGGGAACTCCCAGCTTCTTTACCTGAGCTGACCCTCTCCCTGGGGGTCCAGGGCACCTTCACCTCGGGCCTTCTGGGATAAACCTGAGACAAGGCAAGTGGAGGAATGACTGTGCTGGAGTCTCACTTTCCTGCTTCCCTGGCCCCAGTTCCACTCTCACAAGCGACAGGAAGAAGGACAGAAGGAAAGCTCCACTGGGGAGGAAGAAATGGAAAAGGCCACCTTACCCACATCCATGTAGCCACTGCCATCCTGGGGAGCCAGCTCCTGAAAGAACCCCGGGGTCCGCTGTGAGCCCAGGCTCAGTCATCCCCAAGGAGCCCTATGTCCCTTCCACCGGCCCCCAGGCCAGACTCTATTAGCCAAGCACCCCTCCCCCACACTTATCACCCAGGCTGGCCTTTCTGTGGTCCGGGGAGTGCCCCCCACCCAGCCCCCAGAGCAGTGGGAGAAGCTCGAGCGGGGTGGCACCTGTAAGGAGCCAGTGCCCTGCTTCCTGCGCCTCTGCCTCTCCTCCAGGCGCTGCCTCAGCGGTATAAGCACCAGCTCCACCACACCTGGGGCGCACTCTGCGATCTTGCGCATCACGACATCCGGTACTGAAAAGTTCAGCCTCTTCAGCACCTTCCTGAGGGGTAGACACAAGGATAGCTGATTGGGTCCTGGGGAAATGAAGCGAGGGGACGGGGGGAGAGGGAAGGGGGCATGGTGGTTGCAGTTCTGAGTGCACAGCCCTGGGGGAGTGGAAGGGCATTGCATCTGAGCTTCCTTGTGTGGGTGTCCCGAGGTTCCTTGCCTCCTTCCGAATAGAATAGTCTTTTCATTTTGTAATCGGACGAATTCTGTCTGCGTTGACCCTCCCCACCCTGCCACCAAAACAGCCTCAGCCTGGGCAACCAAGACCATAGGAGATGATGGGGCTGGGGTAGTCCTTCCTGGGAACCCAGGGTGGGGGCTAGAGATTCCCACTCCTGCACCCAGGTATTCTGTTACCTGTTCAGATGACCCCAGTTGCTGAGTTTCTGCTGGAGAGAGTTGGCGGGGACATAATTGTGCATCTCCACCATCTTGGGGAAGTAAAACTTGATGACCTCTGCAACTAGGACTGAGGGAGAGGGGAGCAGATATGGAAGGTGGGGGCATGGGTAAGGAAGGAAGAGGGGAGAGAAGGTAGGTGGGAGAATCAGGCATGGCAGAGCAGTGGAACCCAATGGAGGGGTGGAGATGCAGAAAGGGGAAGGATAAGGAGGGAGACAAAAACATTAAGATTAGTCATAGGTAGAGGAGACTAAGTCTCCAGCATACCTCAGAGGAGCTGCATCCCTTCCCCATGAATTTAGGAACGGGAATACTGAGTCCCTGGTCCTCTAGTAGAGAATGAGTCAGCCAGCGCAGTGGCTCACATCTATAATCCCAACATTTTGGGAGGCTGAGGCAGGCGTATCACCCGAAGCCAGGAGTTCGAGAACAGCCTGGCCAACATGGTGAAACCCCATCTCTACTAAAAATACAATAATTAGGCCGGGCGCGGTGGCTCAAGCCTGTAATCCCAGCACTTTGGGAGGCCGAGACGGGCGGATCACGAGGTCAGGAGATGGAGACCATCCTGGCTAACACAGTGAAACCCCGTCTCTACTAAAAAATACAAAAAACTAGCCGGGCGAGGTGGCGGGCGCCTGTAGTCCCAGCTACTCGGGAGGCTGAGGCAGGAGAATGGCGTAAACCCGGGAGGCGGAGCTTGCAGTGAGCCGAGATCCGGCCACTGCGCTCCAGCCTGGGTGACAGAGCAAGACTCTGTCTCAAAAAAAAAAAAAAAATACAATAATTAGCTGGGTGTGGTGGTGCATGTAATCCCAGCTACTTGGGTGGCTGAGGCAGAAGAATCGCTTGAACTTAGAAGGTGGAGGTTGCAGTGAGCTGAGATCATGCCACTGCACTCCAGCCTGGGCAACAGAAAAAAAAAAAAAAAGAGAGAGAGAGAGAACAAGTCTCCAAGAGAGGCTTTCAGGAGCCCAGGGAATTCACATGGATGCATGATACACACACACACACTCCAACACCACAGTTCCAGGAGAGTAAAAGAGTCACATAAGCAGAGACACATGTGATAAGATCTCTCTACATATAGATACATAGGGCAGAATGTGTAGACACATAGAACAAACACATGCTAGGCACACATGTAAAACACACATAAACAGAAGCACAAAAAGCCACATATGCACACAGCCTCCCCAAATATAGAGATGCACAGAAGTACTTGACATGAGATGACAGGTAAGTATTTGTGTCACTGAGACCCCAGGAGACATTCCTAGAAACACAAACACCTTCACAAGCACAAAGAAACACAAGCACACAAACCCCCACAAATACAGGACTAAACATGTCAACACACATATGAACACACACATGTGAACACACACATACTCAGACTCCCACAAGTCAAATATAGAACACATAGCAATGAGTGAGCACATACAGAAATGCACAAATAAATATGCAGACACATATCTTAATCACTAATGTCCCTGGAGGGAGTTAGAGGCACATCCCCCCACATGCACGCAGGATAGAACATGTAGACATACATATATGGGCACACATCGTTCACACACAGATGCAAATAGAAAACAAGCACACACGTCTACAATCTGAAGTCCCAGGAGACAGATTCCTCCCCACCCCTACACGCACACAAACACAAAGAGTTTGCACAGAGACCCATCACACACGAACATACAGGGCAGAACATGCAGACACACAGGGGCACACACCTCCATCACTAAAGTCCCGGGAGAGGTTTCGCTTGGGCCGGGACAGAGGTATGTTGTCTACCCACAGGTACAGCTGGTGCAGCGCCTCCTCGTCCACGTTGCTCGCCATTGGCGTCCTCAAGGCCTGGCCGCCCCAGCGGTGCCGGGTCCAGCCCCAGCCTCACGACCCTTCAGGCGCTTCCTTTCTTGCCACTGCAGAAGCCCGTAACTGCCTCTGCCTGCCTAATCCAGAGACTCACGTCCCAGCTGGGAGCGGCCATATTGTTTTCTGAAACCATGGAAACCATCCCCTGCCTCGCCTGGGAGCAAAGACTTCTGGGAGTTGTAGTTTTATCCCCTCCCCGCTACCTCCTCTCAGGCCCAAGCTTTGAAAAGGCGGTTAGCTGTGCTTTTCTTCTTCCCAAGAAAGCATCACTTCTGTGCCCACGCCACCTGCTGACCAGTCACTCACCCACTTTGGGACCAGCCAAAGCCAATCAGACCCTCAGAATTCCTGCATCTGCACACCTAGGGTGGGGATTCCCCTTCTTGGCCCTTTAGCCCTTTAGTCCCAAATGAAGGGAGCACTCCAGTGTTTGTCAGCTTTATTTGGGGGTGCACTGTTGATAATCTGCCACCCAACTGGATTGCGTGGTACAACTGCTTCCTGCTTCGTCCCTCTCCAAAACTCTATGCTCATGGGGTCATCGCCACTCGCCGTTCCCAGCAGTGTTCTAGTGGGGTATTTAATAGGTAACCCAGACTCCCAGGGAGAACACCAGAGTTCAAGGCCAGTACCTTGGGCAGGTCATTTAACTTCTTAACTCCATTTCCTCCTTTGTGAAATGACGATGGTTCTCACTTATTTGTCCCAAACCCCTCATCTCCCATCAATGAGCTAGCTATTCTTCCATGGATTAGAAATTCATTTCAGGCAGGGCACAGTGGCTCACGCCTGTAATCCCAGCACTTTGGGAGGCCGAGGTGAGCAGATCACCTGAGCTCAGTAGTTCGAGACCAGCCTTGCCAACATGGCAAAACCCCGTCTCTACTAAAAATGCAAAAAAGTTAGCCAGGTGTGGTGGCGGGTGCCTGTAATCCCAGCCACTGAGGAGGCTGAGGCAAGAGAATCGCCTGAACCCGGGAGTCAAAGGTTGCAGTGAGCTGAGATCGTGCTATTGCACTCCAGCCTAGGTGACAGAGCGGGACTCCATCTCAAAAAAAAAAAGGAAAGAAAGAAAGAAAGAAAGAAAAAGAGAGAGAGAGAGAGAGAGAGAGAAAGAAAAGAAAGAAAGAAAGAAAGAAAGAAAGAAAGAAAGAAAGAAAGAAAGAAAGAAAAGAAAGAAAGAAATTAATTCATTGCAGTACCCAGTTTCATTCCAAAACAGCACTACCCTTAGGAGGGTTAGGAATATGGGTCCCTCCTTAGTGAAGAGGTACTTCTAGAGTCAGGATGGGAAAACAGCTTGACTAACCGCGTGGCCTTGGGCACCTGATCAGACCTCTGCCTGGTTTCTCTTGGCTTTACCTACCTTATAGGGGCTTTGTGAGCATCTAAAGCATTTAGCACAGAACAGGGCCCCTATTAGTATCAGCTGGTACTATCATTAATGAGACAGTCTCAGTTCCAGCAAGAAGTGTTCTTTTTCACAGGAGACAAATGGAAGTAATTCGCCTTGTTGGAACCTGCGGTGAGGGAGCTGGGTTAAACAGGAGCACCTGGGCAAGCAGGCCATGCTCCCTCCTGCTCACTCCAGAGCAGGTGGGGCTTACTTGTAGCTTTCTGGTCTCCAACTCCAGGGTTCGGATTTGGGGTGGGAAGGTGGTGGCAAGGGGGATCCCAACTACTTTTTGTTGTCACTTCAAAGTCCTCAAGGCCTGGAGGGGATTCCTGAATGCCAGAAGTGCAGGCCAAGAGTAGAAGTCACACCGATTTCTAGTTTTAAAGTCATATATAGTGGTGTTGATTTTCCACAAGGGGCAATAACCAGGGCATGCCAGGGACAAGAGATGAACTGGATACTCCCCCATTAACATTCCCAGTGTTGGCAGAGAAACTTGGTGGTGAGGGCGGGCTGGGGCTGGGAAGGAAACACAGAAGTGATGTGCCAGCCTCAGGTGAGGTGGGAAAACCGGTTTGGGGCCCAGAGCTGCCAGCCTTGCTTAAGCCCAGGCCTTCCCCTGGTTGGAACCGCTGGGGCCTCAGTGAGGAAGGGGTAGGGAGGGGCTGGCTCTGAAAGGAAAAAGGGTAGGATCAGCAAAGGGACCTGACCTCACCTTTGTACTGGGGCCCCCCTGGAAGGCACTGCACAGGGAGTGACCAACTCATTCTCTGCCTCTTGGGGCTGCAATCTGTTCCTAGCAATTTCACCTTCCTCCTGCCACTGTGCCCAGAGGTGGCCACCAGGCTTGGAGATGCCAATCACTGAAAGGCCTAAAGGGCTCTCTCTTAAGGCACCAAAGGTAAACCAAAGGTGCCCTATATGCCCCTCCAAACTCCAATCTGGACCCCAGAAGCTGCTCCAACACTCCTTTCTGTCCTGACTTCACTCCTGCAAAGGCCTTCAAACCAGCCTCCGTAGGCCTAGTCCCCATGTGCATATTGATTTGCCCCCAGAGACTGATGGCTCCCTCCCTCCTGCCCCAGCCAAGTGATCCCAAGCTTGAGGTCTCCTCCTGCCCCTCTTCGGGTCAGGGCCACCCTCTCCACTTGCCTCCATGTCCCACCAAAGCAAGGACCAAAGGAAGCCAGGACAAATATGTCCCCCAAGACAGACGCAAGCCCAGACCATGAAGGATGCACCCTTGGCTGTTAAAATGTTCACCCCCACAAAAGGGGAGTGGACAGATTTATTGAAATCAAACTGGGAAAGGAGCAGCTGGATGGCTGGACTCTGGGCCCAGCCCCAGGCCCCTCTGCCCAGGATGGGACCCTGCCAGAGAGGGAGGAGAGGCATGGGGCCTGCAGCTGCCCACAAAAGGGAAGCGCCCATTGTCACTCCCATGGTGGGGGACCTCTTGGAAACCTCCAATCTGGAGAGAAAACCAAGGGCCAAAGTCACATGGACAGGGCCAGAGAAAGGGACTGGGGAGGTGGAAAGCAGGCAGAAGCAGGCTCAGGAGCCCGTGGTGAGTTAAACTGTGCTTCTCGAGGCGGCCCGGGGGGTGGGGGTAGGGGCTGCCAGCCTTGCAGGGGGCCTGGGCTGCCAGCCTTGCAGGGGGCCTAGGCTGGACCTTCCTCTGGAGCCCTTCCCAGAATGGCTTTGGGGTCCCCCCCGCACCAAAGACCTGGTGGCAGAGGGGAGAGGCACTCTCCGGCCGGGAACCTCCAGGGCCCACCCCTGGCTGCTGCTGTGGTTAGTCCACTGAGGGCACGGTGTGGTAGCACCGGACAGCTCCCCACCCGCCCCACCTGGTCCCCTGAGCCCAGGGCCAAATGGGGAGGAAAGAGGATTCTGAGAAAGAGGCAATAAGCAGGCAGTGAGGCTGAACTCAGCCCCCGGCCCAGCCGAGGTGACCAGGCCTGTTGCAGGGCCAGGGGAAGCATTACTAAAGGATCTGGGGCTCCACACTCTGGCTCCATGCACAGCGGGTGCCCAGAGAGTCCTCTGCCCTGGGGTGGTGCTGCCAATCTAGGTTGGGGGCACAGCTAGGTCCAGTGACTCAGCTTTGATGTCCAAGACCCCGAACTCCCGCCTGCCTGGCATGGTTCTTCCTGGTCACGTGAACCAGATCGTGTTCCAAGTGGAGGATGTGGCTCTGGACGCGGTCGTCAATGGGGAAGGAGGTCAGGTACCTCTTGACCATGGCGAAGTAAGCCATGGCCTCCCCAAAGCTGGGTACAGGCACCTCATCACCATCCTCCTCATCATCATCGTCATCTTCATCTTCATCATCCTCTTCATCGTCCTCCTCTTCCTCACTGTCCGAATCAGAGTCCTCCCCACCTTCCAGGAAATGCAGAGTAGGGCACTGGGCCTCCTCCTGGGTACCATAACCCCCGAAGCTGCCACCGGCCTCCACTACTCCCTGGGCCCAGTCCTCAGCCTCCAAGCCCTCAGAGGAGCTCTCCTCATCTTCCTCCTCTTCTTCATCACTGTCATCAACATCACCCTCCTCCTCTACCTCCTCTTCCTCCCCCAATTCCTCTCCTTCCCCTGCTTCCTCCTCCTCCTCCTCTCCTTCCTCCTCCTCTTCCTCTCCTTCACCCTCCTCCTCCTCCTCCTCTTCTTCCTCCTCCTCCTCTTCCTCTTCCTCCCCCTCGCTCTTGAGGGAAGTGGTGATGGTGGCATTAGGGCCACCCCCAAAGCCAGCCTCACGAAAGCAGGCGGCTATGTCCGAAGGCTCCACTGCCTGCCAGGCGGCAGCCACAAAGTGCAGGGCCTCCGTGAGACCCAGCTGCAGGCCTGAGCGATCCTGGCCCTCTAGCGCGGCCATGGCCTTGAGCAGCATGGCCTGGCGGTAGTGGCCCTTCACCTGCTGGACCACTCCCCTCTCCAGCGGATGCACGGTGCCCGGCGGGAAGAAGGCCAGCTGCACATGCCGCAGGCCCGAGGTGTCCAAAGACTGAGCAGCCAAGCGGCCGGCCAGCAGTAGGACCCGGCGAGACTCTGCAGCCATTCGGGTGTCCAGGGCCTTCAAGTACTTGGCCAGGGCCTGGGTAGTGACACCACCCTTAGAGTTGGCGGTGTAGTCGCAGGGCAGGCCGGCTTGGCCTGCGCGAGGCTTGGCCGACTTGCCGGCCACCAGCGGGGGCAGCTTCTCGCTGCCATCGGCATTGGCGCACAGCAGGACGCTCAGGCGCTGGGTGGCTTGACGCGGCCGTCCGTCGCCTCCGCACAGCCCCGCGGCCTGGTCGGGCAGAAAGTCGTACCATAGACTGGTCTCGGTGGCGCTGAACACGTCCTGCGAGGCGTAGCCCTCGGCCACCGACGGCGGCTGCTCCTCCCGAGCGCGCCAACCAGTAGTGCTCCCGCCACTGCCCTCCGAGGGCACCGCGGCCGGGCTGGCAGGCGCCGCCGGGGTGCGGGGGGCAGCGTTTCGCGCGCGGGCGCGGGCCACGCCGCTGCAGGACACCACGCCGTGGCGTCGGCGGAAGCGGTCCAGCCAGCCGTTGGAGGCGGTGAAGTCGTCCATGCCCAGCTCCTCGGCTATGCGCAGCGCCTTCTCCTTGAGGATGATGCCCTTGACCGGCAGGCCGGCGGCGCGGATCTGCTGAAACCAGGCGATGAGCAAGCCCTCGAGCTTGTCGTAGGGAGACAGCTTGTTGGTCTTGCGGCAGGTGGAGGCCACCCCGTACTTGCGCTCCGACGCCAGGATGGCGCGCTTGTTCTTCAGGATCGTGCTCAGCGTGGACGGCGGGATGTTGAAGCGCCGCGCGATCTCGCCCTTGCGCAGGTCCGGATTCTCTTCCACCTCCTGGATGATCCGTGACTTCTCCCGGAACGTCAGCTGTCGCCGCTTGGGGCCCATCCCGGCGCGCCCCCCGCCCCGGGGCCCGGCGCCGCCGCCGCCGCCCCGGGGCGGGGGGCCCGGGCCCGTGGCGGGGGGCACCTGGCGGCCTCTCCCGCGCGCCCCGCCCGAGACAAAGCGGCTCGCGGGCGCGGCGGCTGGGCGACGACCCGGCCGGGCCGGGGGCACCTCCGGGGGCGCCGGCGGGCGCGTCGCCGGGCGGAGGGCGGCAGGCGACGGGCGCAGGCGAGGGCGGACGGCGCGGGCGCGGAAGGCAGGAAGTACCGCGGCGCGGGGAGCTGGGAGCGCGGCGAGCGGGGCGGAGCGGGCGGAGCGGGATCTCGCGGGAAGCGTGGGGACGCCCGGCACCGCCTCCCCGCCCTCGGCGCCCACCCCCTTCCCGCCGCCAGGACATACCGCGCGGGGGCGCTGCGGCCTGCGGGACCTTCCAGTGCTGCGGCCTCGGGCGACCCGGCAGCGACGCGGGCGGGGACGCGGTGCATCGCTACTGCGCCCGGCGGTCAGCGACTTGCGGCTCAAAAAGGATAAGAAACAGGGTTTTTTTTTTTTTTTTTTAATTAAGGTAAAAAAACCCACTTTTTTTTTTTTTTTTTTTTTTTTGCGGAAACTGAAAAATTCAAGAAGTTGAAAAACGCCTTTCACATCACCTAGAGAGATGCACAGGTAACATTTTGATACATTTCCTTCCAGTCTTTTCTCTAGACGCATGTAGTTTTCTTTTTTAAAATTTATTATATAAAACTGGCATCAGGCTGTATAGACTGTATATCTGGCATCTCCTGCTGTTTTACCTGGCATCAAGTAGTGAGAATTTTGCCATATCGGTATCATTGCCAACACGCTTTTTAATGATTGTGTAGCTTTCCAACTATGAATGAACACTAGCGTATGTAACCTATTGTTACACCCTTAAGTTATTTTTGTAATCAACATTACAGTTGTAAATCTATTTGATGGTGCTAATGACATTTTTAAAGTTCTAGTAATCCCAAAACCCACAGATAAACACTCATAACATCTTGGTGTGTCACTTTCTGGGCTTTTCCATGCATATAGCCATAAATATATGTGTTTGCACTTACAGAAATAACATCATGGATGTATGTAAGTGTGAATCCCTGAAGCCTCCCTCTCCTGCAGCAAAACATTAAAATGCCAAGCTCTTAAAACAATGAACGGGCCGGGCACGGTGGCTCACGCCTGTAATCCCAGAACTTTGGGAGGCCGAGGCGGGTGGATCACGAGGTCAGGAGATCGAGACAATCCTGGCTAACACGGCGAAACCCCGTCTCTATTAAAAAATACAAAAAAATTAGCCGGGCGTGGTGGCGGGCGCCTGTAGTCCCAGCTACTCGGGAGGCAGAGGCAGGAAAATGGCGTGAACCCAGGAGGCGGAGCTTGCAGTGAGCCGAGAACGCACCACTGCACTCCAGCCTGGGCGAAAGAGCGAGACTCCGTTTCAGGAAAAAAAAAAAAAAAAAAAATGAACGTATAGCTGTGTGTTTTTGTTTTGTTTTGTTTGTTTGTTTTGGTTTTTTTTTTGTTTGTGTGTGTGTGTGTGTGTTTTGAGATGGAGTCTTGCTCTGTTGTCCAGGTCCAGATTAGAGGTCAGTGGTGCGATCTTGGCTCACTGCAAGCTCCGCCTCCCGAGTTCACGCCATTCTCCTGCCTCAGCCTCCGGAGTAGCTGGGACACGGGTGCCCGCCACCACACGCGGTTAATTTTTTGTATTTTTAGTAGAGACGAGGTTTCACCGTGTTAGCCAGGATGGTCTTGATCTCTTGACCTCGTGATCCGCCGGCCTCGGCCTCCCAAAGTGCTGGGATTACGGGCGTGAGCCACCGCGCCCGGCCAACTGTGTTTTTAAAAATCTCTTAGGGCAGCACCAAGGGGAACTCCAGCAGTTGGCAGAGAGGAAGGCTGTGACCCAGGGGGACAGGCTGAGGACCTAGGGCTGGATAAAGTTGTGGGTGAGTGTAGACAAAGAAGAAAAGAGGACCAAGGACAGTGCCCTGGGTCCTCCAAGGTTAAAGGCTCAAGAAAGAGGCCAGGTGCAGTGGCTCACGTCTGTAATCCCAACGCTTTAGGAGGCTGAAGCAGGCAGACCACCTGAGGTCAGCAGTTCAAGACCAGCCTGGCCAATATAGTGAAGCTCTGTCTCTACTAAAAATACAAAAAATTGGCCAGGTGTGGTGGCACTCACCTGTAGTCCCAGCTATTTGGGAGGCTGAGGCAGGAGAATCGCTTGAGCCTGGGAGCCGAGGTTGCAGTGAGCCAAGATCATGCCACTGCACTCCACCCTGGGCAACAGAGTGAGACTCCATCTCAAAAAAAAAAAGAAAGAAAGAAAAAGAGAAGGAAAGAAAGAACCAAATAGAGACTCTTGAAGTGGAGGAGCCCGTGAAGCAGGAGAAAAACCAGGCTGCTGTGGCATTCTGGAAGCCAAAGGAAGAAAGTGTAACTTACTGCTGTTTTAGTGCAAATTTCCGTTTTCATGTTTCTTGGCCGTTTGAATCCTGTGAATTTTCTAGTCATATCCTTTGACCATGTGTTTGTCTTTTTCTTGACTTTTAGGAGCTCTTTACATGCTCTGAAGAAAAAATCTTCATTAAGTATGTGCAAATGTTTTCTCCCAGTCTGCCACTTGTCTCACTTAGCTTAGGGAATCTTTTGGATATGAGAAAATTTTAATCTTCAATCTGTCAATTTTTTCCTTATTGCTTCGGGGTTTTGTGTCTTACTTAGAGAGGCCTTCCCTATCCCTGAGATATAAAAGATATTCTTTTAATCTCAAGGTCCAGAAGAACACGGGGAGACTTTTCCAGAGCACTGCTTGGCCCAAGAGGAGTGTGTGGTCACTGGACAAAAATGAATCTAAGATTACCTGGATGAGAGCTCTTTGCCATGCGTCTTTTCTTTCTTTCTTTCTTTCCTCTCTTTCCTCTCCTTCCTTCCTTCCCTTCTTTCTTTCTCTTTTCCTTCCTTTCCTTCCTTCTTCCCTTCCTTCCTCCCTTTCTTCCCTTCTTTCTCTCTTTCTCTCTTTTCCTTCCTTTCCTTCCTTCTTTCCTTCATTCCTCCCTTTCTTCCCTTCTTTCTCTCTTTCTTTCTCTCTTTTCCTTCCTTTCCTTCCTTCTTTCCTTCCTTCCTTCCTTTCTCTTCCTTTCCTTTCCTATGGCCCCTCTTTGGTGCCATACAAAGGGCGTTGGCACAACCACTTCCAGGATAGAAAAGAAGCCACGCACATCATATGCTGATAGCATAGCCACTTCCAGATACCTCGTCTACCCTTTGCCTATAGCAGTGCATGGGGCCCATTTCCATCCCCTCTCAAGTGACCATTTCCCCCAGCAATCCATCTGAGGCCCTGGGATCCCCCACCTCTTTCTGTAAGTCCCAGCTTTCTGCTGTTAGGACTGTTTGGGAAATCCATAACTCACCTTCTCTTCTTTTGGTCCAGGCTGCCCTTCAGGCCCCTCAGCAAGCTTTCCATTCTCCTTTTGTTTGTTTATTTGAGACAGGCTCTGATTCTGTCACCCAGGATGGAGTACAGTTCCACAGTCATAGTTCATTGCAGCCTCAGACTCCTCAGTAGCTAGGACTACAGGCATGAGGCACCATGCCTGGCTAAGTTTTAATTTTCTTTTTTTTTTTTTTTGAGATGGAGTCTCACTGTTGCCTAGGCTGGAGTGCAGTGGCGCGATCTCAGCTCACTGCAACCTCCACCTCCCTGGTTCAAGTGATTCTCCTGCTTCAGCCTCCTGAGTAGCTGGGATCACAGGCATGTACCACCACACCCGGCTTAGTTTTGTATTTTTAGTAGAGACAGGGTTTCACCATGTTGGCCAGGCTAGTCTCAAACTCCTGACCTCAAGTGATCCGTCTGCCTTGGCCTCCCAAAGTGCTGGGATTACAGCTGTGAGCCACCTCACCCAGCCAAAAACTAAATGAATAATAAATAATAAAAATAAAGAAAAAAAATTGGCCGGGCGCAGTGGCTCATGCCTGTAATCCCAGCACTTTGGGAGGCCGAGGCGGGCGGATCACGAGGTCAGGAGATCAAGACCATCCTGACTAACATGGTGAAACCCCGTCTCTACTAAAAACACAAAAAATTATCCGGGCGTGGTGGCGGGCACCTGTAGTCCCAGCTACTCGGGAGGCTGAGGCAGGCGAATGGTGTGAACCTAGGAGGCGGAGCTTGCAGTGAACTGAGATCACGCCATTGCACTCCAGCCTGGGCAACAGAGCGAGACTCCGTCTCAAAAAAAAAAAAAAAAAAAAAATTAGCTAGGCATAGTGGCTTGTGCCTGTAGTCCTAGCTCCTAGGGAGGCTGGGGTGGGCGGGAGGATCACCTGAGCCCAGGAGCATGAGGCCGCAATGAGCTGTGACTGCACCACTGCATTACAGCTTGGGTAACAAACTTTGTTTTGAAATAAAGGAAGAAAAGAAAGAAAGAAGGAAAGAAGGAAGGAAAGGAAAGGCAGAGATTGCAGTGAGCCGAGATTACGGCACTGTACTCTAACCTGGGTGACAGAGTGAGACTCCATCTCAAAAAAAAAAAAAAACTTTATTAAGATATATTTCACAAAGCATACAATTCACCATTTAAAGTGTACAATTCACCGATATGCACAACTGTCACCACAGTCCATTTTGGAATATCTTTTTTTTTTTTTTGAGACCAAGTCTCTGTTGCCCAGGCTGGAGTGCAGTGGCTCAATCTTAGCTCACTTCAACCTCCGCCTCCCAGGTTCAAGTGATTCTCCTGTCTCAACTTCCTCAGTAGCTGGGATTACAGGCACATGCCACCACGCCTGGCTAAATTTTTGTGTTTTTAATAGAGACGGGGTTTCGCCATGTTGTCCTGGTTGGTCTCGAACTCCTGGTCTCAAGTGACCCACCCGCCTGGGCCTCCCAAAGTATTGGGATTACAGGCACGAGTTACTGTGCCTGGACAACATTTTTATCACCTTGGAAAGAAACCCCATACACTTTAGCTATCATCTCCCTATCCCCTCCGCCCCGCCCTCAGCACCCACTAACCTACATTCTGCCTATAAGTTTGTTTCCCTGTTCTGAACATTTTATATGGATGGAATCATGTGTCTTTTATGGCTGGCTTGTTTCACTTAGCGTCATGTTTTCAAGGTTTACCTGCGATGCAGCATGTATCAGTACTTCATTCATTTTTATGGCCCAGTAGTGCTCCATCGTATGGCTTTATGACATTTTGTTTATCCATTCCTCAGTTGGTGGACATTGGGGTTCTTTCCACCTTTTGGCTATTATGAATAATGCTGCTATATACATACATTTATTTGCATGTTTTTGTGTGGCTGTATGTTTTCATTTCTCTGGGGTATATACCTAGGAGTGGAATTGATGGATCTTATGGGATCTCTATGTTTAATCATTTGAGGAACTGTCAGAAAGAACATGCACTTACATTTTTAAAAAAATGTTTTTCCCTTCTTTTCACAGGTATTGAAACATGCAGTTTTAATTAATCAAAAAAGACCAGACAGCCAGGTGCAGTGACTCACGCCTGTAATCCCAGCACTTTGGGAGGCCGAGGCAGGTGGATCAGCTGAGGTCAGGAGTTTCAGACCAGCCTGGCCAACATGGCGAAACCCCGGTCTCTACTAGATATATAAAAATTAGCCAGGTGTGGTGGCGGGCGCCTGTAGTCCCAGCTACTCAGGAGGCTGAGGCAGGAGAATCGCTTGAACCCGAGAGGTGGAGGTTGCAGTAAGCTGAGATCGTGTCACTGCATTCCAGCCTGGCTGACAGAGCAAGACTTTGTCTCAAAAAATAATAATAATGATAATCAAAAAAATTATACCTGTTCTTTGAAAAATATTTTACAATACAGAACATTTTGAAGATAAAAACATTTAATCAACTTTATTTCCACCACTCAAAGAATATCCTTGTAGGATATTTTCACATGCATATTGTTTTTTTTTAATTTAATTTTATTTTTTATTTTTATTTATTTATTTTTGAGACGGCGTCTCACGCTGTTGCCCAGGCTGTAGTGCAGTGGCGCAATCTTGGCTCACTGCAAGCTCCACCTCCCTGGTTCATGCCATTCTCCTGCCTCAGCCTCCCGAGTAGCTGGGACTACGGGTGCCCGCCACCATGCCCGGCTAATTTTTTGTATTTTTAGTAGAGATGGGGTTTCACTATGTTAGCCAGGATGGTCTTGATCTCCTGACCTCGTGATCCACCCGCCTCGGCCTCCCAAAGTGCTGGGATTACAGGCGTGAGCCACCGCACCCGGCCATGCATATTGTGTTTAATGGGACTACACTTGGCATAATATTTCGTAGCCCATATTGTGAACATCTTTTCATGTCAATAAATAGCTACATCAGTGAATTTCACACTTTTTTTTTTCTTTTTGAGACAGGGTCTTGCTCTGTCACCCAACCTGGAGTCAGTGGCTCAGTTACTGCTCACTGCTTCACTGCTGCCTCAGCCTCCCAGGCTCAAGCAATTTTCCCACCTCAGCCTCCAGAGTAGCTGGGACTATGGGCGCCCACCACCATTGCAGGCTAATTTTTGTGTGTGTGTTTTCTTTGCTTTTTTTGAGACAGAGTTTCACTCTTGTCACCCAGGCTAGAGTGCGATGGCGCAATGTCAGCTAACTGCAACCCCTGCCTCATGGGTTCAGTCAATTCTCCTGCCTCAACCTCCCAAGTAGCTAGGATTATAGGCGCCAACCACTACACCTGGCTAATTTTTGTATTTTTAGTAGTGACAGGGTTTCACCATGTTGGCCAGGCCAGTCTCGAATTCCTGACCTCAGGTGATCCACCTGCCTGGGCCTCCCAAAGTGCTGGGATTACAGGTGTGAGCTACTGCACCCGGCCTAAGTTTTGTATTCTTTTGTACAGACAGAGTTTCACCATGTTGCCCAGGCTGGTCTCGAACTAATGAGCTCAAGTGATTCTTCCTCCTTGGCCTCCCAGAGTGCTGAGATTATAGGCAATGAGCCACCGCCCACACTTCTTTTACTGTAGGAACCTTTTGTTCAAAAGTCCATTTGCTATGATCTCAATATGTAGTCTTTCAATAATGAACAATTATTGAGCCCCTACCAAGCAGGCATCCCCACCCGACTGCAAATTCTCCTTAAAGGTTGCAGGTATTGCACAATACAGAGGAATCAACTCCCCTATTGAAGACAATAACTCAATGAACATACATCTCTGTGTACTTTTATCATCTCCTTAAGAGAAATGCTGAGAAGTGGGATATTACGGTCAGAGGCCAACTTTGGTCTTGAACCTATGCAAGGTTCTGGGAGCCTGGGAGAGAGGTAAATGATTTGGTCCTTGTCCTTAAATAGCCCAGTCAGCTTGAGGAGATGGGATTCAAGAAAGGGAAAAGGAGATTTCAATACTTAATGCTACTGGGCATGGTGGTTCATGCCTGAAATCCCAGCACTTTTGGAGACTGACGCGGGTGGATCGCTTAAGCCCAGGAGTTCAGGACCAGCTTGGGCAACATGATGAAACCCAGTCTCTCCAAAAAATACAAAACTTTGCCAAGTATGGTGGCATGCGCCTATAGTCACAGCTACTCGGGAGGCTGAGGTGGGAGGGTTGCTTGAACTCAGGAGACAGCGGTTGCAGTGAGCCAAGATTGTAACACTGCACTCCAGCCTAGGTGACAGAGAGAGACTTAGACTCAAAACAAAAACAGAAAACAAACTTAATGCTGTGCCTCCCATCAGTTCCTCCCTAGGAATTCATCTTGTAGATAGCACACAGACACATAAGGGCATACTTATTGCATCATTGTAAAAGCTAATATCCTAAATATTCAGCATTAGGGGCTTGAGTAAATATATATTGTTATGGTACTAATATGGATCCATCTCCAAGTAAGATGAAGAAAGGTATAGAGCAATGGTTTTTATTTTTATTTATTTATTTATTTTTGAGACAGAATCTCACTTTATCACCCAGGCTGGAGTGCAGTGGCACGATCTTGGCTCACTGCAACCTCCACCTCCCGGGTTCAAGCGATTCTCCTTCCTCAGACTCCCAAGTAGCTGGGATTACAGGCGCACGCCACCATGCCTGGCTAATTTTCATTTTTAGTAGAGACGGGGTTTCACCATATTGGCCAGGCTGATCTCGAACTACTGACCTCAGGTGATCCACCTACCTTGGCCTCCCAAAGTACTGGGATTACAGGTGTGAGCCAGCATGCCAGCCTAGAACAATGTTCATATGCTGTTTGTATATTCTTTAAAATACAGATGGATTTACGCTTGTAAAGATATAGACCTGCAGCCACTAGCCCTAAGTGGCCACTGAACTATTAAATTAATTTATTTTTATGTTTAGAGTCAAAGTCTCACTCAGTTGCCCAGGATGGAGTGCAGTGGTGGAATTATAGCTCACTGCAGACTCAAACTCCTGGGTTCAAGCTAACCTCCAGAGTCACTTGGATTGTTTGTTTGTTTGTTTGTTTGTTTGTTTGTTTTTGAGACGGAGTCTTGCTCTTTTCACCCAGGCTGGAGTGCAATGGCGCGATCTTGGCTCACTGCAACCCCTACCCCCCAGGTTCAAGCAATTATCCTGCCTCAGCCTCCTGAGGAGCTGGGATTACGGGTGCCTGCCACCAGGCCCAGCTAATGTTTGTGTTTTTAGTAGAGATGGGTTTTCACCATGTCGGCCAGGCTGGTCTCGAGCTCCTGACCTTGTGATCCACCTGCCTCGGCCTCCCCAAGTGCTGGGATTACAGGTGTGAGCCACTGCGCCAGGCGAGTTGCTTGGATTATAGGCAGGGGCCACCACACCCGGCTAAGTTTTTAAAAAATGTTTTGTAAAGACAGGGTTTCACCATATTGCTCAGGCTGGTCTTGAATTACTAGCCTCAGGCAATTCCCCTGCATCAGGCTCTGGAGTTGCTGGGATTACAGGTGTGAGCCACAGTTCCAGCACTATTGAGCCCTTTAAATGTTGCAAGTACAAATTGAGATGTGCTGGGGGTGTAAAATGCATATTAGAGTTTGAAGACTTGGTATCCGAAAAAGTATGTAAAATATCTCAATAATTATATATTGATAACATGTCAAATAATATTTTGAATACATTACATTGAATAAAATATTACAGTAATTTCATGTTTCTTTTTTATTGTTTTAAATGTGGCTACTAGCATATTTTAAATTATGTATGTGGGCCAGGCACAGTGGCTCGCCTGTAATCCCAGCACTTTGGGAGGCCGAGATGGGTGGATCACCTGAGGTCAGGAGTTCAAGACCAGCCTGGCCAACATGGCAAAACCCTGTCTCTACTGAAAATAAAAAATTGGCCGGGAATGGTGGCGGGCACCTGTAATTCCAGCTACTCGGGAGGCTGAGGCAGGAAAATCGCTTGAACCCAGGAGGCGGAGGTTGCAGTGAGCCGAGATCACGCCACTGCCCTTAAGTCTAGGTGACACGGTGAGACTCCATCTCAAACAAACAAACAAACAAAAAAACCCAGAACCCCTCTATGGTCTTGCCCACCTCCCCACTCACCGGCCCAGAGGTGACCTGACTGGGATTTCAAGGGATTCAACAGTATAATGCCCACCCTGCATTGTTGCCCTGTATGTTGGCTGGGTGAGGGGTAGGGGGGATACCTGCTGTGTTTATTTTGAAAACGCAAATCTTGGGGGTTTTATTTCTGGTTTTGGGGCTGGGTAGCCTCACAAGGGCACTTCCCCCTTCCCTCCTGGCACTAAGGGCAGTCACATCCTCACTGGAAGTAGTGGCTGGAGGTCCAGGGCATGACCCCTGAACCAGGGAGGATGAACCGGAAATTCAGTCTTGCAGAGCCCTCTGCACAGCACAGGAACTGGGCAAAATGTGGAGAAAAGGAAAGGTCATGGTTCCCACGTTGGCCACCCCTCTCAGGTGGGGCTGGGGTCTTCCCCTCCCCTTCACGTGCATTGGCCCACCAAGCCCCCCATCACCAGGCCCTCCCTTTTGCCACCCCCAAAAATTTGGGTCCGGGTGGCTGGGACTTCACTAGAAGGGGCGCTCCTGCCTTGCTGAACTGCAGCCCGCCCCCCTACTGCCCGCCCAGCCAGAGGCCACTTCTAACCTGGAGAGACCGTATGCTATATGAAAGCTGCTTACTACCCACTGGCTTTTCAGTGCAGCCTTCAGGCCTCTTGTTCCAGGAGGCCTGGAAAACGGGCGGGGCTGGAAGGCATTTAGATAATTGGAAGATGGGCCTGGCGCTGTGGCTCATGCCTGCAATCCCAGCACTTTGGGAGGCCTAGGCAGGTGGATCACGACGTCAGGAGTTCGAGACCAGCCTGACCAATATGGTGAAACCCCGTCTTTACTAAAAATACAAAAAATTAATCAGGTGTGGTGGCGTGCGCCTGTAGTCCCAGCTATTCGGGAGGCTGAGGCAGAAGAATCGCTTGAACCCGGGAGGCGGAGCTTGCAGTGAGCAGAGATCACCGAGTCACTCCAGCCGGGTTGACAGAGCGAGACTCCATCTCAAAAAAAAAAAAAAAAAAAAAAAGGAAAAAGAAAAAGATAATTGGAAGATGCTTGGCTTAAATGAATGACAAATTCAGCCTCTCTGGTCTGGTCATCAAAGAAACACCAATTAAATAATATGGTGCCATTGCCACCAAGTTAGCTAAGTCATCAATGGGCGTGATACTTAATTAACTTCTCTGGTTGCTGACACCCTCCTCGACCCCCAGCCGCGGAAATCCATGCCTAGTTCCACCATTCAGAGCCTCTACTGGGGCTGCCGCGAAAATTGGACTGGTTGGGGTAACATCTAACCTGGGGTCCCCCGAAAGCGCCCGTCAGTTCCGCTTGGGGGCCCCACTGCCCTCCCACCTCCTAAGCTGGGCGCTCCGCCTGCGAATGACGTTTTGCTGCTGCTCAGCGCAGCCACTTGCGGGGGCGGGGAGGCTGCTGCCCAACCGCGTGACCTTGAACGAATTAATGAACTTCACGCCTCAACGTCCAGGTCTGTAAAATGGGGTATCTAACGCAGACCGCACAGCCCAGCTGTGTTTAGCAAACTTCCGGGAGCCGGTTGGAGCCTCTCCCCGTCCCTAGCGGTGATACCAGGTGACGATATGCCGCGGGGGGTCCAGCGGAGGCCACCCTAGGGCGTTGCTGCTGCCTTTGGGAGTATGGAGCTCCAAACCATGTCGCGACAGGAGGATTTCGGGAGGCCTGGATCCTCGCGCCAGGGGGATGTGCGAGGGTATGGGATGATTCCTAATTCCTCCGGCCCACCCAAAGCCTAGATATCCAGCCTCCGCGCCTCTTGCCCTGAGGGCCCCGCCCTCAATCCCGCCCTCCTCTAACCCGCTACCCCATTGGTGGCGTCCGGCGGCGCGGCCGCTGTTATTTTTCGAATATATAAGGAGGTGGAAGTGGCAGCTGCAACTAGAGGCTTCCCAGGCTGGTGCCTGAGCCCTGCGTCCCTCGTCCCCGCCCTCCCCGCATCCCTCTCCTCCCTCGCGCCTAGCCCTGTGGCTCTTCCTCCCTCCCTCCCTTCCCCCCCTCACCCCCTCCGCGCCCGCTGCCTCCCTCGGCCCAGCCAGCTGTGCCGGCGTTTGTTGGCTGCCTTGCGCCCGGCCCTCCAGCCAGCTTTCTGCCGGCCCCGCAGCGATGGAGGTGCCCCAGCCGGAGCCCGCGCCAGGCTCGGCTCTCAGTCCAGCATGCGTGCGCGGTGGCGCCCAGCGTCCCGGCCACCTCCCGGGCCTCCTGCTGGGATCTCATGGCCTCCTGGTGTCTCCGGTGCGCGCGACCGCTTCCTCGCCGGTCACCACCCTCACCCAGACCATGCATGACCTCGCCGGGCTTGGCAGGTAGGACACCCCAAGGAGGCTGGATATGGGGGTGAGAGGCCCGGTCTGGAGTCCTGGGCCTCCTGGAGAACCGGGCATGGTATTCGAATCCAGGAGGTGGAGTCCGGGGGAGGCATCCTGGGCAGTGGAGAGGTACGCCCTTGTCCCTTCACAGGGGCCCAGGACATGGGAGGTGAGACCTGGGCTGTGTCCCCCACACCCTCCAGGTGACCTGCTCTCAGTCTACACAAGCCTCTCCAAGTCTTTCCCCTCACTCCCTCCTCCCTCATTGTGCCTCCACCACGCTGCCTCCCTAATCTCTGCCCAGATAGCCACCATTTTGCTCCAGGATGGGATTCCCAAGCCTGGAGAGGGAACTTGAGGGTGGCAGAGCCGTAGGGCACTCACACATCCATACCCCCGCTCCCTCCACCCCAATTCTGCCCCCAGAATTAAGGCAATTAATTAAACACTGATCCTGCTCCCTAAGTGCAAGGGGAGAGCTGGGTTGTTCCAGTAGGAGAACCTGGTCTTGGTCCATCCTTCAGGAAGAATCCTGGAAAGGTGGGGGTCTGACAGTTTAGGGGAAGGCTCTCCGGGGCGTCTCGGCTAGACCACCAACCCCTAGGCTGGTCTCCATCCAGGCCACCTTGCTCACACCCTGGGCTCACCTTCCCCTGCACCTGGGAGGACCTTTCCTAAACCAGTCAACAAAGAGAAGCCCCTTTAGGACCTCTGTAGAATGAACCTGCCTTGAGCTGAGAAGAGGGCCGGCCCTCAGGGCCATTGCTTTCCCGCTGTAGCATTTCACTCAGTTCTTTTCTCAGTGAGGGAGTGGGAACGTGGGCTAGCGAGGCCTTGAACCCCACCTTTCTCCTTTCCCGGGTCCCTGCTCCTTTCCCAGTGAAACCCCAAAGAGTCAGGTAGGGACCCTGCTCTTCCACAGCCACAGCCGCCTGACGCGCCTATCCCTGTCTCGACGGGCATCTGAATCCTCCCTGTCGTCAGATTCCTCCGAATCTTCTGATGCAGGTGAGGCCCAGGGGAGCCTGGGGAGATCTGCCAGTGCCAGGAGAGTTTGTGGGGGCTGCCTGGGCCTCTCGATTTCCCTGCGGATCAAACTAACATCCTCCCCACAACCTGGTGGGCCCAGGAGCCTTTCCCCCACCCTCCACAGAGATGGGAGGAAGACACACCTCATGTGGGGCTCACCACACCCAATGTGGACTGGCTGAGTGGATGAGAGGGTGGGGCCCTCTACGCTAGATGAGATCTTACCTGTGTAAAACCACACACCAAAGTTCCTAAACCACAGCCCTACCTGGGAAGCACCCAGGGCTGAGTTGGTCTTGAGAACATTCTTAGTCTATAACCTCTTCTTTAAAAATCTGTTGTCTCTTCTAGAACAAATTGTTTGAAATCAGTTCAAGAAAAATGCTTAGCGAGCATTGTGGTTTAAAGACACATATAAAGAAATTTCCATAGTAAACAGGGAGTGGCATCCTGTACCATTTGGGAGACGATGTGTCAGCTCTCGGGGTCCATGATTGGATTTTGTTTCATTTTCTAATGTGCCAAAGTCCAAACTAGAAACTTTTCTTTTTCTTTTTTTTTTCTTATTGGGACATGGTTGGGGAAAGTATACAGAAAGTGCCACTACTTTCAAACCAAGGTGCTCTGTCCCCTCAGGTCTCTGCATGGATTCCCCCAGCCCTGTGGACCCCCAGATGGCGGAGCAGACGTGAGTAGAGAAGGGAATGTCTACTACCAAGCAATCAGCACCTGCCTTTAAGAATCCTGGTTCTAGCATAAACTCACTGAGGAGGCCTGGGGAAACAGGCAGACCATGAGGTGGCTTCAGGATCCCCATGGCCGGGGGGCTCACTAACCTTCTCAGGCCTTGGGATTCTGCTCCCTGTCTCAGAGAAGGATCTGCTCTCATGGGAGCCAACCAAGAGTGGGCTCAGGGCCAGGGGTGGTGGGGACAGTGGCCATTGGGAGAGCAGATACTAGGCTACAGCCCATGTCTTGCAGGAATACAAGCCCAGCGTATGTCCCGTTTTTCTTTCTTGCCTATACCCTTTTTTTTCTGTGAAATATTACAATTAAAAAATATGATCCAGTTAATTCAGAACTTTAACTCACTCTAGGCCAAACAAAACACAGTTGCCTGCAGATTGATTTGGCTCTTGGCCAATGAGCAACCTTTGACTTCGATGACACTTGACCCTCTGGCCAGCCCTGGCCTAGGCTCTTCGTGCAAGGGAATGGAGAGAGAGTTGGTGGGCTCTGGCCTGGACAGACACCTTCCCCTTGGCTGTGGGCATGGGTGGTGTCTTGCAGAGCACAGCTGTTCCTGTCCAGTTGTTAAAGCCCAAGCAGCTGGGCAGCTGCCAGCCATTAGTAGGGACAGCTGGGCATCCCTAGCCTGTGCTGGGGACTGTGGCTTTGGGTTTAGGGTAGTGACTTGTCTTACCTCCCATTGCCTTTGATCAGACTACGCTGGGCTGCAGATTGGTTCACAAACAGGAAATGGGGAGAGGATTGGGTGGGGTCGGGGGACTGCAGGTTGGTTTTGGTGGCAGCACAGAGCAGTCTTGCCCTACCCCCAAGGCCCATGTGCAAGCCAATGAAACTGGTCATCCCTGATGCTGGGTCGGCTAGGCACAGCAGCCCCCCCAGGGGGGGATCCCCCTCATACTTTATCCCTGAGTGGTTCCCTGCCTCACACCTGCTTTGACAGTTATACAGTTTCTCAGAAAGAAGCTCTGTGTGTGTGTGTCGATGCACAAAAGCTCTGCGTGGCAGGTGGTCTCCTGTAACACGGCTGGGGGGTAGGGCCTCAGAGGGAACATGTGTTGGAATCCCTTGCCTGCTGGCCTCTTCTAAGGCAGAAGGAGGGGGTGGGACAGAGGCTGGTCCTGGAAAATTCCATAAGAGGGAGGAGAGGATGTGGCCCTGCACGTTTGTCACTAGGGGGTCTGCTGTATCAGACTGGAGCTGATTGGGGGACCCCTAAAGCAGGCCCCAGTCCTGGGAGGACCGGGAGCCAGGCCAGCTCCTCACAGGGGAGAGGAAGCCTCGCCTTGTTGTCCAGGCCCTGGAGACACCCACATTGCTGGGTGCCCCTGGCCTATCACCATAGGATGGATGGATGCCTTTCCTGGCAGCCATATGGCCCCGCTGAGGTGATTTGCATACAGGTGGAAGGCCTGGTGCAGGCTGGCGAGACTGTTGCCTTGGTGACGCCTCCCTGACCCTGTGACCTGCCCCAGCTGTCTCTATCACTGCCATTCTCTGGGCTTTCTTTCATTCAGGGCAGCCTTTAAAATTCTAGGCTGCCTCTTATCTCCCCCCTCCCCAATACCTGGGCCCCCTGATGGTTGGGCGTTCCTCCTACCCAACCCCTTCCACTGGCTTGAGCCCTGGCCCTTGTCTTTGCCCTTATTCCCCCCTGGACTGGAGACCTGGTGCTGGGAACTGGGGGACTGGGGGCCTGGTGCTGGGGTGGGTGATGGGTGCGAAGGGAGGATAGGTTGCATGGGACCCTTCTCTGTCCTAGGTTTGAACAGGCCATCCAGGCAGCCAGCCGGGTCATTCGAAAGTAAGTGTTCCCGGACCTCTTCCATCTACCACGGGCTTTCCCCTAGGATGTATAGGGCTCCCGAAGGGCATGCTACATGCTCTCGGTCCCTGCCCTGCCTCTCCCAGCTCTCACCTGTCCCCATTTCCTCCTGTAGAGAGCAGTTTGCCATCAGACGCTTCCAGTCTATGCCGGTGAGTGTCTTTGAGGCCTGACTGAGGCTTAGACATGCTGGCCAGGCATGGGGTAGATAAGCAGGAGGCATCCAGGGATCACCTCCCAGCTGGGTGTCCCAGGCAGGCTGTGGGAGATGGGGTTTCAGAGGTAGAACTAGGTAAGTGGGAGGAGCTGGAGGAGAGGTGGAGAAGGTAGGGCCTGGGCTGGTGCCGGAGTAATGCAGCCTTCATTCCTCTGCCTGCCGCCCTGCCTGGCTCTCTAGGTGAGGCTGCTGGGTCAAAGCCCTGTGCTTCGGAACATCACCAACTCCCAGGCGCCCGACGGCCAGAGGAAGAGCGAGGCGGGCGGTGGAGCTGCCAGCAGCTCTGGGGAAGACAAGGAGAACGTGCGCTTCTGGAAGACCGGGATGGGAGCTCTCCGGGGAGAGGAGGGGGCATGCTGGGGTGGTTTCCTGGCACGTGAGGACCCTCCTCTCCCATCTTGGCTGCAGGATGGGTTTGTCTTCAAGATGCCATGGAAGCCCACACATCCCAGCTCCACCCATGCTCTGGCAGAGTGGGCCAGCCGCAGGGAAGCCTTTGCCCAGAGGCCCAGCTCGGCCCCCGACCTGATGGTACATCCAGAGAGCTGACCCCTGGCAGGGGCCTGGGGAGGCAGCCTGAGGGAAGAGGAGGGTGGCCCTGAGCCCCCACTTTCCTCAAGATGATGGGGGTGGGAACTGTCCCCACCTCTAAGTCTGTGTCTGCCTGTCATGTGGACAGTGTCTCAGTCCTGAGCGGAAGATGGAAGTGGAGGAGCTCAGCCCCCTGGCCCGAGGTCGCTTCTCTCTCACCCCTGCAGAGGGGGATACCGAGGAAGATGATGGATTTGTGGACATCCTAGAGAGTGACTTAAAGGTAAACAGACTTGTCCCGCCAGGCCCCTACCTCCCCATCTCTGGGTTCACCCAAAAGAAGAGAGCTCTGAGCCCCTGTGGCAGGACCGTGACCTCGTTCCAGTGTCAGAAGAAGAATTTGAGGTAACCGAGTAACAGCCTAACCTCTGGCCAATCAGAGAAGAGCAGGTGGCTGGTGCCACAGTGGAGGGGAGGTTGCGGAGGTGGGGGAGCGTCTCACCCCAACCTGGGGTTTGCCAGGGAAACAGGGAAGGCTGTGCTGGAGGATTCCGGGACTGGAGGGGTTTGGCCTATGCCTGTGGGTGTGACCCTATCCTTGCTAATCCGGCCTCAGGATGATGATGCAGTTCCTCCAGGCATGGAGAGTCTCATTAGCGCCCCACTGGTCAAGACCTTGCAAAAGGAAGAGGAACAGGTGGGCCTCTGGGGTGGCCCCTCCAAATTTGGAGGCATGGGGTCCATCCTACCCTCCAGTGGATTTGAGGGATGGGGTGGGGCCTGGGCACTCTGATCCCTAACCTGCTATCTCCACCAGGACCTGGTCATGTACAGCAAGTGCCAGCGGCTCTTCCGCTCTCCGTCCATGCCCTGCAGCGTGATCCGGCCCATCCTTAAGAGGCTGGAGCGGCCCCAGGACAGGGACACGCCCGTGCAGAATAAGCGGAGGCGGAGCGTGACCCCTCCTGAGGAGCAGCAGGAGCCTGAGGAACCTGTGAGTGCCTTCCTCCTGGAGCCCACTTTTGCATGAACCTGGGCAGCCACCCCCTTGGCTAAGTTTGTGGCAGAGGGCAGGTGGCAGCCTGGGCATGGCAGAGAAAGGGGGTACCAGCTAGACAGGGCATTGAGGGGCAGCCCCACCCTGACCCTGGCCTCCACCTGACTCACTTTCTAGAAAGTCCGCGTCCTCCGCTCAAAATCACTGTGTCACGATGAGATTGAGAACCTCCTGGACAGTGACCACCGACAGCTGATTGGAGATTACTCTAAGGTACCTGCAGCAGCAAAGGGCCCCTTGGGGGCTTGACCTCTTACTGACTAGGGGTCCTCTAGCCTAGGGGCTGCTTGGGTTTCTCCCTTTCCCCAGAGCTCCCCTTTTCTTTGTCCTTTGTATCTTTTCATCCTTTGTTCTCATATAGACTCCTCCCTCTGGCCCTCCTTGTCTCCTGACTCCACCTCAAGTCAGTCCAGGCATCTGTTGCGTCTCCATCTTATTTCCAAGCTCATACCTAGCTTGGAACCCCGTCATGCCTCACGTTCGGGCTTGGCAGAGGGTAGGGAGCAGAGTGTGGAGTTCATCTCTTCCACTTCCCTTTTTCATTTCCCTTTCCCCTTGGAAGGTTGTTCCCTGGGTGTCAGACCCAAGAGGCCCTCTCAGTTGCTATGGGACCCAGAGCTGAATTTGAAGGCCAAAGCAGGTGTGGCCTCTGAGTTTGGGAATGAAACTTCATTCTTTCCAGGCTCCTGGTCTTACCAGTTTAACTTTTTCCTCTCTCCCGCATCTCTTCCCTTCCCTTCAGGCCTTCCTCCTACAGACGGTAGATGGAAAGCACCAAGACCTCAAGTACATCTCACCAGAAACGGTAAACAGCGTTGCGCCATTTTCTAGGCATATTTGGGACTGTAGCTCCGTTGTTGACCTTCCCTGGGGACAGGCTGTATGGGCTATGCCAGAGGACAGGCTAGGGCCACCTGCTGGCTGTCAGCCTGACCTTCTGGAACCAACCCCCATGACCTCCTACAGATGGTGGCTCTGTTGATGGGCAAGTTCAGCAACATCGTGGATAAGTTTGTGATTGTGGACTGCAGATACCCCTATGAGTATGAAGGCGGGCACATCAAGGTAAGGTGGGGCAATGGGCAGAGGCCCTGAAGATCCCACCTGGTTTAGGTCCTTGCTCTGCCAAGAGCAAGAATGGGTGGAGGACGGGTGCCCCCTCTTGTGGGGAGGGTTCCTACCAAGAGAAGGACAGGGACTGCAGGGGGAGGGGCCTGCCTCCTGGGCCCAGGGCTGTGCCTGACCTCTGGCTCCTCTGACAGACTGCGGTGAACTTGCCCCTGGAACGCGACGCCGAGAGCTTCCTGCTGCAGAGCCCCATCACACCCTGTAGCCTGGACAAGAGAGTCATCCTCATTTTCCACTGTGAATTCTCATCTGAGCGTGGGCCCCGCATGTGAGTCCCAGCTCCGCCCAGCCAGCTAGTGTCTGCCCCGGCCTTCCCTGCCCAGGCTCGCAGGTGCTGGCACCATTGCGATGGCCAGGGGTGCAAATCCGGGTTCTACTCTGTCCCATCTGATGGCCTAGAGCTGACCTCAGCCCCGCTTCACTGCGCATGGTACCCACCTCCCATCTCCCTCACTGTCCTGCCTATCAAACCTCATGTCCACCCCCCATCCATTGCTGCCACCCTCAGAAAATCTAGTTCCAAGTCTCTAGCAGTGTCTTTCTCGAAATCTAAGGGCCCCATGTCAGTCCCCAGTGACACTGACCCTCCCCATGTTCAGTGCTGTTAGGTCTCCATTGGAACCTCCTCCACTGGCATCCACAGCACCTGGGCCCTCCCTGGCTAAGCTCCTTCTGTCCCTATTCCTGTTCTGCCTGGCCATCTGTCCTCCCACCCCTGCCTCCTTCTGGGTTGCCACTGGTCCATCAGACTGCTAGTGACTCCCCAGTCTGGTCTTACCCATGTGGTGGGAATCTGTACCCAGATGCCCCTTACAGAGTCACATCCCTGTGGCCCTCCCATCTTCTCCAGGCATCCCAGCATGTGGCACCCACCTCCACCCGGGCACCAGGCCTGGGCACTGGCTTCAGTCTTGGGTCCTCCTCCTCCCTTCTTCCCACCGCTGATCCTCACTGGGTCTTGTCCAGGAGTGGCCCGAATGGGTCCCTTGAATTTGGCCCACTTGTCTCCTCTCCTGCTTCTCCTTTCCTGGTCCAGGCACAGATATCTCTAACAAAGATGGTGCAACTGCTTTCTAGAAACAGAGAGCTCATCCCCTTGATTTTACCTTCTTCCTTCTACCTCCCCACCCTCTTCTGTAGCCAGACTAATCTAAAAAGTGTTCTTTTGGTTACATTTCTGTGCTCAAAGCCTTCTGTGGCTCCCCAAGGCCCTCAAAGGAGGGGACGTGGGGAATAGGTCCCATGATGTACAAGCCACTGCATGTCCCATTCTGACCACACCCTGCCCATGACGCCCCAGGTGCCGTTTCATCAGGGAACGAGACCGTGCTGTTAACGACTACCCCAGCCTCTACTACCCCGAGATGTATATCCTGAAAGGCGGCTACAAGGAGTTCTTCCCTCAGCACCCGGTAGCGTGGGTGGGGAAGGCCACAATCTGTGAGGGTTGGCTTGGCCAGGCTGGAGCCATGGGAGGGGGGTGGGAGGATTGGGTCCCTGTCAAACATACCCATTCCACTGCATTGAACCCTCCTATCCTGCCCTAGAACTTCTGTGAACCCCAGGACTACCGGCCCATGAACCATGAGGCCTTCAAGGATGAGCTGAAGACCTTCCGCCTCAAGACTCGCAGCTGGGCTGGGGAGCGGAGCCGGCGGGAGCTCTGTAGCCGGCTGCAGGACCAGTGAGGGCCTGCATCAGTCCTGCTACCTCCCTTGCCTTTCCAGGCCTGAAGCCAGCTGCCCTATGGGCCTGCCAGGCTGAGGGCCTGCTGGAGGCCTCAGGTGCTGTCCATGGGAAGGATGGTGTGGGTGTCCTGCCTGTCTGCCCCAGCCCCGATTCCCTTGTGTCATCCCATCATTTTCCATATCCTGGTGCCCCCCACCCCTGGAAGAGCCCAGTCTGTTGAGTTAGTTAAGTTGGGTTAATACCAGCCTAAAGGCAGTATTTTGTGTCCTCAAGGAGCTTCTTGTTTCCTTGTTAGGGTTAACCCCTCATCTTCCTGTGTCCTGAAAAGCTCCTTTGTGTGTGTGTCAGCGGAGGCTGGGGGAGAGCTATGGTCCCTGAGGATGGGTCAGAGCTAACCTCCTTCCTGGCCTGGGAGTCAGCTCTCTGCCCTGTGTACTTCCCGGGCCAGGACTGCCCCTAACCTCTGTAGGAACCGTGGTATGTCTGCCATGTTGCCCCTTTCTCTTTTCCTCTTTCCTGTCCCACCATACAAGCACCTCCAGCCTGAACAGAAGCTCTTACTCTTTCCTATTTCAGTGTTACCTGTGTGCTTGGTCTGTTTGACTTTATACCCATCTCAGGACATTTCCGTAGACTGTTTAGGTTCCCCTGTCAAATATCAGTTACCCACTCAGTCCCAGTTTTGTTGCCCCAGAAAGGGATGTTATTATCCTTGGGGGCTCCCAGGGCAAGGGCTAAGGCCTGAATCGTGAGCCTGCTGGAAGCCCAGCCCCTACTGCTGTGAACCCTGGGGCCTGACTGGTCAGAACTTGCTGCTGTCTTGTTGCGGATGGATGGAAGGTTGGATGGATGGGTGGATGGCCGTAGATGGCCGTGGATGCACAGTGCCTTGCACACCCAAACCAGGTGGAAGCATTTTGGTGAGCATGACAGCCTGCAGCAGGAATATATGTGTGTCTATTTGTGTGGACAGAAATATTTACACTTAGGGTTTGGATCTATTCAAGAGGAACTATTCAAGTCAGAAGCAGCTAAACCAAGGACTCAGCACCCTCTGGATTCTGAATCTCAAGATGGGGGCAGGGCTGTGCTTGAAGGCCCTGCTGAGTCATCTGTTAGGGCCTTGGTTCAATAAAGCACTGAGCAAGTTGAGAAACCAGCATTGTGTCCTGTGGGACCCTGGGCAAGACCCTAGCACCCTGCCGATGGCAGGATTGGGGTAGGGGACAGGTCAGCAGAGGCTGGAAGAGTTGCTGGAGAGGTGCCCTCATACTCTTGTCCCCTCTTCTTCCAATGTCTTCCATCTCTCGGGTGATGCTCCTGCCAGGACTTTGGATTCAATCCCTCCTTCCCCTCACCTGACCTCCCAAGCACTTCTAGGCTTGCCCTTCCTAAAATTGGCACCGAAAGGCAAGAGTGACCTCATCACTCAAGGATCATTAATGCCTTCCCATTGTCCTCAGGATAAACTTAAAGAACTCCTGGCAGCCAGGCGTAGTGACTCACGCCTGTAATCCCAGCACTTTGGGAGGCTGAGGTGGGCGGATCACAAAGTCATGAGTTCGAGACCAGCCTGGCCAATATGGTGAAACCCCATCTCTACTAAAAATACAAAGATTAGCAAGGTGTGGTGGCACGCGCCTGTAGTCCCAGCTACTTGGGAGGCTGAGGCAGAAGAATCTCTTGAACCTGGGAGGCAGAGGTTGCAGTGAGCTGAGATCGTGCCACTGCACTCCAGCCTGGGCAACAGACCGAGATTCCATCTCAAAAAAAAATAACTCCTGGCATGGCCTTTTAAGATTTGGGCCCTTGCCAGCCTCATTCCCTCAAGAAAGTGGGAAAGAGCCAATCTGGGAGCACAGACCAAACCCAGATTTCTGAGGAAATTCTCCCTGAATACCACTGCAGGTGACGCTCCCCCCAGCACCACCCACACAAATGGGACCTGTGCGATGGGAGGGACTCCTTTGCATCTGTGTATATAAGATGCTGTCTTTGTCTGATACAGAGTGCACACATGTCAGGCGTGCTTACCACTTTCTGGGACAGTTCATCTATGTTGTGAAGTAGGTGATGCAATGATTATTCACCCCATTTTGCAGATGGGAAAATGGAGGCTATTTCCTATCAGAACAGAAAAAGGGGACTCCAGATCCCCATGCTGAGTCTAAAGGACACCTGCCCTATCTCTAGCTTGTTCTCCCAAATTTCTTATGCCCAAGAGCTTGGTCTTCACTCCTGGTTCAGAGCCCTCTGCAAGAACACAATAGGTGGGAGTTATTGGGGTGTGGTTTTGGTCTTGGGGCTGGGCTGTGCTCAGGGAGGGAAGGGACCTCAAGGCTTCAGAAGTCCCCCCCACCTAGCAGGCAGCGATAGAAAGGCGAACGTTTATTTAGTGAGAGGATTTGCCCCAGAAAAGGGGAAATAGTTGTGCAGACCCCTGAGAAAGGGAGATGGAGGAGGGGAGAGGATGGGCCCCGGGCACCATCATGCTGGCATGCCTGCTCCACCCTAAGTGCTTAGGGGGTCTTGTGAAGCCACCCTTCCTCCTGGTTTCACAGAGGAAAGCGGCTTCAGAAGCTCAGAGAAGGCACTCATTTGCCCCAGGTCACACAGAAGCAGCCATTTCAGCCTTCCCAGGAGTATCCCATCCCTCCTTACCTCCCACCTTAATCCCAGAACAGCCAGGCAGGTGGGGCTGGGCAGCCTCACTTCTGCTGTGAGCATCCTCTTCCCACTCCGGGATCAGGCCACGTGGTGAGAAGGAAACATGGGCTGAGTGTCTACAATGCCCAGGCCTTGTGCCAAGTGCTGACGTCCTTGGCCACATCTGTTCCCATTGTAACTCACCATCGGAGTCTTAGCTGTAGCCATGGGATACTTAGTATGCTCTAGACACTTTTAGATATAATGTCTCCTAAGCCCACCCAGCAGGTATTCAGCTCCTTTTGCAGGAGAGATGGGGGGATTGGTCAAGCCAGGAGACAGCTCTTCCCTAAGAGAAGGCCCTGGTGCTGACATCTCTGCTGAGGAGGCAGGAGCCTGGGCCTGGGAAAGGGGGTGCTATGGGCTTGCCTCTC
Organism: Macaca thibetana thibetana; assembly: GCF_024542745.1. NCBI lineage: Eukaryota > Metazoa > Chordata > Mammalia > Primates > Cercopithecidae > Macaca > Macaca thibetana. Next base: position 72,527,496 of record NC_065587.1, read on the forward strand.
AGTTTCTGACTCGGGACCCCCTCTGCCCTGGAAAGTTCAGGGAGATAGGGGCAGGGGTGTCTTGTCTCCCTTCCCCCTCAGCAAGAGAAGCTATAACTTTCTTCCTGGATGTGCTAAAGGGAAGTGGATCAGGCAGGAAGGCAGTTTAAAATCCCAGGCTGCCAGCCAGCTTTAAAAGTTGTTTAGCTTTGGCCCGGGTGGGGCAGGAATTCCAGCCTGCAGGAGTTCCGAGCAGCCACGTGCTGCCAGCTCACATGGTTAGAGAGCTGCATGGGGCTGGCATAAGCACAGACAGCCAGTGGGGGGAACAGTGGTGTCTGGAGGGAATGGGGAAGAATCTTCATCCACTTCAATGTCTGAATTGTTCACCTGGTAACTTTTGCCATGACAATTTTACAAATTAAGGTTTTCTTTTAAAATTGAGGAATAATCGACATTTCATCAAGGGCACAGATCTTCAGCATGGAGCATAGACCCAAAGGACCACCACGAAGCTCATTATGTAGGACATTTCCATCAATTCGGGAGGCTCCCTCCCAGTTACCCTCACTCCAGAGGTAACTACTATTTTGACCTCTGTCAGTAATTTAGTTTTATCTGTTCACGAGCTTCCTATAAATGAAATTATACAGTGAGTACTTGTTTGTCTGGCTTCTTTCACCCAGCACAATGATTTTGAGATTCATTATTTTGTCCTGTATAGCAGGAGTCTGTTTCTTCTTCATTGCTGCATTTCTTCTTCATTGCTGCATTCATTATTTTGTCCTGTATAGCAGGAGTGTGTTTCTTCTTCATTGCTTCATTGATGAATATACCCCTACTCTCTCTCTCTCTCTCTCTTTTTTTTTTTGAGATGGAGTTTCACTCTTGTTGCCCAGGCTGGAGTGCAACGGCATGATCTCAACTCACTGCAACCTCCGCCTCCCAGGTTCAAGCGATTCTCCTGCCTCAGCCTCCTGATTAGCTGGGATTACAGGCCCCTGCCACCACACCCAGCTAATTTTTTTATTTTTATTTTTATTTTTTATTTTTTTTTGAGACAGAGTCTCACACTGTCACCCGGGCTGGAGTGCAATGGCATGATCTTGGCTCACTGCAACCTCTGACTCCCGGGTTCAAGCGATTCTCCTGCCTCAGCCTCCCAAGTAGCTGAGATTACAGGTGCCTGCCACCACACCCAGCTAATTTTTTGTATTTTTACTAGAGATGGGGTTTCACAATGTTGGCCAGGCTGGTCTTGAACTCCTGACCTCATGATCCACTCACCTTGGCCACCCAAAGTGTTGGGATTACAGGTGTGAGTCACTGTGCCTGCTCTCTTTCTCTTATCTTTTAAAAAATACTTATTTATGGCCGGGCATGGTGGCTCCTCCCAGCACTTTGGGAGGCCAAGGCAGGCAGATCACCTAAAGTCAGGAGTTCGAGACCAGCCTGACCAACATGGTGAATCCCTGTCTCTATTATACACACACACACACACACACACACACACACAAAATTTATTTACTTATTGTTATTTCTTTTGAGATAAGGTCTTGCTCTATTGCCTAGGCTGGAGTGTGGTGATGCGATGTCAGCTCACTGCAACCTCTACCTTCCAGGCTGAAGCGATCCTCCTACCTCAGCCTCCCCAGGACCTAGGACTATCAGTGCATGCCACCACAGCTAATATTTTTTGTATTTTTTAATAAAGATGAGGTTTCACCATGTTGCCCAGGCTGATTTTTTTTAATTTTATTTTATTTTCTCTTTCTTTTTTCTTTTTTTTTGAGACAAGGTCTCATTTTGTTGCTGAGGCTAGGGTGCGGTGGCACAAACGTGGCTCACTGCAGCCTTGACATTCTGGGCTCAAGTGATCCTCCCATCTTGGCCTCACGAGTAGCTGGGACCACAGGTGCGTGCCACCACACTCAACTAATTTTCCTTTTTTTGTAGAGACAGGATCTTGCCGTGTTGTCCAGGCTGTACTTGAATTCCTGAGCTCAAGCAATCCTCCTGCCATGGCCTCCCAAAGTGCTGGGATTACAGGCATGAGCCACCGCTCCTGGCTTGTTTCAAAATTAAAATGAAAAACTTACATGCGTAAAATTAAGTCTTCCTTTTTTTTTTTTTTTTTTTTTTGAGACACAGTCTCACTCTGTCACCCAGGCTGGAGTGCAGTGGCCGGATCTCAGCTCACTGCAAGCTCCACCTTCTGGGTTTACGCCATTCTCCTGCCTCAGCCTCCCAAGTAGCTGGGACTACAGGCACCCACCACCTCGCCCGGCTAGTTTTTTGTATTTTTTAGTAGAGATAGGGTTTCACCGTGTTAGCCAGGATGGTCTCGATCTCCTGAGCTCGTGATCCGCCCGTCTCGGCCTCCCAAAGTGCTGGGATTACAGGCTTGAGCCACTGCGCCTGGCCAAGTCTTCCTTTTTTTTAGCATATGTGCTGCCAAAGTTAGTGCTAAAATTTCCCCTTTTGCGTGTACAGTTCTGTGAGTTTTGACAAATATATACAGTTGTGTAACCCCCACTACAATTGTGATACAGAATATATTCATCCTACCCTTGATGTATTATTTGGGCCTGTTACGAACTGTGCTGGAAATATACCCAGGAGTGGAGTGCTGGGTTACTGTGTGTACATTTAACTTTAGTATTTTCCACACAGTTGTCCAAGGTCCTTGCACCAACTTACCTTCCTACCTACCAGAGTTCTAGTGTTCCACAGTCTAGATAAAATTGGTAGATGTTGCTGGGCATGGTGGCTCACGACTATAATCCCAGCACTTTGGGAGGCCAAGGTGGGCAGATCACGAGGTCAGGAGATCGAGACCATCCTGGCTAACACAGTGAAAACCCACCTCTACTGAAAATACACACACAAAAAAATTAGCCAGGCGTGGTGGTGGGCGCCTGTAGTCCCAACTACTTGGACCCAGGAGGCGGAGCTTGCAGTGAGCTGAGATTGCGCCACTGCACTCTAGCCCGAGACACAGAGCGAGACTCGGTCTCAAAAAAAAAAAAAAAAAAAAAAAAAAAAATTGGTAAATGTTAATTTCACTCCCTTAACCAGAAAATGTGATTGCTGTATCTAGCAAAGAGATCTGTTAGCTGTCAAGTGCTGAACCCACATATCGGGATGTGGTGGTGGCAGGCATTTGGGCGTCACAGACTCAGCCAGTTTTCTGACTCTCCTATGTTGAAAGATGAGGCTATATTAGTCTTAGTCTTGATTTGTTCTCAAGTCAGATTCTTCAAAAATCAAAGAGCCTCTTTGGAGTTCATTAGCTGTATGTTAATTGCCTTGAGTCCTTCTGCTGACAACAGCCCACAACCATCTAGAAAACTTATGATTTCTACAAAGTCTTGATCCTGGAATGGAGCACACAGCCCTTGGTCTCCCCAGGCCATGATACTGCTGGTGGTGCAGAACGAAGTTTAGACAAGGAGGTGCATGGCCACAAGCAATCTGGAAACGATCAGAGGCCAGTTGCGTAATGATGGAGAAGCCGCTGTTTTGCAGTCACGAAAATCATGCCTGGAGACAGAATGTTCGGGGACGTGAAATTATTCACAATCTATTATTCAAAGAAGACAGTTGATTATGGGACAGAAGGTAAGGAGCATTCCCACCCTCTCCACACAGGAGGAGTCTGTGTGGGTGCCAAGGGGTGCAGCGAGGGTTGCCTCGGCCACACCCAGACCACACTGGCACGCACAACCCTGGGAGGAGTGCCAGGCTCTGAGTCAGCTGGGCCTGGGGCAGCAGGAGGGGAAGGGGCCTCACGTGGCTGGGCCTCCTCTGCCTCGTGGGGCCTCCTGGCTCTCAGCCCTGCAGGCAGTGCGGCTGTTTGAAAGGACAAATCACACATGGCCTAGTTCTCCTGGGGCCCAGCCAAGACTATGTTCTTGAAGGATGGCGGAAGGGAGGGTGCCTCCTGGGTTGGGATTGGGAGCACTGGGGAAGGAGGTCATCCAAGCATAGGGCGGGGAGGGATCTCTCAGGGTTGGGTCATAGAGGATGATCAGGGATGGGGTTGCAGGGATGCTATGGCCTTCCAGAGCTCCAGGGGAAAAGGGCCGAGCCAGCCCTTGGGATGACCATGAGAGGACAGAGGGGAGACAGGGAAACAAAAGGGGAGTAGAAGGCTTCAGTAGAAGATTTCAGTAGAGGCTGAAATCTACTGATATGTACACCTCCAAGGACACATGTCTCACATCAGAATAGTTGCGAATCCCACTGGGCCTCTATTTCCTCATGTGTAAAATGGGAATAATAAAGTTCTTACTTCACAGGGCTGTGGATTGGATCAAATGAGCTGATGTGTGCAAAGCACTCAGAACAGGGCCTGCTGATCGGGTGCAGTGGCTCATGCCTGTAATCCCAGCGCTTTGGGAGGCCAAGCTGAGAGGACCACTTAAAGCCAGGAGTTGGAGACCAGCCTGGGCAACATAGGAAGATTCTGTTTCAAAAAAGAACAAGGGCATCTACAGCAAGTGCCATACAAGAGGCTGCTCTGGCCATTATTGCTTAGGGCCAATGTAGAGATTGACAGGGGATCAGAAAGGTTAAAAGGACATGCCTAGGCCGGGCGCGGTGGCTCAAGCCTGTAATCCCAGCACTTTGGGAGGCCGAGACAGGCGGATCACATCGAGACCATCCTGACTAACATGGTGAAACCCTGTCTCTACTAAAAAATACAAAAAACTAGTCGGGCGAGGTGGCGGGCATCTGTAGTCCCAGCTACTCGGGAGGCTGAGGCAGGAGAATGGCGTAAACCCGGGAGGCAGAGCTTGCAGTGAGCTGAGATCGCGCCACTGCACGCCAGCCTGGGCGACAGAGCGAGACTCCGTCTCAAAAAAAAAAAGGACATGCCTGAAAACATTTAATTAAAGGAGCCAGTCTGAAGGTTTCCTTTTCTTTATGCACATGGACAAGATTCTGGGTGATGGGTAACAGGAGAAAAGCCCAGTCTGGCAGGTCGCAGTGGCTCCCACCTGTAACAGGGAGGCTGAGGCGGGTGGACTGCTTGAGCCCAGGAGTGCAAGACCAGCCTGGGCAACAAAGCAACACCCTGTCTGTACCAAACTGTAATTTAAAAATTAGCTGGGTGTAGCACGTGCCTGTAGTCCCAGCTACTTGGGAGGCTGAGGTGGGAGGATCACTGGAGCCCAGGAGTTCAGGCTGCTGAGCTAGGATTGCACCACTTTGCTTGCTCCAGGCTGGGCAATAGAGCAAGACCCTGTCTGTAGGCTGGGCGTGGTGGCTCACACCTGTAATCCCAGCACTTTGGGAGGCTGAGGCGGGCAGATCACGAGGTCAGGAGATCAAGACCATCCTGGCTAACACAGTGAAACCCCATCTCTACTAAAAATACAAAAAAATTAGCCAGGCATGGTGGCAGGCACCTGTAGTCCCAGCTACTCGGGAGGCTGAGGCAGGAGAATGGCAAATGGCGTGAACCCGGCAGGCAGAGCTTGCAGTGAGCCAAGATTGCGCCACTGCACTCCAGCCTGGGCGACAGAGCGAGACTCCATCTAAAAAAAAAAAAAAAGACCCTGTCTGTAACAAAATAAGCAAAGCTCAGCTGTGGTGTGTAGGAAGCAGCAGCCTATGCAGCAGTACAGGTAGCAGTTAGGAAGCTGCAGAAGGGGTTTGGTGGAGACAGAAGATGGGGGAGCTGTAGGAGTGCCCAATGGGAGGCTCCCCACACAGAGTGCTGCCGTGTCTGAGAGGGTCCAGGGAGGTAGAGTAAAGGAAGGGACAGAGATTGCCCGACTTTGGCCTCCTTTATTCTGGGGCAGCCATAATCCACCCAATTTCAGTCCACCTTGATCTGCAGAAAAGCATATTCCCTTTTCTTAGTTTCCTGCTTTGATATTTGAGAAATGACTAAACACTCTTATCAGGGAGGCATTAAGAAATCCACCTTTGGCTGGGCATAGTGACTCATGCCTATAATCCCAGCACTTTGGGAGACCAAGGCGGACAGATCCCTTTAGCTCAGGAGACCAGCCTGAGCAACATGGTGAAACCCCATCTCTACAAAAAATACAAAAATTAGCCAGACGTAGTGGCATGTGCCTGTGATCCCAACTATTCTAAAGGCTGAGGTGCAAAGTTGGCTGAAGCCCAGGAGGCAGAGGTTGCAGTGAGCCAAAATCATGCCATTGCACTCCAGCCTGGGTGACAGAGCAAGACCCTGTCTCAAAAAAAGAAAAAAAAAAAATCCACTGCCTGGAACTAGCAGATTCTACCTAACTGCTCTCCCCACATCCAGAAATAGGTGGTTGCTGGTCTAGCTTGAGGTCTCAGTTTCTGTAAAGATCATCAATGTGGCTGGGCATGGTGGTAAGTGCCTATAGTCCCAGCTACTGGAGAAACTGAGGTGGGAGGATAGCTTGAGCCTAGGTGTTGAAAGCCGTAGGAAGCTATCATCGTGTTTGTGAATAGCCACTACACTCCACCTTGGGCAACATAATGAGACTCCATCCCGAAAAAAAAAAAAAAAAAAATTCACATCAATGAGTTTCCAGCTGGGCACCAGCGGAGCTCCAAAAGGCAAGCCCTGGCTGGGCATGGTGGCTCACACACCTGTAATCCCAGCACTTTCGGAGGCCAAGGCTGAAGGATTACTTGGGGTCAGGAGTTTGAGACCAGCCTGGGTAACACAGTGAGACCTTGTCTCTATAAAAAATTTTTGGCCGGGCGTGGTGGCTCAAGCCTGTAATCCCAGCACTTTGGGAGGCCGAGACGGGCGGATCACGAGGTCAGGAGATCGAGACCATCCTGGCTAACACGGTGAAACCCCGTCTCTACTAAAAAAAATACAAAAACTAGCTGGGCGAGGTGGCGGGCGCCTGTAGTCCCAGCTACTCGGGAGGCTGAGGCAGGAGAATGGCGTAAACCCGGGAGGCAGAGCTTGCAGTGAGCTGAGATCGCGCCACTGCACGCCAGCCTGGGCGACAGAGCGAGACTCCGTCTCAAAAAAAAAAAAAAAAAAAAAAAAAAAAAAAAATTTTAAATATTAGCCAGGTGCAGTGGGGTGCAACTGTAGTCCCGGCTACTAAGGAGGCTGAGGCAGGAGGACTGCTTGAGTCCAAGAAGTTGAGGCTGCAGTGAGCTGAGACTGCGCCATTGCACTCCAGCCTAGGGGTCAGAAAGAGACCCTGCCTCAAAAAACAAACAAATAAAAAGGCAAGCCAGGCTGCCTCTATTGTGGGGGCAGGCCCCACCCTATGTGGATAGAAAGTGGAAGGCAGGCGGGTGGGAAGGTGGGAAAGGGGCCAATGTGAGGGGGCAGGGAGTGGCTGTGGGCAACCCCCTAACTTGGAGGACCACTGAGAAAAGCAGGGTTGGTGGGGTGTGGTGATGGGCGCCTTTCCCCACAGTCAGAGGGAGGGGAAGGGAAAGAACGAGGGAGGCGTGGCCCCTCTAGGTAGGTGGGCAACCAGCCACCTGTTGCCTTCAAGCTCTTTTTTTTTTTTTTGTAGTGCTTTATTTTACTTTTCTTTCTTTTCACTTTCTCTGTCACACACAAACACACAATCCCACATCTCCACCCACTGGGTGCCCACCTCTGCCACAAGCCCTGGGCTAACCCCTGTGAAAGCCTCACACACGGCTGGGCACGGTGGCTCACGCCTGTAATCCCAGCACTTTGGGAGGCCAAGGCAGGTGGATCACTTGAGATGAGGAGTTCGAGACCAGCCTGGCCAACATGGTGAAACCCTGTCTGTACTAAAATTATAAAAATTAGCTGGGCGTGGTGGTAGGTGCCTGTAATCCCAGCTACTCAGGAGGCTGAGGCAGGAGAATCGCTTGAACCTGGGAGATAGAGGTTGCAGTGAGCCAAGATCACACCAGTGCACTCCAGCTTGGGTGAAGAGCAAGACTGTCTAAAAAAATAATATAAAAAAGCGTCACACACATGAACATGCACACATGGCCGCAACACACTCAGACTCTTCTGTTTCGTCTTCAGGGCTGGCAACCACAGGATGTCCTGCTGGTTCCCCCTGCCCTCTGAGCTGCCCCACCTGTTTTTCTGGTGCTGATCAAGTCCTCTCTGATACCTTCCCATGTCTGCTGCTGGATTAATGGTTGTCAACATTTATTGACGTATTGAGTGCCAACTAGGTGCCAGGCTCCACCCTGTCCACTTCATATGCTGCATTAATTAGGAGTGCATTAAGTTGCATGTAACAGAAACCCCACTGAGCAGTTTAACCACATAAATGTCTGTACACCTCACTCAACAAGTAGACTCTGCAGCATCTCCGGGGCCGAGGCTCCTTCCTGCCTCACTGTTCTCAGCACACAGCTTTTGGTCCTAGGGCCACAAGAAGTCAGAGAATGGCACTGAGTCTGCCTCCCTTATTTGGAAAACAATGGCTTTCCTGAGGCCTCACCTAGGTGGCTCCTACAGTGCCCCACTGGCTGGGGAGGATGCAGAGGCATTTCTGATTGGACCCATGTCCTCTAAATAAAGGAGGGCCAGGGTACCCTGAGTCCAGGAAGGCTGGCTTCTTTTCACCCTTTGTATTTGCTCTGATCTAGTCCTTATATCCAGAATGCCTTTCCTGCAAGCTGCAGCTACTGAATTCCTACCTCTCTAGAAAGCCCAGTTCAGATGCTCCCTCCTCTGCACAGTCTTCCCAGATTGCTCCTCCAGAGTCCTCCCCACTTCTGAATCTGTTGGTCATCTTGACTCCTACCTGCCTCGGCCATTGCATCTGTCTGCACAGAGCCTGATGGGAACTCTAAGCACCCAGAGGATTTTCCCAGCAGAATGAGTGGATGAGCACACGAATGAATGGTGCATTCTCGCTTTTAGGCAATCTCCATCCTTTGCAATCTTGTTCAAGTCCTCCCCGCACCTACAGTCCTCCCCCAACCTCTCTTACTTCCATGGTGGCTGCTCCACGGACCAGAGCTCATGTCCCTGATGCCTTCCACTTGGCACTGTGCTGTGTGACACTGGCCACATCAGGGAGCATCTCTGAGCTCACTTAGTTATCTGTCAAATGAAAGGCTATGCTCTAAATTTCTTCTCATGCTAAAAACCTCAACCCTGCTGGAATTCAAGCCTTGGGGCAGGGGAAGGATTCTATCACATTCTTATCTTCCAGTTTAAAGGCAGACTTCAAAGTAATACCATTTTAGTGGGATTGTCACAGCCATTATTAAAGTTTTTATTGAATTTAATATATAGAAAAGTGCATATATCTTAAGTGTCCAGCTTGGTTAATACTTACAAAGAGAATATACCCATGTAATCACCACCCAGATCAAGACTCAGAATGTGACCATCTCCTAAAGCTCCATGCCTCTCCAGTCACTGCCTCCCCAGGATAACTACCATTCTGACTTTAACAGTGCAGCATGGCTTGCCTAGATTTGGGCCTTTATGTTAATGGAATCACATGGCATGTACACTTCTGTGACTGGCTTCTTTCACCGAACATTGTGTCTGTGAGAGTCACTCATGTTGTGTATTATTAGTTGTTCTTTTCCATTGCCCTATACTATTCCACTGTACGAGTATACCACAATTTATCCATCATTCCATAACTTATGGATATTTGAGTATTTTCCACTTTGGGACAATTAAGAGTAAAGATACTGGCCGGGCATGGTGGCTCATGCCTGTAATCCCAGCACTTTGGGAGGCCAAGGCGGGCAGATCACGAGGCCAGGAGTTCGAGACCGGCCTGGCCAACATGGCGAAACCCCGTCTCTATTGAAAATACAAAAATTAGCCGGGTGTGGTGGCGGGCACCTGTAACCCCAGCTACTCAGGAGGCTAAGGCAGAAGAATCACTTGAATCTGGGAGGCGGCGGTTGCAGTGAGCCAAGATCGTGCCACTGCACTACAACCTGGGCAACAAGAGCAAGACTCCATCTCAAAAAAAAAAAAAAAAAGAGTAAAGATACTATGAATATTCAGGCCGGGTGCGGTGGCTCACGCCTGTAATCCCAGCACTTTGGGAGGCCGAGGTGGGCGGATCACCAGGTCAGGAGATTGAGACCATCCTGACTAACACGGTGAAACCCTGTCTCTGCTAAAAATACAAAAAAATTAGCTAGGCGTGGTGGTGGGCGCCTGTAGTCCCAGCTACTCAGGAGGCTGAGACAGGAGAATGGTGTGAACCCAGGAGGCGGAGCTTGCCGTGAGCCGAGATCACGCCACTGCACTCCAGCCTGGGTGATGAGCAAGACTCCATCTCAAAAAAAAAGAAAAGAGTGGTGCAGCTGGGTCATGGAGCAGTGAGGTCACCATCAGTAGCCACTGATGGGCTTGCTGTTTTAGATGATGTCTGAGCTAGCAGGCATAGACATTCCCACTGTACCCAGAACAGACTCTCAGAAGCATGGGTTGGACCCAGGAGAGCCCAGCGGCTAAGGAAAAGGGATCTCCCAGGGCACACCCACAAGCACCCTCCAGCAAAACCATCAAGTGAAACCCCCACTCCCGCCAGGCTGAGGAAGCCCTCCATGCCACCACCTCCATCTGGGTCTCCCATTGTCCTCTGGAGTACTAGCTCAAGCCAGCCTCTCACAGCTGTCTCCTCCACACACCTCACGAGGCCAGCCCTCTAGTGGTGAGAAACTTGGTGTTGACTCACTGCCTAAGGAGTGGACAGAGGCTGGGAAACTGTGTTCCAGATGCCAGGTGGCCCCCAGCAACCAGAGCCCTCTCCTTGCTAGCTTTCTGCTGTAATCAGCTGGCAGACACAAGCCCTGGCTGAGAGCGATAAGGACTGGGGACCAGGAGCTGTGCCAACATCACTCCCCAGCTTTGTAGCTGAGGCCCCACAGTCTCTGGGCTTGCCGCAACACCCACACACATATTTATGTGTTGTCACAGGCTTTGGCCAGGCCCTGGCCACCTGCAGCTTCCCTTCGGCCACCTCCTAACCTACCCTGGCTCCTATGGCTGAAGGGGCCCAGAGTGCACTTTCTCAGGGGGTGCTGCTCTAGGATCCCTGCCTGGGCCACCCTGCCCTGTTCTCCTTTCTTGTCAGCAAAGAGCTCGTTCAAGTTGGCTCCAGTCCTGCATTGTGCATGGCCCTGGGGAGCGAAGATGGAAGCCATCAGCAGTACTGGTGAGACCTTCACATGGGTGCACAGGCCGCAGTTGAATGCCAATGGGCAGCCTGAGCAGGAAGCCTTCCTCCCATTTGGTCTGAGTATATATCTGCAAGGGCAATTAAAAGGACAGGAAAGGCCAGGCACTGAGACTCATGCCTGTAATCCTAACACTTTGTGGGGGAGAAGCAGGAGGATCACTTGAGCCTAGGAGTTCGAGACCAGCCTGGGCAATACAGTGAGACCCTATCTCTACAAAAAAATTTAAATTAGCTGGGTGTGTTGCCTGCCTGTAGTCCCAGCTACTTGGTGGGCTGAGGCAGGAGCACTGCTGGTGGGAAGGGGCAGGGAGGCTGCAAAAAAAAAAAAAAAAAAAGAAAGAAAGAAAAAAAAAGACAAAAAGCCAGGAAAGGGAATTCTAGGCTGGGGGAACAGTCAGTGGGGGAGGCTCCGAGGCACATCTGGGGGACAAGGCTGAAGCCATTCACATGCCAAGAGATAAAGGAGGTGCACCTTCATGGTCGCTGTGGGAGTGGGTGGTGGTGGTGGTGGTGGCTGGAGGAACATGCAAGTCAGTCAGCGAGGCCCAGGCAGGCCTTGTGGGGCCCCCTAACACCAACAGGCCAAGCCTCCAAGTTGGGGCTTTTACCCCATTGTAAGGCTCTACAGGTTAGTGCCAGAGTGCCCCTTTCAGGTTTAAGATATAAACCTCTTCCCTGTTGTTTTGATGGCCTCCAGTCAAGAAGGGGGCTTGCTGATCAGCCCTACTAAGCGTTCGCCCTGGGTGACACTCTACAAAGTTTCACTGGGGCCCAATAAAATTGACAGATCTGCCAGAGAAACAGTGAGAGTTCGGAAGCAGCGTTCGAATCGTTCTGCGCCGAACCGAGTGCCAGCATTAACCCGCTGCAGGAACCCATACATTCAGAATCCGCGCAAAATACACATATTTGTATTAAAAATCCGCGCAAAATACACATGTACCTAAATATACATATTTACCTCCAAAGTCATAATTTCCGGGGGTACAGCCCAGGAATGTACATTTGAACTGATGCCTCAGTAATTCTCACGCATGTTGGCCAGGTAAGAACTCAGACGCAGCCCGTAGCTGTGCGGCTCGGCCTAGGTCCACCCGCCGCCCGCCCCCGAGCCTCCTAAGGCCGCAGGCCACGCGCCCCTCCCTCCGGGGACAACCAGGCCCCGGCCTTTTCCGCGGACTCCGCGCTCCGGGCCGCAGCGCCCCCTCGCGGTCGCCGGGGTCGGCAGCCTGGGGCTCGGCTGGTCTAGGGCTTCGAGCGGGAACGCTTTGAGCCCGCAACAGGAGTGACGAGCATGGTTTCTGCCGGCAGCTTGGGGAAAGAGGGTTTCTGTCCCTCTGCGAGGCCAGCCCACTCCGAGGGTCCAAGCATCGGAAGATGCAGCCGGCACCTGGCTCCCACAGCACCGCCCTGGACGTGAGCGCTCCGCCCAACCCGATGGCGTCAGCTGGCGGGCGCGCCCGCGACCGACGTGCGCAGGCGCCTACAGGCCGCGCAGCCGCCATTGCTCTCCTGCCACCGAAGGGAGTGCTTGTTGGCAGTCCGCGGGCCCGGAAGGAAGGGTGAGGCGACGCCTCGACGACAGCGGACCGGAGCTGCAGGGGCAACACACTCAGGGCGGGGTGCCCCATTTAGGCCTGGCTGACCGGAATAAGAAACTACAACCCCCGAAGTGCATTGCGCCGCAGGGTTACGGAGGCAGTGTCGTAAGCTATCTTGACCGCTACCATTTCTCTGGTAGAAGGGGGGACGCGGCGGCGCGGAGTGATGACGCGCTCTTCCTGCGGCTGGAGGGTCGCGGAGGTCAGCGTCCAGGTGCTGGGCTCCGGTTGTCGAAGTGCCTTTGCGAACCTGCTCTTTGACTAGTTTAAACTGACGGTCTATTTAGCCTTAGTTACAGATACCCACTGACTGTACCTGCCGTCTTTCAACTCCCGGGCCGGCCACTGAGCCAGCCAGATAACCATTACTATTATTTAGTTTTTATTTTGAGACAGTTTCAAGTAACTCCTGTATGCACTTTGATGAGATTCACGAGTTGTAACCTCTTTTACCGTATTTACCTTATGATTTCCTCTGTTTTTCTCTCTGCCTTTTTTCTTCCCTGGACCATGTGAGTTAGTTGCAGATATGAAATCCCGTTGCCTCCATATTTAGAGGCACATCCGTGTTTGTTTTCTAAAAACAAGGACAAGCGCCTGCATTCAAAATCGGGTAACATTGATCAAGACTTTTTCTGACCCATAGGCCATATTTAAATGTTTTTAAATGTTTTTATTAGTGTCCTAATAATGCCCTTTATGGAAATTATCCTTTTATTTTTCTTTTCTTTTTTTTTTTTTTTGAGACAGTCTCGCTCTGTCGCCCAGGCTGAAGTGCAGTGGTGCGATCTCGGCTCACTGCAGCCTCCCCTCCCGGGTTCAAGCGGTTCTCTGGCTTCAGCCTCTCAAGTAGCTGGGGTTACAACTATGCGCCACCATGCCTGGCTAGTTTATTTTTAGTAGAGATGGGCAGGCTGGTCTCAGACACCTGACCTCAAGTGATCCGCCCACCTAGGCCTCCCAAGATGCTGGGATTACAGGCGTGAGTCACCACACCTGGCCCAAATTACCCTTTTCTTGGTTCAGGACCCGATCCAGGAGCACACGTTGCATTCAGCTATATGGTCTCTTCAGTTTCCTTCAGTCTGGCGCAGCTTCTCAGGTTTTCCATGACCTCATGACCTTGACGCTTTTGAAGATTCCTGTTGTTTTGTAGAACTAGGTTTAGGGTTGTCTGAGGTTTTTGTTTGTTTGTTTTTTCAGTTTATGCCTATTCTGCTTGTGTATGTCTGAGGTGTTTTTTTTTTTTTTTTTTTTTTTGAGACGGAATCTCGCTCTGTCGCCCAGGCTGGAGTGCAGTGGCCGGATCTCAGCTCACTGCAAGCTCCGCCTCCCGGGTTGACGCCATTCTCCTGCCTCAGCCTCCCGAGTAGCTGGGACTACAGGCGCCCGCCACCTCGCCCGGCTAGTTTTTTGTATTTTTTAGTAGAGACGGGGTTTCACCGTGTTAGCCAGGATGGTCTCGATCTCCTGACCTCGTGATCCGCCCGTCTCGGCCCCCCAAAGTGCTGGGATTACAGGCTTGAGCCACTGCGCCCGGCCTTTTTTTTTTTTTAACCACTGGATTCTGTTACGTGATACTGTTCAGATGCTGTTGTTCAAAGTGTCCAGCCTCACCAGCCTCTGGATACACTCCCAGACACTGCCAGGTCAGTCCCTTCCTATGGTTGCCTCTCCTGCTGGTGTTCACTCTCACCTTACCAAGGTCTCTGGCTTCATTGTAGCACCCACCCTGGAGCCATGGTCCACGCCTTCCTCATTCACACCTTGAGAGCCCCGAATACTGAGGACACGGGACTGTGCCGAGTGCTCTACTCCTGCGTCTTCGGTGCTGAGAAGTCGCCTGATGACCCACGGCCGCATGGTGCCGAAAGGGACAGGCTTCTCCGGAAGGAACAGATTTTAGCTGTGGCCAGGTAACCACACAGCCCAGCCCCAGGCCTTCATTGAACACGTGCCTGAGTGTAATAGGTATTCTCAGGGAGTGGGGACGCAGATAAATAGGAGGACTAAGAAGCAGAGAGGAAGTTTTAGAGTGGCATTTCCCAGGGAATCTTCCACAGCTTTTCATAAGTGTTATGTGAAAACAGTTAAATAAATAATTCTGTTATCATCATTATTAGTATAATTAGCATTTGTTCAGCCTGTAAGTGCTAAGCATTTATATTCTGAGTATCTTATGTGTATTAACTCATTTAACCCTCATAATAGTCTTTCGAGATAAGTATAGTTATTATCTCCACCTTACAGATGAGTAAACTGAGGTACAAAGTGTTTAAGGAATTTAACCTGTCCAAGGTTACACAGCCAGAAAGTAGCAGAACTAACATTTGAGAGTAGGCCGGGTGCGGTGGCTTATGCCTATAATCCCAGCACTTTGGGAGGCTGAGGTGGGCGGATCACCTGAGGTCAGGAGTTCGAGACCAGCCTGACTAACATGGAGAAACCCTATATCTACTAAAAATACAAAATTAGCTGGGCGTGGTGGCGCATGCCTATAATTTCAGCTACTTGGGAAGGCTGAGGTAGGAGAATCACTTGAACCCTGGAGGAGGAGGTTGCGGTGAGCCAAGATTGTGCCATTGCACTCCAGCCTGGGCGACAAGAGTGAAACTCGGTGTCAAAAAAAAAAAAAAAAGATTTGAGAGTAGGTAAGCAGACGGTACAGATTTTGTTTTGTTTTGTTTTTTTGAGACGGAGTCTCGCTCTGTCGCCCAGGCTGGAGTGCAGTGGCCGGATCTCAGCTCACTGCAAGCTCCACCTCCTGGGTTTACGCCATTCTCCTGCCTCAGCCTCCCAAGTAGCTGGGACTACAGGCGCCCGCCACCTCGCCCGGCTAGTTTTTTTTTTTTTGTATTTTTTTTAGTAGAGATGGGGTTTCACCGTGTTAGCCAGGATGGTCTCGATCTCCTGACCTCGTGATCCGCCCGTCTCGGCCTCTCAAAGTGCTGGGATTACAGGCTTGAGCCACCGTGCCCGGCCTTGTTTTTTGTTTTTTTTGAGATGGAGTCTCGCTCTGTCACCTAGGCTGACTGAGTCTCGCTCTGTTGCCCAGGCTGGAGTGCAGTGGCGTGATCTTGGCTCACTGCAAGCTCCACCTCCCGGGTTCACGCCATTCTCCTGCTTCAGCGTCCCGAGTAGCTGGGACTACAGGTGCCCACCACCACGCCCAGCTAATTTTCTGTATTTTTAGTAGGGACGGGATTTCACCATGTTAGCCAGGATGGTCTTGATCTCCTGACCTCGTGATCCGCCCGCCTTGGCCTCCAAAAGTGCTGGGATTACAGGCATGAGCTACCGCGCCCGGCCAACAGTTTAAACATGCTTTTCAGTGCAGTACTTAACAGGGCCTTTAGTATGCCTGTAGACTTTATGAATCTCTTTTTTTTTTTTTGGCGACGGAGTCTTGCTCTGTCGCCCAGGCTGGAGTGTGGTGGCAGTTTGGGCTCACTGCAACCTCCACCTCCCAGGTTCAAGCAACTCTCTTGCCTCAGCCTCCCAAATAGCTGGGATTACAGACATCTGCCACCACGCCCGGCTAATTTTTGTATTTTTAGTAGAGATGGGGTTTCACCATTTTGGCCAGGCTGGTCCTGAACTCCTGACCTTGTGATCCACCCACCTTGGCCTCCCAAAGTGCTGGGATTACAGGCGTGAGCCACTGCGTCCAGCCCCTACTTTATGAATCTCTAAGGAAGAGAGAGGGTGTGGTACATGAGGACTCCAGAAAGCCAGGGATCCAGATCACAGTTTGGAATACACTGTTCCAGACTAGGGTGGCTAGCCTTGGCTCTTCCCTCTCAGACCTAGCCAGAGCTGGCAGGTGCTAGAGCCTCCTGGACCTCTGCATTCTGGGTGGGGTGGCACCACTCTGGGGCAACCGTCTGCCAACTCCTGCCTTCCCCTTGTTCTTCTCATTCTCCTTCCCCTCCCTGTAGCTCAGAAAACCAAATACATGCCTTTGAAACCAGCCTGTGCATGGCTCAGACTGGAAGGTAATTCAGGAAAGATCAAAGGGAGCGTCTAAGAAGCCTTGTTGGTCCAAAGGAAGGTCTTTCTTTCATACTTGGAGAGGGTTGCAGAATAGGGTGGAGATTGGACAGCCCATGTTGGGCAATGGCGTTTATTTTCTTTCTTTTTTTTTTTTTTTTTTTTAATTTATTTTTTAAAATTTATTTATTTTTTATTATTATTATACTTTAAGTTCTAGGGTACATGTGCATAACGTGCAGGTTTGTTACATATGTATACTTGAGCCATGTTGGTGTGCTGCACCCATCAACTCGTCAGCACCCATCAACTCGTCATTTACATCAGGTATAACTCCCAATGCAATCCCTCCCCCCTCCCCCCATGGCGTTTATTTTCTGCCTCATCCCTTTCCTTTATGTGGAGAAGGCCTCTGTGAAGCAGGTGAGGGCAGGATCTTCTTCCTCTGGTGCCCTTTTTCAGCCCAAGGAGCTGGGTTGAAAACCTGCCCTCTTGGCCACATGGAATAAAGTGGTTCAGGACCTGGAAGCTCACACTTCCTGATTCTGTGGCCCTGGGCAGATCACTTAGTCTCTGTAGTCCTCAGTTTTCTCACTTGAGATATGGGGATCATGAGGATGACAAAGTTGGTGTGTGAGCCCACCATCCTGACCTGCCCACTCTCTCCAGGCAGGTGGAGTCAATGTGCCGGCTGCAGCAGCAGGCGTCCGGCCGGCCCCCCATGGACCTGCAGCCGCAGTCCTCAGATGAGCAAGTGCCGCTGCATGAGGCCCCACGTGGGGCTTTCCGCCTGGCGGCAGAGAACCCTTTCCAGGAGCCACGGACGGTGGTGTGGCTGGGCGTGCTCTCATTAGGCTTTGCCCTGGTGCTGGACGCCCACGAGAACCTGCTGCTGGCTGAGGGCACCCTCCGGCTGCTGGCACGCCTCCTCCTTGACCACCTCCGGCTGCTGGCGCCCGGTACCAACCTCCTGCTGCGGGCTGACCGCATTGAGGGCATCCTCACCCGCTTTCTGCCCCATGGTCAGCTGCTTTTCCTCAATGACCAGTTTGTCCAAGGCCTGGAGAAGGAACTCAGTGCTGCTTGGCCCCGCTGATTCCTCTTTGGGATGGTGCTTCTGAGGGCAAGCAGAGGGTGGACACACAGCCAGATGAAGCTTGGCATCTACTGCCTGCTCCTAGTTCTGATGTACTGCTGTACCAGGACAAGTGGGCGACACAAGCCTGCAGAAAGGGGGCAGAGGGTGGAGGAGGTCCTGCCTATCCTCAGGTTAGTGGAACCACAGAATATCCTGAGCCTAGAGCTGCTGTGTAACTTAGACCATTGCAGTGCGGCAGCCACGCTTGTCCTTGACCCCACCTTCCTCCATCCCTGCCAGCCCTAGTGCTAGGGTAAGGAGCTGACTGGAACTCAGCCCACTCTTTTCCTTCCAAACCCACAGTCCAGGCCGGGCGTGGTGGCTCACGCCTGTAATCCCAGCACTTTGGGAGGCCGAGGTGGGTGGATCACCTCAGGTCGGGAGTTTGAGACCAGCCTGGCCAACATAGTGAAACCCTGTCTCCACTAAAAATACAAAAATTAGCTTGGTGTATGGCACCCACCTGTAATCCCAGCTACTCAGGAGGGTGAGACACGAGAATCACTTGAACCTGGGAGGCAGAGGTTGCAGTGAGCTGAGAGTGTGCCACTTCACTCCAGCCTGGGCAACAGAGTGAGACTCCGTCTCAAAAAAAAAAAAAAAAAAAACCAACCCACAATCATTGAAAGACAAGGGGCCTCAGACTCCCCTGAGAGTGGAGGAGCTGTGCCTGCATGCTGGCAGGCCCCAGCCCCTGGCTTTGTGCCCACTTAGGCACTATTATCAACAAGGTCCTGCTCAGTGTCTGGCCCCCAAAGAGTTCAGAAATGCGTCTGTCAATCAGCAGCAGGATTCTGCAGCTCCTTTTATGCCAATCCCATGCCCACCAGGCAGGCTCTAGATAAAATCATCACAGCCTTCCCTCATCTGCAGGGAGAGAAGGTGCTGTCAGGTGAATGTGAGCAGTCTAGCCTGGATGATGTATTTCTCATTTTGAATTAAAAGCACTGGCTGTGTGATTTCGCTCTCTCTTTGTGAGTTTGATGCATGCATCCTGCTCCTACGAGTGAGTGCCTCTCTGGATGGCCCCCAAGCTGGGCGTCTGAGCCTTCATAGTCAAGGATCCCCCAAGGAGGCTTCTTGGGAGGCCTCCATCTCTCATCCCCACCTCACCTCTGTCTCCTTAGGGGCTTCCTTTAGATGGTGGCACACACTTTCTCCACCAAAGTATATATCACAAGTGGCAGGTGGCTGTGGCAGAGCCACCTGAGAAGCAGCGCCTGAGCCAAGAATTGGTGCGAGTGGTTTATGTGGGGCGGGCGGTGATCCCGGGAAGCAGGAAGGGGAGACAGTCCTTGTGAATGCTTGTCAAGCCTATTGGGACTGTGGTAGGGAGCTGAGTGCCCCTAGGGGCCTGCACACAGCAGTTGCCTCTGAATTACCTCGCCCGAGGGGTGGCAGCTGTGGGTGTTTGCCTGCTGCCTTTAGTCAGTGGTTACAGGTTGATCCCAGGGTGCATACATTCCCTGGCTCTTTCTGCCCCTGGGAAAAAGCCCTCAGACAATGTGGAGCTGGGCCTGCCTGTACCATGTTGAGTCCCAAAGGGATATGGGTGGGGTACCAAAAGCTGGTAGTTAGGAGGTCTTTAATCAGCAGCTTCTAGTGAAGGTTTAAACTTACTCAGTTGGGGGGAAAAAACACCTCAGTTTACATTGATTTTCATGATCTTCCTGTTATCAAGGAAGGTGAGGCTTTCTTGGCAGAACGAGCATCCTAGGTGCTCAGCTCCGTCTCATGCTTACCATCCATCAGTTGCCCTTTAGCACCCAGGATGGACCCACCTACACCCACTTTGGAGGCAGCACTGATGATTAGCCCTTCCAAGTCCATGGCCAAGGCTACCAGCCATGCCAGACCTTCTACCACCACTGTCAACATAATTGGGATGAGGCCACCTCTTCCATTTTATGGTACCACAAACCACCTTGACCTTGAAGACTTAAAGGGATGTTACTCTGTGTGTGTGACCAAGTCCCACCCGTGGAAATGTCCCACAGGCCTCTAATAGGGACACCCCTTCCCTATACATTCTGTTCTCCTGGCCACCCCTCACCCCAGGCTGGTGGTCCTGGTGGATTGGCTGTGTTCTCAGGGAACAGGCCATTTTGTGCTCTATGGAAGAGCTGAAGCTTACTGATCTGAATTCTTTCTGCCTTTTTTTCTTTTTTTTTTTTTTTTTTTAGACGGAGTCTCGCTCTGTCACCCAGGCTGGAGTGCAGTGGCCGGATCTCAGCTCACTGCAAGCTCCGCCTCCCGGGTTCACGCCATTCTCCGGCCTCAGCCTCCCGAGTAGCTGGGACTACAGGCGCCCGCCACCTCGCCCGGCTAGTTTTTTTTTTTGTATTTCTTAATAGAGACGGGGTTTCACCGTATTAGCCAGGATGGTCTCGATCTCCTGACCTCGTGATCCGCCCGTCTCGGCCTCCCAAAGTGCTGAGATTACAGGCTTGAGCCACCGCGCCCGGCCTCTGCCTTTTTTTCAAACTGAACTTAAGGAAGAGTTTGAGACCCTGCTCCCCTGGGAGCCGTGGGAAGTTGAGGTTAGGCATGGCTGGTGTCTTGGTTCCCATGATGTGGGGCAAACTGATGCACAAGAGAATAGTAGAGACTGAGACTACACCCTAGGGCTGCTGAGCTCCAGTTCCTGTTCTAGATGCCCAGTTGGACCAGGGTTTTCTTAACTGGATGAGCTTGCCCAGCACCCTTCTCATACTTCACACTTCTGCCCTAGCACCTTGGGCTGGGTTTCCACCACAACTTATGCTCACCATATATTCATTGAGCCTCCCTTGGGCCTAATGCTCTGCTGGGTGCAATGCAGCATACAGAATGTCCCCAAGGTTCCAGGAGAGGCAGAGCTAAGGCCAGGTGACTGCAGATGACTGCAAGGCAGCAATGGTTTGAGCATCCCTGAATTGCTGCTCACAAGTGCTTTAAACACCCAAAGGAAGAAGGGGCACTTTAGTGAGGAAGGCCAAGTGAAGGAGCCAGGATTTGGAACCAACAGTGAGATGGCTACGGAAGCAAACTTGCCTCCATCTCCAAGCTTCCTCCCTTTCTTCTCTCTGCCCCAGGAACCCTGGCCAAACCACACATCCCTCAGCTTCCTGAGAGAACTAGAGACTTTGAGCAGCTGGTAGTGTTACCAGTGTACCTCCACAAACACTCCTGGGACAACAGGTGATGACAAGAGGACGGTAGAGCCCAGAGAAGAGAGCTTACCTGGAGGGAGGAAGAAGTCACAGGTTTTAAGCAGGAACTGGCCTGCATGTATGTGGATCACTGATTGGGAGGGTGGTGAGCCCTGGGATAGGATTGGATCATCATGTCTCCTCTAGGGCAGGGTGGTTTTTTTCTAGCCCTGTGGCACTACTCACTGTACAGCATCCCCCAGAGCTCAATATTTTCTTTTTCTTTTTTTTTGAGATGGAGTCTCACTCTGTCACTCAGGCTGGAGTGCAGTAGTGCAATCTTGGCTCACTGCAACCTCCGCCTCCTGGGTTCGAGCAATTCTCCCGCCTCAGCCTCCCAAGTAGCTGGGATTACAAGCATGTGCCACCATGCCTGGCTAATTTTTGTATATTTAGTAGAGACAGGGCTTCACTGTGTTGGTCAGGCTGGTCTTGAACTCCTGACCTCAAGTGATCCACCCATGTTGGCCTCCTAAAGTGCTGAGATTACAGGTGTGAGCCACCACGCCTGGCCTCAATCTTTTAAACAATTATTCCTATATTTTATTTTATTATTTTAGTTTTTTATTCCTATATTTTATTGTAATGCAGTTAACTGTGTTTGTCAGATGCAATACTCTGTGACCCATTGACCAAGTCTCTGTATATTTATTACCATGATTGAAGTGGCTGTGACCGTTTCTTAAATAGACTTTATTTGTTTAGTGCAATTTTAGGTTCACAGTAAAACTGAGCAGAGGGTACAGAGAGTTCTCGTTTACTCCCTATCCCCACACATGCACAGCCTCCCCTATCACCAACACTGGGCACCAGAGTGGTCATTTGTTTAAATTGAATGACAGTGAATGACAGGTCACTATCCCCAGAGTCCATGGTTTACATTAGGGTTCACTCTTGGGGTTGTACGTTCTATAGGTTTGGATGTATTTTCAGTGATATGCATCTACCATGATAGTATCATACAGAAGAGTTTCACTGCCCTAACAGTCCTCTGCTCCACCTATTCATCCTTCCCTCCCCTCAACCCTTAGCAACCATTGATCTTTTACTGCTTCCACAGTTTTGCCTTTTTCAGAATGTTGTATAGTTGGATTCATACCGTATATGTAGCCTTTTCAGATTGGCTTCTTTCACTTAGTAATGTGCATTTAAGATTCCTCCAAGTCTTTTCATGGCAGAATCATGAGCTTGACAGCTCATTTTAGAAGTACTGCTGAATAGTATTCCATTATGTAGATGTGCATTATCTGTTCACCTACGGAAGGACATCTTGGTTGCTTCCAGGTTTTGGCAGTTATGAATACAGCTGCTACAAACATTTGTGTACAGGTTTTTGTGTGAACATAAGTCTTCAACTCCTTTGGGAGTAGAAATATAAATACCAAGGAGTATGACTCCTGGATCCTGTGATAAGAGTGTTTCGTTTTGTAAGAAACTGCCAAACTGTCTTCAAAAGTGGCTGTACCATTTTGCATTCCTCTTGGCAGTTAATGAGGGTTTCTGTTGCTCCACATCCTCTGAGGCATTTGGTTTTGTCACTGGGCTTGGCCCATTCTCTTTTATTTTTTTTTCCTGAGATGGAGTGTCCTTTGTCATCCAGGCTGTAGTGCAGGGGCACTATCTCACCTCACTGCAACCTTGACTGCCCGGGTTCAAGCGATTCTCCTGCCTCAGCTTCCGGAGTAGCTAGGACTACAGGCACGTGCCACCACACCTGGCTAATTTTTTTTTTTTTTTTTTTTTTTTTTTTGAGATGGAGTCTTGCTCTGTCACCCAGGCTGGAGTGCAGTGGCGCAATCTCCACTCACTGCAACCTCCGCCTCCTTGGTTCAAACAATTCTTCTGCCTCAGCCTCCCGAATAGCTGGGACTACAGGCACACACCACTGCGCCTAGTTGATTTTTGTGTTTTTAGAAGAGACAGCGTTTCACCATATGGTCAGGCTGGTCTCGAACTCCTGACCTGAAGTGATCTACCTGCTTCGGCCTCCCAAAGTGCTGGGATTACAGGAGTGAGCGTCTGCGCCCGGCTGGCTTTTGGCCATTCTAGTAGGTATGTAGAGAAATCTTGTTTTAATTTGCAGTTCCCTAATAACGTATGATGTAGAGTATCTTTCCTATGCTTATTTACTATCTGTAAATCTTTAGTGAGCTGTCCATTCAAGTCTTTTGCCCATTTTAAAACAGGCAACTTGTTTGGGTGATTTCTTTTTGTTGAGTTTTAAGAGTTCTTTGTGTATTTTGGATAACAGCTCTTTATCAGATGTACCTTTTGCAAATATTTTCTCCCAGTCTGTGGCTTGTCTTCTCATTCTCTTGACAGTGTCTTTCACAAAGCAGAGCTTTTTAATTTCAGTGAAGTCCAGTTTCATATAATTTAATGAAGTGGGCCGGGTGAGGTAGCTCATGAGTCCTATAATCCCAGCGCTTTGGGAGGCCAAGGCAGGAGGATTGCTTGAGCCCAGGAGTTCAAAACCAGCCTGTGCAACATAGAGACTTCATCTCTACAAAAAAATACAAAAATTGGCTGACTGTGGTGCACACCTGTGGTCCCAGCTACTTGGGAAGCTGAGGTCGAAGGATTGCTTAAGCCCAGGAAGTCAAGGCTGCACTGAGCTGTGACTATGCTGCCACACTTCAGCCTGGGTGACAGAGCAAGACTTTGTTTCAAAAAAATAAATAAATAATTAATGAAGCTTATCAATTTCTTTCTTTTTGTTTTTTTTTGAGCTGGAGTTTCTCTCTTGTTGCCCAGGCTGGAGTGCAATGGTGCACTCTCAGCTCACTGCAACGTTGCCTCCTGGGTTCAAGCAATTCTCCTGCCTCAGCTTCCCAAGTAGCTGGGATTACAGGCATGCGCCACCATGCCTGGCTAATTTTGTATTTTTAGTAGAGACAGGGTTTCACCATGTGGGTCAGGCTGGTCTTGAACTCCCAACCTCAGGTGATCTGCCCACCTTGGCCTCCCAAAGTGCTGAGATTACAGGCGTGAGCCACCGTGCCCAGCCGTTCATCAATTTTTTTTAATGGATCCTGCCTTTACTGTTGTATCTAAAAAGTTGTCACCTATCCAAGATCATCTAGATTTTCTCCTATGTTATCTACTAGAATTTTTACAGTTTTGTGGGGTTTTTTGGTCTTTTTTTTTTGAGACGGAGTCTTGCTCTGTCGCCCAGGCTGGAGTGCAATGGTGCGATCTCGGCTCACTGCAACCTCCGCCTCCCAGGTTCAAGTGATTCTCCTGCCTCAGCCTCCCAAGTAGCTGGGGTTACAGGTGCCCCCCACCATGCCTGGCTAATTTTTGTATTTTTAGTAGAAATGTGGTTTCACCATGTTGGCCAGGCTGGTCTCGAACTCCTGACCTCAGGTGATCCACCCACCTTGTCTTCCCAAAGTGCTGGGATTACGGGCGTGAGCCACTGTGCCCGTCCTGTTTTGTGTTTTACATTTAGGTCTATGATCCATTTTGAGTTAATTTTTGTGAAGGGTGTAAGGTCTATGTCTAGATTCATGTTTTTGCATATGGAAGTTCAGTTGTTCCAATATAATCTCTTGAAAAGACAATCTTTCTATCTTTGTTCCATTGTATTGCTTTTACTCCTTTGTCAGAGACCAGTTTACTGTATTAATATGGGTCTCTCCTGGGTTCTTTATTCTGTTCCATTAATCTGTTTGTCTATTTTTTTTTGCCAATACTACACTATCTGTGTTTTTTGTTTTGTTTTGTTTTGTTTGTTTTTTGAGATGGAGTCTCACTCTTACCCAGCCTGGAGTGCAGTGGTGCAATCCTGGCTCACTGCAACCTCCACCTTCCAAGTTCAAGCCACCCTCCTGCCTTAGCCTCCCTAGTAACTGGGACTACAGGCGTGCACCACCATGCCCTGCTAGTTTTTCTATTTTTAGTAGAGATGGGATTTCACCATGTTGGCCAGGCTGGTCTCAAACTCCTGACTTCAGGTGATCTGCCCGCCTCAGCCTCACAAAATGCTGGGATTACAGGCATAAGCCACTGTGTCTGGCAACCGCCCTATCTTTCTTCAAGGTTTTTTTTTGTTTTTTTTTTTGAGACGGAGTCTCGCTCTGTCACCCAGGCTGGAGTGCAGTGGTGCAATCTCGGCTTACTGCAAGCTCCGCCTCCCAGGTTTACGCCATTCTCCCGCTTCAGCCTCCTGAGTAGCTGGGACTACAGGGGCCTGCCACCACGCCTGGCTAATTTTTTGTATTTTTAGTAGAGATGGGGTTTCACCGTGTTAGCCAGGATGGTCTCAATCTCCTGACCTCGTGATCCGCCCGTCTTGGCCTCCCAAAGTGCTGGGATTACGGGTGTGAGCCACTGCACCTGGCCCACTATCTTGATTACTGTAACTTTATAGTAAGTCTTGAAGTCAGGCAGTGTCAGTCTCCAACTTTTTTTTTCATATATATATAAAAATATATGTGTGTGTGTGTGTGTGTGTGTGTGTATATATATATATATTTTTTGGAGACAAGGCCTTTACTCTGCCACCCAAGCTACAGTACAGTAGTGTGTTCACGGCTTACTGCAGCCTGGACCTCCCTGGCTAAGCGATCCTCCTGCCACAGGCATGCACCACCACACCCAGCTACATTTTAAATATTTAGTAGAGACAGGGTCTTGCTATGTTGTCCAGGCTGGCCTTGAACTCCTGAGCTCCAGCAATCCTCCCACCTTGGCCTTCCAAAGTGAGTAATGTGGTTTTAATATCAAATTGCACTGGGCTGGGCACAGTGGCTCATGCCTATAATCCTAGCACTTTGGGAGGCCGAGGCGGGTGGATCATATGAGGTCAGGAATCGGAGATTAGCCTGGCCAATATGGCAGAAACCCTGTCTCAACTAAAAATACAAAAATTAGCCAGGAGTGGTGGTACATGCCTGTAATCCCAGCTACTTGGGAGGCTGAGGCAGGAGAATCATTTGAACCTGGGAGGTGGAGGTCCCATGAGCTGAGATCATGCCATTGCGCTTCAGCCTGGGTGACAGAGTGAAACTCTGTCTCAAAAAAAAAAAAAAAAAAAAAAATTGCACTTGCTTATTGTTTGTATAAGAGGAAGCAATTGACTTTTTTTTTTCTTTTCTTTTTTGAGACAGTCTCACTCTATTGCCCAGGCTGGCGTGCAGTGATGCAGTCTTGGCTCACTGCAACCTCTGCCTTCTGGGCTCAAGTGATCCCCCCACCTCAGCCTCCCAAGTAGCTGAGATTACAGACGTGCGCCACCATGCCCGGCTAAAGTTTTATATTTTTAGTGGAGATAAGGTTTCACTATGTTGGCCAGGCTGGTCTCAAACTCCTGACCTCAAGTGATCCACCCACCTTGGCCTCCCAAAGTGCTGGAATTACAGGTGTGAGCCACTGTGCCTGGGCACCTTTTTTTTTTTTTTTTTGAGACGGAGTCTCACTCTGTTGCCCAGGCTGGAGTACAGTGGTGCAGTCTCAGCTCACTGCAACCTCTGCCTCCCGGGTTCAAGCGATTCTCCTGCCTCAGCCGCCCGAGTAGCTGGGACTACAGGTGCCCCCCACCACACCCGGCTAATTTTTTTGTATTTTTAGTGGAGACGGGGTTTCACCGTGTTCGCCAGGATGGTCTCGATCTCCTGACCTCGTGATCCGCCTGCCTCAGCCTCCCAAAGTGCTGGGATTACAGGCATGAGCCACCGCGCCCGGCCTAATTTTTGTATTTTTAGTAGAGACAGGGTTTCACCATGTTGGCCAGTCTCTTGACCTCATGATCCACCCACCTCGGCCTCCCAAAATGCTGGGATTATAGGCGTGAGCCACCTCACCTGGCTGACTTTTTCTTTTTTTTAATAGAGATAAGGTCTCCCTATAGGGATGTTGCCAAGGCTGATCTCAAACTCCTGGATTCAGTAGATCTGCCTGCCTTGACCTCTCAAAGTGCAGGAATTACAGGCATGAGCCACTTTGTCCAGCCTAGCAATTGACTTTTGTATATTAACGTTGTATCTTGCAACCTTGCTGTAATGCTTATTTGTTCCAGG
Organism: Macaca thibetana thibetana; assembly: GCF_024542745.1. NCBI lineage: Eukaryota > Metazoa > Chordata > Mammalia > Primates > Cercopithecidae > Macaca > Macaca thibetana. The sequence continues at coordinate 72,554,553 of NC_065587.1, forward strand.
AGTTTTTGTTCGTTTGTTTTTGTTGATTCCTTCAGATTTTCTACATTAGCCAGGACTTTTGGTACAACATTGAAAATGAGTTGTTAGGACATTCTTGCCTTGTTCCTGATCTTAGTGGGAAAGCTTCTCGTTTCTCACCACTACGTATGATTTTTGTAAATGTTCTGTATCAATTTATGAAGTTATCTTCTTTCCTAGTTTGTTGAGAGTTTTTATTGAAAATGGTGGTTGGACTTTGCCACATGCTTTTTCTGCATTTATTGGTATGATAATGCAATTTTACATTGTTAGCCTGTCAATGCAATGGATTACCTTAGTTGATTTGCAAATGTTGAACTAGCCTCATATACCTGGAATAAATCCCGCTTGGTCATTTTGAGTAATTCTTTTTATACATTACTGGATTTGATTTGCAGCTATTTTGTTGAGGATTTTTGCATCTATGTTCACAAGAGATATTGGTCTGTAGTTTTCTTTCTTTCTTTCTTTCTTTCTTTTTTTTTTTTTTTTTGAGACAGAGTCTCGCTCTGTCAGTAGTCAGAGACCAGCTTGGCCAACATGGCAGAAACCCTGTCTCTCTTAAAATACAAAAATTAGCCAGGAGTGGTGGTACATGCCTGTAATCCCAACTACTTGGGAGGCTGGGATTACAGGCGTGTACTTGCACCCAGGCTGGAGTGCAGGGGCGCGATCTTGGCTCACTATAATCTCCACCTCCCAGGTTCAAGTGATTCTCCTGCCTCAGCCTCCCGAGTAGCTGGGCTGACAGGCGCACGCCACCATGCCCAGCTAATTTTTGTATTTTTAGTAGAGATGGCGTTTCACCATGTTAGCCAGGTTGGTCTTGAACTCCTGACCTCAAGTGATCCACCCACCTCAGCCTCCCAAAGTGCTGAGATTACAAACGTGAGCCACCACGCCTGACCAGCACTTGCTTTTTTCACTCACCAGTGTATTCTGGATATTTTTTTCATAGCACTACAGAGACAGCATCTGTATTCTTTTAAACTCTTATCCATCGTGTGGCTAGATTATAGTTCATTTAGCAAACCGAAAAATTATTGTGAACTACAGTATTTCACATTTACAAAAAGGTGCTTAGAATTATATAATGAGCATCCAAGTACCTGTCATTTCATTTAAGAAATAAAAACCGGCTGGGTGCCGTGGCTTACGCCTGTAATCCCAAGACTTTGGGAGGCTGAGGCTGGCGGATCACCTGAGGTCGGGAGTTTGAGACCAGCCTGACCAACATGGAGAAACCCTGTCTCTACTAAAAATACAAAATTAGTTGGGTGTGGTGGCGCATGCCTGTAATCCCAGCTACTTGGGAAGCTGAGGCGGGAGAATCGCTTGAACGCAGGAGGCAGAGGTTGCGGTGAGCCGAGATCGCGCCATTGCACTCCAGCTTGGGCAACAAGAGTGAAACTACGTCTCAAAAAACAAAAACAAAAAAGAAATAAAAACCAGCATTACCTCATTATTTTCTGCTTTTATTTTCATGAACTATTTCCTTCTGTTTTCTTTTTTTTTTTTTTTTTTTTTTTTTTTTTTTTTGAGACGGAGTCTCGCTCTGTCGCCCAGGCTGGAGTGCAGTGGCGCGATCTCGGCTCACTGCAAGCTCCGCCTCCCGGGTTCACGCCATTCTCCTGCCTCAGCCTCCCGAGTAGCTGGGACTACAGGCGCCCACAACCGCGCCTGGCTAATTTTTTGTATTTTTAGTAGAGACGGGGTTTCACCGTGGTCTCGATCTCCTGACCTTGTGATCCGCCCGCCTCGGCCTCCCAAAGTGCTGGGATTACAGGCGTGAGCCACCGCGCCCGGCCTCCTTCTGTTTTCATATCCATACCTTAGTATATCCATACCTCTTTAGGGGTGTTTAAGTCGTTTGTTTGCAGTCTTAGAAAATAACGTTAGTCTTTAAGTTATGAATATTCCTATGACACAGCTTTAGTTGTGTCCCATAGGTTCTGATGTGGTGTTTTCACTGTTGACATTTTCTAGAAATCTGTAGTTTCACTTTTTTCCTTCTTAATTCCTTATTTTTACATGACTTCGTGAGAACAATATTTTTGAGTTCTTGTATGTTAAAAAATTATTCTTGGCCGGGCGCGGTGGCTCAAGCCTGTAATCCCAGCACTTTGGGAGGCCGAGACGGGCGGATCACGAGGTCAGGAGATCGAGACCATCCTGGCTAACACGGTGAAACCCCGTCTCTACTAAAAATACAAAAAAACTAGCCGGGCGAGGTGGCGGGCGTCTGTAGTCCCAGCTACTTGGGAGGCTGAGGCAGGAGAATGGCGTGAACCTGGGAGGTGGAGCTTGCAGTGAGCTGAGATCCGGCCACTGCACTCCAGCCTGGGTGACAGAGCAAGACTCCGTCTCAAAAAAAAAAAAAAAAAAAAAATTATTCTTGGCCGGGTACAGTGGCTCACTCCTGTAATCCCAGCACTTTGGGATTATAATCATCATCATCATCATCATCATCATCATCATCTTTTTAGAGCCTCTGTACTTGATTTTTTTGCCTGGGTGCCCCAAATATTCATTATCTTTACATTTCAGTAACATTTCTAGAATATATCTCATAGTGCAAACATAGTATGGTTTTTTTTTGTTTTTTGTTTTCGTTTTTGTTTTGGGACAGAGTTTCACTCTTGTTGCCTCGGTTGAAGTGTGCAATGGCTCAATCTTGGCTCACCTCAACCTCCGCCTCCCAGGTTCAAGCAATTCTCCTGCCTCCGCCTCCTGAGTAGCTCGAATTACAGGCATGTGCCACCACGCCCATTTAATTTTGTATTTTTAGTAGAGACGGAGTTTCTCCATGTTGAGGCTGGTCTCGAACTCCTGACCTCAGGTGATCCACCTGCCTCGGCCTCCCAAAGTGCTGGGATCATAGTGTGTTTTTTCAGAAGTAGATTGAAGTCCTTTTTTAGTTCAGAAATATTTTCCAGAATTATATCTTTTTATTATTATTATTTATTTTTGAGATGGAGTCTTGCTCTGTTACCAGACTGGAGTGCATTGGTGCAATCTCAGCTCACTGCAGCCTCCGCCTTCCGAGTTCGAGCGATTCTCCTGCCTCAGCCTCCTTAGTAGCTGGGACTACAGGCACATTCCACCAATCTCAGCTAATTTTTGTATTTTTGGTAGAGATGAGGTTTCACCATGTTGGCCAGGATGGTCTCGATCTCTTGACCTCGTGATTCGCCTGCCTCAGCCTCCCTATATATATCTTTAAGTAGGTATTGTATTCCATTGTTTCTGTTTCGTGTAGGAATTCCAGTTATGCACTAGTTGGCTCTTCTTTGCCTATCAGTTGTAGCTATATTCTCCCCACCCCCTTAATCCTTTTAATTTGGCAGATCTTGGAAAGCACTAGAAAAGAAAAATTGCTTCCTGAAGATGTATCTCTTACTTGCAGTAAAGTAGGGACTACAATGTAGCTCTGTAGGGAAGACCCAGTTTAGTTTTAACCAAGGAGAGAGGCTGCAGGCTGTGAAATTCAGGAGGATAGGGCCGGGCGCGGTGGCTCAAGCCTGTAATCCCAGCACTTTGGGAGGCCGAGACGGGCGGATCACGAGGTCAGGAGATCGAGACCATCCTGGCTAATATGGTGAAACCCCGTCTCTACTAAAAATACAAAAAAAAAAAAAAAAAACTAGCCGGGCGAGGTGGCGGGCGCCTGTAGTCCCAGCTACTCGGGAGGCTGAGGCAGGAGAATGGGGTGAACCCAGGAGGCGGAGCTTGCAGTGAGCTGAGATCCGGCCACTGCACTCCAGCCTGGGCGACAAAGCGAGACTCCGTCTCAAAAAAAAAAAAAAGAAATTCAGGAGGTTCACTTGTGTGACTCACCTCTCTGCCTTCTGCTTAGTTCCAGGTCCTCCACCATTATAGAATTGCTCCATCCCTTTGTATGCAGATGTAAGTTCCTGAGCCCTCATCCTACCTGCAGTGGGGTGCCTAGTACTCCAGCATTACTGGGCTTCTCATGAGGACGTATGTCTCCTAGGCATTATGTACTTTAGTTTTCTGCTTCTATGGCATTGTCAGTCTCACTCAGGGTCAGGACATACAGCTCTTCTCCCTGCCCTGCTGTCTGTCTAAAGGAAGCTCTTTTCCTTGATATCCCTAAAGAAACAGAAATTTGGCTATAGCCAACTGTTAGAAAAGTTTAGGGGGACAGAGGAGAGTCATCTTACAGAATGACAGAGCAAAAAACTTAAAATTGATTGTTGCATGCTCCCTTTCCCCTGAGTCTCTTGCCCATTGCACCCAGTGGGGTTCCCCACTCCTAGTCCCTTCCTGGGGCCTCAGCTTCTCATCAGCTTTCATGCTACTCCTTATTTTTAAACTGTTTTCAGGCTGGGTACAGTGGCACCTGCCTATAATCCCAGCACTTTAAGAGGCCAAAGCGAGAGGATCGTTTGAAGCCAGGAGTTTGAGAGCAGCCTGGGCAACAAAGTGAGAGGAACACGATGAAACTCATGGACAAGACCTCCTTCCCCACTGATGTCTGTCTGCTGAAGGGTGCCACCGAAAGACATACTCTACTGGAGATGAATTATGCATTTTCCTTAAGAGGCAGATAGAGCTTTACCAATTTTTTCAACAACTTTCCCCCATTAGATAGTCTTCGTTTTGCGTTACTTAGTTTACCATTTCTTTTTTCCATCTGGTTGTAACCTCCACAAGTTGTGTCTCTTTTGTTTTCTACATTATAACCAACAACTAGCACATAACGAGTACCCAATATACACTGAACAAACTACAACAAACTACTGAACAAAGTACCCAATATACACTGAACGAATGAAGGAATGAATGAATAGGTGGCTTATAGGAAACCCCTGGGGCCAGGGACTCTGCAACATCACCATGTAATGTTTCTTTCTCCTGGGAAGCAGAGAGAAACAACAGACGGTATCTCTTAATCTCTCAAGGATGCTACTCCCAGGACTGCTCGCAATTTCCCAGAAGATAAGCTACAAGTTACAGAAAGGAAGCAGCTGTGTAGGGCCTGCAAGTTTCCTGCTGCAAGTCACCCTATGTTCAGAAGTTACCCTGGCTGGGCCAGGCATGGTGGCTCATGCCTGTAATCCCAGCACTCTGGGGATGCTGAGGCGGGCGGATTGCTTGAGTCCAGGAGTTTGAGACCAGCCTGGACAACATGGAGAAACTCCATCTATACAAAAAATTAGCTGTACATGGTGGCATGTGCCTGTAGTCCCAGCTACTTGGGAGGCTGAGGTGGAAGAATCACCTGAGCCCAGGAGGTCGAGGCTGTAGTGAACCAAGATCACACCACTGCACTCCAGCCTGGGCAACCAGAGCGAGACCCTGTCTCAAAAAAAAAAAAAAAAAAAAAAGAGAAGAAAAAGAGAGACAGACAGAAAGAAAAAGAAGTTACCCTGACTTTTACACTGCTGTTAATGAATAGAAAATTATCTTTCCCCTCAGTGTTCTCCCTTAGTGTTCTGGAAGAGTTTACAAATATGAATGAGGGGCTAGGAACCGTGGCTCACACCTATGATCCCAGCACTTTGGGAGGCCGAGGCAGGTGGATCGCCTAAGGTCAGGAGTTCAAGACCAACCTGACCAACATGGTGAAACCCCATCTCTACTAAAAATACAAAAACTAGCCCGGCGTGGTGGCGGGTGCCTGTAATTCTAGCTACTCAGGAGGCTGAGACAGGAGAATCGCTTGAACCCGGGAGGTGGAGGTTGCAATGAGCTGAGATCGTGCCATTGTACTTCAGCCTGGGCAACAAGAGTGAAACGCTGTCTCAAAAAAAAAAAGACTATGCTTTCGGCTGGGCGTGGTCGCTCACGCCTGTAATCCCAGCACTTTGGGAGGCCGAGGCGGATGGATCACAAGGTCAGGAGATCGAGACCATCCTGGCTAACATGGTGAAACCCTGTTTCTACTAAAAAATACAAAAAATTAGCTAGGCATGGTGGTGGGCACCTGTAGTCCCAGCTACTCGGGAGGCTGAGGCAGGAGAATGGCGTGAACCCGGGAGGCAGAGCTTGCAGTGAGACAAGATCACTCCACTGCACTCCAGCCTGGGCGACACAGTGAGACTCTGTCTCAAAAAAAAAAAAAAAATATGATTGGCCCCTTTGGGAGGCCGAGGTGGGCGGATCACGAGGTCAGGAGTTCGAGACCAGCCTGACCAACATGCTGAAACCCTGTCTCTACTAAAAATATAAAAAAGATTAGCTGGGTGTGATGGCATACACCTGTAATCCCAGCTACTCAGAAGGCTGAGGCAGGAGAATCAGTTGAACCCGCGAGGCAGAGGTTGCAGTGAGCAGAGATCGATCCACTACACTCCAGTTTGGGCGACAGAGGAAAACTCCATCTCAAAAAAAAAAAATATATATATATATATAGAGAGAGATATATATGTATGATTAGGGGTCGGGCATGGGAGCTCACACCTGTAATCTCAGCACTTTTGGAGGCTAAGGCAGGCAGATCACCTGAGGTCAGGAGTTTGAGACCAGCCTGGCCAACATGGTGAAACCCCATTTCTACTAAAAATCAAAAATTAGCTGGGTGTAGTGGCGCATACCTGTAATTCCAGCTAACTGGGAGGCTGAAACACAAGAATTGCTTGAACCCAGGAGGCGGAGGTTGCAGTGAGCCACAGTCGTACCACTGCACTCCAGCTTCTGCAGCCCAGCCAAAAAACAAAAACAAAAACAGAAATAAATATGATTATTACCACAGGCTCTGGTTCCTGCTCTGAGGGAAGATGAGTTAAAAAGCAGTCAGAGGCTGGCATGGTGGCTCATGCCTGTAATCCCAGCACTTTGGGAGGCTAAGGCGGGAGGATCACTTGAGGTCAGGAGTTCCAGACCAGCCTGGCCAACATGGTGAAACCCTGTCTCTCCTAAAAATACAAAATTAGCCGGGCTTGGTGGTGCACAGTTGTAATCCCAGCTACTGGGGAGCCTGAGGCAGGAAAATCACTTGAATCTGGGAAGTGGAGGTTGGAGGTGGAAGTTGCAGTTAGACGAGATCATGCCATTGCACTCCAGCCTGGGCTAAAAGAGTCTCAAAAAAAAAAAAGCAGTCAAAGCAGTCAGAGGTCTAATGTGCTTCACAACTGTAGTTCCAGCACTTTGGGAATCCAAAGTGGGAGGACTGCTGGAGCCCAGGAGTTTGGGATCAGCCCGTGCAACATAGCAAGACCCTGTCTCTACAAAAATTAAATTAAAAAAGAGCCAGTGGTGGCTGGGCACGGTGGCTCACGCCCGTAATCCCAGTACTTTGGAAGGCTGAGGTGGGCGGATCATGAGGTCGGGAGATTGAGACCATCCTGGCTAACACGGTGAAACCCAGTCTCTACTAAAAATACAAAAAATTAGCCGGGCGTGGTGGCGGGCACCTGTAGTCTCAGCTACTCGGGAGGCTGAGGCAGGAGAATGGCGAGAACCCGGGAGGCGGAGCATGCCATGAGCCAAGATTGAGCCACACTGCACTCCAGCCTGGGCTACAGAGCTAGGCTCTGCCTCAAAAAAAAAAAAAAAAAAAAAAAAGAGCCAGTGGTACATGCTTGTCGTCCTAGCTACTTGGGAGGCTGAGGCGAGAGGATCAGTAGCTCAGAAGGAACTCCAGAACTGAGTTCTGAACAAGTGAAGCTTGAGAGGCAGTGACACGATCACTGCTCACTGCAACCTCCACCTCGACCTCCTGGGCTCAATTGATCCTCCTGCCTTAGCCTTCCAGGTAGCTGAGACTAGAGGAGCGTACCGCCATGCCTGGCTAATTTTTTGTACTTTTTGTAGAGAGAGGGTTTTGCCATGTTGAACCTGGGAGGCAGAAGTTGCAGTGAGCCGAGATCGCGCCACTGCATTCCAGCCTGGTGACAGAACAAGACTCCATCTCAAAAAAAAAAAAAAAAAAAAAAAAAAAAAAGAAAGGGAGAGCTAGGTGTGGTGGCTTACGCTTGTAATCCCAGCACTTTGTGAGGCCAAGACAGGTGGATCACAAGGTCAGGAGATCGAGACCATCCTGGCCAACATGGTGAAATCCCTTCTCTACTAAAAATACAAAAATTACCTGGGCTTGGTGGAGCATGCCTGTAATCCCAGCTACTCGGGAGGTTGAGGCAGGAGAATTGCTTGAACCAGGGAGTTGGAGGTTGCAGTGAGCTGAGATCGCACCAGTGTACCCCAGCCTGGCGATTGAGTGAGACTCTGTCTCAAAAAAAATAAATAAAAAAAAAAATAAAAAAAGAATCAAGTCATACACTTAAGCTTGATATATTTCACCAAATGTAAATTATGCTTCAAGAAACAAAACCCTTCCATGCATGAAATACCTAGGGTGACATCTGTTTCCTGCACTGAATACCTGATTTTGGGAGAGGAGCCCTAGGACGAGAGACAGGAAGAGGGACTGAGAGCAAGCAGGGCACCAGCAATGTGGCAAGAAGCTGGGAGCATGGAAGGACATGACTAGGGAGAAATCTCCAGTGTTGGGAGAGGCCTGTGAATTTTAGGAACTCTGATATCTAACTCTCAAGGCATGTCCTTGCCAAGCAGCAATACAATTAAGCGTGCCTAATCTTATGGCTCCCGCACTTTTAATTGTTCTTCTTGAAATAATTCGATATGAAGCTGCTAGAGCCCAGAGGGGAGTAGGCAGGATTGATTCTTGAACTAATCAACATTTATGCCCTCTTGGCTCGACTAGGCAGAATTGGTTTTATTACAGTTGAGGTGTGATTATGCACACTGTATTGTGTCAGTGGCAGGCGATCAGCCACACAGTGTCCTGAGGTCTGATGAGAGGGCTATGTCATCCACAGTCCCAGAGGAGGAGCTGGCTGTAGCAGGGACTGACCCAGGAGCCGAAGTGAGCCAAGCCCCCTCCTCCTGAGACCCCTGAGAGGTAAGGCAGTCTCATGCCAGACCCTATTTTGTCCCACATCATGGCTGGAACCATCTTACATGGCTGGTCAAGGCAAGGATAATCCCATGAGGTCAGAGGTCTTGGAGACTGTGTATTGTAGGAAAAAAAATATACTAGAAAAGACACTGGAACGTCAGCAGCAGTCACCCCTGGATGGTGGCATTATGTGTTTTTGTTTGTTTGTTTTTTGTTTTTTTTTTTGAGATGGAGTCTCACTCTGTCCCCCAGGCTGGAGTGCAGTGGCATGATCTTGGCTCACTGTAACCTCCGTCTCCTGGGTTCAGGCAATTTTCCTGCCTCAGCCTCCTGAGTAGCTGAGATTACAGATGTGTGCCACCATGACTGGCTAATTTTTGTAGATGGTGGCATTATGAATATGGATTTTGGTTTTCTTCATCAAATATTTCTGTTTTCCCCATATTAGCTGTAAAAAGTATATTTTTTTTGGTAAATTGACAGAATGAAAAAATTAAAATAGTGTAAAGAACAGCTGTTTAAGTTTATTTTTTTATTTTAATTTTTATTTTTTTTTTTTTTGAGACGGAGTCTCGCTCTGCCGCCCAGGCTGGAGTGCAGTGGCCGGATCTCAGCTCACTGCAAGCTCCGTCTCCCGGGTTCACGCCATTCTCCTGCCTCAGCCTCCCGAGTATTTGGGACTACAGGCGCCTGCCACCGCGCCCGGCTAGTTTTTTGTATTTTTTAGTAGAGATGGGGTTTCACCGTGTTAGCCAGGATGGTCTCGATCTCCTGGCCTCGTGATCCGCCCGTCTTGGCCTCCCAAAGTGCTGGGATTACAGGCTTGAGCCACCGCGCCCGGCCAGCTGTTTAAGTTTAGTGGAGTGTGCCTGTGGTCTTAGCTACTTGGGAGACTTAGACGGAAGGATTGCTTGAGCCCAGGAGTTCAAGACCAACCTGAGCAATGTAGTAAGACCCTGTCTCTTTTATTTTAAAAATAAATAAATAAAGAATAACTTTAAAATATTCAAAATGAAGTCATAAAGGAGGGGATTATGTTTTTCAGTCTTAGCTCCCTTAAGGACTCAGACCAGAGAAGGTGGCCGTTTTTGGGGCCCTCTGGCACTATCTTTGGGCCTGACCTCTGCTCTCTAGGGGGAAACATGAGCTGGTGGTTGCTGAGTCATCATGTGTGGGTCACAGCCTCCCTTGGAGGCCTGGAGATGGGCCCATCTGTGCTGAGCTTTACTGGGCAGGGGGGCAGCTCCAAGGCCCTCACTGGGGGGCAGCCTAGGGCATAGATCGCTCTCTGGACTTGCTCTTCTCCTAATAAATGGACAGTGATCAATGAATTACACCCATGAAATAGGGTGGAATGCAATAAAAGATAATGTAAATAGCCAGATAGGGTCAAAAGATGATTTATTTTACTTTATATTTTTTAAGTAATTTCAGATTTACAACATAGTTGCAAAAATAATGCAAACATTTACATCTTACATAACCCCCCAATGATCCTAAAACTGACAGATTATTATTATTTTTTGAGACGGAGTCTCTCTCTGTCGCCCAGGCTGGAGTGCAGTGGCCAGATCTCAGCTCACTGCAAGCTCCGCCTCCCGGGTTTACGCCATTCTTCTGCCTCAGCCTCCCGAGTAGCTGGGACTACAGACACCTGCCACCACGCCCGGGTAGTTTTTTTATTTTTTAGTAGAGACGGGGTTTCATCGTGTTAGCCAGGATGGTCTCGATCTCCTGACCTCGTGATCCGCCTGTCTTGGCCTCCCAAAGTGCTGGGATTACAGGCTTGAGCCACCGCGCCCAGCCTTTTTTTTTTTTTTTTAAACGGTGTTTTACTCTAGTTGCCCAAGTTGGAGTGCAATGGCGTGATCTCGGCTCACTGCCACCTCTGCCTCCCGGTTCAAGCAATTCTCCTGCCTCAGACTCCTGAGTAGCTGGGATTGCAGGCACCCGCCACCATGCCTGGCTGATTTTTGTATTTTTAGTAGAGACAGGGTTTCACCATGTTGGCCAGGCTGGTTTCGAACTCCTGACCTCAGGTGATCCACCCATCTCGGCGTCCCAAAGTGCTGGGATTACAGGCATGAGCCACCACACCCCGCCAGAGAATTGTTAACTGATCCGAAAGCCTTATTTGGATTTCACCTGATGTCCTTTTTCTGTTTCAGGATCCAGCCCAGGTTCCCATACTGCATTCAGTTGTCATGTCACTACCAAAGTCGTTTTCTCTGGAGCAGTCCCTCAGTCTCCTTGTCTTTCCTGACCTTGAAATTTTTGAAGAGTTATTCTGCAGAGCAGTGCTATCCAATAGAACTTTCAGCAATGAAAGAAATACTCTGTTTGGGCCTGATGCTATAGCTCACGCTTGTAATCCCAGAACTTTGGGAGGCCGAGGCGGGCAGATCACCTGAGGTCGGAAGTTCAAGACCAACCTGGCCAACATGGAGAAACCCCATCTCTACTAAAAACACAAAATTAGCTGGGCATGGTGGCGCATGCCTATAATCCCAGCTACTCGGGAGGCTGAGGCAGGAGAATCGCTTGAACCTGGGAGGTGGAGGTTGCCGTGAGCCGAGATCACGCCGTTGTACTCCAGCCTCAGCAACAACAGCGAAACTCTGTCCCAAAACAAAACAAACAAAAAAATAGAAATGCTCTGTGCCACCCAGTATGAAGCCATTAGCTACATGAAAGTAGCATTTGAAATGTGGCTCGTGGGGCCAGGGCCAGTGGCTCATGCCCGTAATCCCAGCACTTTTGGAGGCCGAGGCAGCCTGATCATGAGGTCAGGAGTTCGAGACCAGCCTGGCTGATATGGTGAAACCCCGTCTCTACTAAAAATACAAAAATTGGCCGGGCGTGGTAACAGGCGCCTGTAGTCCCAGCTACTCGGGAGGCTGAGGTTGGAGAATCACTTGAACCCTGGAGGCAGAGGTTGCAGTGAGCTGAGATTGGGCCACTGCACTCTAGCCTGGGTGAAAAAGTGAGATTCTGTCTCAAAAGAAAAAAAAAAGAAATGTGGCTCCTGGGTCTCAGGAACTGGCTTCTAAGTATTATTTAATTTTAATTAAAATAGCTACATGTGGCTAGTAGCTGCTATATTGGACAGGACAGCTGTTAAATGTCCCTCGTTTTGGGTTTGCTTACTGTTTCCCTATGATTAGTTTTAGATCATGAGCTTTTGATCAGAATACTAGAAGCATGTTGTGTTCTTCTTTGTCTAAATTTTTATAAAAACTGTTGACAGGTGGCAGGGAACCACCTAGTCAGGCAGTGGGATTGTTTTAATGCTCTTTGAGGTCCAGCAAAGACAGGAGTGATAGCCGCATTTGGAAGCCCGCACCCACACTTTCAATGTTCTTCCCAAAAGAATTAGATATTGGCCGGGCGTGGTGGCTCAAGCCTGTAGTAATCCCACCACTTTGGGAGGCCGAGACGGGCGGATCACGAGGTCAGCAGATCAAGACCATCCTAGCTAACACGGTGAAACCCTGTCTCTACTAAAAATACAAAAAAAGTAGCCGGGCGTGGTGGTGGGCGCCTGTAGTCCCAGCTATTGAGGGGGGTGGGGCTGAGGCAGGAGAACCCGGCAGGCGGAGCTTGCAGTGAGCTGAGATCGTGCCACTGCACTCCCGCCTGGGAGACAGAAAGAGACCCCGTCTCGGGGGTGGGGAGGGGGGAAGTATTAGATATGAAGCTGCTAGAGCCCGGTGGGGAGCAGGCAGGCTTGATTCTTGAACTAATCCACATTTATGCCCTCTTGGCTAAACTAGGCAGAGCTGGTTTTATTACAGTTCAGGTGTGATTAAGCATACTTTGTAAATGCTGAAGGTTGTGAAATATTCACAGGGATATAAAGTACAGTAATAAAATCTCACTTGAGGCCGGGCGTGGTGACGACAGAGGGAGACTCTGTCTCAAAAAAAAAAAAAAAAAAAAGAAAGAAAAAATAGAAGGCCCTGTGCCTGGAAGGCAGTAAGTGCTCAATAAGTGTTGGCCTCTGCCCCAGAAGAGGAAGGGCGAGACAGATGGCAGGAACTGCGGGAGGTACCTGTCCCAGGCCCTTGGGCGTAAGAGGCCTCTCCCACGCAGGACCCAACCCATACCCAGCCTGCCAGCCAGCCAACCTCGGCGTCCCTGCCTTGCGCCTACCTGCCCGGCAGTCCCCCGCCCGCTCCCACTCCCACAGGCCCAGCATGCGCGTCTCTAGGCTATGCATCCTTGCCCCTGTGACTTCAGCGTCACCCAACGTTTATTGGGCACTAACTGTATGCCTGGCCATGGGGATGCAGGAGAGAAAGACACGAAGACCCTCACCCATCAAAACTACCGGCGGAAGGAGGGGCTGTTTCACTTGGGAAGCGTGGGGATGGAATTCTCAGCCCCCTGAGGACTTCGAGGCCGGCCGCCTGCCTGGTTTCTGGACGGACACTGGACTTCCCCTGGAAGTTGCTCGAGACTACGCGCCCTCAGCAGAAAATCCGGTCGGTTCTCGGTGCCCAGCCTAGCGCTTCTCGACCAGCAAACCAAGGCCCAGTGCCCGCCCCCGCCGCGCCGCGGCCTGCGCCGCCAGCCAACCACGCGCGGCCGAGTAGCCCTGCCCCTCCACGTGACCAATAGCCGCGCGCCCTGCCCGCCCCGCCCCCTCGCCCAGGGAGGGGTCTTGGGCCCCGGGCGGCGGTCGCCAGGTCTCAGGGTCGGGGCTACTCGAGGTAAGATCGCTGCCCGGGCGATGGGTCCTCTCGGCTCAGCACGCACGGACGCCTTTAGGGAAGGTGGCTGCAGCGGCAGTACCGAGTCCGCCGGGACGCCCTGGGTCTGGGGCCGCGGGGGCCCAGGAGGGGACAGGGCGTGCGGGGCTCCGGAAGAGTCGGCCCTGTGGCGCACGGGGTTCGGGAACATTGAGGGCTCCAGGCGCCGCATCCAGCATCCAGGGAAAAGGGGGTGGGTGGCGCTGGGCGTCTGCTCCGGCTAGGGGAAAAGTAGGGCTAGAAGGGGACGGGCAGCGGCCGCTGACCTCTTCCTGCCGCCCGCGGGCCCAGGGTGACGCTAAGTTGGGGCGGAGCCTCGACTAGTTGCGCCTTGAGGTCGAGTGCTGCTGCCCTCCCCTGGGTCTGGACAGTTCTTGGCGGCGACACCAGCTCAGAACAGCCTCCCCGCCCTCAGCGGACCTGGGTCTCGCCCAGGAATCCGATCCGAGGCTGTGAGGCCTGTGCCTTTGGTGGGGGTGGGTATTTATTTCCGGGATGCACTCAGAGCCTCTGGACAATCAGGTCGGAAACTTTGCTGCATCGGGAACACTCTGTCACCTCCTTCCTTCTCAGATGGGAGGGAGGTGCCAGGAAAACAATCAAACCAAAAACACGAAAAAGGCATTCTCTGTATGGAAGCCGTGAAGCCTCAAAAATATCTAGGAGGACAGCCAGCGACCTGGGGCCTGTGGCAGCCATGTGAGGGCAGGGTTAATGTTTGTACTAAATGTTGCTTCCTCCCAAGTGCACCCTCAGCCTCCCCTCCACCAAGTGACCTTGGGTCCTCTTTGGGCTTGAAGGCAGGTGACTGTGTGGGTCTCTCTTGCTGCAGGGGTCTCTGTGCCCTGCAAGGTTTATGACTGGCTACAGTGAGGCAGCAGTTTCTGGGTTCAAATCCTGTGCTAGCCTTTGGCCAGCTGTGCACCTTGGCATCACTTTCCCTGTCACGGGATTGGGGAAGGTTTAACTGAAAGAACCTTAGGATGTGCCTGTCTGCAGTGCGCCCTCCATAAATGTGAACAAATGTGGGCTTCCTTTCCTTTTGGTTGGGCCACATCGTCCCTTCTCCTCCATCTGTGGCTTAGGCTGGAATGCAGAAGAGTGCTTCATCTGACTGCTTCCTGGTACCTGGCTGATGCCATGAGAAAGGAAGGAGAAAGGAGTCTTTTTTTTTTGAAATGGAGTCTCACTCTCTTGCCCAGGCTGGAGCGCAGCAGCCCAATCTGGGCTCACTGCAACCTCCGCCTCCTGGGTTTAGAGATTCTCATGCCTTAGCTTCCCAAGTAGCAGGGATTACAGGTGTCTGATACCACGCCTGGCTAATTTTTGCATTTTTAGTAGAGACTGGGTTTCACCATGTTGGCCAGGCTGGTCTCAAACTCCTGACCTCAAGTGATCTGCCCGCCTTGGCCTCCCAAAATGCTGGAATTGCAGGCATGAGCCACCATGCCTGGCCGAGAAAGGAGTCTGTTAACTCCCACAGAGTTGTTCTTTGCTTATTTCTTGAAGGCTCAGAGGACCCCCACCTCACCTTCCTGACTCTCCCGACCTGTCATTAGTACTTGCCCCAGGAGGAATGCAGCAGCGCCTGGTGGTTGGCAAAGCAAGTCGTGCATGTGAGGTTCTGAGGCCAGTGACAAGACTGTTTCCCCTGTGAGGAGGGTCTGGTGGCCCAGCAGCTTTTAGATGCTGTCTGCTTGCAGCACTGCCTCCTGAGAGAGGTTTCATGCCTGCCTGATGCCCATTTGGTCCTCTCCTGTCTCCTTCCCTCCCTGACAACCCACTTGGAATCCAATAGCATCTCAAGCTTCACTTGTTCAGACCTGAGTTCTGGAGTTCCTTCTGAGCCACTGCTCCTCCCCTGGCTTCTTTGGCTTGGTAAAAGGGCACCTTCCATCCATCCAGTGCCCAAGGAGTCATCCTTCTTTTCTCTCCCTTATCTCCTACACCCTCAAAACACCAGGAATCTGGCTGCCTCCTTCCATCTCTGTGGTTCCCATCCTGACCATAATCATCCTGTCTCCTGGGCTGTGGCCTCCTGACTGGTCTCCCAGTTTTCATCCTGGCCCCTCCAAAGTCCGTCCTCACAACCACCAGAGAAGTCTTTAACGCAAATCAGATCCTCTTCTTTCCCTGCCAGAACCTTCCAGTGGTTCCCTGTTTCACACCAACTAAAACCCAGAGTCCTTTCTTATAGCACTCTACATGAGTGGCCCCTGCCACCTCCTTGACCTTGACAATCTCTGCCCCTTTCCCTAGCTTGCTTGCTTGCTTTTTTTTTTTTGATGGAGTTTTGCTCTTGTCACCCAGGCTGGAGTGCAATGGGCACGATTTTGGCTCACTGCAACCTCTGCCTCCTGGGTTCAAGCAGTTCTCCTGCCTCAGCCTCCTGAGTAGCTGGGATTACAGGCACCCACCACTATGCTAATTTTTGTATTTTTATTTTATTTTATTTTAATTTTAATTTTTATTTATTTATTTATTTATTTTTTGAGACGGAGTCTCGCTCTGTCCCGGGGCTGGAGTGCAGTGGCGCGATCTCGGCTCACTGCAAGTTCCACCTCCTGGGTTCACACCATTCTCCTGCCTCAGCCTCCCGAGTAGCTGGGACTACAGGCGCCCACCACTGCACCTGGCTAATTTTTTGAAGTTTTTAGTAGAGATGGGGTTTCACCGTGTTAGCCAGGATGGTCTCGATCTCCTGACCTCGTGATCCGCCCGCCTCGGCCTCCCAAAGTGCTGGGATTACAGGCGTGAGCCACTGCGCCCAGCCAATTTTTGTATTTTTAGTAAAGAAAGGGTTTCACCATGTTGGCGAGGCTGGTCTCGAACTCCTGAGCTCAGGTGATCCACCCACCTAGGCCTCGCAAAGTGCTGAGATTACAGGCGTGAGCCACTGCACCCAGCCATCCCTAGCTTTCTTAACCTAGACCACACTGACCTGCTTTCTGTTCTTCAAACATGCCAAGCTCATTCCCATTTTAGGATTTTTGCATTTACCATACCCTTTGCCTAAAGCACCAATCTTCTCAGAGCCTGAGAACGGCTCAACTGTGTTCTGAATGCTAGTTCAAAAAGGCTTCTTTGACCCCCTAGTTCAAGTAGCATGCCTGTCTCCAGGGGCTCTGTCTCATCACCTGCTTTATTTTCTTTAGAACCTTTATTGCTATCTGGAATTCTTATTTGGGTGTTGATTTACTGATCTGTTATTTGTCCCAACCTATTAGAATATAAATTGGATGTGGCATAGACCTTATCCCTTTTATTCCCTGCAACACTCCCTGATGGGGGAGGCAAAAAAGTAACAAGCAAATACATCTATAATTGCAAATTGTGGTAACTCCTACATAAACAACTGGCAGCAATTGCTTATATTTGAGGCACTTAAAAATTTTTAAGCTGCTAGGCGCGGTGGCTCACGCCTGTAATCTCAGCACTTTGGGAGGCCGAGGTGAGCGGATCACCTGAGGTGGGGAGTTTGAGACCAGCCTGAACAACATGGTGAAACCCTGTCTCTACTAAAAATACAAAATTAGCTGGGTATGATGGCGCATGCCTGTAATCCTAGCTACTCGGGAGGCTGAGGCAGGAGAACCACTTGAACCCGGGAGGCGGAGGTTGCAGTGAGCTGAGATCGCACCATTGCACTCCAGCCTGGGAAACAAGAGTGAAACTCCATCTCAAAAAAAAAAAAAAGAAAGAAAAAAAAAAATTAAGCTTCCACAGTGGCTCAGCAATGTGGGAGGCCAAGGCAAGAGGATCACTTGAGGTCAGGAGTTTGAGACCAGCCTGGCCAACGTTGGTGAAACCCTGTCTCTATTAAAAAATACAAAAATTGGCCAGGCGCGTTGGCTTGCGCCTGTAATCCTAGCACCTTGGGAGACCAAGGCGGGCAGATCACCTGAGGTCAGGAGTTCAGGACTGGCCTGGCCAACATTAAAACATACAAAACCCCATCTCTACTAAAAATATAAAAATTATCCAGGCATGGTGGCGTGTACCCATAATCCCAGCTACTCGGGAGGCTGAGGTAGGAGAATTGCTTGAACCCGAGAAGCAGAGGTTGCAGTGAGCTGAGATTATGCCACTGCACTCCAGCCTGGGCAACAGAGCGAGACTCTGTCTCAAAAACAACAACAACAAACAAACAAACAAACAAATTAGCCAGGCATGATCGTGGGTGCGTGTAATCCCAGCTACTCTGGAGGCTGAGGCAGGAGAATTGCTTGAAAATGGGCGATGGAGGCTGCAGTGAGCTGAGATCACACCACTGCACTCCAGCCTGGGTGACAGGGAGACTCTGTCTCAAAAAAAAAAAAAAAAAAAAAAAAAAAAAAAAGAAAGCTTATAAGGCTGAATTACTGTATTGTCAAAACAAGGTATCTGAGCCATTTTAAGGGTGAGGAAGTCTGGAAACTGTTAACTTGCCCAGGACACACAGTGAGTTCAAGTCATGGAACTCAGTCTCCTATCTTAAGAATGTATGTGGGCCGGGCATGGTGGCTCATGCCTGTAATCCCAGCACTTTGGGAGGCCAAAGCAGGCAGATCATCTGAGGTCAGGAGTTTAAGATCAGCGTGACCAACATGGAGAAACCCTGTCTCTACTAAAAACACAAAATTAACCAGGTGTGGTGGTGCATGCCTGTAATTCCAGCTACTCAGGAGGCCGAGGCAGGAGAATCGCTTGAACCCGGAGGGTGGAGGTTGCTGTGAGCCGAGATTGAGCCATTGTACACCAGCCTTGGCAACAAGAGTGGAACTGTCTCAAAAAAGAAAAAACAGAATGTATGTGTAGCAGGCTTTAATGGTGGGCCTGCAGCCACGTCATGGAAAGAAGCTGACCTGAAGATCTCAGTTCTTTCCTCTTCTACTAACTAGCAAGCGTACCTCAATTTCTTCTTCAAAGTAGGATGATCCTAGTATTATCATGTTGGGGTTCGCTTTTTATTTTTTCAGTGTGTCCCAAAGCAGCAGCACGTTTAGGTATAGCCCTCTTGCTATCAGCTTGAGGGCCTTAGAGTCAGGACATTTATAGGCACAGAAACTAGGGTCACATACAGATCCTCCACCACATGTGCTAGGGGTACATGCAGACCTCCCCAGTGCTGACCACCCTGCAGGGAAGAAATGAGCCCTAGGTGTTCTGGATCTGATTCTTTTTGGTCATCAATTATTTTTATTTTTATTTTTTTAGAGACAGGGTCTCGCTGTGTTGCCCAGGCTGGCCTTGAACACCTGGACTCAAGCGATCCTCCTGCCCTAGCTTCTTGAGTAGCTGGTGGTCATCAATTCATTTTTAGCAAATTCTGCAGGAATTTTTTTTTGAGATGGAGTCTCACTCTGTGACCCAGGCTGGAGTGTAGTGGCATGATCTCGGCTCACTGCAACCTCCACCTCTTGGGTTCAAGCAATTCTCTGCCTCAGCTTCCTCAATAGCTGGGATTGCAGGCACCCACCACCATGCCCGGCTAATTTTTTTGTATTTTTAGTAGAGACGGGGTTTCACCATCTTGGCCAGGTTGGAATTAAACTCCTGACCTCGTAATCCACCCGCTTCGGCCTCCCAAAGTCTTGGGGTTACAGGCGTGAGCCACCGCGCCCGGCTTCTGCAGGAATTTTGGAGAGACCCAGGCAGTAATAAAATAGGATGTTTAAAGAAATTAAAGATGGCGGCCGGGCGCAGTGGCTCACGCCTGTAATCCCAGCACTTTGGGAGGTCGAGGCGGGCGGATCATGAGGTCAGGAGATCGAGACCATCCTGGCTAAAACGGTGAAACCCCGTCTCCAATAAAAATACAAAAAAATTAGCTGGGCGTGGCCGGGCGCGGTGGCTCACGCCTGTAATCCCAGCACTTTGGGAGGCCGAGGTGGGTGGATCACGAGGTCAGGAGATCGAGACCATCCTGGCTACACAGGTGAAACCCCGTCTCTACTAAAAATATAAAAAAATTAGCCGGGCGTAGTGGCGGGTGCCTGTAGTCCCAGCTACTGGGGAGGCTGAGACGGGAGAATGGAGTGAACCCGGGAGGCGGAGCTTGCAGTAAGCCGACACCGCGCCTCTGCACTCCAGCCTGGGTGACAGAGCAAGACTCCGTCTCAAAAAAAAAAAAAAAAAAAAATTAGCTGGGCGTGTTGGCGAGCGCGTGTAGTCCCAGCTCCTGGGGAGGCTGAGGCAGGAGAATGGCGTGAACCCGGGAGGCTGAGCTTGCAGTGAGCCGAGATTGCACCACTGCACTCCAGCCTGGGCAACAGTGCAAGACTCCGTCTCAAAAAAATAAATTAAAGATGGCTGGGCACATTGGCTGGCACTTGTAATCTGACCTACTTGACAGGCTGAGGCAGGAGGATCGCTTGAGGCCTGGGCAACATCATGAGACCCTGTCTCTAGAAATAATATAAAAATTAGCTGGGCATAGTGGCGCAAGTTTGTAGTTCCAGCTACCTGGGACGCTGAGGCAGGAGGATTGCTTGAGCCCAGAAATTTGAGGCTGCAGTGAAGTATGATTGCACCACTGCACCCAACCTGGGTGACAGAGTGAGACCCCATCTCTTTTTTGGTTGGTTGGTTTGTTTTTGAGATGGAGTTTCGCTCTTGTTGCCCAGGCTGGAGTGCAATGGCGTGGTCTCGGCTCACCGCAACCTCTGCCTCCCAGGTTCAAGCAATTCTCCTGCCTCAACCTCCCGAGTAGCTGGGACTACAGGCATGCACCACCATGCCCAGCTAATTTGTTGTTGTTGTTGTTGTATTTTTAGTAGAGACGGGGTTTCTCCATGTTGGTCAGGCTGGTCTCCAACTCCCAACCTCAGGTAATCCCCCAACTTGGCCTCCCAAAGTGCTGGGATTATAGGCATGAACCATTGTGCCCAGCCTGAGACCCCGTCTCTTAAAAAAGAAAAAGAAAAAGAAAAAAAAGCCGGGTGTGGTGGCTCACGCCTGTAATCTCCAAACTTGGGAGGCTGAGGCAGGTGGATCACTTGAGGTCAGGAGTCCGTGACCAGCCTGCCAACATGGTGAAACCCCATCTCTACTAAAAATACAAATATTAGCTGGGCATGGTGGTGGGCACCTGTAATCCCAGCTACTGGGGAAGGAGGCTGAGGTAAGAGTCAATTGAACCCAGGAGGCAGAGGTTGCAGTGAGCCAACATCGCGCCACTGCACTCCAGCCTGGGCGACAGAGTGAGACTCAGTCTCAAAAAAAAAAAAAAAAAAAAAAAAAAAAAAAAAGAAGAAAAAGAAGAAGAAATTCAAGATGAAAGAAAACAAAAATTCCAGGCCGGGCGCGGTGGCTCAAGCCTGTAATCCCAGCACTTTGGGAGGCCGAGGCGGGCGGATCACAAGGTCAGGAGATCGAGACCACAGTGAAACCCCGTCTCTACTAAAAATACAAAAAAAAAAGCCGGGCGCGGTGGCGGGCGCCTGTAGTCCCAGCTACTCAGGAGGCTGAGGCAGGAGAATGGCAGGAACCCGGGAGGCGGAGCTTGCAGTGAGCCGAGATCGCGCCACTGCACTCCAGCCTGGGCAACAGCGTGAGACTCCGTCTCAAAAAAAAAAAAAAAAAGAAAACAAAAATTCCAAAAAGTTGAGAAAGAATTGCCTTTTGTCCAGCCCCACTCCCAACCCTGTTGTCATGTGTGATTCTGTTTTCTTCCAGTCTCGTTTCCTCTCAGTCCATCCACCCTTCACGGGGCCAGAGCCCTCTCTCTAGAATCTGAGCAGCAATGCCGTTTGCTGAAGACAAGACCTATAAGTATATCTGCCGCAATTTCAGCAATTTTTGCAATGTGGATGTTGTAGAGATTCTGCCTTACCTGCCCTGCCTCACAGCAAGAGACCAGGTGAGCAAGGGAAGTGACAACCGGATACTGGCCTGGGGGCAGGACTGTGGAATTCAAAGCTCAGCCCTATCCTAGTTCCTCACCCAAGCCAAGGCTGGCTCCTTCCTTCTGCCTCTTGCTGTGTCTTGCTCCTTGTCCTTGCTGCTTTTCATTTTTTTTTGAGACAGAGCCTCACTCTGTCGCCAGGCTGGAGTGCAGTGGCATGATCTTGGCTCACTGCAACCTCCGCCTCCCAGGTTCAAGTGATTCTCCTGCCTCAGCTTCCCGAGTAGCTGGGATTACAGGTGTGTGCCACCACGCCCAGCTAATTTTTGTGTTTTTAATAGAGACGGGGTTTCCCCATGTTGGCCAGGATGGTCTCGATCTCTTGACCTCGTGATCCACCTGCCTCAGCCTCCGAAAGTGCTGGGATTACAGGCGTGAGCGCCGTTGCTGCTTTTCTAACTTTTGGATGAAGTGTGGCTCGGGGTGGCATTGCTGACTTCGCCGAACTCCCCGTTGTGTTGTTTTTGTACACTGCTCAAAAACATGGCACTGGCTCGCTGAGATTTCCTGGCTCTGGTCCACTTGCCCACTTTTTTTGGAACCTCCTATTTCCTTCATCTCTCTTGCCCTTCCTTGTCCTGCTCAGTTTTGACTCCATTCTCCTTGTCATGGGGCCCTGTCCAGGCACAGCGCTGGGACTCAGGTTTGAGAGCAGGCAGGAGCCAGGTCGCTCTAGCCCCAACAGAACTTGCTGCAGGCCCCTGGCACTCACTAGCTGGTGAAACGGGCACAACCCCTCCCCGTTGTAGCTGCTATTCTCAGATTGGACCCCTGTGCTCCAGAGGGTACCTGTTGGCTCTTTTGGGGCCTCCTGTCCTCAGATTTCTCAGGAGCCCCATTGCTGTCTCTGGTGTCCTCCCACACAGATCGTGTTAGTATGCAGGTCTGTTTGGGGTTTGCCCCTCCCTCTTGTATTTTGGGGTTTATAGGGATATCTTGTTTTGTAGTAAATATTTTCTGTGGGTTTTATTTTCTTTAAAAAATTTTTTTTGAGACAGAGTCTCACTCAGTTGCCCAGGTTGGAGTGCAGTGGTGTGATCTCAGTTCACTGCAACCTCCGCCTCCCGGGTTCAAGTGATTCTCGCGCCTCAGCCTCCTGAGTAGCTGGGGTTACAGGCGCATGGCACCACACCTGGCTAGTTTTGTTTTTTTTTTTTTTTTTTTTGAGACGGAGTCTCACTCTGTTCCAGGCTGGAGTGCAGTGGCGCAGTCTCGGCTCACTGCGAGCTCTGCCTCCCGGGTTCACAACATTCTCCTGCCTCAGCCTCCCGAGTAGCTGGGACTATAGGCGCCTGCCACCATGCCCGACTAATTTTTTGTACTTTTAGTAGAGACTGGGTTTCACCGTGTTAGCCAGGATGGTCTCGATCTCCTGACCTCATGATCCGCCCGCCTGGCCTCCCAAAGTGCTGGGATTACAGGCATAAGCCACCACGCCCAGCTAGTTTTGTATTTTTAGTAGAGACAGAGTTTCACCATGTTGGCCAGGCTGGTCTTTATTTTTATTTTTGAGACCGAGTCTTGCTCTTGTCACTCAGGCTGGAGTGCAGTGGTACAATATTTTGTTTTGTTTTGTTTTGTTTTTGTTTTTGTTTTTTTTTTTTTTTTTTTGAGACGGAGTCTCACTCTGTGGCCCAGGCTGGAGTGCAGTGGCCGGATCTCAGCTCACTGTAAGCTCCGCCTCCCGGGTTTACGCCATTCTCCTGCCTCAGCCTCCCGAGTAGCTGGGACTACAGGCGCCCGCCACCTCGCCCGGCTATTTTTTTTTTGTATTTTTTAGTAAAGACGGGGTTTCACCGTGTTAGCCAGGATGGTCTCGATCTCCTGACCTCGTGATCCGCCCGTCTCGGCCTCCCAAAGTGCTGGGATTACAGGCTTGAGCCACCGTGCCCGGCTTTTTTTTTTTTTTTTTTTTTTGAGATAGAGTCTCGCTCTGTCTTCTGGGCTGGAGTGCAGTGGTGCCATCTCGGGTTACCGCAACCTCTGCCTTCTGGGTTCAAGCGATTCTCCTGCTTTAGCCTCCTGAGTAGCTGGGATTACAGGCACGTGCCACCATGCCCAGCTAATTTTTGTATTTTTAGTAGAGACGGGGTTTCACCATGTTGGTCAGGCTGGTCTCGAACTCCTGACCTCGTGATCCTTGGCCTTCCAAAGTGCTGGGATTACAGGTGTGAGCTACCGCGCCTGGCTATTTTCCTTTTTCTAAAAATCTAGCTCCTGCAGGATTCTGTGGGTTTTTGTTTCTGCTATCTGGTTGCTTGTTTTTAATGTGGGAATTCAGATAGACATAAAAACTCTAGGGCTGGGCACAGTGGCTCACGCCTGTAATCCCAGCACTTTGGGAGGCCAAGGTGGGCGGATCACCTGAGGTCAGGAGTTTGAGACCAGCCTGTCTAACATGGGGAAACCACGTCCCTACTAAAAATACAAAAAAATTAGCCGGGTGTGGTGGTGGGCACCTATAATCCCAGCTACTTGGGAGACCGAGGCAGGAGAATAGCTTGAACCCAGGAGGCAGAGGTTGCAGTAAGGTGAGATCGTGCCACTGCACTCCAGCCTGGGCGACGGAGCGGGACTCAGTCTCGAAAAAAGAAAAAAAACTGCAGCCACTGTCATCTGCCCAGAATCTCCCCAGCACTCTCAGCTTCCTTGTTTCTTATTGTCGGCCCCCTCCCTTTCCTTCTTTTGCCCCTTTCATCATACTTTTGCTATTTACCTTTTCCTTCTCTCCTAATCCAAACCTTTCTTTTTGCCCTGGGGGCCATATAAATCCAAGGCTTTTGTATCAGATTAACTGGGTTTGGATTCCTGCCCCACTGTTGTAGGATCTTTGCTATAGTACTTTGCTTCTGCTAAGCCTCAGTTTCCTTATTAGTATAGTGGGGATAATAATGGCATTAAATAAGATGATACATGCAAAGCCCTTAATGGAGAGTCCAGGACATACTTAATTGTCAGTTTCCAGCAGCTGCCTTTATTGATGTGGCTGCTAATTGCTCTTCCTCACTCCATACCTGGCCCTGTCCTGGGCTCTGATTCAGTTTCATGTGGCCACCTTGCTCTTCTGGCTTTCTTGGCGCCCCACCCCCCCTGCTGTGGCTTCATTCTGGGTGGGTAAGTGGCTGGGGCCGCCTGGCTTGAGCCGGACAGTGGCATTGTGTCTTCCAGGATCGACTGCGGGCCACCTGCACACTCTCAGGGAACCGGGACACCCTCTGGCATCTCTTCAGTACCCTTCAGCGGCGGCCCGGCTGGGTTGAGTCCTTCATTGCGGCGCTGAGGGACTGTGAGCTAGCTGATCTTGCGGACGAAGTGGCCTGTGTCTACCAGAGCTACCAGCCTCGTAAGTGTCCTGCCCTGGCCCTCCTCCTGGACCCCTGGCCTACTCCCTGGCCTCTGCTCTCCCTTCCCCTCTCCCTGTACCTCCTGCCTTTCTCTGTCATCCTCTTTTTCATCACTGTGAAGCGATGGATAAACCTGGGTGTAGATCCAGGCTGAGCCACTTACCAGCTGTGTCCTTTTGGCCAAGTCCCTTAATTTCCCTGAGCCTCAGGCCTCTCCTCTGTAAAATGAAGTTCATGGCAGCATCTGCCGCGGGGGGCTGCAGTGGGTGATACCGCAGGATGATGCGTGTTGAGTACTGAGCTGGGCTAGGCACTTCCTGTATGCCCAGCACATGGGGTCTCCTCTAACTTTCATGGCTGTAGCGTTCGCCTCCCACCCTTCCTCATTTCTTCTCCCCCACCTACTCATTCATCCTCCCTCTCTCCACCTTCTCTTCCCGTCCCCTGGTTTACCTTGAGAGCCTTCAACGCCCTCTACCAACTGCCCAGTTATTCCTTAAGTCCCTCTCAGTGTCCCTGCCACTCTGAGTGCTTGGAGGGGATCTGGTGAGATTGAGTTTGATCCTGAGTGAGATCAAGACATGGGAAGAGGCTGGGCGCGGGGTGTCACGCCTGTAATCCAGAACTTTGGGAGGCTGAAGCAGGCAGGTCATGAGGTCAGGAGATGGAGACCATCCTGGCTAAAACGATGAAACCCTGTCTCTACTAAAAATACAAAAAATTAGCCGGGCGTGTTGTCCCAGCTACTCGGGAGGCTGAGGCAGGAGAATTGCTTGAACCAGGGAGGCAGAGGTTGCAGTAAGCCAAGATCGCACCACTGCACTCCAGCCTGGGCGACAGCGAGACTCCATCTCAAAAAAAAAAAAAAAAAAAAAAACAAAAGAAAAGACTTGGGAAGAAAAATCAAGCCAGCCCTATTTATATTTCAAACTAGAGGTAACCCCCGAGACCCTGGTCACATTTATAGCTGTGGGACATCCATGTTTATCTTTTCTTTCTCTTTCTCCTTTTTTTTTCCCCCCTTTTAGAGACAGAGTCTTGCTCTGTCACCCAGGCTGGAGTGCAGTGGTATAATCATAGCTCACTGCAGCCTTGACCTCCTGGGCTCAAGTGACCCTTCTACCTCAGCCTCCAGAGTAGCTGGGACTACAGGCATGGGCAACTATACCTGGCTAATTTTTAAATTTTTTTTAGAGATGAGGTCTCACTATGTTGCCCAGGCTGGTCTTGAACTCCTGGGCTGAAGCGATCGGCCTCCCAGAGTGCTGGGATCATAGGTGTGAGCCACCGCGTCTGGCTCTCATGCTTACTTTTCTTTCCTTTTTCTCTTCCTCGCTTTTTCCTCCCTCCCTCCCTCCCTTCCTCCCCTCCTCTCTTCCTGTTTCTCCTTCCTTCTTTTTAAATGTGACTCTTCATGTGTGGAGATTAATAGTGATTCCCCTCGCTGGGTGCAGTGGCTCACACCTGTAATCCCAGCACTTTGGGAGGCCAAGGCAGGCAGATCACAAGGTCAGGAGTTCGAGACCAGCCTGGCCAATATGGTGAAACCCCATCTCTACTAAAAATACAAAGAAATTAGCTGGGCGTGGTGGTGCAAGCCTGTAATCCCAGCTACTTGGGAGGCTGAGGCAGGAGAATTGCTTAAACTGGGGAGGTGGAGGTTGCAGTGAACTGAGATTGTGCCATTGTACTCCAGCCTGGACAACAGTGAGACTCCGCCTCAAAAAAAAAAAAAAAAAGAGAAAAAAATAGTGACCCCCTGAATACAATACAATGGCTGTGGTAGGGCCTGATGAGGGGTGGTGGCAAAGGGGAGGGGCTGAGGCAGCAGCATCAGGGCAGGGGTCAGTGAGCAATGACAGTCATGGGGAGGAGAAAGCCACTGGGTCCCAGGATGCCTGGGGACAGAGAAGAGTGACTGCTGACATGGTGTGGGTGGCTAGAGGCCTACGAGGCCTCCTCCACACTCCCCCTCCTTCCTTGCTACCTTGTCCTCCAACTGCTGTCTCCCTCCCACTCTTGCCCCCTTGCCAAGTGATGCTTGTCACTCTTGAGGAGTGGACCCACATCAGAACAGCTTTTGGACCTATGGCTGGGGCGGGGGGTATACCCAAGAGCACCCAAGCCTCTTTCATCATGAGGAGAACCCCCAATTCCTTCTTTTTTCTTTTTTTTTTGAGACAGAGTCTTGCTCAGTTGCCCAGGCTGGAGTGCAGTGGCGTGACTTTGGCTCACTGCAACCTCTGCCTCCTGGGTTCAAGTGGTTCTCCTTCCTCAGCCTCGCTGTAGTCCCTGATTCCTTTCTTTTTTTTTTTTTTCTTTTGAGATAGAGTCTCGCTCTTGTTGCCCAGGCTGGAGTGCAATGGTGCAATCTCGGCTCATGGCAACCTTCACCTCCTGGGTTCAAGCAATTTTCCTGCCTCAGCCTCCCAAGTAGCTGGGATTACAGGCATGCGCCTCCACGCCTGGCTAATTTTGTTATTTTTAGTAGAGATGGGGTTTCTCCATGGTGGTCAGGCTGGTCTCGAACTCCCGACCTCAGGTGATCCGCCAACCTTGACCTCCCAAAGTGCTGGGATTACAGGCATGAGCCACCGCATCTGGTTTTTTTTTTTTTTCTCCCAAGACGGAGTCTTGCTCTGTTGCCCAGGCTGGAGTGCAGTGGTGCGATCTCAGCTCACTGCAACCTCCGCCTCCCAGGTTCAAGCAATTCTCCTGCCTCAGCCTCCCGAGTAGCTGGGATTACAGATGCATGCCACCATGCCTTGCTAATTTTTGTATTTTTAGTAGAGATGGGGTTTCACTATATTGGCCAGGCTGGTCTTGAACTCCTGACCTCCTAATCCACCTGCCTTGGCCTCCCCAAATCCTGAGATTACAGGCATGAGCCACTATGCCCAGCCCCTGATTCCTTTTTTTTTTTTTGAGTCGGAGTCTCACTCTGTTGCCCAGGCTGGAGTGTAGTGGTGCGATCTGGGCTCACTGCAAGCTCCGCCTCCCGGGTTCATGCCATTCTCCTGCCTCAGCCTGAGTAGCTGGGACTGCAGGTGCCCGCCACCACACCTGGCTAATAATTTTGTATTTTTAGTAGAGACGGGGTTTCACCATGTTAGCCAGGATGGTCTCGATCTCCTGACCTTGTGATCCGCCCGCCTTGGCCTCCCAAAGTGCTGGGATTACAGGCATGAGCCACTATGCCTAGCCCAGATTCCTTCTTGATATCACTACATCTTTGTCCTCCAGGGACCTCGGACCGTCCCCCAGACCCACTGGAGCCACCGTCACTTCCTGCTGAGGGGCCAGGGCCCCCCACACCTGCTGCGGCCCACAGTATCCCCTACAACGGCTACAGAGAGAAGGAGCCAAGTTACCCCATGCCTGTCCAGGAGACCCAGGCGCCAGACTCCCCAGGAGAGGTCTGTCCTCACAGGACACCTTGAGCCACCTGCTTTTGTGTTCCTATCTGCCTACTTCTGCCCATTGAGCCTTCCAGAAACCCTCTCCTGTCCCCTATAATTCACGCCTAATCTCTGCTCAGAACCCCAGGGCTTCCTTAGTGGCAATCTGCCCCAGACCAGCTTCCAGACTGCTGACCACGTCTTTACCCTGTGGCAGCCCTAATCCTCTGTCACCAACCAGCTGGGAGAGCACAGTTTTTATTTTATTTTATTTTATCTTTTTTGAGACAGCGTCTCATTCTGTCGCCCAGGCGGGAGTGCAGTGGAGCGATCTTGGCTCACTGCTACCTCTGCCTCCTGGGTTCAGGTCATTCTCCTGCCTCAGCCTCCGGAGTAGCTGGGATTACAGGCATCCACCACCATGCCCAGCTAATTTTTGTAGTTTTTGTAGAGATGGCGTTTTGCCATGTCAGCCAGACTGGTCTCGAACTCCTGACCTCAGGTGATCTGCCCACCTTTGCCTCCCAAAGTGCTGGGATTAGAGGCGTAAGCCACTGCGCCCGGCGATGCTGTGTTTTCTGTGAGGTAGATGCAAGGACACCTGTGGACAGAGGGTCTGGGAATTACCAGAACCCAGACAAGGGCTCCCTTGGCTCCTGTGCTCCATGGTGTGGGCTGAGACCTATAGGAGATGCCCCAAGAGCACAAGCTGCCCTTTGAAAGCTCTTGGGAGAGGCAACTGCCTTAATCATATTTTCCCTCTTGCAGAGTTCAGAGCAAGCCCCACAGACACTCAACCCCAGAGTCATCCCAAGGAGTCCAGATGGTGGCCCCCTGGAGCCCTCCTCTGACCTGGCAGCCCTCAGCCCTCTGACCTCCAGCGGGCATCAGGAGCAGGACACAGAACTGGGCAGTACCCACACAGCAGGTATGCATGGAATCTGGAATTATAGGGTCCTTCTGATCTCTCAAGTGAAGGTGAGAATTAAGAGTTGCCCCTCTGGCTTCCTTGAACAGGAGACAAGGTGGGAATAAAGGGAGTTCAACCCAGGAAGCAAACCAGTTCCTTAGCGGGTGTATCAGTTAGCATTTGCTGTGTAACAAATACAGTTTTCCAATTTTGTTTTTTTTCAGTAGCTTAAAATATAGCCATTTATTTAGCATATGATCCTGTGGGTCAGGCATTTGGGCTACCTACCTGGGCACTTCTTCTGGTCTTGACTGAATTTCCTCTCAAGTACTCACTGATATATACATAAGTTCTGCCTCTGGCTGTTGGCCTTGCACCTTGGTTCTCTTCTATGTGGTCTCTCATCCTCCAGCACACAAACCCATCATGGCAGCTGGGCAGAGTTCCCAGAGAGAGAGGGCTCAAAACTGGCAGTGTCCCCATGCCCCATTCTGTAGGCAAAAGCAAGTGATAAGGCCAGCCTAGATTCAAGGAGTAGGGAAATAGACTCCCTCCCTAGAGGGGAGGACTGACAGGCACAGTGCAAAGAGGCTAGGTGGAGGTAAGTGAGATAAGTCGGGCCATTTCTGCCCTCTGCCAAAGGGACTGTGGGGATCAGCCAGGGCCTGGAGGGCGGTGGGCAAGGGACAGTGCAGGGCTGCATCAGCTGTTGGCAGGGGAGCCTTTAGGCACTGCCTTACCGCAGACATCTCCAGTTCCCAGTGAATCATGAAAACTTCTCAGTTCCCAGACTTCTTCATCATCCAGTGGCCTGGACCCAACTCCAGACCTCAGTGCTCCCCCTCAGAAATATATAGTTGTCCATCTGGACCTCTCAGGCTAGCATGTCTCTTTCCTACTTCCCAAACTGTTCCACATGATGCTGGTGCCCAGTCAGCCCTCAGTGCCCTGGGACAGCCACAAGACAATGAGCAGTTAAAGGCTGGGAGACGTCATCTTAGTACTTTTGTCATCCCCAAACTGCTCCAAGCACCTGTCTATGCTTTGTAGTGTCATCTGGCCATGGGATGCCTTTCAGGAGTTGCTGTAGACCATGCAGGCAGAGGGCACTTAGGTTTCAGTATGTTTGTAGACACAGGTCCCATGAGATTCTGTGGTATTAGATTGCCGTGGGGGAGGTGTACATCAGAATCACCCTGACTTTTGCCAGCTGTGGGGCTTGGCATGTGCATTCCGAGTTCCGTGGAGAGTCCTGCTGCAACTGCCTTTATAGACCATCACTACCTGCTATCCCCTGCTTCCCCGACCCAGGTCAGGCAGCCTCCCAGGGGTGGCTTTGTCCCTGTTGCCTCTCTTCCCAAGCCTCTGGGATGGCCAGCCCTCTTGGCTGGTATGAGCCATTCTGCATGCGCCATCCTGCCACCCCTCACCCTGATCCACGACTGCTTCCACTCGTGGTGGTCGGAGAGGGACAGCAATGGGGGAAGTGTTCAGGATTCCATGAGGCTAAGGTCAAGGTAGAAAAAGTGGACACAGGAGAGGGGAGGTTTCCTAGGTGGGAGAGGAAAAAGCGGAGAGAATAATTAATAATGATCTTCAAGTTCCTAGGTACCATTTCACTGTGTGCCAGGACAGACCTGGGGCTACAGGTCAAGGACTGAGGGCAGCTGTTGGGCTTTCAGGCCAGGAAACAGTGACTAAAGGGACTGTGGCATCTCCTTCAAGGGCAGGAGATTTGGAGGCCTAGACACAGTAGGGACCGTGAAACCTGGGGCAGAGGGACCCTTCTCCAGGCCTCAAGGTAACGGTCTTTGGGTCTGTGTTTCCACTTGTGTTTTGCCACCTGCAGGTGCAACCTCCAGCCTCATACCATCCCGTGGGCCTGTGTCTCCATCTGTCTCCTTCCAGCCCCTGGCCCGTTCCACCCCCAGGGCAAGCCGCTTGCCTGGACCTGCAGGGTCAGTTGTATCTACTGGCATCTCCTCCTCCTCCTCCTCCTCATCCCCTGGCTTGGCCTCTGCAGGGGCTGCAGAGGGTGAACAGGGTGCAGAGAGTGACCAGGCTGAGCCTATCATCTGCTCCAGTGGGGCAGAGGCACCTGCCAACTCTCTGCCCTCCAAAGTGCCTACCACCTTGATGCCTGTGAACACAGTGGCCCCGAAAGTGCCTGCCAACCCAGCATCTGCCAGCACAGTGCCCTCCAAGTTGCCAACTAGCTCAAAGCCCCCTGGTACAGTGCCTTCTGTGTTCACCAATCCAGCACCATCCAAATTGCCCATCAACTCAACCCGTGCTGGCATGGTGCCATCCAAAGTGCCTGCTAGCATGGTGCGCACCAAGGTGTCTGCCAGCACAGTCCCCACTGACAGGAGCAGCAGAACTGAGGTAAGTCCTTGCACCTCCTGGCAGGGATCCACGCCCCTTCCCCTGGGAGAGCTTGCCCACCTGGCCCCAGCCTTGGCCCCTTTCCAGTCTGCATTGTCTCCAGCCTGGGCTGCTCTATGGCCTCTCCTTGCAGGTATACAGAACCAGCCTCATGTAGGCCCCACACCATGTTCTCCAGGAGGAACAGTCATTAGAGCTCCTAAGTCTGGACATCTCAGGAGGGTCAGCCACAGGGGGCACCCACTGGTCAGGTGCATAAGTTCATTTAAGGCTCGTAGCTCCTAGTGAAGCCGAACAGTGCCATTTAGAATATAAGGAAGCAGTGAGGGGGACAGCACGGTGGCCCATCTGCCTCTTGCCTTGCTCTTCGCCACTAGGATGCCCGGCGTGCCCCTCCATGGCCAGGCTTTACAGAACGCAGTCCCACCTGAGCAGCCACTATGACCCAGCAGCCCCCCATTGTTGCCTGCTCCAAGCCTCACATCTGACTCTAGCTGTGGCTGTCTGCTGGGAGGAGCCAAGTCCATATGGCCCTATAGGCACATGGCCAGGCCTCTGACCCTGTGGCTGCTCTCTAGTTCTCAGGCCCAGGCAGGATGTCAGTGCAGGATGGGGCCCCGCCCTACCAAGGGCTTCCAGGTGGGCATGAGCTCACAGGCAGGCCAGGGAATAGGGAAAGGCTGCCCTGGAGGAGTCCACCATTGATGCAGGTCCTTGGTCCCCTCTTCCCCCACTGCTCCAAGAAAAGGTGGCCTAGGGGCATTATGGACTGGGAATTGAGGGGTTGGAGTGCTATTTCATGCCCTGGCCTGGGAATGGCACCGCCCCACTAGGCTCGTCTCCCTGCCAACCCCAGTCCCTTCCAGTGCTCTCCTTTCTTTCCCAGGAGACCTCAGCAGCTCCAACACCTGCAGGCGCCGCTGGAGGCCGCTCAGCCTGGCTAGACAGCAGCTCTGAGAATGGGGGCTTTGAGTCGGAGCTGAGTAAGCCTGGCATACTGGTATCCCAGGCAGACAGCCAGTTCTCAGGCTGCTCTGAGGATCTTGCCATCAGTGCCAGCACCTCCCTGGGTATGGGGCCCTGCCGTGGCCCAGAGGAGAATGAGTACAAGTCCGAGGGCACCTTTGGGATCCACGTGGCTGAGAACCCCAGCATCCAGCTCATGGAGGGCAACCCTGGGCCACCTGCGGACCCGCAGGGTGGCCCCAGGCCACACATCGACCAGAAGTTCCAGGAGAGGGAGGGGCCATGCCACAGGCCCTCACCTGGGGCTCTGTGGCTCCAGGCGGCTGTGGCAGGGGTGCTGGTAGTCACACTCCTGGTGGCGATGTACCGGCGGCGCCTGCACTAGTGAAGCCCTGGGCCCTTCCCACCACTCATCTGCTCCATTCCTGCAGTACAACTTGCCCCTCTCCAAAGCCCCTTGTCCCTTTCTTGGGGATGGTGGAGGCTGGGTCAGAGGGAGCTAAGGGACTGCAGGCCTGCCTGCAGGACGTGCTTTGGCTGAACCAAGTCCTTAGAGCAGCATCTCTGTTCCCACTGTGCCCTGTGTGGGTCCCCGTCCTTGGCTTTCTGGGTCCTGGGCTGCCCCCAGTGCTCCAGACCTTCCCCACTGGCAATCCAGGTTATCATCCATGTCCTCCAGAGGAGCTTCCTCCTCCAGGCCTCAGCCCCGTTGGCCCAGGTGGATCAGGAGGGATCACTGGAGCACACGGTGCTCGGGAATGCTTCTCCTGTTGCATTGGTCCCCGAAGGCCTCAGGGCAGGTGTGTGGTGTGTGGGCTCCCACCCTGGCAGCCCAGCCTGAGACCGTTGCACTGAGGCAGGCAGGAGCGGCAGGGTGGCTGCTCTCCAGGAGCCCAACTGCCTTGGGTTCCTGCCCCACTGGGTCCCCTCCCCTGCTGGGCAATCCTGGGAAGGTCTGGAGGTTCCTGTGGACCTCAGAGAAGCCAGGGGCAGGTGCCAGGCCTGAGGAAGACCTCTGGAGCTCCTCTCTAGCCTCCTCTTTCCCTCCCCTCTGGTCTTCATTCTCTTCAGCTCCCTACGTGGGCTGGGGAGGAGACACCTGGCGGGCAGAGCTCAGGCAGAGGTTTGGATTTCAGCTCCCT
This sequence comes from Macaca thibetana thibetana, assembly GCF_024542745.1. Classification (NCBI taxonomy): domain Eukaryota; kingdom Metazoa; phylum Chordata; class Mammalia; order Primates; family Cercopithecidae; genus Macaca; species Macaca thibetana. The sequence continues at coordinate 72,588,236 of NC_065587.1, forward strand.
CACTTCCTGGGCTGTGTGGCTTTGGCGGATGTCAGACTTCTGGTTTTGCTTCTCCACGTGGACAGTGAGTATCTGGCTCATTCTTCACTGGGTGGTTCTGAGATTGAACCTACAGGTGTTTGCCAAGTGCCTGGCCCAGAGCAAGTAGCCACTAACTGCTTCTCCCACCTCTCTCCTGCCCAACCTAGTAGAGCTGAGGGCATGAGAGGCAGAGTGCACAGTGGTCCAGGGTGCAGCTCTGCAGCACAGGCAGCCTAGGCCTGCATCCTGCCCTGCCTCTCACCAGCTCTGTGACCTTGGGCAAGGGATTTATCTGTCTGTGCCTTAGTTTTCTCACCTGTAAAAGGAGGATGAGAATATATATGTATTTCCCAGTGTTGTGAGGATTAAAGGAGTTTATCGATGTAGATTTTAGGATAAGTCCTGGCATTTACCAAGGGTTAGAATTGTGTTATTATCACTATTAAGTGTTGAGGGGCCAGGCGTGGTGGGCAACAGGGCCCCATCTCTACAAAAAAGTTTAAAAAATTAGCCAGGTGTGCTGGTGCATCTGTCGTCTTAGCTACTTGGGAGGCTGAGGTGGGAGGATCACTTGAGCCCAGAAGCTTGAAGCTGCAGTGAGCTAGGATCGTGCCACCGCACTCCAACCTGGGTGACAGAGTGAGACCCTGTCTCAAGAAAAAAAAAAAAAAAATGCAGAGAAACAGGAGCCTTGGCTACTCCTTTAGAGGCAGACTCAGACCCTCCTGCCTCACAGCTTTATCTTTGCATTTGCCCCTTACTTTATCTTGTGCCTTGAGAAATTGCTGGGGAGAGAGGTGTGTCCACTGGGCAGCCATACAGGGTGGAGGCTCTAGGGTGTTTCCACTCCCAGCAGCCAGGTTCCCCCATCCCAAGTTCACCCACTGGTGGGGAGATTAGCTACAATAACACCAGAAACACATTGGAGTAGATTGAGGGTATCCTTGTGGGTTATTTTCAGGCAGCCATTGCTGGACAAGGCACAGGAGCCACCTCCATTTCTGAGTTCTGCAAGGGACAAGAACTAGAGCCATCGGGGGTGGGGCTCACTCTGGCCCCTCCCCAAGCTGTCAGCCTCCAGGCATCTACACTCTGCCTTGGCTGCTACATCCTTTTCACTCCACTGCCCTAGGAGAGTTCAGCAACCTAATGACCTCTATCTCTGAACATCTCTTCGTCCCATGCTCCAAGTCCAGCAACCTACACCATGAAACCAGGAGTGGACCCTACCCAAGCTGTCTGTACTACTCCCCATCCCTCACCACCAATCTTAAAAAGCCCTCTGTCCCCCCACCCTAAACCCCAGTTATGTACCCATGCTGGGCAGGTCAGTTAACAATTTATGTACAAGTACTAGTTTTAGTGTATTACCGTCACAGCGTAGCTTTGAAAAAAGCATTTCGAAAAGGCAACATGGGCTGAGCACGGTGGCTCACGCCTGTAATCCCAGCACTTTGGGAGGCCGAGGTGGGCGGATTGCCTGAGGTTGGGAATTCAAGACTAGCCTGCCCAACATGGTGAAACCCCATCTCTACTAAAAATATGAAAATTAGCCAGGTGTGGTAGCACGCGTCTGTAATCCCAGCTACTAGGGAGGCTGAGCCACGAGAATTGCATGATCTCAGGAGGCAGAGGTTGCACTGAGCCGAAATTGTGCCACTGCACTCCAGCCTGGGTGACAGAGTGGTACTCTTTCAAAAAAAAAAAAAAGGCAGTATGTAGCCGCGAAGACTGTTGCCCAAGTGGTAGAATTTTAGCACAGTAGGAGCCTAGGTAAAAAATACAAAAAGTAACAGGGCATGGTGGCACTCATCTATAGTCCTAGCTACGTGGGAGGCTAAGGTGGGAAGATCACTTGAGCCCATCAGGAGGCGGAGGTTGCAGTGAGCTGAGATTGCAGCACTGCACTCCAGCCTGGGTGATAGAGTGAGACTCTGTCTCAAAAAAAAAAAAAAAAAAAAAGAGTTTTAGCACAGTAACCAGCCATTATGGGAGATACCCTGGGTAAGGCATGTAGAAAGGGTTGAGGGACCTTCCCAGCCCTGCCTCCCATGTTTTTGTTTTTTTGTTTTTGTTTTTAGAGAATCACCCAGCCTAGGGCGAAGTGGTGCAATCATAACTCACTGCATCCTCAAACTCCTGGGCTTGAGCCATCCTCCTGCCTCAGTCTTCTGAGTAACTAGGACTTCAGGTGCATGCCACCATGTCTGGCTAATTAAATTTTTTTTTCTTTTTTTTGAGATGGAGTCTCACTCCATCGCCCAGGCTGGAGTGCAGTGGTGCGATCTCGGCTCACTGCGACCTCTGCCTCCCGGGTTCATGCCATTTTCCTGCCTCAGCCTCCTGAGTAGCTGGGACTACAGGTGCCAGCCATCACGCCCGGCTAATTTTTTTGTATTTGTAGTAGAGACGGGGTTTCACCGTGTTAGCCAGGATGGTCTCGATCTCCTGACCTTGCGATCCACCTGCCTTGGCCTCCCAGAGTGCTGGGATTACAGGTGTGAGCCACTGTGCCGAGCCAAATTAATTTTTTTGTAGAGATCAGGTCATGCTGTTATGTTGCCCAGGTTGGCCTCACATGAGATCTTGCCTTAGCCTCCCAAAGTGCTGGGATTACAGATGTGAGACACTGCACCCGACCCCCACCACTTCTTTTTTTCTTTTTTCTTTTTTTGAGACAGTCTTACTCCGTTGCCCAGGCTGCTGGAGTGCAGTGGGATGATCTCGGCTCACTGCAACCTCTGCCTCCCGGGTTCAAGCAATTCTCCTGCCTCAGCTTCCTGAGTAGCTGGGATTACAGAGGCCTGCCACCACACCTGACTAATTTTTGTATTTTTAGTAGAGATGGGGTTTCTCTATGTTGGCCAGGCTGTTCTTGAACTCCTGACCTCAAGTGCTCCACCCGCTTTGGCCTCCCAAAGTGCTGGGATTACAGGCATGAGCCACTGCGCCTGGCCAACCCCAGCACCTTTCAAATGATGCCGCCCAAAAGCCGTGACTTGGCCTACTTTGAACAGCGACCTTGCTGCTGTTGTCAACCCGAAGGCCTCTCAAATGCCAGCTTCAAGCAGGGTGTGAACTGGCCAGTGTCAAATCTCAGGAGGCCTGTGTTGGGAGTGTAGCTTTCAGCTGCGGGGAGCTGCACTTAGTGGGGAAAGCCAGGCAGGTCACCCTCACAGCCAGATAATGTGGAGGTCAGAACCCAAGGGAGGGAGTGAGACCTCCACCCCCAGTGGGGGACCTGGCCACCCATCCTTGGGGACCTGAGAAAGCATACTTCACCTTGGGGTGAAGGCTGGGTGGGGCCAGAGGGACCGGTGCCCTTCTCAGTGCTTAGGGGCAGAGCCACCTGCAGCAATGGTATCTTCATATTAGCCCCTCTCCACCTTTTTTCTCCTGCTGAATCATTTCCCTCAAAGCCCAAGACCTGTCACTGCTTCTCTCCCCCTGGGAAGAATGCATGGACTCTGCCTGGTGACAGACTGAAGCCAGAACAGTGCCACACCCTCACCTTAATTCCTTGCTAGATATTCTCAGATTTATGAGACTTTAGTCAAAGATGAGGGAGGCTGGATGTGGTGGCTCATGCCTGTAATCCCAGCACTTTGGGAAGTCAAGGTGGGAGGATCCTTTGAAGCCAGGAGTTTGAGACAAGCCTGGGCAATAAAGCAAGACCCTATCTCTACCAAAAAAAAAAAAAAAAAAATCTAGGAGATGCTCTTTACCCTTAGTGGCCTCAAATTATTAATAGTTCCTTTGAGCAACATTATTTATTGTGAACTTTCAAACCCAAAAAAGTAGAGAGAGTAGAATAACAAATCTCCATGAGCCCATCACCCAACTTCAGTAATTATCAATTCATGGCCATCTTGTTCACCCCTGCCTGCTTGCCCTCATTCTGCACAGGTTCTTTTTTTTTTTACTTTTTTTTTTTTCTTTTTTTTGAGACGGAGTGTTACTCTGTTGCCCAGGCTGGATGGAGTGCAGTGGCACAACTTTGGCTCACTGTAACCTCCGCCTCCTGGGTTCAAGTGATTCTCCTGCTTCAGCCTCCCAAGTAGCTGGAATTAGAGGTGCCCGCCACCACACCTGGCTAATTTTCGTATTTATGTTAGAGATGGGGTTTCACCATGTTGGCCAGGCTGGTCTCAAACTCCTGACCTCAAGTGATCCGCCCGCCTCAGCCTCCCAAAATGCTGGGATTACAGGTGTGAGCCACGGTGCCTCGCCACTGTACAGGTTCTTTATAGAAGTTGGAGAGTGAAGGGTTGAGAAAGCCAAGGGGCAGACGTCGGTCTGGAGGATTTTGTGCCTAAGGCCCTCTCTTTGCTCCCAGGCAGCATGAAGTAACAATGAGGCATCCACCTCTTGGTTTTGTGGCCTCTGTGGATGATGTCTCTCTCCTTGAACCAATTCAGAGCTGGAGTAGCGCTGGATCCTGTCTTAGGAGGAGGGGCTGAAGTGGGTTCCTCTGTTGTCAAGCTCTTTGGAGGTGCCTGGCTGCTACTACTGTCCCAGAGAGGTGATGATGAATGATAGGTGTGTCCAGCAGCAGTCTGCCCCACTGAGGCAAGGGCTTCCACTAGGCCCTGACAGAGCCCTTCCAGCAGGCAGAAATCCCCGTGTTGGGCAAGATTCAAACTCTGTAGCATGTCTCCTGCTTCCATCTCTTAGGAATGGAGTCCTTCAGGCCTTGAGACCCACATTTTCCATGATGCTCCATTAAGCAGCAGATAGCACCCCCACCGCCAGGGAAAGTGAGTCCAGAGTTCTTGGTCTAATGCATCTGTGTTGAAATTGAGTCCTCTCTCTCTGTGTTCACCTTTCTACTCTTTTTCCTTTAGCCCAAGGCTATGAAGGCCTCATTTGGTGCTGGGCATGGTCACTCCCAGCATTCCTCACTCTGTTGCTAACAGCAACAGCAATAATAAGGGTTACAAGGTACTCCATACCTCACTGTCTGCCAGGCATTACGCTAAGTGCTTTACATATATTAACTCATTTAATCCCCACAATGACCCTATGAAAGATATACCATCTCAACCCAATTCACAGCTGGTTTGCAAGATTAGGAGGGATGAAGGACCCGGGGGACAATGTGAGGGAAAACTCTGGCTCCGGGGCCCTAGGCTGGATGCTCTTTATGCCTGTGAACCACAGCCTATCACCTGTCTGGAGTCAGGGACCCCACTTAAAGTGAGATTTTGGCTGGACGTGGTGGATCACACCTGTAATCCCAGCACTTTAGGAGACCAAGGCAGAAGGACTGCTTGAGTTCAGGAGTTCAAAACCAGTGTGGGAAACAGCTAGACCCTATCTCTACAAAAAATTTAAAAATTAGCTGGGTGTGGTGGTATGTGCCTATAGTTCCAGCTACTCAGGAGGCTGAGGTGGGAGGATCACTTGAGCACAAGAGTTTGAAGTTACAGTGAGCTATGATAGCACCACTGCACTTCAGCCTGGGCAACAGAAGGAGACCCTGTCTCTAAAATACAGAGATTTTCACACCAACACATCCCTGCCCAGTATGCCAAGATCTGCCACCTGCTATAATAGTACTATAACACTCAATATGTAATTAATGTAGTCTCAGGGATGTTGTGACAATATGATTACAACTATCACGTGTGTGCCCAGCCAGGCTCAATGCCCCGAGGCTGGGTGAGGTGGGGCAGGGGACACAGCCTAAAATGCCAGGCCTCAGGAAGCCATTTGGCTTAGCAGACATTGTTTATTAAAGGAGTTCCCTATGCCAGATTGAAGGCCTAAGATGATTAAGACACTATGAGTGCCTTCAAGTGGTTGGGGACGTTCATAAGGTGTGGTGCAGACAAATAGGCTTTCACATCATTCCTTTTATATAATCATACAACAGATATTTGCATCTGCGTGTGCAGAGCACTGGGATAGGCCTCAGTGACACGGAATAATACAGCAAAGACCCCACCCGATGGGCCCCCTCCCACCACCCACCAATACAGTAGGGGGTGGTCTAATGGAGTGTTCCGGGAACATGAACGGGGGCAGGCATTAGGGGTGGCAAGGGGACAGGTGTTAATCTGATCAGTTATGTACTGTTTATAATAACTAAATCAGGGGAGGAGGAATAATACTTAGAGCCTATAGAGAGTAAATCTGACAAAAATGAAACTCTCAAGGGTTTTGCAGGGAATCTGAGTCAGTGCTGTGGTCTGAATGTATGTGTCCCCTTTGAATTCATATGTCGAAACCTAACTCCCAAAGTGATGGCATTAAGAGGTGGGCCTTTGGGACTGGGCATGGTGGCTTGTGACTATAATCCTAGCACTTTGGGAAGCTGGCGGGGGGCAGATCACTTGAAGCCAGGAGTCTGAGATCAGTCTGGCCAACATGGTAAAACCCCGTCTCTACTAAAAATACAAAAATTAGCCAGGTGTGGCGGTGTACCTCTGTAATCCCAGCCACTCGGAGGCTGAGGCAGGATAATCGCTTGAACCCAGGAGGTGGAGTTTGCAGTGAGCCGAGATCGCACCACTGCACTCCAGCGTGGGTGACAGAGCAAGACTCCATCTCAAAAAAATAATAAAATAAAATAAAGATGTGGGGCCTTTGGGAGGTGGTTAGGTCATGAGGGTGGAGATCATGAATGGGGTTAGCACCTTATAAAAGAGGCGTGAGGGAGTCCTCTGTCACTTCTACCATGTGAGGATGCAGTCAGAAGGTGCTGTATCTCTGAAGCAGAGAGCCCGCCCTGGACACTGGATCTGCTGGCACCTTGATCTTGGACTTCCCAGACTCTAGAACCGTGAGAAATAATTTTTTGTTGTTTACAAATTACCCAGGCTGTTTCACTGTAGCCTGAATGGACCAAGTTGGTGTGACCCTGTTGGAAAACTGGCAGTATCTACCAAAAGCCAAACATACATATAAACTGTGATCCAGCAGTTCCACTCCTGGGTGTGTACACCACACAAACAAGAGCTAAGTCCACTGAGACATTGGCAAGAATGTTTCCAACCACCACACTGACTGTAGCCCCAAACTCCAAGCAACCCAAATGTCCATCTACCAACCCAAATGTCCATCCACAGTTGAAGTTGCAGTGAAGTCACAGGGTTGACTACTACTGTACAGCAATGAATATGAATGAAAATACTGCTATGCACAGCAACATGGATAAATTTAACAGACACGAGGTCAAGCAAAAGAGGTCAGATTCCTCACCATCAAGAAAGTATTCATTGTATGATTCTGTTCCTACAAAATGTACAGAAATCAGCAAAACTGATCCATGGTGTTAAAAGCCGGGAAAACAGTTAACAGGAGGGATACTGCGGAGGGCATCCTGGAGTGCTGGTCTACCTCCTCATCTGGGTGTTGATTTCATGAGTATTGTCAGTTTGTGTCCAGACTCCCTGTTGGAGATGTGGAAATAAAGATCACCTAAACAAGAGCAGAGAGGCTATTTAGCCCAAGTCTGCAAAGGAGTCAGCCATGATTGCTTGCATTTGGCAGGGGTGAAAGGCAGGCAGGGACTGGGAAATGTTAATAGTGGAAAAAAAGGGAAGGCTTTGGGTGTGCTGTGATTGGAGATTGTTGGCATGAGGACAGAGTGGACTAGGCATAGGGACAGAGCGGACTAACTGTGGAGGGGCAGCTTTAGTTGGTTGGGGGGGTATATTTGGCTTTCTCTGGTTGATCTGGAGTTGGAAGAGGGGGTGTGGTGGCTGGGGATTGAGAAGCAGCTGGCAGCCACTAAATTCAGACTGTTCTGGATCCGATTGCTGCTGAGGCTGTGGTTCGGCTTCCTAGGCAGGTTATGGGTTTCTGGTCAGGGTCTATTGTCATATGTGGCCTGGCCATTGTCCAGTTGTATGTTCAGTCTCTTGAAAGGAAGGGTATTGACTCTGAGAGGGGCCACCATCACTGGAATGGGGGACACACAGCACTTCCTCCAGCTGCCTACACCCCCCTGGGGTCAGTGGTGCCTGCCTGTGAGGGTGAGCCCAATGGCTAGAGAGCTCTGCTCCAAGTCATTGCTTACCACACCCACAAACATTCTTTAAGGCCTAATTTAAAGCCCCTATCCTACAGGAAACCTTGATTAGACCCCTCTCTTTATTAAGCTTCCTAAATTTCTATGGCTTACTTCAAACCCTGCTTTTGTGTAAATGCTGACCTCCTTGCCTACATTTTAAAAACCTAGAGCTGGCATGATGGCCATCATGCCCAGCCTGTAATCCCAGTGATTCAGGAGACTGAAGTGGGAGGATTGCTAGAAGCCAGGAGTTTGAGACCAGCCTGGGTAACACAGCTAGACCACATCTCTTAAAATAATTAATTCAGCCAGGCATGATGCTATGTGCCTGTAGTCCCAAATACTTGGAAGGCTGAGGTGTGAGGATCTCTGAGCCCAGGAAGTCGAGGCTACAGTTAGCTATGATCTCACCACTGTACTCCAGCCTGGGTGACAGAGCGAGACCCAGACTCAAAAAATAAAAATAAAAACCCTGAATATCTTCCTTCTACTTCTTCAGTGCTGTTTTTATTTTTAAAAAACAAAACCACAACTTTTTGCTGAAGTGTAATGTAAATGCTGTAAAAGGCAGTGACAGACACAAGGGAGGTGGAGGGGTAGGAAGGGTGGAAGCGGCAGGGCAGGCAAAATGAAGAAGGGAAGCCCTGGGTTCTTGTCCTGCGTCTGCAGCTAGCTCCCACTTTCCTCATCCTCCAGCACCTGCAAACTGTGAAGCTGGACCAGTTATGTCAAATCCGTCCTCCCCCAGAGCTCAGTCCTTCTGCCCTTGGGTGTCCTTGGAACAAGGCAGGCTAGGCTGCACCAGCTTCCTCCACCTCTGTCCCTCCTCCTCCATCCCCAGGTGCCATTCCCACACAATCTGAATCACTGATTTCCTCACAATCAGACGCTATCTTCTAGTTAATCACTTCGCTTGTATTTAACATAAGAAAGAAAAACCCTTTCATTACCAGGTACAGCTGGAAATCGGCCTCTTGCAGGAGGCGTATCCAAAGGAATTGGAGAAGAGAGAAACTGGTACTTGGTGAAATAATTACTTTTTTTTCCTACTTGCTGTCACGATGATGTCCTCAGAATTGTGAGCCCATGGACACTTCTGTACAGTAAATCTGCTATTATTACTTCTAGAACTAGTTATAATGGTCTATAGTGGCCAGATGCCTGCTTGTAATGAGAAGCTACTGCAGTGAAGATCAACAGAATTGGGGGCTTACCTGTGACCTCTCCCCATTTTCCCTCCTGCCTTCTCCCTGGGGATGGGTGGGTTTCTACTTAAAGACAAGCTCCCAGCTCTCAGACAGATAATGTGTGAGAGCAAAACAGAAGTCACAGTCCGTTGGTACTTAATCTTGAAAGTGACATCCTGACACTTTTTTTTAAGACAAGGGCGTGCTCTATCGCCCAGGTTGGAGTAGAGTGGAGTAGAATGGCTCACTGCAGCCTCAAACTGCTGGGCTCAAGCAATCCTCCTACCTCAGCCTCCTGAGTCGCTGGGACCAGAGGCACACGCTACCATGCCTGGCTAACTTTAATGATTTTTAGTAGAGATGAGGTCTCGCTGTGTTGCCTAAGTTAGTCTCAGACTGCTGGGCTCAAGTGATCCTCCTGCCTCGGCCTCCCAAAGTGCTAGGATTACCGGCATGAGCCTCCGCATCCAGCCCCATCACTTCTGTAAATTGCAGTCAAGGGGCAATTTACCCAGAAGTAGGAACCACTGGAGGCACCATTATAGCAGCTGTCTTCTTCAGGAGGAGATTATGACTCTGTCCTACAAAATGACACATGCATGTGTTTTTTGACCCAGCAATTCCATTTCTAGTAGTCTAAGCTAAAGAGATAACACTGGCAAAAATAAAGATGTATGTACAAGACTAGTCATTATAGCATACTTTGTAAATAGCAAAAGCCTGGAAATAACTCAGGTGTCCATCTACAGGACACTGGCAATAAACCAAGGCATATCTACATTGGCGTGCTACGCAGCTGTGAATAGAAATGAGTATCTCTATACTGCTATGGCATGAACTCCATGATGTTTAGATAAGAGGAAAAAAAGTGGAAAACTGTATATATAATATAGAATCTTTGGGCTGGGGAGTGGTTCATGCCTGTAATCCCAGCACTTTGGGAGGCCAGGGTGGGCAGATTACAAGGTCAGGAGATCGAGACCATCCTGGCCAACATGGGGAAACCCTGTCTCTACTAAAAATACAAAAAAGTAGCTGGGCATGGTAGTACACACCTGTAGTCCCAGTTACTCGGGAGGCTGGGGCAGGAGAATCGCTTGAAAATCACTTGAACCTGGAAGGTGGAGGTTGCAGTGAGCCGAGATCGTGCCACTGTACTCCAGCCTGGGCAACAAAGCAAGACTCTGTCTCAAAAAAAACAAAAAACAAAAAACAAAAACAAACAAAAAAAACCCTGTGTGTGTGTGTGTGTATGTATATATAGTCTTTTACTTCAGAATGAATAAATCTTTTATTTGAGTTGGTGCTTGGTGTCCTATGTGACTCTATGGGAGAGGATTCTTGGAAGTTGGGACTGGTTTCCTCTGGAGTCCCCAGCGTAGCTTTTCCCTTTGCTGATTTTGTTTTGTATCTTTTTCTTGTAATAAATCTTAGCCAGGAGTACCACTTTTTTTTTTTTTTTTTTTTGAGATGGAGTCTCGCTCTGGCGCCCAGGCTAGAGTGCAGTGGCTGGATCTCAGCTCACTGCAAGCTCCGCCTCCCGGGTTTACGCCATTCTCCTGCCTCAGCCTCCCAAGTAGCTGGGACTACAGGCGCCCGCCACCTCGCCCAGCTAGTTTTTTTGTACTTTTTAATAGAGACGGGGTTTCACCGTGTTCGCCAGGATGGTCTCGATCTCCTGACCTCGTGATCCGCCCGTCTCGGCCTCCCAAAGTGCTGGGATTACAGGCTTGAGCCACCACGCCCGGCCAGGAGTACCACTTAAAAGAGTTGAGACTGAAGTCTGTTTTATGGGAGGGTAAACTAAAAACTGGTTTAAAAAATAATCACCTGTAGAAAAGAAGAGGGAAGGTGCAGAGTGGAGGGTTCAAGGATGAAAGCTACACTTCTCTGAACCTAACTTGTTTTGTAGATTTGACATTGGACCATGGTATTTTACCTAATTATATGACAATTAAATAAAAAAATCATTAAAAATTGAATCAAAATGAAAAACAAAATAGGACTCAGCTGCATATTGAGTTGAGGGCTGACCTTCATAAAGGGGAATTCTTTTTTTTTTTTTTTTTTTTGAGACGGAGTCTTGCTCTGTCACCCAGGCTGTAGTTCAGTGGCGCGATCTCGGCTCACTGCAAGCTCCGTCTTCCAGGTTGAAGCAATTCTCCTGCCTCAGCCTCCTGAGTAGCTGGGATTACAGGCGCGTGCCACCACACCCGGCCAATTTTTTTTTTTTTTTTGTATTTTTAGTAGAGACGGGGTTTCACCATGTTGGCCAGGCTGGTCTCGAACTCCTGACCTTAGGTGATCTGCCCACCTTGGCCTCCTGAAGTGCTGGGATTACAGGTATGAGCCACTATGCCCAGCCTAAGAGGAATTATTTCAAATGATTTATTATATATATTTTTTCTGACACGGAGTCTTGCTCTGTCGCCCAGGCTGGAGTGCAGTGGTGCGATCTTGGCTCACTGCAACCTCCGCCTTCCTGGTTCAAGCAATTCTCCTGCCTCAGCCTCCCGAGTGTCTGGGATTACAGGCGCCCACCACCACGCCTGACTAATTTTTGTATTTTTAGTAGAGATGGGATTTCCCCATGTTGGCCAAGCTGGTCTCGAACTCCTGACTCCAAGTGATCCTGCCCACCTTGGCCTCCCAAAGTGCTGGGATTATAGGTAGGAGCCACTGCGCCTGGCCCAAATGACTTTAAAACACAACAATTTTGTGGCTATTAAGATTAAAAAGTCAAAAAATAACATCCTGGTGAGGTTGCAGAGAAAATGGAACACTTATACACTGCTGGTGTGAATATAAATTAGTTCAGCCATTGTGGAGAGCAGTGCTGTGATTTCTCAGAGAACTTAAAACAGAATTACAGTTCGACCCAGCAACCTCACTGCTGGGTATAGACCCAAAGGAATATAAATCATTCTGCCGTAAAGATACAGTTGTATGTTCATCACAGCACTATTCACAATAGCAAAGACATGGAATCAACCTAAATGCCCATCAACAGTAGACTGGATAAAGAAAATATGGTACATATACACCATGGAATACTACACAACTATAAACAGCAATGAGATCTTGTCCTTTGCAGCAACATGGATGCAGCTGGAGGCCATTATCCTAAGGGAACTAATGCAGGAACCAAAAACCAAATACCAAATGTTCTCACTTATAAGGAGAGCTAAACATTGAGTACACATGGACACAAAGAAAGGAACAACAGACACCAGGGCCTGCTTCAGGGTGGAGGGTGTGAGGAGGGAAGGATTAAAAAATGACCTATCTGGTAATATGCTTAATAGCTGGGTGATCAAATCTGTAAACCAAACCCCTGTGACATGCAATTTATCTGTATAACAAACCTGCACACGTACCCCTGAACCTAAAATAAAAGTTTAAAAAAATAATAAAACACAACAGTTTTGGTCTTTCATCCCAGTGCAATATATCCCAAGGATAAAAAGAACTGCAAAGAAAATCTTAAACAGTATTCAGCAATCACATTGTTAGTAATAATATTGATATATTTATCCTGAAACTGTTATCTGTTTATTTAATGATAAAGCCAATAAGTAGTTAATGTTGTCAGAACTTGCATTTTCTTTTATTTTTTTTGAGATAGGGTCTCACTCTGTCGCCCAGGCTGGAGTGCAGTGGCTTGAACACAGCTCACTGCAGCCTCTACCTCCTGGGCTCAGGTGATCCTCCTGCCTCTCAGCCCTGCCAAGTAGCTGGGACTACAGGTACACACCATCATGCCTGACTAATTTTTCTGTTTGTTTGTTTTTGAGACAGAGTTTCGCTCTTGTTGCCTAGGCTGGAGTGCAGTGGCGCAATCTCGGCTCACCACAACCTCCGCCTGCCTGGTTCAAGCAATGCTCCTGCCTCAGCCTCCCAAGTAGCTGGGATTACAGGTTCACGCCACCACGCCTGGTTAATTTTTGTATTTTTAGTAAAGACAGGGTTTCACCATGTTGGTCAGGCTGGTCTCAAACTCCTGACCTCGTGATCCGCCCGCCTTGGCCTCCCAAAGTGCTGGGATTACAGGCATGAGCTACCATGCCCGGCTTTTTTTTTTTTCTTTTTTCTTTTTTTTTTTTTTTGAGACGGAGTCTCGCTCTGTCGCCCAGGCTGGAGTGCAGTGGCGCGATCTCGGCTCACTGCAAGCTCTGCCTCCCGGGTTCATGCCATTCTCCTGCCTCAGCCTCCCGAGTAGCTGGGACTACAGGCACCCGCCACCACACCCGGCTAATTTTTTGTATTTTTTGTAGAGACACGGTTTCACCATGTTGCCCAGGCTAGTCTTGAACTCCTGACCGTTTAAAAAAAAAAACAGGCCGGGTGCGGTGGCTCAAGCCTGTAATCCCAGCACTTTGGGAGGCCGAGACAGGCGGATCACGAGGTCAGGAGATCGAGACCATCCTGGCTAACACGGTGAAACCCCGTCTCTACTAAAAAAATACAAAAAACTAGCCGGGCGTGGTGGCGGGTGTCTGTAGTCCCAGCTACTCGGGAGGCCGAGGCAGGAGAATGGCGAGAACCCGGGAGGCGGAGCGTGCCATGAGCCAAGATTGACCCACTGCACTCCAGCCTGGGATACAGAGCTAGGCTCTGCCTCAAAAAAATAAAAAAATAAATAAAAAAATAAAAAAGACCCCATGGTATATGCTTGTCATCCTAGCTACTTGGGAGGCTGAGGCGAGAGGATCAGTAGCTCAGAAGGAACTCCAGAACTGAGTTCTGAACAAGTGAAGCTCGAGAGGCAGTGACACGATCACTGCTCACTGCAACCTCCACCTCGACCTCCTGGGCTCAATTGATCCTCCTGCCTTAGCCTTCCAGGTAGCTGAGACTATCGAGGAGCGTACCACCATGCCTGGCTAATTTTTGTACTTTTTGTAGAGATAGGGTTTTGCCATGTTGAACCTGGGAGGCAGAAGTTGCAGTGAGCTGAGATCGCGCCACTGCATTCTAGCCTGGCGACAGAGCAAGACTCCATCTCAAAAAAAAAAAAAAAAAAAGAGAGAGAGCTGGGTGTGGTGGCTCATGCCTGTAATCCCAGCACTTTGTGAGGCCAAGACAGGTGGATCACAAGGTCAGGAGATCGAGACTATCCTGGCCAACATGGTGAAATCCCTTCTCTACTAAAAATACAAAAATTGGCTGGGCTTGGTGGAGCATGCCTGTAATCCCAGCTACTCGAGAGGTTGAGGCAGGAGAATCGCTTGAACCTGGGAGGCAGAGATTCAGTGAGCTGAGATTGCACCACTTCAAAAAAAAAGACCTTGACTCCAGTGGACTGAAACTCACCAAATAGGTTTTAAAAATCCATGAGTTGGCTGGGCGTGGTGGCTCACGCCTGTAATCCGTGCTTTGGGAGGCCGAGGTGGGCAGATCACGAGGTCAGGAGTTCGAGACCAGCCTGGCCAACAAAGTGAAACCCCCGTCTCTACTAAAAAACAAAATACAGGCCAGGTGCGGTTGGTCACGCCTGTAATTCCAGTACTTCAGGAGGCTGAGGCGGGCGGATCACGAGGTCAGGAGATGGAGACCATCCTGGCTAACATGGTAAAACCCCGTCTCTACTAAAAAAAAAAAAAAAAATACAAAAAAATTAGCCAGGTGTGGTGGTGGGTGCCTGTAGTCCCAGGTACTCGGGAGGCTGAGGCAGGAGAATGGTGTGAACCTGGGAGGCGGAGCTTGCAGTGAGCCGAGATTGCGTCACCGCACTCTAGCCTGGGTGATAGAGACTCCGTCTCAAAAAAAAAAAAAAAAAAAAAAAACACAACAAAAATTAGCTGGATGGGCATGCGCCCATAGTCCCAGCTATTCAGGAGGCCGAGGAAGGAGAATCGCTTGAACCTGAGAGGCGGAGGTTGCAGCAAGCCGAGATCTGCCAATGCACACCAGCCCCTGCGAGTGTGAGACTCTGTCTCAAAAAAAAAAGAAGCCGGGCATGGTGGTGCATGCCTGTAATCCCAGCACTTTGGGAGGCCAAGGCGGGCAGACTGTATGAGCTCAGGTTTTCAAGACCACCCTGGGCAATATGATGAAACTTCCCCTCTACTAAAACAGAAAAAATTAGCTGGGCGTGGTGGCGCACGCCTGTAGTCCCAGCTACTCAAGAGGCTGAGGCAGGAAAATCGCTTGAATCCAGAAGGTGGAGGTTGCAGTGAGCCAAGATTGCACCATTGCATTCCAGCCTGGGCGACAGAGCAAGACCCTGTCTCCAAAAAAAAAAAAAAAAAATTCCGGCCGGGCGCGGTGGCTCAAGCCTGTAATCCCAGCACTTTGGGAGGCCGAGACAGGCGGATCACGAGGTCAGGAGATCGAGACCATCCTGGCTAATATGGTGAAACCCTATCTCTACTAAAAATACAAAAAACTAGCCGGGCGAGGTGGTGGGCACCTGTAGTCCCAGCTACTCGGGAGGCTGAGGCAGGAGAATGGCGTAAACCCGGGAGGCGGAGCTTGCAGTGAGCTGAGATCCGGCCACTGCACTCCAGCCTGGGCGACAAAGCGAGACTCCGTCTCAAAAAAAAAAAAAAAAAAAAAAAAAAAAAAAAAAAAAATTCCATGAGTTCATGGTAATACTAAAAAGAACAGAATTCGTTGCTGACCTCTAGAGGATGCCCCAGGAAACCAACTCATTCTGAAAACTGGTCAGTAAAGGGAAAGAATTGATCCTGCCTTTTCTATTTGAGTAGTTCCAGCTCCTCTGGAGGCTGAGGTTGAGGTACTTCAGGATAACAAAGAGTTGATGAGGGAAGATTCTTTATAGAAATATTCCAGTTAGGGGCCGGGCGCGGTGGCTCAAGCCTGTAATCCCAGCACTTTGGGAGGCCGAGACGGGCGGATCACGAGGTCAGGAGATCGAGACCATCCTGGCGAACACGGTGAAACCCCGTCTCTACTAAAAAAAATACAAAAAACTAGCCGGGCGAGGTGGCGGGCACCTGTAGTCCCAGCTACTCCGGAGGCTGAGGCAGGAGAATGGTGTAAACCCAGGAGGCGGAGCTTGCAGTGAGCTGAGATCCGGCCACTGCACTCCAGCCTGGGCGACAGAGCGAGACTCCGTCTCAAAAAAAAAAAAAAAAAAAAAGAAATATTCCAGTTAGGCCAGGTGCGGTGGCTCACGCCTATAATCTCAGCACTTTTGGAGGCCAAGGCAGGCAGATCACTTGAGGTCAGGAGTTACAGACTAGACTGGCCAACATGTTGAAACCCCGTCTCTACTAAAAATACAAAAGAAAAGTAGCCGGGTGTCGTGGTGCACAGCCGCAATCCCAGCTACTCGGGAGGGTGGGGCAGGAGAATTGCCTGAACCCAGGAGGTGGAAGCTGCGGTGAGCCGAGGTCCTGTCACTGCACTCCAGCCTGGGCAACAACAGCAAAACTCCACCTCAAAAAAAAATTCCAGTTAACCAAGCATAGAGGAAACTACCTGATAAGAAAATTACATTAGGGGCTGTAGCTCCTAATGTAAGTAGTTAATGTTGTGAATTTCTCTTCTCTTGATGAGATGAATAAAAAGTAAATAGCCGACACAGTGACTCACACCTGCAATGTTTTCACTTATAAGTGGGAGCCACTTTGGGAGGCCAAGGTGGGAGGATCGCTTGAGGCCAGGAGTTTGAGATCAGCCCGGGCAACATAGTGAGACACCTGTCTCTTAAAAAAAAAAAAAAAAAATTAGTTGGGTGTGGTGGTGCACACCCGTACCCTGTACCCTCAAGTACCTGGGAGGCTGAAATGGGAGAATCGCTTGAGCCCAGGGGTTTGAGGCTGCAGTAAGCTGTGACTGTGCCATTGTGCTCTTGCTTGGGTGACAGGGTGAGACCCCATCTCAAAAACAAAACAAAAATAGAAAAATAATGTTTAAAAAGGTAAATAGCATCTGTGAAGAATTCTTTTAAAGAAATCAAACCTGGGCCAGGCACAGTGGCTCACGCCTGTAATCTCAGCACTTTGGAAGGCTGAGGCAGGCGGATCACCTGAGGTTGGGAGTTCGAGATCAGCCTGACCAACATGGAGAAACCCCATCTCTAATACAAATACAAAATTAGTTGGGTGTGGTAGTGCATGCCTGTAATCCCAGCTATTCAGGAGGCTGAGGCAGGAGAATCGCTTGAACCTGGGAGGCAGAAGCTGCGGTGAGCCGAGATTGCACCATTGTACTTCAGCCTGGGACACAAGAGTGAAACTCCACCTAAAAAAAAAAAAAAAAAAAAAAAAGGCAAAGCAATCAAATATAATATGTTAACATATTGATTGCATTTGGAAACTAAATTGATTTTCTAAAAACTTTACTTAACAGACTGGGTCTTGCTATGTTGCCTAGGCTGGACTCAAACCCCTTGTCTCAATCAATCCTCTAGCCTCAGCCTCCACTACAGGCTTTAAGAAATTAGCTCTGAGTCCTTACGGTAGGAAAGCTGTAACTCAGGGTATTGGATCATGGAGAGGCCAGGATTAGGTGGCTTTAAAAATGTAGGCTTGGTCTCCATCATGATTATTTAATTAAGACTCTTGGTTCCGGCTGGGCATGGTGGCTCATGCCAGTAATCCCAGCACTTTGGGAGGCCGAGATGGGCGGATCACAAGGTCAGGAGATCGAGACTACCCTGGCTAACATGGTGAAACTCCGTCTCTACTAAAAAAATACAAAAAAAAAAAAAAAAAAAATTAGCCGGGCATGGTGGCGGGTACCTGTAGTCCAGCTACTTGGGAGGCTGAGGCAGAAGAATGGTGTGAACCCAGGAGACGGAGCTTGTAGTGAGCCGAGATTGCGCCACTGCACTCCAGCCTGGGTGAAAGAGCGAGACTCAATCTCAAAAAAAAAAACCCAAAAAAAAAAACCCTCTTGTTTCCAAGTAACAGAAGACAATGTAAGCTAGATTAAAATATGGGGTGGGAAACTTAATAAACTTATTTTAATGTTGCAGGGGGAAATATATGGAACCCAGACAGGAAAGTATTCAGCCTAGGAAAGGATAGAAACAGGCAGGACTGGGAGAGCTAGCAAAGCGCTTTTTCTGTTCTGTTCATCTGTTCACTCTTAGATCTCTGTGCAAACCAACTTTTTTTTTTTTTTTTTGAGCCACCACACCTGGCTAATTTTTGTATTTTTAGTAGAGACGGGGTTTTGCCATGTTGGCCAGGCTAGTTTCGAACTCCTGACCTCAGGTGATCCATCTGCCTCGGCTTCCCAAAGCGCTAGGATTACAGGCGTGAGCCACTAAGCCTGGCCGCAAACCAACTTTTCCTGCTTCTTTGCCCCCATGAGGAATGTGGCATCACACTTTGAGAAGTGACTCTCTATTCCAAGGTGGTGGCCTAATCTACGATCTATAGGAGGAATAGTTGTACACTGGGTAGATGTCAAATATGTCCACTACACAGACATAGTTTTTTTTTGTTTGTTTTTTGAGACAGAGTCTCGCTCTATCACCCAGGCTGGAGTGCAGTGGCGTGATCTCAGCTCACTGCAACCTCTGCCTCCCAGGTTCAAGCAATTCTCTGCCTCAGCCTCCCAAGTAGCTGGGATTACACATGCCTGCCACCATGCCCAGCTAATTTTTTTGTATTTTTAGTAGAGACAGGGTTTCACCAAGTTGGCTAGGCTGGTCTTGAACTCCTGACCTTGTGATCCACCTGTCTCGGCCTTCCAATGTGCTGGGATTACAGGTGTGAGCCACCACACTTGGCCTTTTTTTTTTTTTGAAGATGGAGTTTTGCTCTTTCACCCAGGCTGGAGTGCAGTGGCATGATCTCAGCTCAATGCAATCTCTGTCTAAGATGTAGGTATTTTGATGTAGGTATTTTAAGGGATCCTAAACTTGGTACTGTCAGTGTAATCATTCCTTAGCACATGGTGTGTGTGCACATATGCACTCACACTCTGAAAAGCACTGGGGGACGCAAAGACGCAAAGTCTTAATCTGATAGCTCTCATATCTAGTTGGTATTATACAATGTGTACACCAAGAATCTTAAGACCAGGAAGTATGAGATAAATGTCATTGAGAGTGACATAAGGCTGGGCAAGGTGGCTCACACCATAATCCCAGCACTTTAGGCTGATGGGGGCAGATCACTTGAGTTCAGGAGTTTCAGACCACCTTGAGCAATGTTGTAAAACCCTGCCTCTTCAAAAAATACAAAATTAGCCAGGTATAGTGGTATAGACCTGTAGGCCCAGCTACTCGAGTGGCTGAAGTGGGAGGACTACTTGAGCCAGGGAGGTGGAGGTTGCAGTGAGCCATGATTGCGTCACTGCACTCCAGCTTGGGTAACTGAGCCAGACCCTGTCTCAAAAAACAAAACAACAAAACAAAACAGAAAACCATAAAAGATCAGGTTTGGCTGGGTGCAGAGGCTCACTCACGCCTGTAATCCCAACACTGTGGAAGGCTGAGGTGGGTGGATCACCTGAGTTAGGAGTTAAAGACCAGACTGGTGAAACCCTGTTTTTACTAAAAAATACAAAAATTAGCTGGATGTGGTGGCACGCACCTGTAGTCTCTGCTACTCGGGGGGCTGAGGAAGGAGAATGGGCGTGAACCCAGGAAGTGGAGGTTGCAGTGAGCTGAGATCGCGCCACTGCACTCCAGCCTAGGTGATGGAGAGAGAGACTGTCTCAAAAAAAAAAAAGATCAGGCTTACATTGAACTTTGGTAATCAATGAAGACTTTAAGGAGGAGGTATCATTTGGGCCATGTCATAGAAGTTGGATTGGATTTTGATAAGCAAAAATGTGGCGGGAAGGAATTTTATGTAGAGATGTAGGAGATGCACTTTGGGAGGCTGAGGCAGGCAGATCACCTGAGGTCGGGAGTTCGAGCCCAGTCTGACCAACATGGAGAAACCCCATCTCTACTAAAAATACTAAAATTAGCTGGGTGTGGTGGTGCATGCCTGTAATCTCAGCTACTCGGGAGGCTAAGGCAGGAGAATTGCTTGAACCCAGGAGGCAGAGGTTGCGATGAGCTGAGATTGTGCCATTGCACTCCAGCCTGGGCAACAAGAGCAAAATTCCGGATTAAAAAAAAAAAAAGATGTAGAGATGAAGGATGAGCCAAAGCTGGGTAAGAATAAGGCTTATCTAAAGAATTGTGAGATTTGTTTTTTTAGAACAGTTATGCAAGCAAAATAATGAGAAAAAGTGGGAAGATACCAAATGGTGGAGCTCCTTGGATGTCAAGTTGTTTGAACTTCATTCTGTAGGCAAAGAAGCCACCAAAACCTTTTCAACATAGGCAAGATTATAAACAGAAGAATACTTTAATAAGATTACCCTGGGAGCTGTGGGCCTGGAGAGTAGAGACTAGAGGCAGAACATTTAGGAAGCCATTGAAATAAATTACTAATTAGAGCTTTCTGTTTGTGATAGCCACTAGACACTTGTGGCTATTTATTGACTACTTGAAATGTGACTAGTGCCACATGTAGAAATGATAATATTTTGGATATATTGGGTTAAATAAAATATATTAAAATTGTTTCTTTTTTACATTTTATTTTTTTTATTTTTATTTATTTTTTTTTTTTTGAGGCGGAGTCTCGCTCTGTCGCCCAGGCTGGAGTGCAGTGGCGCGATCTCGGCTCACTGCAAGCTCCGCCTCCCGGGTTCCCGCCATTCTCCTGCCTCAGCCTCCCGAGTAGCTGGGACTACAGGCGCCACCACCACACCCGGCTAATTTTTTTGTATTTTTAGTGGAGACGGGGTTTCATTGTGTTAGCCAGGATGGTTCTTTTTTACTTTTTAAAATGTGGCTGCTGGAAAATTTTAAGTTACACATGTGGTTTGCATTATGTTTTTCTTGAACAGTGCTGGATTCAAGGAAAGGGGCAAATGAGGGGGAAGAATCAAGTTACTCAGCAATAGAAAATGGCAGTACAGTTAGGAGAATTAAGGAAAATGGGGAAGTGAAACTGTTTAAGAGAAATGAAGACACTTGTTTTTGGGAGAGACATGCTTTTACAAATAGGTTTGTTTGGGAGTGAAAATAATACTAGCCATCAAGCTTTCAAAGTAGAAAGAACCAGATCTTCATTGCCTTCAATATAACAGAGTTGCAAATAATTTCTGCTGAGATGAATTTCTATGTTCTGAGGAATAAGCCGCTCTGTGAAAAAAGGGTTCCATGGTCAACTACATTTAGAAGATGGCTACATACCCAGGCTCCCCTTGGAGATTCATTATGCCCGTTAATATATTAAAAGCTTTAAGTAGCACTTAACTTTACCTGTATTTCTCAAATGTATTTGCTTTTCTGAGTAACAACTATTAAAGCACTAGACTTGAGTCAGACGAGCTGACTTATGCCTATAGTCTCGGCTACTTGGGAGACTGAAGCCATGAGTTCGCTTGAGCACAGGAGTTGGAGGCTGCCAGGAGCTACGATCATGCCACTGCACTCCAGCCTGGGTGAGAGTGAGATCCTTTTTTTTTTTTTTTTTTTTTTTTTTGAGAGGGAGTCTCGCTGTGTCTCCCAGGCTGGAGTGCAGTGGCGCGATCTCGGCTCACTGCAAGCTCCGCCTCCCGGGTTCACGCCATTCTCCTGCCTCAGCCTCCGAGTAGCTGGGACTACAGGCACCCGCCACCACGCCCAGCTAGTTTTTTGTATTTTTAGTAGAGACGGGGTTTCACCATGTTAGCCAGGGATGGTCTCGATCTCCTGACCTCATGATCCACCCGCCTCGGACTCCCAAAGTGCTGGGATTACAGGCTTGAGCCACCGCGCCCGGCTTTTTTTTTTTTTTTTAAAAGACAGGGTCTCGCTCTGTGGTTTAGGCTGGAGTGCAGTGGTGCCATCTTGGTTCACTGCAACCTCCTCCTCCCTGGTTCAGGCGATCCTCCCACCTCAGCCTTCTGAGGAGCTGGGACCACAGGTATGTGCCATCATGCCTAATTTTTGTATTTTTGTAGAGATGGGGTTTTGCCACGTTGCCCAGGCTGGTCTCTAACTCCTGAACTCATGTGATCCGCCTGCCTTGGCCTCCCAAAGTGCTGGGATTACAAGCAAGGGCCATCATGCCTGGTCCCAAGATCATGTCTCTTAAAAAGAAAAAAATAGGCTGGGTGCAGTGGCTCATCCCTGTAGTCCCAGCACTTTGGGATGCCAAGGTGAGTGGATCACCTGAGTTGGAGTTCGAGACCACCCTGACCAACATAGCAAAACCCCACCTCTACTAAAAGTACAAAAATTAGCCAGGCATGGTGGTGAGCGCCTGTAATCCCAGCTACTCGGGAGGCTCAGTCAGGAGAATTGCTTGAACCTGGGAGGCGGGGGTTGCAGTGAGCCAAGATCGTGCCATTGCACCCCAGCCTGGGCAAGAGACTCCATCT
The DNA here is from genome assembly GCF_024542745.1 of Macaca thibetana thibetana. Classification (NCBI taxonomy): domain Eukaryota; kingdom Metazoa; phylum Chordata; class Mammalia; order Primates; family Cercopithecidae; genus Macaca; species Macaca thibetana. The sequence continues at coordinate 72,610,814 of NC_065587.1, forward strand.
CAAAAAAAAAATAAAAATAAAAATAAATAAATAAATAAAAGCACTAGACTATTAGTAGTTACCAGCAAGTTAACAGTCCAAACCAGGGCTATTTAGTCAAAGATAAGTTAGACCTTGAGCTTGAAAACTAAGGGAAAATTTTCATCTTTTTCAATACTTGGGAAGGGATAGGATCTTCCATATTTAGGAAACTGAGTTGTCCTAAACTCATTGTATTTCATCTTGAATTTTCTCTATTTTCTGAGACAAGTGGAGACTCTGTGAAAGCAGTCAACGCTTTCATATTGCCTGTGAGCTCCATCGAGGCCACCAGAATGCCATATGCTAGCTATACTATGCGTATGTATGTGCGCATATAACACACATCTCTGCCCCTTTTCAGCAGTGGACTCTGTGATACAGGCCAGACCTTGGAAGAGTGTCTAGGGGCTTAAGAACTTCATGTTCTTCATAGCTTTGTCTTTTTTTTTTTTTTTTTACCCCTCATACCTTTGTCCTTTGAGAGAGAGAGTTAAGTAGGTAAGGTCTTCCCAAGTCCTCATACATTACACTCTGGACAAAAGGCCTTGTGTTTGAAAGAGGCCTGATCTACACCCCTCATGTCCTCGGCACCAAAGAAGCACAATGACAGGAGAAAAAACTTGGTCTTTAAGCCTCTGTGCCTGGCAATCTTGTGATATCTTTTTTTTTTTTTTTGAGACAGGGTCTTGCTCTGTCACCCAGGCTGAAGTTCAGTGGTGCCGTCTTGGCTCACTGCACCCTCCGCCTCCGGTTTCAAGTGATTCTCCTGCCTCAGCCTCCTGAGTAGCTGGGATTACAGCTGCCCGCCAACACACCCGGCTAATTTTTGTATTTTTAGTGGAGACGGCGTTTCACCATGTTGTCCAGGCATGTCTCGAACTCCTGACCTCAGGTGATCTGCCCACCTTGGCCTCCCAAAGTGTTGGGATTACAGGCGTTAGCCACCATGCCTGGCCTTTGTGATGGCATCTTAATTTTTACTCCTAATGATGCTCTATTTTAGCTGCAAGAAAGCTCAATAGAAGTCGGTCACCTGGCTCCTAGAGAGTAGGAACAGATGAAGATGTGAATCATTAGGGGGCAGAGGGCGGACTATGGGCTCCAAGATGGCCTCCAGAGATTCTCTTCCTCCTGATATTCATGTCCTTGTGTAGTACCAACCCACACTGAATAGGGCTGACCTGTGTGATAACAGGATATTGCATAAATGATGGAGTATAACTTCCCAGCCTAGGCCATAAAAGACATTGCGATTTCTGTCTTGTTTTCTCATCCGTCACTAGCTCTAGGGAAAGCCTGCTGTCATGTTGAAAGGATACTAACATAGTCCTATGAAGGCCTGCATTGTGAGCTGAGGCCTCCTGCCCACAGCCAGCACCAACTTTCCAGCCATATGAGCAAGCCACCTTGGAACTGGATACCTCAGCCCACTACACTTTCAGAGGACTGCAACCTCTTGAAAGATTCTGAGCCAGAACCCCCCAGCTAATCAATCCTGAATTCCTGACTCACAGAAACTGGGATAATACATACATACTTATTACTGTTTAAGCTGAAATACCTAGCAATAGGCCTCTAATGTGGTAGATGAGTATTTTGTATGATGTTTTGTCATTGAAATGGCTCTTGATTTTCAAGTCATTCCTTTAGAATCTGGCTGTTTCTCTGAAGCTCTATGCTTACCATATCTCTTGTACTTATTCTGGCATACACAACCAGAAAGGTGGCTTCTCTCTAGGGGTAAACAACCAGAGAGTGATAAAGAACTTAGTAAGTTCTCACTATAATAACCACAGAGAAAGGATGCTTCTTGTTACGTTCATTTTACTTTTTTTTTTGAGACGGAGTCTTGCTCCGTCTCCCAGGGTGGAGTGCAGTGGCGCGATCTTGGCTCACTGCAAGCTCCACCTCTGGGTTCATGCCATTCTCCTGCCTCAGCCTCCCAAGTACCTGGGACTACAGGCGCCCGCCACCACGCATGGCTAATTTTTTGTATTTTTAGTAGAGATGGGGTTTCACCATGTTAGCCAGGATGGTCTCGATCTGCTGACCTCGTGATCTGCCCGCCTTGGCCTCCCAAAGTGCTGGGATTACAGGAGTGAGGCACTGCGCCTGGCCTCATTTTACTTTTTGGGGGAAAAAAAAAAATCTAAGTTTAATCATAGGTTTACCTTACTCTGCTCCAAGGCAATTTTTCAATTTTTTAAAAAATAAATGTTTTCTTAAGTATAATACCCAGAAAAGTACACAAAATGTCTTGATAACATATTACAACACCCATGTAATCCCTACCCAGATCAAAGAAACAGAATATCATTAGCCTTCTAGAAGCCCATCTGGTCATCTTCATTTTCTTTTCCTTTTTTTTTTTTTTTTTTTTGAGGCAGCGTCTCACTCTGTTGCCCAGGCTGGAGTGTAGTAGTGCAGTCTTGGCTCACTGCAACCTCTGCCTCCCAGGTTCAAGCAATTCTCCTGCCTCAGCCTCTGGAGTAAGTGGGATTACAGGCATGCACCACCAGGCCCAGCTAAGTTTTGTATTTTTAGTAGAGATAGGGTTTCACCATGTTGGGCGGGGCTGGTCTCAAACTCCTGACCTGCAGTGATCCGCCCGCCTCAGCCTCCCAAAGTGATTGGATTACAGGCGTAAGTCACTGCACCTGGCCTAATTTTTAAATTTTTTTTTGTAGAAGTGGTCTCAAACTCATGATGTGCCTTCTTATTTATTTATTTTAGAGATGGAGTCCCACTCTGTCTCCCAGGATGGAGTGCAGTGGCACAATCTCGGCTCACTGCAACCTCCACCTCCTGGATTCAAGTGATTCTCCTGCCTCAGCCTCCTAAGTAGCTGGGATTACAGGTGCCCACCACCACGCCCAACTAATTTTTGTGTGTGTGTGTGTGTTTTTTTTTTTTTTTTTTTGGTAGAGACGGGGTTTCACTGTGTTGGCCAGGCTGGTCTCAAACTCCTGACCTTGTGATCCACAAGCCTTGGCCTCCCAAAGTGCTGGGATTACAGGCATGAGCCACCACACCTGGCCGCCTTCTTTTAGTTATCATAAGGCGGGCAGTGGCTGAATTTCTTTTTTTTTTTTTTTTTTGAGACGGAGTCTCGCTGTGTCGCCCAGGCTGGAGTGCAGTGGCCGGATCTCAGCTCACTGCAAGCTCTGCCTCCCGGGTTTTTACGCCATTCTCCTGCCTCAGCCTCCCGAGTAGCCGGGACTACAGGCGCCCGCCACCTCGCCCGACTAGTTTTTTGTATTTTTTTTAGTAGAGATGGGGTTTCACCGTGTTAGCCAGGATGGTCTCGAACTCCTGACCTCGTGATCCGCCTGTCTCGGCCTCCCAAAGTGCTGGGATTACAGGCTTGAGCCACCGCGCCCGGCAGTAGCTGAATTTCTCAGGAATCCAGGCTCTGTCATTCTCTAGGCTTTGTGTTTCTGGATAAGTTGCCTCATCATCCAAATGTTACTGCAAGGACTAAGTGAGATGCTGAGGCAGTGGGCAAATTGTGTAAAAATACTACTGTTTCAAGTGTTTTGATGTTGGAGTTCATCTTGCCAGCCAAGGGATGATGATACATTGATTCTTCAGGATGATCAGAGCTCACAGACTTGGATGGAAGCTCCCTCAGGTCAAGGAGGACCACATTTTTTGAGGGGTGGGGGGAGGAGGCAGAAAGAGAGGCAATGTTAGTCACTGAGATTTAGAAGAGTAGCTACAGCTGTTTTTGGTTCTTGTGGATCTACCTGTGTTGGCTTCCTGCAGGAGCTAAAATTTCCAGAGCTAGTCCTACAGCGAGGGGAGCTAACGTGGAGTGGGCATGAGAATTCTATTCAACAAGCACAAGTGAAGCTCAACCTTTTTGTTCATCCTGCTACAACCAATTATTATAGGAGAGGGGAATAAGGATCACTGCCCAAGGGGCATTACAGTCTCCCCAGGGAGGCACTCTTTTTTTTTTTTTTTTGAGACGGAGTTTCGTTCTTGCTGCGAAATCTCAGGTCACTCAAACCTCCGCCTCCCGAGTTCAAGCGATTTTCCTGCCTCAGCTTCCCAAGTAGCTGGGATTATAGGCATGGGCCACCACGCCCCGCTAATAGGGAGGCACTTTTCATTAGCCCACAGTCCAGTTAAACTTGACGGAATGAGGAAGTGACCTGGGAGTACAGAACAGGATGGGATCCTTCCGGACTTGGGCAGCCTTTGGTAGTGGGCATGCTTGGAAGGGTCAGGGTCTCAGGCCTGGAGGTGACCAATTTTTCTCTCCGAAAGAGAAAGGAAGATGATTAAAAAAAAAAAAATTCCATGCTCCAAAGCGGCAGCCAAATCCTATGTCCCCCAATGCATCACCCAGAAAGGGGCTCCAGACTCTCCTGCAAAAGGCCAACTCTACTTCCCGGCTCCCACTTCCCCTCCTTCCCCACAGGAGGGTGGCGAAGGATTTATAACCCACCTCTTTCTTTCAGTTGCCATGGAGACAAGCCCCAGTCCTTTCATTCCTTCTGGTACCTCTCTCTCCAACGCAGGCGGAAAGGAGGCGGCTTAGCCCAAACATGCTGGGGGAGGGGCTGGCGACCTCGACGGCAGCTGCGGAACCAGGCCGAGGGACAAAGGCTAAGGTCAGCTGCGTCAAGCCCTTTCATCTGCCGACGACCAGCGGCCAGACGCTGCGGGAGCATTGCTGGGCTGGAGGAGGGCTCGAGCTACTAGGACTGCACGGAGCAGCGGGGTGGGACTTGGGGTCGCCTCAGGAGAGTTCCGCGGCCCGGGGCGGGCAGAGGCATGCACCGTGGGGGCAGACGGCTGGGGTGGATGAGGAGGCACGGGCCCTTCCACCCACGCGTCCATTGGGCGGCGCCGCCATCACTCTCTTCTGGACTACACCGCCTTCTCCTCCTCCGCGGAACCAGGATCCCCTCCTCCACCACCCTCTCCCCGCCCCTGTCACGGGAGCCTCTCATTGGGCGGGGGCATGGTCAATCCTCCTCGAGTTGGGGAGTCTATTGGACGCGAGGCCTTCGGGCCGCCCCCAGCCTCGTCGGATTGGCTTCCTGCGCGTTGGCGCAACGGAAGAGGCGGCCGGCCGAGGGCGCGCCTCTGCTCCGGCTGGACTGCCGCGGAGGAGGGGAGGAGTTCGACGCTGGGGGGCTTGCTCGGGCGGCAGCGGTGGCTGCTGCGGATGGGAGCGGGCCGGCTCGGCGCGCCTATGGAGCGCCACGGCAGGGCCTCCGCCACCTCCGTCTCGTCGGGTGGGGAGCAGGCGGCCGGAGGCCCCGAAGGGCGGCGGCAGGAGCCACTGCGGCGCCGGGCGAGCAGCGCGTCGGTACCCGCGGTGGGGGCCTCAGTGGAGGGCGCGAGGCGGGACCGACTGGGCTCCTACAGCGGCCCCACCTCGGTCTCCCGCCAGCGCGTCGAAAGCCTGAGGAAAAAGCGGCCGCGTAAGTGTCCCGTGGCGCCCTCCCGGTCCGCCCTGCCCCCCTTCCGGCCCACCCTGTCCCCTTCCGGCCCCGCCGCTGTTTTTCCCGCGCGCGAACACTGCTCCCGCACGGTGGTCCGTCGTTGGTGCTTGGCTGACATCCGTCTGGAGGCCTCGTGTGCTCCGAAAGCGATACCTGCGGGGGCCCCCCCGCACCCATTGGTATGCACTTCCCGCTTGTTGAAGTGGAGGGCTTTTCCCCAGGTCCCGTCTTCCCTTTTCTTAGCTCCTTGGGCATTCTTTTCCGGAGGGTCACATGATTTTATCCTCGTGAAGGCTTCTTTTGATTCATTTCCACCTCCTCTCCCCCCAAATCCTTTGAATCCCCAATGCTTGTTTTCCGTGGGCTTCCAAAGAGCTGCTGTCTAATATTTAAGTCCCTTTTATTCGTCAATTTCGGGCTTACTGGAAAATGGGTCGCTGCCTCTTGAGTTGCAACAGGCCTAAAACTGTATTCCGTGCACCTCTAAGGTGGCTGCCCTTCTTCCCATGAGAATCCAGGTCATCTCTCACCCACATATCCCCTCCGTTTTCCTTCCGTCTGTTTGCAGGTACTCACGATTCAGAACCATGGCATTCTGGGCAGTAAGGTTCTTTGTTTTGAGGAGAAACTCCATCTCTCTGAATTTTGCCTTGGAAGTTGCATACGCTCTTCCCAAAGAATCGGTTTCCCCATTTTATTATCAGGTTTTTTTTTCTGTGTTGTGTATTTTCTCCCCTTTACAAGTCTTCAATTCAGGACCGCTGCCTGGCAGCCATTGCTGCTGTTAAAAGTATCAATTGTCCTGATACTGTAATAGGAGCTTTACAGTATGATGCCGTTTTACATATGGTTGGACTTTTTGGTGGGTGTTGCCAGATTCCTATTTCAGGAAATTGACTTGTTTAAATGCGGATTGTGAGAGGGAGGGAGAATGGCAAGATGTGTGTGAGATCTTTATTGGATAGTCTTGTACCTTAGCCCAGTCACCCAGCTGCTTTTTTGAATCTTCTCTGATTTGGATGATTAAATGTAGTTCTATGATGCTGTGAAAAGTTTGGGAGTTTTCAGTTCTTTTGTCTTTTTCCATCTTCTTGCAACAGATTTGGAAAACAGATTCTTAACCTGTGCCATTTTCAGAGTCAGTCACCTAGTTTTATTTGAGAAGCACCTGAGTTTGAAGCAATGCAAAATATGAGATCCTTCATGGTTTTGTATTACATTATTGGAAATAGATGTAAATTCCAAATATTTAGCAAATAAGAATACAGCCATTAGCCACAAGGGTTTTTTTGGTTTGTTTTTTGTTTTTTTGAGACAGTGTCTTGTTCTGTTGCCCAGGCTGGAGTGCAGTGACATGATCATGGCTCATTGTGGCCTTAACCTCCTGGGCTGAAGCGATCCTCCTGCTTCAGCCTCCTGCATTGCTGTGACTAAAGGCACGTGCCACTATGCCAGGCTAATTTTTAATTTTTTTTTTTTAAATAGAGATGGGATCTCGTGTGTTGCCCAGGCTGGTCTTGAATTCCTCCTGGTCCCAAGCGACCTTCCCACTTCGGCCTCGCAAAGTGCTGGGATTACAGACGTGAGCCGTTGTGCCCGGCCTGGCAGTCTTCTAAGAGCTTTGGTAACTCATTAGCCTCGTGGCTCTGAGGTAGGTGGTAGTATTCCATTTTACAGATGAGAAAACTGGGGCACGATTGCCCAGTGTCAAAGGGCTAGTGCATTGTGAAATAGAAGTGTAAACTCAGAATTGCTGGCTTCATAGCTTTTGCTGTGGACCACTGTGTTTTTCTGAATTATCTGCGTTCTATTAGTTGTTTCTTCATTGCTCTAAGACCAAGCATAAGTTTGATCTTTTCAAGACTGACTGACTTGAGGTGAAAATTTTTAGCTACTGTGGAAGTACTTCCAAATATTGAGCATGAGAATGACCTGGTAAAAGTGCAGATTCAGTGGGCCCGGTTAAGCTCCTCATATTCAGATACAGGTGACTTAAAGACCACACTCAGAAAAACTGGTGTGGAGAATTAAGGTAGTTTTGAAACTTCTTTTAGGGAACTAAGTAGACACATATTCATGCTATAGGATTTCTATTTTGTTCTGGTGTTTGATGTTTGTCATTCCCTTCATTGCCTTCTCTGACTGATAAATCATGAAAACCCATCTTTCCGGTATGAGACCTGCTAAAGGAATAAACAGGATACTGATTGTTCTTCCTTCCATTTGTTTCTTCTGTACTATCTAGGGGTGCCCCTGTTAGATGGAGAAGCAGGCTGGGCGCAGTGGCTTACGCCTGTAATCCCAGCACTTTGGGAGGCCAAGGCGGGTGGATCACCTGAGGTCAGGAGTTCGAGACCAGAAACCAGACTGGCCAGCACGGTGAAACCCTGTCTCTACTAAAAATACAAAAATTAGCTGGGAGGCTGAGGCAGAGAATTGCTTGAGCCTGGGAGGCAGAGGTTGCAGTGAGCCAAGATCGCGCCACTGCACTCCAGCCTGGGCGGCAGAGCAAGACTCTGTCTCAAAAAAAAAAAAGAAAGCCTTACTCTGATACTGCACTACTTGTCTAAAGGTGCAGATAGATACTAGTTGCCATTTGAAACTCGAAGGAGCTATTCAGGTTATCTTAGGCATTCTTGTGGTCCTGGTTATAGTTTGTTCTGTCACGCATTTCCTAGAGCAGTGTAGTTCCCAAACTTGCCCTCGTCCCAGACTTACTGCATCAGAATCCCTAGCGATGAAGCTAGGCATGTGTATATTTCAGTTCTTCAAAAGTTTTGCATCAGGTGGGGAGGGGGGTATGTCTCACAGGGCTGAGAGAAATACCAAATAAAGATTGATTTTGAAATGATGGAAACCAAGACGCTGTTGATGGTAATGTAGCTACCATTTTCTGAGCACTTACTTGTCTTAGACACTATGCCGAGTATTTTATAAACATCTTAGTTAAGTCTCATAGTTATCCTGTGAGGTAGGTGTTTTTTATCCCCAATTGCCAGATGAGAAAACAGGCTCAGTGAAATTGTCCTTTTGTCCAAGGCCATATAGTGAGTTAGTGATGGAGTTGGGTTTTGATTCCTGGTCTCTTGACTTCAGATCCAGTGTTCTTGGTCCACATTTTGAGGTGGGGGAAGGTACACGTGATGTAATCCAGAGCTGTGGTTCTCAAGCTTTTAAAACTTCCCCCAACCTACCATTGCATGCTATAGGTCTGCAAAGGGGTCTAAAATTATATTTTAAATTTTATTGAGGCATAATTAAATAGAGTAAAATGTACAATTTTGGCAAATGTAGACACGTAACAAGAGAACATACATTTTTATCAAAGGCTCCAGGTGTTCAGCGTATGTGCAGAAGGTGTGAAAGCCCTGTGATCAGAGTGCTCCACAGTAGTGTGGAGGACGAACTGGTTCCTTGAAGATGACTCGCAAGGCATGTTGTAGCACGCCAGGGAGACCTTTGGGGCTTGCTGATTTTGGACTGCTACAAATCATGGATTATACTTAACCTTCATAATACAGCTTTCGTTTGTAGCTTGACAATACTAGCCTAGAAAATGGATTACTTTTTCTTGGCTTTTGGAGGAGCATCGACAGTCTGGAAATGGTGCCGGGGCCCTGTTAGACTGCCTTTATTAGGCTCAGCATTTCAGCTTCAGGGAATTAGGACGAATTGACCCCTGGGAGCTCAGGAAAAATGTTAGATTGCTATAGCTTTGTGGCCCATTTGGAGAGGCAAATTTTTTTTTTTTTTTTTTTTTTTTTTTTTTTTTTTTGAGACGGAGTCTCGCTCTGTCGCCTAGGCTGGAGTGCAGTGGCCAGATCTCAGCTCACTGCAAGCTCCGCCTCCCGGGTTTACGCCATTCTCCTGCCTCAGCCTCCCGAGTAGCTGGGACTACAGGCGCCCGCCACCTCGCCCAGGTAGTTTTTTTTTTGTATTTTTTAGTAGAGACGGGGTTTCACTGTGTTAGCCAGGATGGTCTCGATCTCCTAACCTTGTGATCCGCCCATCTCGGCCTCCCAAAGTGCTGGGATTACAGGCTTGAGCCAACGCGCCCGGCCTTTTTTTTTTTTTTTTTTAAGACAGAGTTTTGCTCTTGTTGCCCAGGCTGGAGTGTAATAGCGCAATCTTGGCTCACTGCAACCTCCGCCTCCCAGGTTTAAGCAATTCTCCTGCCTCAGCTTCCCAAGTAGCTGGACTTACAGGCATGTGCCACCATGCCTAATTTTTTGTATTTAGTAGAGATGGGATTTCACCATGTTGGTCAGGCTGGTCTTGAACTCCTGACCTCAGGTGATTCATCTGCCTCGGCCTCCCAAAGAGCTGGGGTTACAGGTGTGAGCCACTGTGCCCGGCTGAAAAGGTTTTTTTTTTTTTTTTTTTTTTTTTTTTTTTGTGAGATGGAGTTTCGCTCTTGTTGCCCAGGCTGGAGTGCTGGAGTGCAGTGGCGTGATCTCAGCTCACCACAACCTCCACCTCCCAGGTTCAAGTGATTCTCCTACCTCAGCCTCCTGAGTAGCTGGGATTACAGGCATGTGCTACCACGCCTGGCTAATTTTGTATTTTTAGTAGAGACAAAGTTTCTCCATGTTGGTCAGGCTGGTTTCGAGCTCCGGACCTCCTGTGATCCGCCCACCTCAGCCTCCTCAAGTGCTGGGATTACAGGCGTGAGCCACTGTGCCCAGCCTGAAGATGTTTTTTAACATATTGATTTATCGACTATTTATTTATTTATTTATTTATTTATTTATTTATTTACTGAGACAGAGTCTCACTCTGTTGCCCAGGCTGGAGGGCAGTGGCAGGGTTTCAGCTCACTGCAACCTCTGTCTCCCTGGTTCAAGTGATTCTCCTGCCTCAGCCTCCTGAGTAGCTGGGACTACAGGTGTGTGTCACCATGCGTGGCCAGTTTGTCAACTTTAAATGGAACTGAAGTAAATATGGTTTGTCTTCTTAGATATATAATAAATACTAAGCAATAAGCAGGGACTAAAAATAGTCCAATTATGCAGCTGTGTAAAATGGTACAGTATATTGCTTTAGGGGCCATGTGTAAGAATCATGCAGTTGGATAAATACGGTTGTTCAGTGTTGGTGTCCCTGCCTGCTGTCTGGGGAGACCATAGCAAGAAGAGATGTAGGTTGTTAAAAATATTTTGCTGGCTGTGTGTGTTGGCTCATTCCTGTAATCCTAGCACTGTAGGAGGCTGAGGTGAGAAGATCACTTGAGACACGAATTCAAGACCAGCTTGGGCAACATAGCCAGACCTTGTCTGTCCAGAAATAAAAAGGCCATGCATGGTGGCTCACACCTGTAATCCCAGCACTTTGGGAGGTAGATAGAGGTGGCGGATCACTTGAAGTCAGGAGTTTGAGACCAGTCTGGCCAACAGGGTGAAACCCTATCTCTACTAAAAATACAAAAATTAGCCGGGTGTGGTAGTGCATACCTGTAATCCCAGCTACTTGGGAGGCTGAGGCAGGAGAAACACTTGAACCCAGGAGGTGGAAGTTGCAGTGAGCCGAGATCATGCCACCGTACTCCAGCCTGGGAGATGGTGAGATTCCATCTCAAATAAATAAATAAATAATAAAAAACAAATTAGCCAAGTGTGGTGGCACATGGTTGTAGTCCCAGCTACTTGGGAGGCTGAGACAGGAGGATTGCTTGAGCCCAGAAGATTGAGGTTGCACTGAGCTATGATCATGCCACTGTGCCAGAGGGAGACCCTGTCTCCCTTTTTTTTTTTTTTTTTGCTTAAAACATTTCAAAAAAGGGGAGGAGGAAGATAGACTAGGCTATTGTAGAGCGTCAGGCAGTGAAAAGAATGGCTATTTTGATTATTTAAAAGAGCAGTGATGTTTTTTGAACTTAAGTTTGTAGCCTTCTGAGCTTTTCTCAGGTTCATAATTTGGGGTATCTTTATCTTCAGGCACTGTTCAGGTCAGACTGACTGGGATATGAAAACTTCTGAATTGTGGCTTAAAGTTTGCTTTCTAAAAGTGAAACCCGTCTCAGTTTTTTAGTAGTCTGTTACATTTTGTGTGTTTATATTTCCTGAATGTAGAATTTGTTGTTGAATCTGCTGATTTTACAATATGTGGTTTTTTGTAAATATCTAGTCCCTGAGTTCAAAACTATTTTGGGAATAAGAATGATTATTAAAGTACATCTTTTAATGTTAGGCCAAGATATTGCTTCCTGTAACAGCCTAGACATGGATTTGTGGTGTTATTAACCATGTATGGTCTGGTTAAATTGTAGTTCATAATATTGGAAAATTGAGCACTCTTTTGTGAACTATGTACTTCCTTTTTTTTCTTTTTTTCTGAGATGGAGTCTTGCTCTGTCGCCCAGGCTGGAGTGCAGTGGCGCGATCTCGGCTCACTGCAAGCTCCGCCTCCCGGGTTCACGCCATTCTCCTGCCTCAGCCTCCCGAGTAGCTGGGACTACAGGCGCCCACAACCGCACCCGGCTAATTTTTTTTGTATTTTTAGTAGAGACGGAGTTTCACCGTGGTCTCGATCTCCTGACCTTGTGATCCGCCCGCCTCGGCCTCCCAGAGTGCTGGGATTACAGGCGTGAGCCACCGCGCCCGGCCGTTTTTCCACACTCTTAAAGCATTTCAGTCGTTGAGACCTATAGTGGGACCTTGTGCTTTGCATAAGTTGGGAAATATAGCCTAAGTCAAGTATAGATTGTCTAGACTGAGTACCTTGGAGGTCTTAATATCAGGAAATATGTTAAGGGCTGTGAATAGACTGAAATATCTGAAAATTAATGGCCAGAACTCACTAACTAGAAGGCGGGGGCCTTCTCTTATTAGTGAGATATGAGGAATGGGATGATATAATAAAAGCTCTAGGCTGGGTGCATTAGCTCCTGTCTGTAATCTCAGCACTTTGGGAGACTGAGGCAGGTGGATCGCTTGAGCTCAGAAGTTCGAGACCAGCCTGGGCAACATGGTGAAACCTCGTCTCTACAAAAATTAACTGGTTGTGGTGGCATGCACCTGTAGTCCAGCTACTTGGGAGGCTGAGGTGGAAGGATCTCTTCAGCCAGGGAGGTTGAGGCTGCAATGAGCCTGAGCCTGGTGATTGTACCACTGTACTTTAGCCTGGATGACAGAGTGAAACTGTGTCTCTCAAAAAAATAAAACAACAAAAAAACAAAAACAAAACCTGGGTACGGTGGCTCATTCCTATAATCCCAGCATTTTGGGAGGCCGAGGTGGGCGGATTAGTTGAGGTTATGAATTCAAGACCAGATTGGCCAACATGGCGAAACCTCTGTCTCTACTAAAACCATAAAAACTAGCTGAGTGTGGTGGCACGAGCCTGTAATCCCATCTTCTCGGGAGGCTGAGCAGGAGAATCGCTTCAACAACTGGGAGGCGGATGTTGCAGTGAGCTGAGGTCTGCCACTGCACTCCACCTGGGCAGCAGAGCGAGACTGTAGTCCCAGCTACTTGGGAGGCTGAGGCAGGGGAATGGCGTGAACCCGAGAGGCGGAGCTTGCAGTGAACTGAGACCGTGCCACTGCACTCCAGCCTGGGTGACAGAGCAAGACTCCGTCTCAAAAAAAAAAAAATTCCTCTTGGTTTTAATTGGTTATATTGGATTTTATTTTTTGGAATCTGTTGAGATAACCATGGTTTTTTTTTTCCTTCATCTTACTACTTGGAATTTCTAATGTAAAAGCCATCGTTGCACTACTGAGAAGAATCTCTTTTGGCCATGGCCTATTAATCTTGCTGTACAACTAGATTCCATTTTTTATTTTATTATTTGTTTATTTATTTTGAGATGAGTCTCTTTCTGTTGCCCAGGCTGGAGTGCAGTGGCACGATCTTGGCTAACTGCAACCTCCGCCTCCCGGGTTCAAGCAATTCTCCTGCCCCAGCCTCCCAAGTATCTGGGATTACAGCGGCCCACCACCACACCTGACTAGTTTTTGTATTTTTAGTAGAGATAGGTTTTTACCATGTTGGCCAGACTGGTCTCGAACTCCTGACCTCAGGTGATCCACTCGCCGCAGCCTCCCAAAATGCTGGGATTACAGACGTGAGCTACCTCACCCTTAGGCTCTGTTGAGTATATTTAATAAATATGTAAGGCTAGATGTTTCTGTTTAAGTACTACTTTGGGTATATTCTATTGGTTTCTATATATTGTATTCTCATTGTCATTCATTTAAAAATAAATTTTGTTTTGATTTCCTTTTTAATTCCAGAGTTAATAGTTTAAAGATTTCCAAGTAGATATATTTATCTCTTTGTCTGTTGGATTAATTTCTAATTTTGAAGTTTTGCAGTAAGTGAATGTGACTTGTTTTTTGGAATTTGAAGTTCTTTAAGCTAGTGCAGTTAATTTTTGTGAATGCTTCATGGGTTTTTAAAGGAATGTTTGCCTGTTTTTTTTGTTTGTTTGTTTTGGGAAAGTGTTGGTGTTGCCCAGGCTGGAGTGCAGTGGCATGATCTTCACTCAGTTCAACCTCTGCCTCCCCTGTTCAAGCGATTCTCCTAGCTCAGCCTCCTGAGTGGCTTGGGACTGTAGGCATGCGCCACCACATCTGGCTAATAGTTTCTGAATTTTTTTTCTTAGTAGAGATGGGGTTTCATCATGTTGTCTAGGCTCGTCTCGAACTCCTGACTTCAAAGGATCCACCTACGTTGGCCTCCCAAAGTTCTGGGATTACAGGCATGAGCCATCCCGCCTGACTTTCTTTTTTTTTTTGAGTTGGAGTCTTGCTCTGTTGCCCAGGCTGGAGTGCAGTGGTGCAATCTTGGCTCACTGCAACCTCTCCTTCCTGGGTTCAAGTGACTCTTTTGCCTCAGCCTCCCTAGTAGCTGGGATTATAGTTGTCCACCACCGCACTTGGCTGATTTTTATATTTTTAGTAGAGATGGGGTTTCACCATTTTGGCTAGGCTGGTCTTGAACTCCTGACCTCATGATCCACCCGTCTCGGCCTCCCAAAGTGCTGGGATTACAGACGTGGGTCACCGTGCCCAGCAGGTTTGTTTTTTTTGTTTTTGTTTTTTTTTTTTTTTTTGAGACAGGGTCTCACTCTGTCACCCAGACTGGAGTGCAGTGATGCAGTGTTGGCTCACTGCAACCTCCACCTCCTGGGTTCAATTGATTCTCCTGCCTCAGACTCCCAAGTAGCTGGGACTACAGGCACATGCCACCATGCCCAGCTAATTTTGTGTATTTATTGAAGACTGGGCTTCGCCATGTTAGTCAGGCTGGTCTTGAACTCCTAACCTCAGGTGATCCACCCACCTCGGCCTCCCAAAGTGCTGAGATTACAGATGTGAGCCATTGCATCTGGCCGGTTTTTTTTTCTCCAGAGTTCTGTTTGTGTTTACTAGATCCACCTTATTAGCCATGATATTAAAATTCTCTTTCTACCATGGTTTTGTGGGTGTGTGTGCAATCTACAAATTTCTGAGATCTGTGTCATTCTCATACTAACTTGTAGATGTGTCACTTTCTCTGTTAGTGTTTTAAGTATGTGTTATGTGCATAAGGAGCATGGCTATTACATTCATCAGTTGTACTTTTTATGCACATGAGACAGTTCTTTTTTGTCCTCTCTTAATGCGTTTTTGTTTGTGTTGTTTGATCCGCTAGTATTGTATCTGCTTGCTGTTAACATTTGCTTGATATAGTGGAGTAGCATTCTCCAGGCATTTATTTTAGTCATTTGAATTCAATTGTATAAATTCAGCAAGTGAGTTAAGTGAATGGTGCCAGTGATTCTACCCAGTGTTTGCGTCAGTAACTATATGATTATGAGTGAGTATGGGGATGAGAATGGTGAATCTCTTTTCCCCTGTAGGGAAAGGAAGGGGCAGTGACTGTCTGGAGGGGCATCACTTATAATGTGAGCATAGCTCTTTGCCAAATGAAATGTTGGTCTTGAAACAAGGTATGACCTTTACTTACTATGTCTCTTAAATGTAAATCAACTGCTCTATCTAGTATTCATCTCTAGTGAGGTGCTTAGGAGTGCTTAAAATTTTTATAATGTGTAATACTTTTGACTAAATGCCATTTTCATCTTTCAAAGCATTCAACTCCTCCTCATGATGTGACTCCATTGTGGATGATTTATGGTTTTTCTTTCAGTTTACTTGTATAATCTTGTTTGAAATGTCTTTTTACATCAACATATACTTGAATTTCTCCCTTTTTCTCCTAATTCCTGGTTAAGCTCACAGAATTTCCTCTTCAGTCTAGAAGAGAAATTTTACGTATTTGTGATGAATGCACTGATAAGTGCATTCATTCCCATCGTTATTTATTTTTTAAATTATTTTTTACTTTTTTTGAGATGAAGTCTTACTCTGTCGCTTAGACTGGAATGCAATGGCACGATCTTGGCTCACTGCAACCTCTGCCTCCTGGGTTCAAGTGATTCTCCTGCCTCAGCCTACTGAGTAGCTGGGGTTACAGGTGTGCACCACCACACTCAGCTAATTTTTGTATTTTTAGTAGAGATGGGGTTTCACGATGTTGGCCATGCTGGTCTCGAACTCCTGACCTCAAGTGATCCACCTGCCTTGGCCTCCCAAAGTGCTGGGATTACAGGCTTTATTATTTACTTACTTACTTTATTTATTTAAGAGACAGGATCTTGCTCTGCTGCCAGGCTGGAGTACAGTGGCTCTATCACAGCTCACTGTAGCCTCAAACTCCTGGGCTCAAGTGATCCTCCTGCCTCAGCCCCTGGAGTAGCTGGGACTACAGGTGCATGTCATCATGCCTAAATTTTTTTTTAGAGATGTGGTCTTGCTATGTTGTCCAGACTAGTCTCCCAAATCCTGGCCTCAAGTGATCCACCCACCTTGGCCTCTCAAAGTGTTGGAATTACAGGCATGAGCCACCACACCTGACTGTTTTCTATTTACTGTACTTTTCCCCTTTTCTTGTCAATCAGTTTTTTTTAACTGATAGCTTTTTTTTTCCTAATGTAAAAATCATGGTGTTTTTTTTTTTTTTTTCCCTCCTCTGGAGTTACCTCTGAATTTTGACAAATTTAAACTATCACTTCTCCATTCTTGTGTAGAATTAATCAGAATCTATCTTTTCTTCCCTTTTCCAACAAGACAGAACTGCTGCTTGCTTTCATTTCCTTCTCCCTTCTCTTCCCTCTTCGACTTCCTATGTCGAAATCATGTAAGTATTTTAGTTTCAGATTGCTTATTTTTGTAAAAGTCAGTACTTTTGTTTATTTCTTAAAGCTCTTGGATAACAAAAGAGTTTCTTAAAGCTCTTGGATGTTTTCAAATTATGATGGCATTCATCTACCAATTATGTTAGAGAAGGTCTTTGAATAGTAAAGTTGATGCCTTACATGTGTAAAAATTGTTTTTGCACTCCCACTTCAAAGCTTATTTGGTTGGCTGGATACAAGTTTCAAAATCATTTTCCTTATAACTTTGAAGCCAGTGCTCCATTGTCTTCTGGCATCTGTGCTGCTGATGAAAAGTCTAATACTGACTATTATGTGATTTATGTATCTTTATAGGAATTCAGTTTTTTTCTTGTAATATCTTGAAATTTCAATAGGATGTATCTAAGTTGTCTTTCCCTTCTCTCCTGACTGATAAACACTGTTTAACACTTAGAGTAACCTGATGATTGGTGTCTTCCCTCTCCCCAAGGAAATTTCTAGAAGTCACATAAGATGTTGGTCTTTTTAGTTCTATATATATATATATATTTAGATATATATATATATATTTTTTTTTTATTAGAGACAGGATCTCACTCTGTCACCCAGGCTGGAGTGCAGTGGCATGGTCATAGCTCGCTACAACCTTGACCTCCTGGGCTCAAGCTGTCCTCTCACTTCACTCTTTCAAGTAACTGTGACTACAGGTGTGCACCTGACTGATTTTTAAAATTTTTTTATTTTTTATTTTTGAGATGGAATCTCGCTCTGTGGCCCAGACTGGAGTACAGTGGGGCAATCTCAGCTCACTGCAACTTCCGCCTCCTGGGTTCAAGCGATTTCCCGCCAATTTTTGTATTTTTAGTAGAGATGGGGTTTCATCATGTTGGCCAGGCTGGTCTTGAACTCCTGAGCTCCAGTGATCCGTCCAGCTCCAGTGATCCAACCTAAAGTGCTAGGTTTATAGGCATGAGCCACTACATCTGGCCTAGTTTTTTTTTTTTTTTGATAGTAGAGATGGGGTCTGGCTGTGTTGTCCTGGGTTGTCTTGGACTCCTGGCTTCAAGTGATCCTCCCATCTTGGCCTCCCAAAATGTTAGGATTACAGGTGTGAGCCACTGCACCCAGCCAGGTTCCATTTTCTCTATATTGACCTTTCCTTCATACTTGAGAAGCATTTGGGGATAATCTTTAGTTTTGTTTTCCATTTGTTTTCCATTTTTCTGTGTCCATTTTGCTGTTAAATATATCAGGCTTTATTTTAGCAATTGTTTTCTCTCTTTTATAACAGTGTCTTTTAATGTTATAATTTACATAGAATAAACTGCATGCATTTAAAACGTATACTTCCATGAGTTTTGACAGATATATATAGCCACACACACACACAACCCTTTTACCCCTAAACAAGAGTTGGGTTACCACAGAGTTTTCCCCTGCCCCTGTGCAGTCCAACCCCAGCTCTCAAGCCCATGATTTGCTTGCCTTCAGATGTAAAAATGATTAGCTTGCCTTTTTACATTTATTTTTACTTTTTGAGATGGAGTCTCCCCTCTGTTGCCCAGGCTGGAGTACAGTGGTGCAATCTTGGCTCATTGAAACCTCCTCCTCCTGGGTTCAAGTGATTCTCCTGCCTCAGCCTCCCGAGTAGCTGGGATTACAGGCATGCACCACCACACCCGGCTAATTTTTGTATTTTTAGTAGAGACGAGGTCTCGCCATGTTGGCCAGGCTGGTCTTGAACTCCTGACCTCAGGTGATCCGCCCGCCTTGGCCTTCCAAAGTGCTGGGATTACAGGCATGAGCCACCATGCCTGCTTTTTTTTTTTTTTTTTTTTTCTTTTTTCTTTTTTTTTTTCTTTTTTGAGACCAGGTTTTGCTTTTATTGCCCAGGCTGGAGTGCAATGGCATGATTTCAGCTCATTGCAACCTCTGCCTCCCGGTTCAAGCGATTCTCCTGCCTCAGCCTCCGGAGTAGCTGGGATTACAGGCACACTGCACCATGCCCAGCTAATTTTTTTTTTTTTTTTTTTTTTTTTTTGAGATGGAGTCTCGCTTGTCACCCAGGCTGGAGTGCAGTGGTGTGATCTCGGCTCACTACAACCTCCATCTCCCGAGTTCAAGTGATTCTTGTGCCTCAGCTTCCTGAGTAGCTGGGATTAGAGGCGTGTGCCACCATGCCTGGCTAATTTTTTGTATTTTTAGTAGAGACGGGGTTTCACCATGTTGGTCAGGCTGATCTTGAACTCCTGACTTTGTGATCCACCTCCCTCAGCCTCCCATAGTGCTGGGATTACAGGCGTGAGCCACTGTGCCCGGCCTAAGTTTTGTATTTTTAGTACATATGCTTAGTACAGTATGATTTAACCATATTGGCCAGGCTGCTCTTGAACTCCTGACCTCAGGTGATCTGTCTGCCTTGGCCTCCAAAGGGCTGGGATTACAGGCTTGAGCCACCGTGCCTGGCCAGTTTGCATATTCAAAAGTTTCATATAAATGGAATAATATAGCGTGTAGCCTTTCGTGCAAGGTTTGTTTTATTAACTCAGCCTATTTTTGAGATTCATGAATATTATGTAGTAGTTTGTCCTTTTTTTTTGGTTTTGAGAGCATTTTTTCCCACAGTTAGGAAGTTAACATGGACAAACCGTATGTAAATTTTGCTGATTTTGGCTGGGCGTGATGACTCAGGCCTGTAATCCCAGCACTTTGGGAGGCCAAAGTGGGAGGACTGTTTGAGGCCAGGAGTTGGAGACTAGCCTGGACAGCACAGTGAGACCTTGTCTCTACAAAAAATTAAAAAATTAGCTGGAATGGTTGTGTTCCTGTAGTCGTAGTTACTTGGGATGCTGAGGCAGGAGGATTGCTTGAGCCCAAGAGTTCAAGGTTAACAGTCAGTTGTGATTGAGCCATTGCACTCCAGCCTGGGCAGCAGAGTGACATGCTGTCTCTAAAAATAAAAATAAAAGGTGAAAAATAAATAGAAACAGTTTTGCATAGACTCTTTTGTACATTGTGTATTCAGTTGTATATAATTTTATCATGTGTTAATTTTTGCAACCACACACATCTGGCAATTGTTTTTTAATTTTTGATTGTATGGTAGCTTTTTTTAATGGATGAGATATAATTTTACTTCTGAGAATATTTTTGATTCTCTTGTTTATTCCTGCAACTCGTTCTTCAGATACTTAGTTTCTCATTTTCGTGGTTTTAGTTTTTCTAGTTTGTAAAAGTTTAGTTTTACAAACTAGAAAAAGTTTAGTTTTTCTAGTTTGTAAAAGTGATAATCACTGGTTTGAGAATTGCTGTTCTGAGAATTGCTGTTCTTCTGCCAGTGGATTCAGTGTCTGTTTACCAGTTAGTCAGAATTGATTGTAGGGGAGTTATGAGATGTGTGGCAAAATATGGGGCAAAATGTCTCCTTACTTATTCTGGGAAATAGCAGCCACCTGAGTGCCATCCTGATTCTGGGCCTCTGTACCTGTTTCCAGTGAATACTGCTTCTGTTGGTGTTGGGGATAGAACATGGTTATTAGTAGAGGGAGTGACCTTTCCACTTGTCCCAGGCACATTTCCCCACCATCACTTGTGACTGCACCAGACCTGCTTTTGTTTCCCCATGGTAGCCACCCTAAACCTACATCTTGGATAGAACACCCCTACGTTCTCTGTCTCACCTTCATAGCTGATCCCAGTTTTAATAGCATTCCTCTTTTGAGGCTTATGCATGGTTATTGCCTCTGTAAACCTAGTTCTGCTCCTATCTCTTCTTGGTTCCCAGAATTATTTAAAAAAATAATATATCAATAAACCCAAATCTTTTTTTTTTTTCCTGAGGTGGAGTTTTGCTGTGTCACCCAGGCTGGAGTGCAGTAGTGCAATCTCAGCTCACTGAAACCTCCACCTCCCAGGTTCAAGCAATTCTCCTGCCTCAGCCTCCTGAGTAGCTAGGATTACAGGTGCCCGCCACCACGCCGGGCTAATTTTGTATTTTTAGTAGAGATAGGGTTTCACCATGTTGGCCAGGCTGGTCTCAAACTCCTGACCTCAGGTGATACGCCCTCCTCGACCTCCCAAAGTGCTGGGATTACAGGTGTGAGCCACCGCGCCTGGCCTAAACCCACATCTTTAGTAATTTCTAGGATTTAGGTTGGGAGGGGAAGCATTTACAGATGCTCTTTGATGTATGATGTTTATGCTACATTCCATAAATCCATCAGAAGTTGAAAATACTGTAAATCAGGTGGGGCGCAGTGGCTCACATTAAATTTGAGCCCTCATTAAATTGGGACCTTCCATATGTCTGTGTAGTGCATTTTGATCCAATCTCTTCGGGCCTTCTTTTTCTTTTTTTTTTCTTTGGGATGAAGTCTCGTTCTGTCGCAAGGCTGGAGTGCAGTGGTGCGATCTCGGCTCACTGCAACTTCTGCCTCGCGGGTTCAAGCGATTCTCCTGCCTCAGCCTCCGGAGTAGCAGGGACTACAAGCGCACACCACCATGGCCAACTGATTTTTGTATTTTTAGTAGAGATGGTTTCACCATGTTGGCCAGGATGATCTCGGTCTCTTGACCTTGTGATCCACCTGCCTTGGCCTCCCCAAGTGCTGGGATTACAGGCGTGAGCCTCCATGCCTGGCCTTTTTTTATTTTTATTTTTATTTTTTTGGGGATGGAGTCTCGCTCTGTCACCCAGGCTGGAGCGCAGTGGTATGATCTCGGCTCACTGCAGCCTCTGCCTCCCGGGTTCAAGTGATTCTCCTTTCTCATCCTTCCTTAGCCTCCAGAGTGCTAGGATTATAGGTGCCCACCAACATGCCTGGCTAATTTTTGTATTTTTAGTAGAGACAAGGTTTCACCATGTTGGCCAGGCTGGTCTCGAATTCCTGACCTCAGGTGATTCGTCCGCCTCAGCCTCCCAAAGTGTTGGAATTGCAGTCGTGAGCCACCGCGCCTGGCCCCCTTCTCCTTTTTTTTTTTTTTTTTTGGAGACAGAGCCTCAACTCTGTTGCCCAGGCTGGAGTGCAGTGGTGCCATCTCAGCTCACTGCAGTCTCCATCTCCCAGGTTGAAGCAGTTCTGTTTCGAATTCCCGAGTAGCTGATACTACAGGTGCACGTCACTGTGCCTGGCTAATTTTTGTATTTTTAGTAGAGATGGGGTTTTACCATATTGATCAGGCTGGTCTCAAACTTTTGTCCTCAGGTGATCCACCCATCTTGGCCTCCCAAAGTGCTAAGATTACAGGCGTGAGCCACTGTGCTTGGCCTAAAGGACATTTTGGGAACCGATGTTAACATAACGTCTATTGAAACCTTTTATTTTTGGGATATCAGATTTTGAAAGATAAATTGACCATTGGAGGTTATATGTTACATAGGGTTGGGAATTTCCTGTTTCTAGTTTGCTGCTAAACCAAAACTCTGAAGTCTCAATTTTTTTTTTTTTAAACTAATAGGAAGTATAGCTTTTCATTCTGAATCTTTGTTTTTCACAGTTGAGGCTTATGAGTAGTCAGCTTGTTATTGTTAAAGTATTTCATAATGCAGTTTGGGCTTGTCAGGATGATTGGGTTGGCTCAATACTTTGATATTTTTATTTTTCATCTTTGCTGTAGTATTTTTTTTAAGTTGTGCATCTAAATCAAGACAGAATCACAATTCTTTGCCCCAAAACCTTTTTGTGTAGAATTATGTTCTTTGGAAACCCTAGGGTTTGAAATAAGTTGGTACTGTGGTAAGTGTAAATTTAGTTTTCAGAAAAAAGCTGTGCTGACTTATTTTTCTTCCCCGTTTAGTTTTTCCATGGTTTGGCTTGGATATCGGTGGAACTCTGGTCAAGCTGGTTTATTTTGAACCCAAAGACATCACTGCTGAAGAAGAAGAGGAAGAAGTGGAAAGTCTTAAAAGCATTCGGAAGTACCTGACCTCCAATGTGGCTTATGGGTCCACAGGCATTCGGGACGTGCACCTCGAACTGAAGGACCTGACTCTGTGTGGACGCAAAGGCAATCTGCACTTTATACGCTTTCCCACTCATGACATGCCTGCTTTTATTCAAATGGGCAGAGATAAAAACTTCTCGAGTCTCCACACTGTCTTTTGTGCCACTGGAGGTGGAGCGTACAAATTTGAGCAGGATTTTCTCACAGTATGCATTTTTTAGCTTATATACAATTTATGGTAATTTGATTGTTAAAAATAATGCCAGTAACAAGTGGTGAAATAATTTCCATCTCTAGTAGAACTTGAATTTTCTTGAGTCAAATGAAGATTAAAGGGTACACTAGTGATAGAATGTAGCCGTCTAGAGGTGGTTGTATAGTTCAGATATATGGATATGGATGACAATCAGAGCCACTAAAAGGGTAGCATTTTGTTGTTCCTTTACTATGAAAAATTAGGGCATCTGCTGTATGTTGAGGAAGAAAGTACCTACAAGGAACATCATTAGATCATGAAAAATGAGATTGAAATATAATTTTAAAAAATCATTTCATGTCATGAAATTGTTTTCAATCTTGTCTACCACATAATTTCTCTTGTCTCCCTCAGTTTCCCGGCATGTTCACCAACTGAAAAAATAAGGAACTCTGGTCAAAAGTGGTGTTTTCAGGCTCAGGGCTGGTCTGAGATGGGTAACTGCAGAGCCCTTCTCTCCCAGAATGCTTTCTGATATGTTCTGTGCTGCACACTTAACTGGAGTCTTGCCACCATGTCTGGCCCCTGGGGCGTGCTGCCAGGCGCTCTATCTTGCTTTTTTTGAGTGAACACTGGTGAACATTATGAGCAAGGCCTTGAGGCTAGGTCCTTTCAGGGTGGATGGTGGGGGTAGGCCAGAGAACTGACAAATGAATTGGCCAAGATCCTGACCTTCAGGGTGCAATACAGATTGAAAATGTCTTCAGTGACTGACTGTGTTTTTCTGTCGCTTAATGAGAGAACATTAGTCCAAAAGAGATTCTGCCTTTTTTTTTTCTTGAGATGGAGTTTCACTCTTGTTCCCAGGCTGGAGTGCAATGGCACGATATCGGCTCAACACAGCTTCCACCTCCTGGGTTCAAGCAATTCTCCTGCCTCAGCCTCCCAAGTAGCTGGGATTACAGGCATGTGCCACCACACCCGGCTAATTTTGTATTTTTAGTAGAGACAGGGTTTCTCTGTGTTGGTCAGGCTGGTCTCGAACTCCTGATCTCAGGTGATCTGCCCGCCTCAGCCTCCCAAAGTGCTGGGATTACAGGCGTGAGCCACCACGCCCGGCCAATCCTCTTCATTTTTAGTTGCTATACAGTGCTCCGTAATACAAATAATAACTTAGTCATTCCTCTATTATTTAAATGGAATTAATTGATTATAAAACAGCTCAAATTTTGACTGCTAAAATTCCCCTCCCTCCCAAGAAGCTGTAGCTGGTTTAGATAGTGAAAAAAAAAATCTTACCTTCTTACTGGATACTTTCAGCCTTTTGGCTTCAGATTGTTGAATAATGTATGGCCTCTTTTGATACTGCTCCAAAGTCTTGAGATGGTCCTCTGTCACAGTCCTTGTGGCTCCTGCCCTGTGTCACCAGGTGGTTTCTGATAGTGCTGTAGCCTGAGCTGCGCTTCAGCCCCTTTGTCCCTGTAAGCAGAGATCTGGATTTCTGCTTGAAGGTTGATAAATACTGTGGGGTTTTTTTTGGTCACACTTATTCAGCTGCTGCAGTAGTTTCTATGTAGAGTGTATTTGGCTCTGTGGTAGCAGGAGTCTGTCTCAGCATTCTATCCCTATGTTTGCTCCTAAATCTGTTCTTAAAGCATGCACAAATAATACACATCTGTGAGTGCACTTTTATGGTTTGTTTCACGTAGTGGGGATGTCTTACTGAATGGAATTTTTGTTTCTCTTGGGTTATTAAAAAGTCTGAGTACATTCTTATTTCATTACAGATAGGTGATCTTCAGCTTTGCAAACTGGATGAACTAGATTGCTTGATAAAAGGAATTTTATACATTGACTCAGTTGGATTCAATGGACGGTCACAGTGCTATTACTTTGAAAACCCTGCTGATTCTGAAAAGTGTCAGAAGTTACCATTTGATTTGAAAAATCCATATCCTCTGCTTCTGGTGAACATTGGCTCAGGGGTTAGCATCTTAGCAGTATATTCCAAAGATAATTACAAACGGGTCACAGGTACTAGGTAAGTTGTATATAAAACTCATTGTTTATTCTTAGTATCATAACGGGCTGAGTTTTCAGGTATTACATGTAACTAACTATACCTTCGAGAACCTGCTAGGTGAAAGATTTAAGTGTTTCTAGATTATGCAAACAAATGTTTCTCTTTGAAAATTCTGATTTTATGACCCAGTTTTCTTTAATCTCTACTGTTCAAGACTTACTATCCTAGGTGTTTCCTAAACGGTCGCGCCAGCAGACTCGTTGTAGCCCTTGCCCTCAGATAGTTTATGGTGTGCATACACAAAGTAGCTAAAGTTATTAGGCAGCATCTGTAAGGAGAAGGCATGGGAAAGGACCTAGCTTTGAAACCTGTGTAAATTTCATGCTTCTACACACATATATGTGTGTGTAGAATAATGATTTATTCTAGGTATGTGATTCAGAAGTTGATATGTACTAATCAGTAGAAAAATTATTGAGGGAAGGTAGTATGAAAAGAGAGGATTAGCCAGGCGTGGTGGCTCATGCCTGTAATCCCAGTGCTTTGGGAGGCCGAGGCAGGTGGATGACTAGGTCAGAAGTTCAAGATCAGCCTGGCCAACATGGTGAAACCCCATCTCTAGTAAAAATACAAAAATTAGCCGGACGCAGTGGCAGGCGCCTATAATCCCAGCTACTCAGGAGGCTGAGGCGGGAGAATTGCTTGAACTCAGAGGGTGGAGGTTGCAGTGAGCTGAGATTGTGCCACTGCACTCGAGCCTGGGTGACAGAGTGAGACTCCGTCTCAGGAAAAAAAAAAGAAAAGAAAAGAGAGAATTAGGGCTGGGCACAGTGGCTCACACCTGTAATCCCAGCACTTTGGGAGGCCGAGGCGGGCGCATTGAGGTAGGGTGTTAAAGACCAACCTGGCCAACATGGAGAAACCCCGTCTCTACTAAAAATACAAAATTAGCCGGGCATGGTGGCACATTCCTGTAATCCCAGCTACTTGGGAGGCCAAAGCAGGAGAATCACTTGAACGAGGAGGCAGAGATTGTGGTGAGCCAAGATCGTGCCATTGTACTCCAGCCTGGGCAACAAGAGCTAAACTCCATCTCAAAAAAAAAAAAAAAGGATTAGATGAAAGAAAATGTTTCGGCTTAAGGGTCAGAAGTCACTTCAGGAAAAACAAAAACAGGGATCTGGGGTTGGGATAAACAAATTTTTTAAAAAGCAGTTGTGATTTAAATAGAGGAGTAATTTTTTGTGACAAAACACATTGCAGGAGGAGTATGATGGGGGGTGCACTGATAAGCCAGGGTGACAAGGTGCTCAGATGAGAATGACTCAGGGAATGTACTTGGAGAGGGAAGGGGAGGAGGTGTTAGCATGACCCCAGGCATGTAGGGCTAATTTGCACTTGAGGCTCTTCATACTTGGCAGCCAGCCAGACTGCTCTGGGGACATGGGCCCTGTAGTTTGGACTTTGCATGTTGGCTCACATGCATATGTGTCTTAAAGGTATATATCAGGCACCTTATCTTTTCACAGACTTGTTTCCTGCCAGTGACATTTGCATGATTGGGTTGGATATGTGAATATGGTTTTGGGTTCATAAATGTTAACTTCCTGTTCTTATTTTTTAAAATGTTACAATACTGTGTTACTTTTTTAAATCATAGTCTTGGAGGAGGAACTTTTTTTGGTCTCTGTTGTCTTCTTACTGGCTGTACCACTTTTGAAGAAGCTCTTGAAATGGCATCTCGTGGAGATAGCACCAAAGTGGATAAACTAGTACGAGATATTTATGGAGGGGACTATGAGAGGTTTGGACTGCCAGGCTGGGCTGTGGCTTCAAGGTAAGGGGGCATGTGTGTTCTAAGAAATACAGGAGGGCCGGGCGCAGGGGCTCATGCCTGTAATCCCAGCACTTTGGGAGGCCGAGGCGGGCAGATCATGAGGTCAAGAGTTCGAGACCAGCCTGGTCAACATAGCATAACCTCGTCCCTACTAAAAATACAAAAATTAGTCGGGCATGGTGGTTTGCACCTGTAGACCCAGCTACTTGGGAGGCTGAGGCAGGAGAATCACTTGAACCCTGGAGGCAGAGGTTGCGGTGAGCTGAGATCACGCCACTGCACTCCAGCCTGGGTGACACAGTGAGACTCCGTCCCAAAAACAAACAAAAGAAATACAGAGATAAAATAATGGGCATATTTTTTAAAAAAGCTCTATTGAGATATAATTTACGTACTATAAAGTCACCTGTTTAAAGTGTACAATTTCGTGATTTCTAGTATATTTACAGGATTGCGCAACCATCACTGTAATCCCGATTTTAGGACATTTTTATCATCCTAGAAAGAAACCTTATATTCATTAGCTGCCACTCTCCATTCCCCCCATAGCCCCTGTCAAACAGTAATTTATTTTGTGTCTCTGTAGGTTTGCCTCTTCTGAACATTTAAGTGGTATCATACAGTATGTGATCTTTTGTGATTACTTCTTCGTTTAGCATAATGTTTTCAAACATTCACATTACAGTGTGAATCAGTACTTTATTCCTTTTTATTGCCAAATAATATTTCTTTTTTCTTTCTTTTTTTTTTTTTCTGAGACGGAGTTTTGCTCTTTTTGCCCAGGCTGGAGTGCAATGGTGTGATCTCGGCTCACTGCAACCCCCGCCTCCTGGGTTCAAGCAATTCTCCTGCCTCAGCCTCCTGAGTAGCTGGGATTACAGGCATGCGCCACCAAGCCTGGCTAATTTTGTTTTTTTTTTTAGTAGAGAAGGGATTTCTCCATGTTGGCCAGGCTGGTCTCCAACTCCTGACCTCAGGTGATCCGCCTGCCTCAGCCTCCCGAAGTGCTGGCATTACAAGCGTGAGCCACCGTGCCCTGCTGCCACATGATATTTCATTATGTGGATAATAACTACATTTTATCCATTTATTGGTTGATGAACATTTGGGTTGTTTCCTTTTTTTGGTTATAATGTTGAACATTTATGTGTAAGTCTTTGTATGTATGCACATATATTTTTAATTCTTTTGGGTATATACCTGAGAGGAGAATTGCTGAGTCATATGATAACTTAATGTTTAATCTTTTGAGGAACTGCTACACTGTTTTCCAAAGTGGCAGTCCCATTTTACAGTCTTGGCAGGTTATGAATGTTTAAATTTCTTGTCAACACTTACTGTCTGTCTTCTTGGTTTTAGTTGTCTTAATAGGAGTGAAGTAATATCTTGTAGTGTTTTTATTTTTTAAGAGGCAGGGTCTCGCCCTGTTGCCCACGTGAGTGAGAGTGCAGTGTTGCGATCATAGCTCATTACAGCCTTGATCTCCTGGGCTCGTGTTTCTCCTGCCTCAGCCTCCTGAGTCACTAGGACTATAGCTGTGCACTGCCTTGCCTAGTTTATTTTTTGTAGAGATAGGGTCTTTCTATGTTGCCTAGGCTGTCCTGGTCTCAAGTGATCCTCCCACTCCCACCTTGGCTTCCCAACATGTTGGGATTACAGGTGTGAGCCATCACGCCTGACTGAACACCTTTTTTGTGTGTGTGGCAAAGTCTCACTCTGTTGCGCAGGCTGGAGTGCAGTGACACCATCTTGCCTCACTGAAACCTCTACCTCCTGGGTTCAAGCGATTCTCCTGCTTCACCTCCCAGGTAGCTGGGATTACAGGCACACCTGCAAATTATGCCAACATGCCTGGCTAATTTCTGTATTTTTAGTAGAGGTGCGGTTTCGCCATGTTGGCCAGGCTGGTCTCGAACTCCTGACCTCAAGTGATCCACCCATCTCGGCCTCCCAAAGTGCTGGGATTACAGGTGTGAGCCACCGTGCCCAGCCCGAACATCTTTTCATGTGTTTACTGGCCATCGCTCTGTAGTCTTTGGAGAAATATCTGCTCAAGTCTATTGCTAAGTTTTTAGTTGGATTGTCTTTTTATTATTGAGTTCTGGATACAAGTCCCTTATTAGATACATAATTTGCAAATATTTTGTCCCATTTTGTTAGTTGTCTTTTCAGTTCCTTGACGGTATCCTTTGCAGCATGGAAATTTTAAATTTTGATGAAGTTAATCTTATCTATCATCTATCACTTGTGCTTTTGGTGTTATATGTAAGAAATCTAAGATAATGAAGAATTGCCTAATTTAAGATCATGAAGAATTTTTTTTTTCTTCTGAGAGTTTTATAGTTTTAGCTCTTTTATTTTATTATTATTATTATTATTATTATTTTTTTTTTTTTTTGAGACGGAGTCTCGCTCTGTCACCCAGGCTGGAGTGCAGTGGCTGGATCTCAGCTCACTGCAAGCTCCGCCTCCCGGGTTCACGCCGTTCTCCTGCCTCAGCCTCCCGAGTAGCTGGGACTACAGGCGCCTGCCACCTCGCCCGGCTAAGTTTTTTTGTATTTTTAGTAGAGACGGGGTTTCACTGTGTTAGCCAGGATGGTCTCGATCTCCTGACCTCGTGATCCGCCCGTCTCGGCCTCCCAAAGTGCTGGGATTACAGGCTTGAGCCACCGTGCCCGGCCATATTATTATTATTATTATTTTATTTTATTTTATTTTGAGATAGAATCTTGCTCTGTCACCAGGCTAGAGTGCGGTGGCGCGATCTCAGCTCATTGCGACCTCCGCCTCCCAGGTTCAAGCGATTCTCCTGCCTCAGCCTCCCGAGTAACTGGGACTACAGTGCATACCACCACGCCCAGCTAATTTTTTATTTTTTTTTTTTTTTTGAGACGGAGTCTCGCTCTGTCCCCCAGGCTGGAGTGCAGTGGCCGGATCTCAGCTCACTGCAAGCTCCGCCTCCCGGGTTTACACCATTCTCCTGCCTCAGCCTCCCGAGTAGCTGGGACTACAGGCGCCCGCCACCTCGCCCGGCTAGTTTTTTGTATTTTTAGTAGAGACGGGGTTTCACCATGTTAGCCAGGATGGTCTCGATCTCCTGACCTTGTGATCCTCCCGTCTCGGCCTCCCAAAGTGCTGGGATTACAGGCTTGAGCCACCGCGCCCGGCCATTTTTGTATTTTTAGTAGAGGCAGGGTTTCACCATATTGTCCAGGATGGTCTCATCTCTTGACCTCGTGATCCGTCCGCCTCGACCTCCCAAAGTGCTGGGATTACAGGCGTGAGCCACTGCGCCCGATGGTTTTAGCTCTGATATCTAGCTCTTATATTTGATACATTTTGAATAACTTTTGTGTATGGTGTGAGGTGGAGGTCCAAGTTCATTTGTGTGTGGATGTCCAGTTATCCTAGTACCATTTGTTAAAAAGATGATTCTTTCCCTGTTAAATTCTCTTGCCCCCTTTGTCAAAAATCAGTTGACCATAGATGTTTGGGTTTATTCCTGGACTCGATAAGTTCTGTGCCATTGATATATATATCTGTTTTTATGCCATTACCGCATTGCCTTGATACTGTAGCTTTGTATTAAGTTCTGAAGTAAGAAAGTGTGAGTCATCCAAGTTGTTCTTTTTTCAAGATTATTTTGGCTATTCTGGGTACCTTGAGGGTATGAATTTTAGGGTTAACTTGGCAAGGTCTATAAATAAGACAATTGGGATTTTAATAGAGATTGCGTTGAATCTTTTGGCCAATTTGGAGAGTATTGCCATCCTAATACAGAGTCTTCTGATCCAAAAAGATGGAATGCCTTTGCATTTATTTAGATCTTTGCTTTCTTTCAACGGTGTTTTGTAGATTTTATTGTACAGGTGTTACACTTTTGTTAGATATATCTGTAAGCGTTTTATTCTCTGATGCTATTATAAATGAAATCGTTGTCTCCATTTTGAGATCGTTTAGAAGTATAATTGTTTTTCGTATGTTGGGGCACATGGCTTTTACTAATAGAAAAATCACTTATATACATGCTTGTTTACTAAGTTTAGACACTTGCTAAATGCTTTGATTTCATTTTCTGTGTTTGTAACATTTGCTCATTGGTCATCACTTCCTTTTCTGATTGGCAAATTATTGTAGCAGTTCTGCTCGGCATGTACATTGAAGTACTTTTATCTTGTAGGGAAACCTGAAACTCTTAAGTAGCTCACTCTGGGACTCAGCTGTCTGTGCTTTGCTCTGCTCTGATGGAACAGTTTACTGGATGTGCATGTGACCATTTGAGTGGAACAGCTGTGCAGTTGAGATGAATGGCTGTTAGAGGTGTTGTCCTGGAACTGTCTGGTTGCAGGAGCAATGGTGCCTTCCAGTGCATCTGATGAGATTCTAACTGAATGTGTGAATATCTGGTATCAAAGCTCGACTTTAGTAGAAACCGCAGGGAAAGCTGTCTGCTCATTTAGATTGTTTGAGGGCTCTATTTGAAGCTGCATTTCTCTTTGAGCAGATGCTCTATTATTGCAAAATAGAAAGTTTGAAGATTTCAACAATGTTGCCCTAAAAGCTAATTTTATTTCAATAAAGTAACATTCAAGTTCTGTTGGGCTTTGTTGCTTTTGGTTTAGCAATGGGAATTTTTTTTCCCCCCATCACAGCTTTGGAAACATGATGAGCAAGGAGAAGCGAGAGGCGGTTAGTAAAGAGGACCTTGCCAGAGCGACTTTGATCACCATCACCAACAACATTGGCTCAATAGCAAGAATGTGTGCCCTTAATGAAGTAAGGGGACATGGGTTTCTTTAATTGCTCTAAGGAAAAAACTGAACTTAAGTGGGCCCCACCATATGTCTGTCTTCTCAGAACAGTGCCTAAATGTAGTCATTTGGGGTGGGGTTTGTTTTAGCACGAAGTTAAAACTCTTCAAATAGAGATTAATCATCATCTTTTTTTTTTAACTGAAGATAAACATTGCTACTTGTCTAGAGGTAAAATGACATATTTTGAGGACAAAGTAGAGGAAGAGTAGAAGGTAGCCAGTGTTCCAGATACTGGGGACTGTTGGGGGTGATGATGGATAACGATGCTGAATGTAGACTCCACACTCACCGCTGAGCTCTAGAGGCCCTAGGGAGGAATCCAGAGGAAGTCACTGAAGCTGGGAGAAGACTGAGCAGGCCGAGGAGTGCCCTCCTTGGCTCCCCCACCTCAGCAGAGCTGTGTCTTTGTGCTTTCAGCTTCTTTACAGTGCTGCCTTGTAGCATTCAGGTCAAGCAGCATTGTACAGGGCTATGAAAGAACCAAGAATGGGCTGCCCTTGGGGAAAGAGGATCTAGGATCCAGTTGGTGCAGCTTATGGCTTGTCCCTGTGTGTACAGTTGTTAAATTATTCTTTTATTTTTATTTTTAAAAAGTTATCCTTTAAATAGATGATACAGGCATGGAGCTTAAAAGGAAACCTCAAAAGGCACAAAGGATTTGTCTCATTTTAAGTGAAAAAATACTGTATCAACATCAAGTAATTAAACATTTCTTTGTTTGAATATCATAACTACTTTTTTTCTTTATTGTATGTTCCCTTTCCTGTGCTTATGTATTTTCAGAAATTTTAGTTGGTGTGCATACCACAATTTGTATTTTGTACTTAAATATTACACATTTCATGGCTGTATATTTATTTGATCGAGTTATTTTATATTAAACAACATAGAGCTTGGCATTCGGTTGCTTGCTGATAACTTGGCAGTAAGCATTTTTAAGCATGAAGTTATTCTTTGGTTGAATTTTATTCTTGATATGGGGCTTACTTAGGAGTGAGATTTCTGGTCTACAGAAATGATCATGCTCATGAATTTTGACATTTATCGTCATGATGCTTTGCACAAGGGCTGCACCAGTTTAGATCATCTTTAGCAGTGAATGAGTGGATTAATTTTACTACAACTTTACTGACATTGGTGGTGGAATTTCAGTTGCTTTTTTTTGCTAGCTTAATAGGTCTAAAATTTTACTTTGATAACAAGTGGTTTGATTTTTTCCCTGTGTGTTATATTGCTTGTATACTTTGCCTGTTTGTGTCACTGTCCTTTTGGATTGGGGTCATACTGGTTTTTGTTTGTTTGTTTTTTTAACTTCTCTGTATAAAACATTGTATTTAAAACTAGTTATTACTGGTCATATTTAATACAAATGTTTTTCCTAATCTGTTTTCCTCTCCTGTGACATTATCTAGCATGCTTTGCAGTGGGTCCAGAGTTGTCTGGGGATCAGGTTTAAGTAGCCCTAGACCAACTGGACTAAATTTGATCAGCAGTCAAATTGTTGCTAAGAGCTATGCACATGGTGCTCTATTTGGGGTAGCTTTTATGAGAAAATAGGAATTAAGATGACAACTAATTGCCTTTTTTTGGTGTGCTCAGAACATTAACCAGGTGGTATTTGTTGGAAATTTCTTGAGAATTAATACGATCGCCATGCGGCTTTTGGCATATGCTTTGGATTATTGGTCCAAGGGGCAGTTGAAAGCACTTTTTTCGGAACACGAGGTAAGCTGACTTGTTCTTTGTGATATATTATGTACACAGAGGGCTTGCGGGTCACACTGTCATGGAACTTGAGGTAGAGGGTGGAGGGGAGATGGGCTGCAGTGTTTCTTTTGTTTTTTGTTTTTTCGAGATGGAGTCTCGCTCTGTCACCCAGACTGGAGTGCAGTGGTGCAGTCTCGGGGCTCACTGCAGCCTCTGCCTCCTGGGTTCAAGCAATCCTCCCACCTCAGTCTCTTAAGTAGCTAGGATTACAAGCGTGCGCCACCACACCCTGCTAATTTTTGTACTTTTAGTTGGCCAAGCTGGACTGATCTCAAACTCCTGACCTTAAGTGATCTGCCCTCCTTGGCCTCCCAAAGTTCCAGGATTACAGGTGTGAGCCACTGTGCCCACCTTTTTTGGTAGTTTAACTTTGTAACATTCGAAAGCTGTTTCTTCCCTGATACTAATGCAAGGTAGATTTTGGGTTAATTTAATCGTAAGCTTAGGAATTTTAGAGAAAAACCCTTGATGAACATTCCCCTATATTTCTGATGCCACATTTTTGTCTGAACTGTCCTTTATATTTTTTCTATTGCACTGACTGTGCCATTACTCTGGGTTCTGGTTTTTTTCATTTTTTTCAATGCCAATTTTTATATATTGTAATTCTTGTGCCAGTTATTTAAGATGCATGTTGTAAAAATGAATAGATCAGTAAACCTGTCAGACTAGAACCACACTATCATAAGAACTTAAGTACAATTGTAGACAGGCTGGAAATGATGGAATGGAAAAGAATCAGATTGCTCAACCTCATAGCCTGTCTTGGAAAGCACTCTTACTTTTCCTGTTGGGGAAAAGAAGCAGAGGTGTGGAAAGAGGATAGGGTTCGTTCTTCCCTTCTTGGTTGTGGGTCAATTGAACTATTATTTCAACTGTTCTTGGATTTTAGATATTGTTATGATGAACATTTTTCAGAATTGTATTGCATATTTAGTTAAATAGTCTATATCAATTAAAGGAAATCAAAGTCCAGATAGTAGCACAGATTTGAAGTGCTAGATTACTTTTTCTCTTTAAATTGCTTTAGTTCATAGTTGAAGTCCAAAGTACACAAATCCCATTATCAAAAAGCTTAAAATTGAAGTCATCTAACTTAGTTTTAAAATTCTAGCATTACTGTATTTGTAAACCAGCACTGAATTGCCATTAAGTTTCTTACAGTTCATAGTGTTTCTGTATACATCTTTTTTTTGTGATCTCAGATTTATTTTATTTTGCTTTATATTAGAATTTTAAAAACTCGAATGTTAGATCTTTTTCTGCTTTATTTCTGCCTCTTGTTTAACCTTTTCCTAGGTAGAACATGGAGACTAGTTTTTTAAGTTAACCTTAAAAAAACCACAAAAAACAGGCTGGGTGCGGTGGCTCATATCTGTAATCCCAGCATTTTGGGAGGCTGAGATGGGCAGATCACCTGAGGTCAGGAGTTTGAGACCAGCCTGGCCAACATGGCAAAACCCCATCTCTACTAAAAATACAAAAATTAGCTGGGTGCAATGGCGGGTGCCTGTAATCCCAGCTACTCGGGAGGCTGAGACAGGAGAATCTCTTGAACTTGGGAGGCGGAGGTTGCAGTGAGTTGAGATCACACCACTGTACTACAGCCTGGGCAACAGAACGAGACTCTGTCTCAAAAACAAAAAACAAAACAACAAAACAGACAAAAACACCAAACAGGCCAGGCGCAGTGGCTCACGCCTGTAATCCCAGCACTTTGGGAGGCCGAGGTGGGTGGATCACCAGGTCAGGAGTTTGAGACCAGCCTGACCAACATGGAAAAGCCCTGTCACTACAAAAAATACAAAAATTAGGCCGGGCATGGTGGCTCAAGCCTGTAATCCCAGCACTTTGGGAGGCCGAGGCGGGCAGATCATGAGGTCAGGAGATCGAGACCATCCTGGCTAACACAGTGAAACCCCGTCTCTACTAAAAAATACAAAAAACTAGCCGGGCAAGATGGTGGGCGCCTGTAGTCCCAGCTACTCGGGAGGCTGAGGCAGGAGAATGGTGTAAACCCGGGAGGCGGAGCTTGCAGTGAGCTGAGATCCGGCCACTGCACTCCAGCCTGGGCGACAGAGCGAGACTCCGTCTCAAAAAAAAAAAAAAAAAAACACACACACACACAAATTAGCTGGGCGTGGTAGCACATGCCTGTAATCTCAGCTACTTGAGAGGCTGAGGTGGGAGAATCGCTTGAACCCGGGAGGCAGAGGTTGCAGTGAGCCGAGACGCGCTACTGCACTCCAGCCTGGGCAACAAGAGCGAAACTCCATCTCAAAAACAAAACACCAGACCGATACCGTCATGTCATAATAGTTATAAGCCCTTTGTGAAATTCTTGGTTGCATTTTGTCCTTATTGCTCGCTGACTTTGTTTTTCCCACTGGTTAGCTTTGCTGGTCCATTTGTCCCTGTGTTTTCCATTTGCATTCAGGCCTTTGACTCTTTTGTTGATCTCTGTACTTGTGGAACTTTGATTACTTCAGCCTCTCTGAGCCTTGAAATATTTTCTTGCCCTCACATTGAAGTCACTTTAACTTTTCTTGTGAAAGCTTCCTATAGATTCTCTCAAGCCTTTCCTCTTTTCTTCCTTTACTCTCATCTTAGCATGTTATAGTTTATAACCACCTGTTTCTGTCTCGATAGTAGCATCCCAGTCTTCAGTGGACCCCTCTCTCTCTCTCTCTGTGTATATATATGTATATACAATGGTTGACTTTATCTTCTGTATTTTATTATAAAAGGTACAGAAAGCTACCTAAAACAGACTGTATAGTGAACTCTTAAGACAAATACCCTTGCCTCTGTATTTCCATTGTGCTTTGTCCTGTAGCTGCTGGCTGCCTCACATCACAGATTGGTGTGGCTGCCTTTATTTTATTTATACACACCAAAACCAAAGATGGTCAATATGCCTTTCTTTTATTTGTTTGTTTTTGTTTTTTGAGATGGGGTCTCCCTCTGTCAGCCAGGCCAGAGTACAGTGGCACAGTCTTGGCTCACTTTAACTTCTGCCTCCTGGGTTCAGGTGATTCTCTTGTCTAAGCCTCCTGAGTAGCTGGGACTACAGGCACATACCACAGCACCTGACTAATTTTTGTATTTTTAGTAGAGACACGGGGTTTGCCATATTGGCCAGGCTGGTGTTGAACTCCAGACCTCAAGTGATCCACCTGCCTTAGTCTCCCAAAGTGCTGGGTTACAGCTGTGAGCCACTGTGCCCGGCCAGTATGCCTTTCTTTTAAATTGCCAACTAGGGTGTGACAAGAAAGGCTTTGGCCTCTTTTGTT
Source organism: Macaca thibetana thibetana (assembly GCF_024542745.1). Lineage (NCBI taxonomy): Eukaryota > Metazoa > Chordata > Mammalia > Primates > Cercopithecidae > Macaca > Macaca thibetana. The sequence goes on from NC_065587.1 coordinate 72,647,348, forward strand.
TGATCACGTTTCTTGAAGAAGCTTTTCGTGAAAGATAGAGTGGTTATTTATGATGTTTCAGAGACTTGTTTATTTTATTTTTTTATTTTTATTTTTATTTTTTTATGATGGAGTCTCCCTCTGTCGCCCAGGCTGGAGTGCAGTGGCATGATCTCAGCTCACTGCAAGCTCCGCCTCCCGGGTTCACGCCATTCTCCTGCCTCAGCCTCCCGAGTAGCTGGGACTACAGGCGCCCGCCACCTCACCCGGCTAGTTTTTTGTATTTTTTAGTAGAGACGGGGTTTCACCGTGTTAGCCAGGATGGTCTCGATCTCCTGACCTCGTGATCCACCCGTCTCGGCCTCCCAAAGTGCTGGGATTACAGGCTTGAGCCACTGCGCCCGGCCTGTTTATTTTTTAAAAATCCATACACAAGTCTTTCAGGATCTTCTCATTCCTTATTTGGTTATTTATTTTAAAAAGTAGTCTGATACCTTACCTTACGGGTTGGAGACCCTGATAGATTCTGCATCGTTTTAGGATTTACCTCTGATTCTTGCTACCATTCTCTTTTCTGTCATTATGGGGTTTGCCTCGTTTTCTCTAATGTGCTATTCCTGTGTTTTGGTTGTGAGTTCTTGCTTGCATGTGACCAGACTGCTTGCTTCTGGAGACAGCACAGTGCTTGTCCTCTCTCAGCTGCTGCTTCTGTGTCTCAGGAGGGCTGAGGGCTGCCCTCCCTCAGGAACCTCCGTGCTTCCTCAGAGTTTGCTCTTTGTTCTGTGCCTCTCCACGTTGCCTCTGGGTGGTGGTGTTCCTTCCTATGCTCCCTGCTTCTGGGCCAGTGATCCAGGTGTCTGGTGACCACCTGGGCACAGCTGCTTGGCTGCTGTGGGCACCTCAGCTTCTCATGTCCTGTAGGGAACTCACCCACTGGCCTTGCTCTCCACATCTTTTACTCCTGTGTCCCCATTCTCAGGGATGTTGGGCCCCCCCCCCATCCTTGTCCCCTCTGGCTTCTGGGCCAGTGATCCAGGTATCTGGTGACCACCCGGGCACAGCTGCTTGGCTGCTGTGGGCACCTTAGCGTCTCATGTCCTGTAGGGAACTCACCCACCAGCCTTGCTCTCCATGTCTCTTACTCCTGTGTCCCCATTCTCGGGGATACTGCCCCCCCTCCTGCTGTCCTGTCCTCTGTTAGGGGTGAATCTTGAATCCATCTTATCTCTTACTCTCCCTCCCTCCCCCAGCCCAGTCGGGCTCTCACCGTCTGTGACCCACCCCCCAACTGCACCTGCTTCATTGCACTTCACATCCCACCTCGCCTTCATTCCTTAGTTGTCTAGAAATGCTCCAGGCCTCTGCTGCTTCTCACCTCATTCCCCAGAAATACAAGTCAGTTTCTGTCTCTTACCAGAGGTAACTGAGCTGCTGCTAGCCTCATAGCTCCTATCGGCCCCTCTGCGGGTTTGGTTTTGCTCTTATCACAGTGGTCTGAAGTGCTTGGATAGTCTAGGACATCCAGCCCCCTCCCCAGACAGGGACTCCTTAGGGCATCTGTGCTCCCAGGCTGGCCTTGGCCCTTCTGGGGTGCTCAGGAAATGGGTATGCTGTGTGAAGGGCAGTGTTGGCTTTAACACTAGTCATCACATGTAAGGTGAGCTGAATAAGTCTAAGGAAAATTGCACTTATTTTTGGTGTATTTTCTTTCAGGGTTATTTTGGAGCTGTTGGAGCACTCCTTGAGCTGTTGAAGATCCCCTGATCGTTACCTGGGGAGGGGTTCCTGAAACCTTCCACCATGGGATCTGTGGACTTTCATTTCTTTAAGAGACTTACTCAATTTCATGACTGTGCACTACCTGAAACAAAGTGAGAAAGGATGCGTGTATTTTTCTAAGTCATCAAGATAAATCCTTAAGAATTCAGTCTAAACTAGCAACCAGGAAGGAAAGATATATTAAAAACAACAAAAAAGTGGCCCATGTCCAAGCAGTGTGAGGATTTGCTGTATATAAGTTGCCTGCTTTGTATTTTTGAAATCTCTGCATCACTCACTGGAGATGCTTTAGAAGAGAGCTGCTCTGTGTTCAGTTGACTGTGGTTTTGTGTCCTGTTTGAACTTGCTGAATGTAAGGCAGGCTACGATATGTTAAAATCTAATCACAATTTGTCAGTATGGTCTTGGCAATCATCTGTGCATTACTCTGGTTTGCATTAAGCCTGTGTGTGAACTTAACTGTAAAACATGTTTTATTTCAAGGTTCTGCAAACTTAATTGGGCAGGTTAATTGTGTACCTGAAACTTAACAAGCAGTTTTTGGAAGGGCAGTTCCACGTACTTTACACTAAATCCTGGGAATGAATGTCTGGAAAGACAGGACTTCTTTTCTTGGCAGAATTTCCTTGGGTAGTGGGAGGACTGTTCTGATGAAAGTGGGTACACTGGCAGAACCAGCACAATCTGGAAGACTAATATGAGTCAGAAGGGCCACTAGAATCAACACCTCCTCAGGGGATCAGGGAGAATCTGGTTTTTCTTTCAGGCTAAGTAGAAACGGAAGAACTGAGGTGTCGGTCAAAGAACTCATGGGGAGTTGGGGGTCCTTCAGGGCACTGTGGCACTGGGAGGTGAGGCTCAGAAGACTGCCTGAGTGCCAGGCTGCAGGTGCTCTTGGTAGGGGCTGAAGCTTTTCTTTCTGCTGTGCAGAATAATTTCAGAAGCCTTTCCCAAGGAGAGAATGCACCTTTCATATCTGAGGTCTTAAGTGGTGCCCATATTGCTGTTGAAGGCAAGGACGGGTCTGTACAAAGCAGCCTTGGACCAGGAAGGAAAACCCCAAGGCTCTGCAGCCTCCCCGCAGTTTAAGGCTGCGGTCAGGGAGGGATGGGCAGGGTGCCAGCCAGCCGCTTGGGGGCAGCAGAGGCATCTGCGCTCCAGCTGGGGCTAGGGGAACTGATGTGTGGGTTGTTCCACTAGGCATGGCCACCTCTGCACTTGGGCCTTGGCACTTAGGAAATATGGTGCTGCTGCATTGGGACCTTGGGTGCAGAGCAGAATGGCTGCTGCATGGAGGGAAATTTTGTCCCCTGGACAGTGATTGGTGATCCTCCTACCTGCTGCTGCTCTTTGCAGGCTCCTGGCCTATAACTACCTCTGATGTCCTAATCGTGAGTTCCTCTGCCCTCCTCTGCTCCCAGCGGCGCTCTTGGTGGTCTCACCCTTCTCCAGTACCCAGCCACCAAAGATGGCACCACCATCCTCCTGTTTGTACCACAGGGTGCTGCTCCCTGGGCCAACTTCTGTGAACTTGCTCACTTCCCATGGAGACCCAGGCCAGGGCCTGCCCCTCTGGGGTCCCTGTGCTGTGGTCCTGCTGCCTCTGCTGTGCTGACTGTTCAGGAGGTTGTCCATTGCTCGACGTGGGGCATCATGCAGCCCTTGCTGTTCCCACAATTTTAACAGAGAAGGAAACTGAAACCCAGATGAGTAAGCCTGCCCAAGGCCACTCAACTGGAAAAGAGCAGAGCTGGACGCAAACCCAGGACTCTCTGTCTCTGGTGCCTGAGTTGGGAAGATGCTGTTGATGTCCCCTTCTGCCTCGCTTTGAGCTTCCTCCTCCATGGGCCCTCCCCCTCCTCTAGAGAAACCAGTCCATTTCCTCATGTTCCACCTTGTGCTTAGCACATTCTGTCACTCCACAGCAGGTTTTTTTTTTTTGTTTTTTGAGATGGAGTCTCACTCTGTCACCCAGGCTGGAGTGCAGTGGCGCGATCTTGGCTCACTGCAACCTCTGCCTTACTCCTGCCTCAGCCTCCCGAGTAGCTGAGACTACAGGCGTGCACCACCGTGCTCGGCTGATTTTTATATTTTTAGTAGAGATGGGGTTTCACCATGTTGGCCAGGCTGGCCTCGAACTCCAGACCTCAGGTGATCCGCCTGCCTTGACCTCCCAAAGTGCTGGGAATACAGGTGTGAGCCCCTGTGCCCGGCCCACAGCAGGATTCTTGGTAGGCCACCAGTGAATCCCATGGCACTGAATCTGGCATTCATTTCACAGCTTTGTCTCAGTTCTCAGCACAGCCCTCTTGCCTGTCCTGCCACCCAGTTTACTAATGTTCTGGCTCATTCTCTGCTGACAGTTAGCTGTGGCTGTCCTCAGCCGCAGTCCGGGGTCTCCCCAAGCAGTCATCAGCAGCACCTTGACTGATTTCCAGGGAACACTTCAGCCGCCCCTTGCCTCTGAGCTCCAGCCCCAAGGCACTGCCTTCTCTCTACATTTGTAGATCTCTATGCAGCATTGTCCACACCCTCATCCCAGCTTACTGCTGTCTCACCACCTCCAGGTTGTGAGGTGCCCATAAACTCTGCTGTTACCATTGCCACTTCCCTGTCTTCTCTCAGCAGCTGTCCCTTTCAGTCTGCCCTCCACTAGTGGCCGTGAAGGGGCCTGTGACCATGGTCCAGGTGAGAAAGGAAGGCCTGAACTAAGATGGGAGAAGTGGATGGCCAGAATGGAAAGATGCTTAGAGGGCTTGTGTTGGGAAGTAGTGACTGGATACAGGGGAGGGAGGGGAGATACCAAGAGGGCACCTGGGCTCATTTGTGGACTACCTGATTTTGAGACTCCAAATAAGCACTGGGTATTTGGATTGGAGATACAGAGCTGAGAATGATCTGCATGTAGGTGGGCAAAGCAAGGGGATTTCATGAGTTCTAAGGTAGGGTGAGAAAAATAATGGCGAGTTGAGCAGTGAAGGAAGAAGCTGCAAAGAAAACGACTGCTCAGGGAGAGGCCGGCCAGGGGCCTGTGGCTCAGGGGACTGAAGGAAGAGGAGCTCTCTGGGCATCTGAATTGAGGTGGCCCACATTTGTTTGCAAGATCCTGGCTGGCCTTGATGAAAGCCAGGAAGCCACAGGGCAGAAGCTGACTTGGAGAGGTCCTAGTGAGGGGTGGTGAGAGCAGCAACAGTCACAGGAAGGCTTTGGATGAAGAGTTTTTTTCTCCTGACACTAGTTATTTTCAGGCCTGGGATATAACTAGGAGCTTGGGGTGGGGGCACTTCTTCACGGTGGTGTAGCGTGTGGAGGAAACAGACTCAGTTAACGCTACTTCGGCCAGGTGCGATGGCTCACGTCTGTAATCCCAGCACTTTGGGAGGCGAAGGCGGGTGGATCACCTGAGGTCAGGAGTTCAAGACCAGCCTGGACAACATGGCGAAACCCCATCTCAACTAAAAATACAAAAATTAGCCGGGAATGGTGGTGCGCGCCTGTAATCCCAGGCACTCAAGAGGCTGAGGCAGAGAATTGCTCGAACCCAGGAGGCGGAGGTTGCTGCAGTGAGCCGAGATTGCTCCACTGCACTCCAGCCCGGGTGACAGCAAGACTGTCTCAAAAAAAAAAAGTTCTATTTCAGGTCACCCTGGTGCTGGTGTTCACGTGGAAGACGGCTTATCTGTATCTAGCTGTTTGCAGAGCTCAGGGACGCCAGGGGGCTTCAGCCTCCACTGTACTCTGCATTCCAGGATTCTCTCTTCTCTGGCTGTGGTGGCCTGGCACTCTCTTCACCACTGACGCCACCCCCGCTTGCACACCATGCCATAGGCGGGGACAGGAGCTTCCATCACAATCACTCAGTACTAGTTACCAGCTCTGATAGAATCACTCACCTTGAGTTTCCAAGTCTTGCTGAAGGTGCTTAAGTGGCACATGGATGTTCCCCCTATTCAAAGGCATACGCACAACACTTAAGTATTTTTCAGAATTTGTTTTTATTTACACGTTTGAGTCAATTACATGCATGTTTTATTTTTTAAAGAGTGATTAGCAAAATGCATTAAAATTTTAAAATAGCAATTAAATATACAAAAATATAGCTTACAAAAAACTGCGAATGTTTAAAAATATTCTGCTGCAGAATTTTTAGTGTACAAACACGTCTATGAAACCTGAGGCTCAGCATTTCATAAACCTTTTTTTGAGGGAGTTACACAATACCTAGTGAGGAAACCCGAGGGCCAAACTACAAGACGAAGGTGCCCCCTTTCCTGGCAATGATGTCAAAAGACCAAGAGGCGACAGTTACCAGCAACACTCTAGGAAGACCAGCTGTCACCAGAAGGGACTTCCTAACACTTGCCACACCTGCTCCCCCGACTCCCCCGCCCTAGTGGGGGCTGGGAGGGAAGGGCAGATGGAGAGGAACGGTGTGCAGTGGGCCTGAGACACAGATCCACCAGGCCTGGGGCTGGCACAGGGAGCTGAGAAGAGCTCCCTCAAAGCACAAACAAGTCCGCTGACACTGGTGGGGCCCTTACAGTCACAGAAGCAGGGACTGGATGGTAAGCCAAAGGTGCTGACGCTTGATCAAAAAGTGGAGTACATCTTTGCATCTTGTAACAATTTGGGCTCTGTAGCTGAATTGGCAAAGTAAGGTTTACTGAGCAAGCCCCTCTTCTTCTGATATCCCCACTCAAATGGAAGCACATTCCACAGCACATGGGGATCCCTTACTAATCTTTACTAAAGAACCATGACCCAGCATTTTCCAGTTATCAACTGGATATTTAGGCATGAATCTGGACACGTCCATCTCCTTAAGAAATCTGTAACAGCTACAGGAAAACACACCCAGGGCCAGAGATTCTACAAGTGCCAGAAGGGTGGAGGTGATAAGAATCTTTTCACAAGTTTTGGGTTAGGGCACCAGTTGCAGTTTTAATCCAGAGGAGGATCTGAGCTGCTGCTGTAGGGGGCAGGTACACCAGGGAGGTGGGTGTGGACAGAGAGGCACTGGGCAGCTGCTGGGAAGCAAGGCACAAGTCTGTGCCCCTACCACCAGGGCTGCCTGGAGGAAGCAGCTCTTTTCATCAGCGGGGACAAAAATGAACTTAAACTAAAAGAATTACTGGCCGGGCATGGTGGCCCAGCACTTTGGGAGGCCAAGACGGGCGGATCACGAGGTCAGGAGATCAAAACCATCCTGGCTAACACGGTGAAACCCCGTCTCTACTAAAAAAAGTCGGACGTGTTGGTGAGTGCCTGTAGTCCCAGCTGCTCGAGAGGCTGAGGCAGGAGAATGGCGTGAACCCGGGAGGCGGAGCTTGTAGTGAGCTGAGATCGTGCCACTGCACTCCAGCCTGGGCAACAGAACGAGACTCCGTCTCAAAAAAAAAAAAAAGTTGGTGGGGTAATTTCTGTTGTCAAATGGAAAACAAGGGATAAGGGGAAAATTCTGTAGGAAGCATTTTTTTTTGTTCTTTTTTTTTTTTTGAGCTAGTCTCAAAAAACTCTGTCGCCCAGGCTGGAGTGCGGTGGTGTGATCTCGGCTCACTGCAACCTCTGCCTCCCAGGTTCAAGGAATTCTCCTGTCTTAGCCTCTTGAGTGGCTGGGATTACAGGCATGCGTCACCATGCTGGGCAAATTTTTGTGTTTTTCGTAGAGAGGAGGTTTCACCATATTGTCCAGACTGGTCTTGAACTCCTGACCTCAGATGATCTGCCTGCCTCAGCCTCCCAAAGTGCTGGGATGTTGGGATGCTGGGATGTGAGCCACCATGCCTGACCAGAAGCATTTTCTTTTCAAAGTGTGTGCATAGAGTCGGGAGGCCAGCCTGGGCAACGTAGTGAGTTAGGACCTGTCTCTACAAAAAATACGAAAATTAGCCAGGGTGTACACCTGTAGGCCCAGCTACAGACTGAGGCAGGAGGATCACTTGAACCCAGGAAGTTGAGGCTGCAGTGAGCTACAGTGGTGCCACCGCACTCCAGCCTGGGTGACAAGACCCTGTCTCAACAACAAAAAGCTGGGAGGGAAAGGGAGCAGCTTCATGAACTGACACTGGACATTCAGGCATATCCACAGTTAAACATGAGACTCACTGTGTGCTTGCTCAGTAGATGTCTGCCCCACAAAATAGAAGCCTTCAGTTGCTGCTGCTCAGACTCCTGCATCAAAGACACAAGAGTTTGCCTAAGAGACCACCACAGTTGTAGCCACACATCACCACTGGTCCTCACTTGGAACTGGCCAAGGTCGGGGAGGGACCAGCAGCTGTCCAGGCACCTGCAGAGGCTGCTCAGAGCTGGGAGAGGCCTGTGCCACTGCTGTCAGCTAGAGCCTGATCTTGAGCATCCTGTCACAGAAAGTCAATCAGAAAAATCTGGTTGTGCTCTTGGATTAGCTGGGCATTTGGGGTAAGGGAGGGACTGCAGATTCTAATTTGTATAGAAAACTAAACTTCAGTATGTTGCAATAAAATGAAAGTATGTCTTATTCAACAGGAATGTGATTGCAAAAATATCCCCCAATTCTGGGTTCACATTTTGTATTCTGATTTCTGGGATGGCTCTTCCCACATTAGTAGGAATGTTCCTTGAATACACTTGTCTGGTATCGCATGAGCAGAAAAGGAGAAAAATTATATACACACACATATACACATGTGTGTACATGCATAAATGATCTCTGGAAGGATACCCAAGGAACAAACTAAGAGTAAGTACTCATGGAGTGAGAAGCTGAGCTTGCTGGGCATCAGGAACTCAAGAAAGGCTTTTAACTACTTTATGATTTGTGAACCACGTGAATGGACTACCTATTCAAAACATTAAGAAAGGAATACACAGCACTGAACAACCAAGTCAGAGTTCACTGTGGGCAAAGGCAGAGATGACCAAGGAAGAAAGGGGCCAGGTGAACCTGGGCCTCAGGGAAAGCCCCTACAGCTCAGGAGGCTTTTTGGCTGAGGTTCTATTCCTATCATGACAGCAGAGGAGCCCATGTGACCCAGATAATGTTATGTGGCATCAGCAGCCCCCATGACACCAGGCCTGCTGCCCACCAGGCTCTGGGCACCAGCTAACCCTCACAAGAGGTGCCAGGGGTGTTATTACAATACCTGGGTGGTAGATAAGGAAAAAGAGACTCAGAGGCTAACCTGCAGAAAGGCCTGAGGCTAGTGAGTGGCAAGAGGCAATTCCATCACTCTCAGCACTGCCTAGAGCTCTGGGGATACCGCCCAGAATGGATTTCATAATTCCCAAAAAGCCTCTCAGAAAAATAATTCCTACTTGTTCAAAGTAGCTTAGAGCAGGATCAGGCCATGGAGATGACATGATTTTGAAGTGGGGTTGTGAAAAGGACAAGGCCCAAGGCTATTCCTCTGATGGATCCAAGGGGCTTGGCACTGGGGAAAAGGATCTTCTTGTCAAGAACAGGGTATCCGGTAATGGTGGGAGGTCCCCTGCCCCTATTTGGCCATTTCTGTCCTGCCTTCCCTGGCTAGGCAAGCACAGGCTCCAAGGACCTTATCTGCCAGGGACAGTCCTAACCAAATCACAAGTGGCAAAGAAAAGCAGATGTCAACTTCCTAGTGTCTGATACCGACCCAACCAGGAATCAAGTCAGGCTGGTTTTGTTCCGTTTCTGAAGCCAGCTGAATTCAAATGTCTCCCAAGCAACTACTACTGATTCAGCCACCCATGGAGTCCAGTTGGGGCTGAGTTATGCTCCACTAACCCACAGCAGACCAGCAACATTCTATCTTTGAGCTGCTTAAGAAACACACAAAGGATACCAGCCAGTGGTCCAAGAGCAGACCAGAATCCCCACGCATCTACGCAGTAAGTAACAAGTCCCAGCAACTCCTGAAGATAGATGTGGAAAGGGTGACTTTACCATGGGGTTCGAGTGTTTAGCTAAGAGAGTATAAAGGGGTCCCTAACTCATTCTTTAAAAAAAAAAAAAAAAAGGATTGTCTTTCAAACAAAAAACCCTGCGATTTTAATCAGAATTAAAGGAGGATGTAAATTAAAAGGCCTTCTATTTGCATGTACAGCAATGCAGATGCACAGGCCCGCCCTGGTGGAGGACCCAGATGCAGGGAGCAAATATTCAGGTTATGTGGCTAAGAGTCGCAGCAACTACTGTTAGTGATACTAGGCTTGCTGCAGGAGGATGTCACGCTGAGAAAGGGAGGTGACTACGAGCAGAAAAAGTACTCTCACTGTTCCAGCTTCCAGCCCAGTCCCAGCAGAATGAATGCATTTTGAAATCACTCCACATTCACATGTGCTGAGAAGGTTGTTAGTGGTCCCTCATCCAGGCAAAGCAGACCCAAGATGGTGCCGAGTGCAGACTGCAGACATTCTTGTGCTTTCCTCTCACGGCTGGAACTATCTGGGCTTTGCGCCCTGGTCCAGTGCTACGTGTCAGCCCCCTCAACATGCCTGTGGCTCTGACACAGGGGGCTGAATTAACTTGCCTCTGTTCAAATACACGGACTTGCTGAGGCTGTCTTTTGTTAGTACTGATGCACAGGGACAGAAAAAGGCTGCAACTGAAAGACTAGAATCCTGCAAAAGCTGTGAGCAGCAATAATTTGCAGTACTGATCATAGGAAATTCCTCCTTTGGGGGAAAAAAATTCTCTTTCCTATTAGAGCAACATAACGGAGAAGTGACATCTGTCCCAAGGCCATTCCATGGAAAATGGTAGCTGCTGGTAATTAGTGAGGCTAGTCCAGAAGCAAGCCTCCTTCTGACATTGGTCACTGAAAACAGCTCACTATAAACGGGGTGTCTTGCAGCATTCAATTCTATCGTGCTACAAATAGAGAATGCAAAAATACGGTGAAAGTAGGAGTGCATACATAGTTCTTTTCATGGGTGCCAGACAGGCTAAGGCTTTCATATAAAAATATTCCTCACTTTCCTTGTCCTGTTTAGGAAGCAGTCCAGTTGGCATACCACGAATAGGTCACACATAGGAAATGGCCTATTTTGACCAACTGGATTTGTAATTTTCCAAACTGGATTCTGTCCAGCACTTTTCTAGACTAATGGAAATTTTCCTCCTCATCTGACCCCAGCCATCTGAGCCAAAGACAGGTTCCCTCTCCTAAGAGGACACAGGTTGGATTCCAGAAAAAAATCCTGGAGTCATGCCAAGAGCAGAGTAGCGAAGCTCCCTCCATCCATTCTCCATGTCACGCAGACTGTATTCCTAATGAAAAACTTCCCCTACTCACATCTATGGGATGGAGTGGAACAAAGCAGTTGATGAGGAATTGAGGCAGGCGCTCCTAAGATGGAGGGAGGTGGAGAGCAGGGCTGTGGAAAAGAATTTTCCATCTGACCTGCTGCTTTCCATAGCTAATTTATACAATATTCACAAATCCTAATGGACTCTGAGTCAGTTCTAGAAAAGTTGGACAGAAAGAGCTAAAGAGCAGCATGCGTTTCTCTCCTATAAAGACACTTTCACTTTCGCAAGTCCAAATACTGAGGCACACACCAACGGTGGACAGCCTGCAGGAGCTTCCTGAAATTATTTACAATTCCAAATGGATCACCAGCTGCAGAATTACACAGGGACCTTATTTGGGATAAAGTGTTAAAAAGTGAATGACAAGCATTTTTTTTTTTTTTTTTCCTGAAGTAGAAAGAGACAGAGGGCAAGAGACGGAAGAGATGGAAGGAGGAGTGGGAGAGGCCAAAGGGGTCGGCATCCCCTTCATCCAGCTTGGCCAGTAGTATGGGCCATTCTCAAAAAGCCACTGCTCTTTGGAGCCACTCAAGGGGTTCACAGTGGCTCCCTCCTGAGGCGGTGGCAGTGGGCCCACAGCAGCTACACTGGAACCACAGCGCACATGTGGGGATGTGGGCAGCCTCCTGGATCACTCAGGGACAGTGTGGACTCAGGGCCCACCCCCTGCTGGGGCTCTGGATGGGCCTCACTGGTGCATAGGAGAGGGAAATGATAAGAGGAAATGGCTTCTGACTAGGCCTTTCCAAGTGCATCTAATGTTTTCAGCTTAGATGATTTGATAGCAGGTGTTGTAATCCTGAGGGGGAAATGGGTGGTGAGGGACACTGCTACTCAAAGCCCTTGGGTTCCAAGATGGCCTTATCAAAGGAATATAATATGAGCCTTGTGGGCACTGCCTCACCGACCACTGGCGGCTGGTTGTGCTGGTTTTACTTGGCTCAAGGGCTGCTGGAAGGATTTGCTGCTACAAAGGCCTGCATGGCCCATATAGAAACCCATCCATCCGCAGGTGGGGGTGTGGCTTTAAAGACCTGCTCTTAGTTCCCTTCTTTACCCTCCTGCTTGACATGGAGATGAGACTCCAGGAGAGAGAGTGTAATGGAGTTAGTAAGAGACCCTCATGAAGTTTCTTGAGGCAAACCCGCAGGCTCATCCACTCCTCTTCTCTCGGCAGGGGGTAGTGTCAAAGTGCTTTGGTTGTCACAAGACCCAGACACCCAGGTTCCCAGCTTGGCTGGCCCAAGAGTTCTTCATGAGGCAAAAGAAGTGGCAGCTGGTGTCCTAGGTAGAGAGCAGCCAATACAGACACCGCTTGTGTTCCTCCTGGCTCCACACGGATGTCGTGTCCAGCAACAGTCTGATCCTTGTGGTAAGCTATACAATGTTCTCTGCCCCAGGAAGGGGCCCCTGAGGGGGTCCACGGTCCTGCTTACTATGCAATTGGGCCAGCTGTAGAACTGGCATGTTGCACAAGGGACATACTTTACGAACCTCCAGCCACTTAATAAGGCACCTGCAGAAGGAGACACCACAGGGGAAGACATCAGTCCTATGCTCATGGCACGGCTGTTTTGCTGAACATCTCCATATCTGTCACCCAGACAATGTCTACTGTATGGTCCAAGGAGCTCCCCTACTAGGTGGTGAATGGATGTCACCCCCTGGAGAGGGAGAAGAGACAGAGGGAAGGAGAGGGGAGAGGCCAAGGGGTCAGCAATCCCCTCCTCCTTCTAGAGCCTCCCATCTTCCACGTGTGAAGCCACAGATAGTATGTGATACCCTCAGTTGCCCATGACTCCTTACAAGAACAAAGTACACTGAGGAGGGACATAAGAAGTAGGAAAATAAAATTTTCTAACAGAAATACAAAACAAAAAGTTGTAAGAGAATGAGAAATATTAATATGTCTGCAGAAAGTGGGAGGAGAGGGCCCCACACTACCATTTATATCCAGACTTCATTTATTTTGATTTTAAATAACTATGGTTTTGATTTAAATAAGTTTTTAGGAGATGGAGGCTCTCACTGGAAAGTTCCAGCTAAATAGCTGTTTATTGCTTGGGCTCCAACTGTAGACCCATTTGGCTCTCTGCCCATAGTTCTGACGTGGTGGTCACGTTCCACCACTCTGCTGTCTCCTAATGTCACGCACACACACACACATTCCGCCTGTAGGGTGCTGTCAGCTTTCTGCATTACAGACCAATCATGAAGCCATCAAGCTTGTCTGGCACTGCCCTAAAACCCAAAAGAAGTTGGTCGATGTGCCTCAAACTCGGGTCCCATTAAACAATTCCATACCAATACTCACTTTCTGTGGAAGGCGTGCTTACATGGGCAAATCCCCAACTCATCTCGAGGCTTGAAGTCTTCTAGGCACACTGCACAGAGCTGAAAGACAAATGCACAAATGAAGCCAAGTGTCTGTTAAGTACCCTCCCAGGTACAAAGTAGAGTGCAGGCTCCTAAGACTCAACCATTTGAAGGGACTCATGAGACTCTTATCTTAAAAAAAAAAAAAAAAAAAAAAAGGAATGAATAAATGAATGAAAAGAAACAGGCCCAAATAGATGAGTCTCCTGCTCTTCCTGTCCCACATCTTCAAGGAGGTGGGCAGATGGGAGAAGACAGAAAGCAAGAGGCAGCTGCCTTTACTTCAGTGCATCAGAAGTGTGGGACTGAGGGAGGGTTACTCTCACATCTGCCAGCTTAACCTGCTGTCCCTTTCCTGGTGTGCCAAAGGACTGAGGCTCCCTGGGTTCTCCACCTTGTCAGCAGCACAGCCTGGCTCCCAAGCACTCACTGAAAGGGACTGCTCAAGGCCTGGCAATCTTTTCTCCTGTTTTTGTGGTACAGCTTGCAGTAACACGCTATTTATAGTTCCTGGGGCCTCCCACTTTGGCACTGTCCCTCTGTCAGTGTCTTTGTCATATAAAAAGTTACTGAAGACTCAGTTAACTCTTGAACATGTGCAGATGGGACCAGGACTGCTCTCAGGCGATGATTAGTCTCCATGGCTTGGAGAGAGGCCTTTGCCTTCGTACCCAGGGGCTGGGTTCCAACACTGTTTCCTGGGCATTCACCAGGGCCCGTGGATACCACGTGTCACCACACTGACCCATTTTACAGATGAGTAAACAGAAGCTCAGGAAAATAATGTTGCTTGAGGCCATTTAGTTGGAGAGTGGCCAGGCCTGGCTGGGGACCCAGCTCTGTTGCACTAATGTGCTACTGTGCCATTTCTTTCTCCTGCCCAGTGGTTGAACTCCTTCCTCCCTACTTGCTTCCCTGTCCATTCCCAAGGATCCCGGTTCAGGCCATCACCATTTCTAGCCTGGACTGTTGATGGCTTTGCTGTCACTAGTTTCTTAACCTATAACACGTAACCCAGTCTTCTTAGGTTATATAACATCATCTAGGCAGGACATGTGGCTCTTGGTGCCCAGTGAACAGTGCCATGTTGGTTTTTAAACATCCTTGCTGAGGTAGCTTTCAGGGCCTTGTGTGTACGACAGACAGGATCTTCACAGGAGGAGGAGAATGGATAACTGTGCTCTGTTGGACTCAGCATCCCTACCAAGATGGCAGGGGAGCAGGGAGGAGAGCAGGATAGGTGGCTGGCCTTGGCTCAGACACACTAGCTGTGTGGCCTCTGCCCTCAAGATTCCTCACAGAGCTCTGTTCCTTCATTTGTACAATAAGGACATGACCTGCCCCACCCCACACAGGGCTGTCATCAGCTCAGCTTGGAGGGCAGGGCTAAGGATACATACAGTAAGGCGGTCTACCAATGCCAGTTGTTTTTACTGATGTCTACATTTTATAATGGAAGTACTGTTTTCAAGCCCATTTTTGTTTTCTGAAGGGAGGTTGAGAATAAGCTGTGCTTTGGTAAAGGTAAGAATCCAGCAGTTTCAGCCTAGTGGTATCTTTTTGGGCCTCAGCTTCCCACCTGTAAAGAGGGAATGATGCTCCCATCTCCTAGACTGTGTGATTGGCCCTCTGGCCTTCAACAGCCAGTTTTCCTCTCAGCCCCACCTTCCGAAACAGGGTCAGGACTGTCCTCTGGAGATTTAGCACTGATCCTATTGACGCACAGGTTGGATGAGTTGCTTATTTTTATTCACTTATTTTTCCAGGACCCAAAATTAGATTAGTAGTCTTTCCAAAATGGAGTTTGTTTCTTTTTTTTTTTTTTCTTTTGGAAACGGAGTCTTGCTCTGTCGCCAGGCTGGAGTGCAGTGGTGTGATCTCAGCTCACTGCAACCTCCGCCTCCTGAGTTCAAGTGATTCTTCTGCCTCAGACTCCTGAGTAGCTGGGACTACAGGCGCACGCCAACCATACACAGCTAATTTTTTATATTTTTAGTAGAGACGGGGTTTCACCATGTTGGTCAGGATGGTCTTGATCTCTTGACCTTGTGATCTGCCTGCCTCAGCCTCCCAAAGTGCTGGGATTACCGTCATGAGCCACCGTGCCCAGCCCTAAAATGGAGTTACTATTAATGGTATAATGTGCTATTATGTTCTGAATAAACAAATCCTAAAACTATAGCCACCTGAGAAAAAACAAGATAAACTCCGACACGTTAAATGCTAAAGGTGGCCAAAGTCAATGGCAATCACAAAAAGAGAAAAGCCTCAGATGACTTCCTAGAAGTTCCCTGAGAGCCAAACTCATTTTACAACTTTCCTTTACAGATATTTTGCAAATAAACTTTCATTTCCAGTATTCAATGAGATTGTTTCTCCAGTGTGACTTCCCATCACCATTAAAAAATTGAGATACAATTAATGTACTATAATATTCACTCCTTTAAGTAATATTACAATTCGCAGGTTTTAGGTATAGATTTGTGCAGCCATCTTTACAATCTAATTCCAGAACATTTGCATCAAATGCCACCCCCACCCCCAAAAAAAGCCCATATTCATAGGCAGTCACTCCCCATTCTCCCCTTTCTCCAATCTCTGGCAACCAACCGCTAATCTACTTTCTTTATTGATGGATTTGTCTACTCTGGACATTTCATATAAATGGAACCATACAATATGTAATCTTTCGTGTCTGGCTTCTTTCCCTTAGCATAATGTCTTCAAGGTTCATCTACATTGTAACATATATCAGTACTTCATTGATTTTCGTGGCTGAATAATATTCCATTGTATGTATGTAATGCATTTTGTTTACCCATTTATTGGGTAAACAATAAAAAAAAAGTGTTGATTGCCACTTGGGTTGTTTCTACCTTTTGGCTATTGTGGACAATGCTGCTATAAACACTGGTGTATAACTATCTGGCTGAGTACTTGTTTACATTCTTTTGGGTATGTATCAAGAAGTGGAATTTGCTGGGTCATATAGTAACTCTATGTTTACCTTTTTGAGGAGCTACAAAACTGATTTCCAAAGTAGCTGTACCATTTCATTCCTATCAGCAGTACGTGTGGGTTGTAATTTCTCCATATCATCACCAATACTTATTCTTGTCTTTTTTTATTATAGTTATCTTAATGGGTGTAAATGGGTCATTTCCTTAATGACTAATGATGCCATGCTTATTGACCACCACATATCTTCGATGGAGAAATGCCTATTAAGTCCTTTGTCAATTTATTAGTTGGCTTATTTTTCTTTTTATTATTAAGTGGTAAGAGTTCTTTATATATTTTAGACTGAACTCCCGTATCAGAGAGCCAACTAATTTTGACAAAGGTGCAAAAAGCATTTCAATGGCAGAAAGAAAGCCTTTTCAACAAATGATGTTAGAGCACTGCACATTCATAGACATTAAAAACATAGGCAACCTAAGCAGAAACACAACCAAAGCACAACCTAAGCAAAGCAATCAAAGGAAAAAATGGATAAACTGGACTTGATCAAATTAAAAAACTTTCTTTCTGCAAAGGACCCGTTAGGATGAAAAGACTGGGAGAAAATATTTGCAGACCTTTTTATTTTGCAGGCTTATTACTGAGTTCTAAGAGTTCTTTATACATTTTAAATACCAGACCCTTATCAGATATAAGACTTGTGAATAGTTTCTCCCTGTGGGTTGCCTTCACTTTCAGGATAATGTCCTTTGAAGCACAAAAGTTTTTAATTTTTTTTTTTTGAGACAGTCTTGCTCTGTCACCCAGGCTGGAGTGCAGTGGTGCCATCATAGCTCACTGCAGCCTCAATCTCCTCATCTCAAGCAATCCTCCAGCTCCTCAAGCCTCAACCTCCCAAATAGCTGGGACTACAGGCACACACCACCACACCCAGATAATTTTTTTTTTTTTTTAAGTACAGACAAGGTCTCCTCACTATGTTGCCCAGGCTGGTCTCGAACTCCTGCACTCAAGCAATCTTCTCGTCTTGGCCTCCCAACATGTTGGGATTATAGGAGTGAGCCATGGCTGGCCTGATGAAGTTTAACTATTTTTTCTTAGCTTGCTTGTGCTTTAGATGTCATATCTAAGAACCACTGCCCAATCCACAGCTATGAAGATTTATACATCTATGTTTATTTCTTCTTTTTGTTTTTTAGAGACAGAGTCTTGCTATGTTGCCCAGGCTGGTCTCAAATTCCTGGACTCAAGGGAGCTTCCCCCTCAGCTGGGATTACAGGCATGTGCCATGACACTGGGCTCACCTATGTTTATGTCTGAGTGTTTTATAATATTAGCTGATACATTTAGTTCTTTAACTTTTGAGCAATCTTTGTATATAGTATAAAGTAGATGTCTAAATTTATTCTTTTGCATGTAGATATCCAGTTGTCCCAGCACCACTGATTGAAAAGACTATTTTTTTCCCACTGAATTGTCTTGGCACCCTTGTTGAAAATCAACTGACCATAAATGTTTGAATTTATTTTTGGACTTGCAGTTCTATTCCACTGATCTATATAGCTATCAATATACCTATGTCACGCTGTATTAAATACTGTAGCTTTGTATAGTAAGTTTTGAAATTGGGAGGTGTGAGTTCTCTAACTCTGTTCTTCTTTTTCAAGATTCTTTTGGCTATTCTGGATCTTTTACATTTCCATGTGAATTTTAGAATTCATATGCTTGTCAATTTGTGCTTAAAAAGGGCAGATGGGATTTTGAAAAAGATGATATTTGGTAAATACTTTGGATACTACTGCCAGCTTACCAATATTAAATTTTCTAACCAATGAACATGGGATGTCATCCCATTTATTTAGGTTTTATTGTGTTTTCAATGTTTTATAGTTTTCAGCATATAAATCTGGGCTTCTGTTGTTAAATTTATTCCTAGGTATCTTATTATTTTTGATGCTATTGCAAATGAATTTTTTTTTTTTTTGAGATGGAGTTTTGCTCGTTGCCCATGCTGGAGTGCAATGGTGTGATCCCAGCTCACCGCAACCTCTGCCTCCTGGGTTCAAGCGATTCTCCTGCCTCAGCCTCCTGAGTAGCTGGGATTACAGGCATGTACCACAATGCTGAGCTAATTTTGTATTTTTAGTAGAGACAGGGTTTCTCCATGTTGGTCAGGTTGGTCTCGAACTCCGGACCTCAGGTGATCCGCTCTCCTCGGCCTCCCAAAGTGCTGGGATTATAAGTGTGAGCCACCATGCCTGGCCATAAATGAAATTTTCTTAATTGCTAGTGTGTAGGTTTAACTAGTTTTTGTATATTGATCTTATATCTAGGAAACCTATTGAACTCATTATTAGCTCTCACAGTTTTTTTTTTGTTCTTTTCTTTTTTTTTTTTTTTTGAGACAGAGTCTCACTCAGTCACCCAGGCTGGAGTGCAATGGCATGATCTCTGCTCACTACAACCGCTGCCTCCTGGGTTCAAGCGATTCTCCCATCTCAGCCTCCTGAGTAGCTGGGATTACAGGCACCCACCATCATGCCTGGCTAATTTTTGTATTTTAGTAAAGTCGGGGTTTCACCACGTTGGCCAGGCTAGTCTTGAACTCTTGACCTCAGGTGATCTGCCCGCCTTGGCCTCCCAAAGTGCTGGGATTACAGGCATGAGCCACCGCACTCAGCCTCTCAGTTTTTTTTTTTTTATTTAGTATTCTATAATATTTATAAAGTCATGTCATCTGCAAATAGACAGTTTTACTTCTTTCCCATCTGAATGCCTTTTATTATTTTTTCTTAACTGCCCTGGCTAGACCCTTGAGTAACAAGTTGATAAAATTGATAAGAGCAGGAGTCCTGTCTTCTTCCTTGTCTAAGAAGGAAAACTTTGTCTTCAACCATTAAGTATAATATTAGCTGTGGGCTTTTTACAGATGCCCTTTATCAGGCTGAGGAAGTTCCCTCTATTTTTAGGTTTATTGAATTATTGAATGCTTTTATCGTGAAAGAAAGCTGGGTTTTGTCAAAGGCTTATACTGTATCTACTGAGATGACCATGTCTTTTCTTCCCCCATTTATTCTATTAATAAGGTGTATCACATTGACTGATCTACTTATGTTGAACCAACCTTGCATTCCTGGGATAAGTTCCATTTGATTATGGTATATAATCTTTTTTTATATACTGTAGGATTTGCTTTGCTAATATTCTGTTGAGGATTTTTACACTTATATTCATAAGAGATATTGGTTTGGCATTTTCTTTCTTTGTAATATCTTTGTCTGGGTTTGTTATCAGGGTAATACTAACCTCTTAAAAATGAGTTGGGAAGTGTTCCCCAACACTCTTGTCTTTTTTTTTTTTTTTTTTTTTTAAATAATCTCACTCTGTTGCCAAGGCTGGAGTACAGTGGTGCAATCATGGCTCACTGCAGCCATGACCTCCTCAGGCTCAGGTGATCCTCCCAGTTCAGCCTCCTGAATAGCTGGGATGACAGGCACTGCCATTCCTGGTTAATTTTTGTATTTTTTGTAGAGATGGGGTTTCACCATGTTACCAAGGCTGGTCTTGAACTCCTGGGCTCAGGCAATCTGCCCACTTTTGGCCTTCCAAAGTGCTGGGATTACAGGTGTGAGCCACTGTGCCCAGCCTATCTTGTCTTTTTTTTTTTTTTTTAAGTGAAAGAATGAGTCCTATGATAATGTCAGGCCTGTTGGAAGCTAGGCTAAGAACAGACATTTACTGATTGGTCAGTTTATAGATACTTGAGTTTGTTTTACATATT
The DNA here is from genome assembly GCF_024542745.1 of Macaca thibetana thibetana. Taxonomy (NCBI): domain Eukaryota; kingdom Metazoa; phylum Chordata; class Mammalia; order Primates; family Cercopithecidae; genus Macaca; species Macaca thibetana. The sequence continues at coordinate 72,667,495 of NC_065587.1, forward strand.
GAAAGTCAGAAAGGTACTTAATGGGATCTCCAGAAGGCAGAAGAAAGCTGGGTCAAGTCACTCAAAAGTAATTTTTTGCAACTTGGAGAACAGTAGAAGCTTCACATCTGTGGGGGCAGTAGAGGTATCCTGATGTAATGGTTCCAGATGCAAACATCCCCATTCTACACACAGAAGCTAGATGACTTGCCCATTCTATTCAACTTCTCTTTTTTTCTCTAAGTTTTTTTTTTTTTTTTTTTTTTTGAGACAGGTCTTGCTATGTTGCCGGGCTGGACTCCAGGGTGCAAGTGATCCTCCTGCTTCAGCCTACTGAATAACTAGGACTATAGGCACAAACCACTGTGCCTGGCTAGTAAACTTTCTTAAACCTCAATATCTGCAAATGCAAAATAGGGAATAATACTTACCTTGTCTAAATTTGTCAAAGTGTTAGTTCCCTTGCTCCTAATTATATGAAGAAGCAGACATCTTGATAATCTTGTCACCTTTTGTACATGATTCCATGTATATCACACTATTATACCCATAAATAAAACAAGTCCTAGGTAAAAATGACTTTAACTACAGCATGTGTGTTGGAAACAGGCACAATTTTCTAGTACTCACAGAGTGTATGATCTCTAAAATGCCCAAGTAGGAAGGATTTAATAACTTCCAAGTGGTTGACATAGTCTATAAATTTACCTCAGATACAGACTAAGAAGTGGAGAGTCAGGGTGAGAGGAAGACAGTGTCACACAATGAAAATGATCTATAGCTCAGGTGATTCAGCCAAAATGGTTCTTTTCCTTTTCTTTTTTTTCCCCTATTCATTCATTCATTCATTTATTGAGATGGAGTCTTGCTCTGTTGCCAGGCTGGAGTGCAGTGGCGCAATCTTGGCTCACTGAAACCTCTGCCTCCCAGGTTCAACCGATTCTCCTGCCTCAGCCTCCTGAGTAGCTGGGACTACAGGTACCCACCACCAAGCCCAGCTAATTTTTTGTATTTTTAGTAGAGACGGGGTTTCCCCATGTTGGCCAGGATGGTCTCAATCTCTTGACCTCGTGATCCGCCCACCTCAGCCTCCCAAAGTGCTGGGATTGTAGGTATGAGCCACCACACCCGGCCTTTTTTCATCCATCCATCCCATCTATCTATCTATCTATCTATCTATCTATCTATCTATCTATCTATCTTAGAGACAGGTTCTTATCTATCTATCTATCTATCTATCTATCTATCTATCTATCTATCTATCTATCTATCTATCTATCTATCTTAGAGACAGCCTCTCACACTGTTGCCCAGGCTGGAGTGCAGTGGCATGATCATGGCTCACTGAAACCTTGACCTCTGAGCTCAAGCGATCCTCCTGCCTCAGCCTCCTGAGTAGTTGGGACTACAGGCATGCACCACCACACCTGGCTAATTTTTAAAATTTTTTGTAGAGAAGAGGTCTCACTATGTTGCAGTCTGGTCTTGAACTCCTGGGCTCAAACGATCCTCCTGTCTGAGCCTCCTAAAGTGCTGGGATTACAGCTGTGAGGCCACTGCACACGTCCAGTTTTCTTTTTAGATAATCATTCTGTGACAGTGGTGGTGGGCATTCATTATTATACCTTTCCTTGAATACTTATAAGGATATCACATCGTCTGCAGAGGCAGCAATTCTGGTTCAGAGATGTCATTTAAGGCTAGAATCCTTGAGAGCTAGTATAGCAACTTAAAGATGGTTTTGCCACTCAGGATAAATTTGGCTTTCTTGTTCCAAACTGAAGTACAGCAGGCAGCTTCAGTGGCCCTTCTGTGCTCACGTGCTTGCCCCATTACTGACTGTACTTGTCTCACTGACTAATGACTTTCTCTCCTGTGGTATCTGTGCTCCTGGAGGGAAGGGAGGGACTATACTCTGACAAATCAATCTTGAGGGTCTGGCACACTGTTGGCTCCCTATAAATGCTTTGGATTTTTAAAAGATGTTTTAACAATTTTAATCTGTGACCAACTTCAGCTGAACTCCAGGTATTTGTATACTGATTCAAAAATAAATTTAGGAGCCAGGCATGGTGGTTCATGCCTATAATCCCAGCACTTTGGAAGGCTGAGGTGGGTGGATCGCCTGAGGTCAGGAGTTCGTGACCAGCCTGGCTAACATGGTGAAACCCTGTCTCCATTAAAAATATAAAAAATGAGCCAAGCATGGTGGTATATGCTTGTAATCCCAGCTACTTGGGAGGTTGAGGCAGGAGAATCGTTTGAACCCCGGAGGCGGAGGTTGCAGTAAGCCGAGATTGTGCCACTGCACTACAGCCTGGGTGACAGAGTAAGACCCTTGTCTCAAAATAAATAAATAAATGTAGGAATGTGATTTATAAGAAGACTGATCAATAATCCTAGAAAGACCAAGCGGATTGAATCTCCTATATAAGAAAGGGACAAAACAGAACTCACATAGCCAGAGCCACTTTCTCACTGCAGCAAAAGGAAGGGGATGAGCCTATGAGGAGGTGAGGAGAAAGAAGAATAAGGAAGCAATGTCTTTAATGCCACTCCACACAAGGGGCACTCCAATAGAGTTACTTTGTGTAGTCTTTTTCTACAGAAAGCAGGGCAGAGCAGGGCCACAGGGTGTTGCCACATGAATCATCTCCAATAATGAGATGACACATATGTCAGAATTATACAACAAAGGTCTTTTGTTTAAGGTCTTTATAACAATGCTCAAATGAGCAATCATGAATGCTCTTGAAATAAATGCTAAAACAGATATTATTAGCAAAGGTATAGAGGATATAAGGACAAAGTGAATGAAAATTTTATTTTATATGTATTTTTGAGACAGAGTCTTGCTCTGTCACCCTGGCTAGACTGCAGTGGCACAATCTTGGCTCATTACACCCTCGACTTCCCAGGCTCAAATGATCCTCCCATCTCATGAGTAGCTGAGACTACATGCGCACACCACCACACCTGGCTAATTTTTGTATTTTCTTTTGTAGAGATGGGGTTTCGCCATGTTGCCCAGGCTGGTCTTGAACTCCTGAGCTCATGCAATCCTTCCGCCTTGGTCTCCCAAAGTGTTAAGATTACAGCCGAGAGCCATCATGTGCAGCTAAATGAAAATTTTAGAACTAAAACAGAATAATCACAATAAAAAAACTTAAAGGATGGGCTCAACAGCAGAATGGAGGGGATAGAGGAAAGAATCAGTGAACTAGAAGACAGAACATTGGAAATTAGTCTAAACAACAGAGAAAAATTACTGAAAAGAAATTCTCAAGGACTTGTGTAACAACAACAAAGGGTCTAACATTTGTGTCACTGGAGTTCTGGGAGAGAGAAAGAGTGAAATGCAGAAAAAACATTTAAAGAAATAATAGCTGAAAACTTCCCATGCTTGGCAAAAGTCAAACCTATATATTCATGAAGCTGAGTAAACTGCAAATAGGATAAATCCAAATAAATCCATGCCCAGACATATCATAAATTGCTGAAAACTAAAGAAAAAGAAAAAAGTCTTAAAAGCAGCCAGAGAAAGTGATACATTACTGATAAGGGATGAATGATTCAAGTGACCTGATTTCTCATCAGAAATCATGGAGGGCCAGAAGGAAGAGGCATAAGAACTGTCAACCTGGAGTTCATATACAAGAATATTCTTCAGGAATGAAGGTGAAATAAAAACATTCTCAGATGAAGGCAAACTAACAAAATTCATAGCCAGAAGACCTGCTTTAAGAAAATTACTAAAGGAGGCCAGGCACGGTGGCTCATGCCTATAATCCCAGCATTTTGGGAGGTCAAGGCGGGTGGATCACAAGGTCAGGAATTCAAGACCAGCCTGGCCAATAAGGTGAAACCCCGTCTCTACTAAAAATACAAAAATTAGCTGGGCGTGGTGGTGGGTGCCTGTAATCCCAGCTACTCAGGAGGCTGAGGCAGGAGAACTGCTTGAACCCAGGAGGTGGAGGTTGCAGTGAGCCAAGATTGTACCACTGCACTCCAGCCTGGGCAGCAGAGTGAGACTCCATCTCAAAAAAGAAAAGAAAAAGGTGGAAATACACATACCATGCAAACAATCAAAAGGAAGCTGGAGTGGCTATATTAACATCAGAAAAATATTTCCGTTTTTTTTTTTTTTTTTTTTTTTTTTGAGGTAGGGTCTTGCTCTGTCACCCAGGCTGGAGTACAGTGGCACAATCTTGGCTCACTGCAGCCTAAACCTCTTGGGCTCAAGCAATCCTCCCACCTCAGCCTCCCAAGTAGCTGGGACTATACATGTGTGCCACCAGGCCCAGTTAATTTTTTTTTTTTCATAGAGATGAGATCTCACTGTGTTGCCCAGGCTGATACTGGACTCCTGGGCTCAAGCAATCCTCCCACCTCAGCCTCCCAAAGAGTTGGGATTACAAGTGTGAACCACCGTGTCCAGCCTGGACATATATATATATATGTGTGTGTGTGTGTGTATATATATATATATATATATATATATATTTGTTGTTGTTGTTGTTGTTTTTGAGACAGAGTCTTGCTCTGTTCCCCAGGCTGGAATGCAGTGGCGTGATGTTGGCTCACTGCAAGCTCCGCTTCCCGGGTTCACGCCATTCTCCTGCCTCAGCCTCCCGAGTAGCTGGGACTACAGGTGCCTGCCGCCACACCCGGCTAATTTTTTGTATTTTTAGTAGAGACGGGGTTTCACCATGTTAGCCAGGATGGTCTCGATCTCCTGACCTCATGATCTGCCTGCCTCGGCCTCCCAAAGTGCTGGGATTACAGGCGTGAGCCACTGCGCCTGGCCAATATATTTTTCGAGACAGAGTCTCACTCACTCTGTTGCCCAGGCTGGAGTGGAGTGACGCAATCTCAGCTCACTGCAAGCTCTGCCTCCCAGGTTCATGCCATTCTCCTGCCTCAGCCTCCCTAGCTGGGACTACAGGTGCCCGCCACCTTGCCTGGCTAATTTTTTTGTATTTTTAGTAGAGATGGGGTTTCACCATGTTAGCCAGGATGGTCTTGATCTCTTGACCTTGTGATCCACCTGCCTCGGCCTCCCAAAGTGCTGCGATTACAGGTGTGAGCCACCACGCCTGGCCTGGATAAATATTTCAAAGCAAAGGAATTTACCTGGGATGGAGATTTTTTTTTTTTTTCTTTTTTTTTTGAGCTGGAGTCTCACTCTGTCGCCCAGGCTGGAGTGCAGTGGTGTGATCTCAGCTCACTGCAAGCTCCACCTCCCAGGTTCACTCCATTCTTCTGCCTCAGCCTCCCGAGTAGCTGGGACTACAGGCACCCGCCACTATGCCTGGCTAATTTTTTTGTATTTTTTTTTAGTAGAGACAGGGTTTCACCATTTTAGCCAGGATGGTCTCAATCTCCTGACCTCGTGATCTGCCCGCCTCGGCCTCCCAAAGTGCTGGGATTACAGGCGTGAGCCACCGCGCCCAGCCGATCTTTTTTTTTTTTTTTTGAGACGGAGTTTTGTTCTTGTTGCCCAGGCTGGTGTGCAATGGCATGATCACAGCTCACTGCAACTTTCACCTCCAGGTTCAAGCGATTCTCCTACGTTAGCCTCCCGAGTAGCTGGGATTACAGATGTCTGTCACCATGCCTGGCTCATTTTTGTATTTTTGGTAGAGATGGGGTTTCACCATGTTGGACAGGCTGGTCTTGAATTCCTGACCATAGGTGATCCGTCTGCCTTGGCCTCCCAAAGTGCTGGGATTACAGGCATGAGCCACCCTGCCCAGCGAGAGACTTTGACAAAAGGGTCAGTTCACCAAGAAGATATTTAATGTGTATACACCTAACAACAGAGCTTCAAATGAATAAATAAATAAATAAATAGACATAATATATTCACAGGTCAAAATACTCACCATGGTAAAGGTCAGCTCTCTCCAAACACATTTATAGATTTAATGTAATATAAATCCCAGCAGGATTTTTTTTTTTTTTTTAAAGATACAGATGAGCTGATGCTACAATTTACATGGAAGGGTAAAGGAACCAGACTAGCTAAAACAATTTTGGAAAAGAATGAAGTTGGAAGAATCACACTACCTGATTTTAAGATTTACTATAAAGCTATTAATAATCAAGACAGTGTGGTACTGATGAAGAAACAGACACACACAAATCCAGAGAATATAATGGAGAATCCAGAAATACAGTCACAAAAAATATGGCTATTTGATTTTTGAAAAAGGTGCAAAAGAATTTCAATGGAGAAAGCAACTCACCATAACCAAAGCTGGGGATACTATGGTGAAAAAAATCCAAGACTATATACAAATGACCAGCAAAACAGGAATTGGTGGGTGTAGTTGGTTACTAACTCTGATACATACTGATGCAACACACAATGTACGTATTCAGGACAAAGTTTCTAAACTAATAGGTCAAACAAACAAGGAAGACTTGTTCTGGATTAACCTGTTAAAAATTTAATCTTTTCATTTATGGTCATCAAAAAGACTCCAAATGAGAAACAGACCACCTTCTATTACTTCATGTTAATTTTGGCCATGTGTCAAAATTAACTTCTGGGAAAAGTAAAAAATCAAACAGTGGCCAGGCCCCGAGGCTCACGCCTGTAATCCCAGCACTTTGGGAGGCCGAGGCGGTGGATTACTTGAAGTCAGGAGTTCAAGACCAGCCTGGCCAACATGGTGAAACCCCATCCCAACTAAAAATACAAAATTTAACTGGGTGCGGTGGCGCATGTCTATAATCCCAGCTACTCGGGAGGCTGAGGCAGGAGAACTGCTTGAGCCCAGGAGGTGGAGTTTGCAGTGAGCCAAGATTACGCCATTGCACTCCAGCCTGGACAACAGAGTGAGACCCTGTCTCAAAAAAAAAAAAAAAAAAAATCGAACAGTAATTAATGCTTCAGTTTAATCCAAAGTTAGGTCTAAAATGCTATTAAACAGAAATATATAAACTCTTTGATGAAAAATATGCAGAAAGAGCAAAGGACCAATAAATGATTTCAAATATTTAACAATAATATGATTATTTTTATTATTATTCAAATAACCTAACAAATTAACTTTCTTTGAAGAGACTGGCAATTTAGCTTCACCACAGTTAGGCTATATATGACACAGCTGTTGCAACGCACAGCTTTTCAAGTCCTTGCTTTAAATACCAATTAGAAAACCCAGAAAGGGAGAAGGAAAGGGTGACAAAAAATAAAAATTCTGAATATTTGTAGTCAGAGGCAATACAAGAAATAGAATTAAAAAGAATTCTTACAGGCTATGTATCTTAATGTATACAGCAGGATATACACACCCAAGTTTGTACTTAAGTTACAAAGCACCTATGACCCAACCATGCAACTGAATAGCTAAACAATCCCGAGAATTCGTATCTCTACATATGTGTTCTTCCCCTATTCCGTATGTCTTACCTTCTTAAATCCCTACCCCCATGAGATAATTGCTCCCTTTTTTTGTACCACTGGTAATAAAGAAATATTGGGAACATTTTCAGTGGGGAAATTAGTATATACTCATCTTGAGTAGAAAAACTAACATATCTGTTTCCTATTCATACAGCATGGCAGCAAGCAGCATCCCTACTGCTATGAAACTTTATAATGGTGTCATCACTATTAAAAGTATCAGTTATACTACTCTCGTAAAGCCTTCACACAATTGATTTTTATGTGACCTCATCCTGAAATATTCTATTACCCCAATCAAAATAAGCCTATTTTTTTCAACTACTGAAAATAAAAGTGTTTAAACATACCACAGCATACCACTGCTACTAGAAAATGGAACAAGATTTACTTATCATCAACTTACCTCATGTAAATTCAATTCTTTTACTTTCTCTTTTAATATAACCTGTAAGACAAAAAAGTATGTTCTTATGCCCATTTAAATCTGTAATTTTAAATAGTTTTCATATGCACACATATTTTTATTTTGTATATATGGCTCATTTCCCTCATACTCAATATTGGAGAGAATTTCTTTTACAGTTTGAGACAGATCATTTTAGCCCCATTTTTTTAACCTGAGCAATGATGCAATATTCTCCTAAAAAAGGAATTTTGGCCGAGCACAGTGGCTCACACCTGTAATCCTAGCACTTTGGGAGGCCGAGGCAGATAGATGGCCTGAGGTCAGGAGTTTGAGACCAGCCTGGTCAACATAGTGAAACCCTGTCTCTACTAAAAATACAAAAATTAGCTGGACGTGGTGGCGCCTGGCTGTAATCCCAGCTACTCGGCAGGCTAACGCAGGAGATTCACCTGAACCCGGGAGGCGGAAGTTGCAGTGAGCCAAGATTGCTCCATTGCACTTCAGCCTGGGCAACAAGAGTCAAACTCCGTCTCAAAAAAAAAAAAAAAAAAAAAAAAAAAAAAGTAAGTCAATCTTAATTTTGAAAGTTTTGACTCCATGGTGACCAGACAGTAGTTAAAATGAATGCCAAGTGATAAGAAGGAAGTTTGCTATTTAAGAAAAAACTCTGAGACTAAATATAGCTTATTAGAGTATATTTCATCTTAAAGTGAAGAAAATAGGCAAGTAAAATTTGAGGGGAAAACTTCTAAATGTTGGTGTCTTACATTCCTGAACTAAAAATGGATTTGAGGGTAAATCCTGTTTTCAGAAATCACACTAGAAGCTACTATCAGGTCTCATAGGGATATACTAAATTTCCTATCCAGTATATTTTAAAGATCAAATTTACTGTATGTCTTGTGACTTGACTAGTTTTATCAGTCAGTTTCACTTAAGTGACTGCAAAGGCCAATTTTACTTTCTAGTTAGCCTACATACAAATATCTTGTAAGTTGTCAAGATCATAATAGGTGGCCAGGCACAGTAGCTCACACCTGTAATCCCAGCACTTGGGGAGGATGAGGCGGGCGGATTGCTCGAGCCCAGGACTTTAAGACCAGTCTAGGCAACACAGCGAAACCCTGTCTCTACAAAAAATACAAAAATTAGCGAGGTGTGGTGGTGCACGCCTGTAATCCCTGCTACTTGGGAGGCTCACTTGAGCCCAGGAGGCAGAGGTTGCAGTGAGCTGAGATTACACCACTGCACTCCAGCCTGTGTGACAGAAGTGAGACCCTATCTCAAAACAAAACAAAACAAAACAGATTATGATAGAAGCCTGAGAAACATGGTGAGACCCCATCTCTACAAAAAGTACAAAAATTAGCCGGGGGTGGTGGTGTGCGCCTGTAGCCCCAACTATGCATGCCACCACACTCAGCTAAGGTGGGAGAATCACCTGAGCCCAGGGAGGTCAAGGCTGCAGTGGGCTGTGATCATGTCACTGCAGTCCAGTCTGGGTGACAGAGACCCTGTCTTAAAAAAAAGAAAAAAAAAAAAAAAAGATTATGATAGGACTGAGGCGAAAATATTCATTCATTTAGAAAACTAAAATACTCAACTCTGATTATGGATCCCACATGAGACCTATGAGAGTGTGGGGTTACCTAAGGACATCAGTATGTCCATCTAGGGAAGGTGCCAATGAGCTCAGATTTCAAAGATACAAGGACAAAAGATGAACAGAAAGATAAGCAGTCCTGGCTGGGCATGGTGGCTCACACCTGTAATCCCAGCACTTTGGGAGGCCAAGGCAGGCAGATCATGAGGTCAAGAGATCAAGACCATCCTGGCCAACATAGTGACATGGTGTCTCTACCAAAAATATAAAAATTAGCCGGGCGTGGTGGCAGGTGCCTGTCGTCCCAGCTACTTGGGAGGCTGAGGCAGGAGATCACTTGAACCCGGGAGGTGGGGGATGCATTGAGCTGGGATCTCGCCATTGCACTCCAGCCTGGCGACAGAGTGAGACTCCGTCTCAAAAACAAACAAAAACAAGACAGGCAGTTCTGAAGTGTTACAGTTCCATAACATCAGTGTCAGCAAGGTTAAAGACTCAAAGAAGGTGAAGCTCCCCTGTACCCAAGAAGAACGCTAAGAGTAACAAAAAATAAGATTTTCATGCTTAGAGCCCAAGGAAAGTCTAGGCCACCTGTTTGGTGTTAGTGGTAAAATATTAATGGAAGAAAAAAATAATTTTACTTGGCCTTGAAGAAAAGCTAAGTGTATTAACTTAAAGACAAAATCAGTGAAGGACTAGGTCATTAACAGCTATGATCCAAGTTTGCAGACTTCTAGTGGATAATATGAGTTAACATTTAAAGTACAAAAGGCAGTAGATGAGATCACTGTAACACAGCTGGTCACCTCCGAGGAACTATGTCTTCTAATAAAGAAGGAAGGAAAAATTTCACTTAATGGTATCTCAGAACTCCATTAAGTTGACAGTAACTTTAAGAATTACAAGCTATATAGCATTTCTCTTTAGCAAACTGTTGGCTCAAGTTTCCTGCTAAATTATATCATTTGAACTTTCCATAGCTTCAAGTAATGCTTATAAAATAAGAGAATACTTAAGAAAATGAAGTTGATATATTATACTGCAAATTGGCGGTGAGATGCTAAAATGAACACAAGTAAATTCAGTCCCAGTTTAAAGTATGAGTGGAAATCAGAGTTCTCAGTTTTTTTGGAGAAAAAAAACTCAAAGCCAAACTGAATTAAATTTCTCACCTGTTTGTAGGCATAAAATTCTTTGTGTGCTTGATGTCTTAGCCTAAAAGACAGAAATTAGCAATGCAATATTGAGATTTCAAACATAGTAACTTGAAGAAAAATAAAAAGCTGCTGGTTTTGGTATTAATTTATATCATTTATGGCTCAAATGATATAAATTAGAACCTTTACCCTGAAATGCACCCAAATGACGTATCTCTTAACATGTTACGTGAAAGTGACCAGGGAACCATGAAATGTTACCCAAACGTAAGATGACTCAATTCTTTTTATACTGACAGTCTACTTATTTCAATAATATTTATATTTTTTCTTAATTAGAAAAAATGTCAGTATAACATACATCCAATGAAGTATAAAAACCTTAAGTATACAGCTCAAAATCTTAAAAAATGTACATACCAGGATAACTATTGCTCATATCAAGACATGGTACATTTCCAGCACATCTGGGCCCTCTAAAATGACCCTTCCTAATCAATATCCATGCCCCAGAGGTAGCACTATCCTGATTTCTAATACTGTAGACTAATTATATCTGTTTTTGAACTTCATGTAAATGGATCATTTGGTATATACTCGTTTGTGTTTGGTTTCTTTCAGTCTACAATGCCTTGTGAGATTCTTCCATATGGTTGTAGTAATTGTCTTTCTGACTGACATACAGTATTCCATTGTATGAATATAGTATCATTTATTTATCCATTTTACTGCTGATGAATATTTAACTACTTCCTGTTTGAGGGTATTACTAATAAAGCTGATACACAAATTCTACATGTCTTTTAGTGGACATATACACTCATTTCTGTTAAGTATATACCCAGGAGTAGAACTGCTGGTTCAAAGTACCACACCAAGGCTGGGCACTGTGGCTCATGCCTGTAATCCTAGCACTTTGGGAGGCCGAGGCAGGCGGATGGCCTGAGGTCAGGAGTTCGAGACCAGACTGGCCAACATGGAGAAACCCCCAACTCTACTAAAAATACAAAAATTAGCCAGGCGTGGTGACATATGCCTGTAATCCCAGCTACTTGGGGGGCTGAGGCAGGAGAATCACTTGAACCCAGGACGTGAAGGTTGCAGTGAGCCGAGATCATGCCACTGCACTCCAGCCTGGGTGATACAGTGAGACTCTGTCTCAAAAAAAATCAAAGTACTCACCCCGGCTGGGCACAGTGGCTCCTGCCTATAATCACAGCACTTTGGGAGGTTGAGGCAGGAGGATCACTTGAGCCCAGGAATTCGAGACCAGCCTGGGCAACACAGCGAAACCTCACCTCTACAAAAAATACAATTATCTGGGCATGGTGGCGTGTGGCCTGTAGTCCCAGCTACTCAGGAGGCTGAGGCAGGAGGATTGCTTGAGCCTGGGAGGTGAAGGCTGCAGTGAGCTGGGACTGTGCCACCCCATTCCAGCCTGGGTGGACAGAGTGAGATCCTGTCTCAAAAAAAACAAAAAGAAAAAGAAAAAACAACCTCATAACAATTTTACTCCTATGGGTAGTTCACGAGAGTTCTAGGTGTTCACATCTTTGCAGGTTAAGTTTGAAAAATTTTAAATTTAAGTAAGTCTAATTTATCAACTTTTCCCAATTAGGTTAGTTCTTTTTGTGTCCCATTAAAGAAATCTTTGCCTATCCCAAGACTATGAAGATATTCTCCCATGTTGTGAAAACAATTTGTTGTTTTACCTATAGAATATAGGTCTATGATCCATCTGAAATTGGTCTTTATGTATGCTGTGAGGTAGGGGTCCAGATGCTTTTTATCCTCATGTAGATTTTCATTTGCCTCACCATCATTTATTGAAAAGATTCTCCCCTTTCCCCACTGCACTGCAGTGGCACATCTGTTGTAAATCAGATGTATCGAATATGTGAGTCTATTTCTAGAGCTGCTATTATTATGCTCCATTGGTCTATTTGCCTATCCTTGTATACTGACTGGGGTGAACGTGTCCCCCTCAGCTCCCAATTCATGTCAAACTGGAACCTCAGAATATAACCTTATTTGAAAATAGGGTATTTTCAGATTATTAGTTTGTTAAGATGAGGTCATACTGGATTAAGGTGAGCCCTAAATTCAATTTGACTGCTATCCTTAGAAGAAGAGGAGAGGATACGCAGAGACAGACGGAAAAGAAGGCCATGTGAAGACAGAGACAGAGACTGAAGTGAGGCAGCTACAAGCCAAGGAATGCCAAGGCTTTCTGGTACTCCCTGCAAGCTAGGAAAAGGCAAGAAAGACTCTCTCCTAGAGCCTCCAGAGGAAGCATGACTCTGCCAGCACTTTAAGTTTGAACTTTTCTAGCCTTCACGATTGTGAGAAATTACATTTCTGTTTTAAGTTGCCCAATTTGTGACACTTTGTTATATCAACACCAAGCAACCAATGTACCTTATGTCAATATCATGCTATTTTAAAAACTTTTATTTTGAAATAATTTTAGACGGAAAAGTTGCAAAAAATAGAATTCACATATACCTTTCTACCAGCTTTCACATTTATATAACCATAGTTGTATATACTATGTCCACATTTAATACAACCAGAGTACAATTGTCAAAACCATTAAATTAACATTGATATATTAGTATTGATGTAACGCTGATGTATTATGAACTAAACTACAGACCTTATTTGAATTTTACCAGTTTTTTCTCTCATGTCCTTTTCCTGTTCTATGATCCAATCCAGGATCCCACCTTGCATCTAGCTATGTCTCCTTAGCCACCTCTAATTTGTTTTTTTTGTTTTGGAGATAGTCTCACTCTGTCACCCAGGCTGGAGTGCAGTGGCATGATCTCAGCTCACTGCAAGCTCCGCCTCCTGGGTTCACAACAGTCTCCTGCCTCAGCCTCCTGAGTAGTTGGGACTACAGGTGCCCAGCAACACACCCGGCTAATTTTTTTTGTATTTTTAGTAGAGAGGGGGTTTCACCGTGTTAGCCAGGATGGTCTAGATCTCCTGACCTCGTGCTTCACCCGCCTCAGCCTCCCAAAATGCTGGGATTACAGGCGTGAGCCACCGTGCCTGGCCAGCCACCTCTAATTTGTTGAGAGTTCCTTAGTCTTTCCTTGTCTTTCAAGATTCTGACATATTAAGTATGATCACTTTTTCTTGGTGGAATTTGAAGATTTCAATTTAAGATTAAGACAGTGTCCACTGGGTTTCTCCACTGTAAAGTTGTTAATTTCTCCTCTGTAACTGATAAATATCTTGAGGGAGATATGCTGAAATTCTACACATCCTCTATTTTTTTCTCAAGCTTTTGCCCACCAATTTTAGCATGCACCTTGCTTGCAATAATTACTGTAGTGTTTGCCTAAATTCTAATGGTGGTTTTGTAGTTCTCTAATTCCTTGCACATTTGTTAACTGGAGTTCTTCTATAAGGAAGAGATGTGCTTCCTTATTTATTTGTGCAATTATTTATTTCTAGCAGTCTAGACTCATGGATATTGGTTTTAATCTATGGGAAGAGATGTGCTTCCTTGTTTATTTGTGCAATTATTTATTTCTATCAGTCTAGACTCATGGATATTGGTTTTAATCTATGGGAAGAGATGTGCTTTCCTCATTTATTTGTGCAATTATTTATTTCTATCAGTCTAGACTCATGGATATTGGTTTTAATCTATGGGTTACAGTTCAATATGATCACTACTTTTTGTTGCTCAAACTGATTGGCCTGAGTCCTTCAGGCTGATTCTTGTGTCCTTTCAACAAGCCCCCATCCTTTCCCATGTATTTCCTTATTTACTGGCACCAAAAGATGTTTCAGGCTCATTTTATATGTTCTGTGTTCCAGTCCCGGGGTTAGCCACTTCTTCCAAGGAACCCTAATTCCTTTTACTGGAGAAAAGTATTTAGAACTTCAGATATGGGTGCCTGGTAAATAGCACTTTCTCTTAATATTGTTGATTTAAAACAAGTTTTGGGGTCTGGTAGTAAAAGTCCTCAAGTTTTATTCTTTTTAATGACTGGCTTGGCTATTCTTGGTTCTCTGCATTTCCATATAGATTTCAATTGCCACCAGAAAGGAAAAAAAAAACCCTCTTGGGATTTTGGGTGAGAATGTATGAAATTTACAGATCAATTGAGGAAGAACCGACATTTTTGCAAGACTGAGTTTCTAACCTAAGAACATTATTTCTTTATTTACAGCTTTCAGGTCTCTCTCACACATTTCTCCTAGACATTTGGTAATTTTTGATGCTATTGTAAATAGTATTTTAAAAATCTTTTATTTTCTAATTATTTCTTGCTACTTATATGGAAAAAAGTAATTTTTGTATATTGATCCTGTATCTGGTGACTTGCTAATTCTAAATAGTTTTTCTGTAAAAACTTTTGGATTTTTTAATGTACATAATTATGTTGTCTGCATATAATCACAATTTAAATCCTGCCTTTATAATCTTTATATACTTCTTTTCTAAATACACTTTTCTTTTATTCTTTTTTTCCCTGTTTTTTTGCACTGACTAGCTAGACTCCAGTATGATGCTAAATAAAAGTGATAGTGAATGTCCCTACAAATACATCACTATTAAGTATGATGTTTTCTTTAGTTTTTTTTGTAGATACCCTTTCAAATTTTAGAAAGTTCTCTTGTAGTACTAGTTTATTTTACAAAAAAATCATGAATAGGTATTAAACTTTATCAATGCTTTATGATACTATACTATTAATGTGCTATATTGTATTGATTGATATTCAAATCATTCTTGGAACAAACTTCATTTGGTTGTAATATTCTACCTTTTTTGTAGATCCCTGGATTTGATTTATAATATTTTTCTGATGAAAAGATCGGTCTATAATTTCCTTTCTCATAATATCATTGTCAGGCTTTGAAATCAAAATTATGCTGGCCTCATGAAATGAGTTGAGAAGTATTTGTTCCACTTTTATTCTCCGGAAGTGTCATATAGTAGTGGTACTTTTTTCCTTAAATGTTTGGATCAGTTACTTGGCTTAAAATATCACTGTGGGAATGTTTTAAAAATACATTCAATTTCTTTTCTCTCTTTTTTTTTTTTTTTGAGACGGAGTCTTGCTCTGTCACCCAGGCTGGAGTGCAGTGGTGTGATCTTCGCTCACTGCAACCTCCACCTCCCGGGTTCAAGTGATTCTCCTGCCTCAGCCTCCTGAGTAGCTGGGGCTACAGGTATGCACCAACATGCCCAGCTAATTTTTGTATTTTTTAGTAGAGATGGGGTTTCCCCAAGTTGGCCAGGCTGGTCTCAAACTCCTGACCTCGTGATCTGCCTTGGCCTCTCAAAGTGCTGGGATTACATCATGAGCCACCGTACCTGGCCCAAAATACATTTTTTTTTTTTTGAGACAGAGTCTTGCTCTGTCGCCAGGCTGGAATGCCATGGCGTGATCTCAGCTCACCGCAGCCTCCACCTCCACCTCTTGGGTTCAAAGGATTTCCCTGCCTCAGCCTCCCAAGTAGCTGGAATTACAGGCACATGCCACCACGCCTGCCCGGCTAATTTTTGTGTTTTAGCAGGGATGGGGTTTCACCATGTTGTCCAAGATGGTCTCGATCTCCTGACCTCGTGATCTGCCTCATTTCTTATTATATATATAATTATTCATATTTTCAGTTTCTTGTATCTTTTTCTTTTTGAGACAGAGTCTTGCTTTGTCGTCCAGGCTGGAGTATAGTGGCACAATCTCGGTTCAATGCAACCTCCGCCTCCCGGGTTCAGACGATTCTCTTGTTTCAGCTTCCTGAGTAGCTGAGAATACAAGTGTGTGCCACCACATCCAGCTAATTTTTATATTTTTAGTAGAGATGGGGTTTCATCATGTTGGCCAGGCTGGTCTCGAACTCCTGACCTCAGGTGATCTGCCTGCCTTGGCCTCCCAAAGTGCTGGAATTACAGGCATGAGCCACCATGCCCAGCCCCAGTTTTTCCTTTTTAAAATTTTTATTCTTTGATTGTTATTCATATTACAACTAACCGCCTTAAAGTATACAATTCAGTGGTAAGTAGTGTACTCACAATGTTGTGCATCTACCAGCTATCTCTAGTTTGAAAACTTTTCATCACTCCAAAAACACCTAGTACCCATTCAGTGATCACTCCCCATTACCCCTTACTTCTATCCCCTGCAACCTCTAATCTGCTTTTTGACTCTATAGATTTGCCTATTATGGATATATTATATAAAAGGAACAATGCAATATACAGCCTTTTGTGTATGGCTTTTCACCTTAGCATGTTTTTGAAGTTCATCCTGGTTGTAGTATGTATCAGTACTTCACTCCTTTTTACGGCTGAATAATATTCCATTGTATGTACATACAATTATCCATTCATCTGTTGATGGACATTTGGGTTGTTTATAGCTTTTGGCTATTATGAAACATTTCTGTACACATTTCTGTGTGGACATATATTTTCATTTGTCTTGGGTGTATACCTAGGAATGAAAATCTGGGTCACATGGTTTAATATTTTGAAGAACCGGCCAGGTGCGGTGGCTCATGCCTGCAATCCCAGCACCTTGGGAGGCTGAGGCAGGTGGATCACAAGGTCAGGAGTTCAAGTCTGGCCAACATGGTGAAACCCCATCTCTACTAAAAATACAAAAAATTAGCTGGGTTTGGTGGTGGGAGCCTGTAATCCCAACTAAGTTGGGAGGCTGAGGCAGGAGAACTGCATAAACCCGGGAGGCAGAGGTTGCAGTGAGCTGAGATTGCGCCATTACACTCCAGCCTGGGCAACACTGCGAGACTCTGTTTCAAAAAAAAAAATAAAAGAAAAATTTTTTTTTAAGATCTACCAAATTCTTTTTCACAGCAGTTGCATCATTTTGCATTCCTACCAGCAATATATGCAGGTTCTTATTTCTCCACATTCTCATTAACACTTACTATTTTTCTGTTTTTGATTACAGCATCCTAGTAGGTGTGAAGTGGTATCTCATTGTGTTTTTAATTTGGAATTCCTTTTTTTTTTTTTTTTTTTGAGATGGAGTCTTGCTCTGTCGCCCAAGCTGGAGTGCAGTGGAGCGATCAAGGCTCACTGCAACCTCCACTTCCCAGGTTCACGCCATTCTCCTGCCTCAGCCTCCCGAGTAGCTGGCACTACAGGCGCCTGCCACCACGCCCGGCTAATTTTTTATATTTTTAGTAGAGACGGGGTTTTACCGTGTCAGCCAGGATGGTCTCGATCTCCTGACCTCATGATCCACCCGCCTCGGCCTCCCAAAGTGCTGGGATTACAGGCGTGAGCCACCGTGCCCGGCCTGGAATTCCTTAATGACCAATAATGTCAAACATCTTTTCGTGTGCTTTTTGGCCATCTGTGTATCTTCTTTGGAGAGCTGTCTAAATCTTTTGCCCATTTTTAAATTGGGTTGTCTTTTTGCTGTTAAATTGTAAGAGCTTTTAATATATTCTGGGTATTAAACCCTTATCAGATATGACTTGCAAATATTTTTCTCCCATTCTGTAGGTTGCCTTATCACTATCTTGATGTCCTTTGATGTACAAATGTTTCACATGTTAATATCCAGTTTCCCAGTACCAATGGTTGAAGAAACAATTCTTTCCCCATTGAATGATCTTGGCACCCTTGTTTGCATATTAATTTGGCATAGATGTTGGATTTATTTCTGGACTCTCAATTCTATTCTATTGGTTTATATGTCTATCTTTATACCAGTACCACAATTTTTTGATTACAGTAGCTTTTTGAAGTTCTGAAATCAGGAAGTGTGACTCCTTCTATTTTGTTTTTCTTCTTCAAAACTGCTTTGGCTATTTGGGGCCCCAGTTCCAAATGAATTTGAGGATTGCTTTTTCTATTTCTGTAAAAAAAGGCCATTGGAATTTTGATAGGGATTGCACTGAATCTATAGATTGCCTTGGAGAATATTGACACTAACTATATTATAAAGACTATATAAATCCATTAACATGGGGTGCCTTTACATTTATTTAGGTCTTCTTTAATTTCTTTCAGCAATGTTTTATAGTTTTCAGGGTATAAGTCTTTCACTTCCCTGGTTAACTTTATTCCTTAAAATTTTATTCTTTTGGATGCTATTGTAAATGGGATTGTTTCCTTTATTTCCTTTTCAGATTGTTCATTGTTGATGTACAGAAACACAACTGATTTTTGTGTGTTGATCTTGGACTCTGAAAGTTTGCTGAATTTATTTGCTCCAGTAGTGTGTGTGTGTGTGTATGTATCCTACGGGATTTTCTCTATATAGGATCGTATCATCTGCAAATGGAGATAGTTTTACTTCTTTCTAGTTAGATGCCTTCTACTTCTTCTTCTTGTCTAATTATTCTGGCTAGAACTTCCAGTACAATGCTGAACAGTAGTGATAAAGTGGGCATTCTTATTGTGTTCTGATCTTAGGGGAAAGCTTTCCATCTATTACCAGAAAGTACAATGTTAAGCTGTTTTGTTTTTTTTTTTTAAATATATGCCCTTTCTTGTGTCAGTTTTGATATACCTCTTTTGTTTTTTTTTTTTTTTTTTTTTTTTAAGGGATCTATGTAATTCACCCAAAACTTCAAGTTTATTGCCATAAATGCATAATATTCTTTGTGACCTTCTAATGTTTATAGGATTTGTAATAATATCCCTTTTTCATTAGTGATATTAGTAATTTATATTTTCTTTCCTCTTTTTCCTGATTAGTTTTTCTAGAGATTTATCAATTTTATTAATATTTCCAAAGAACCAGCTTTGGTTTCAATAATTTTTACTATTATACATTTATTTTCTATTTCATTGATATCATGCTTAGTTTTTTTACTTTCTTCCTTTTACTTTTTCTTGGGTTTAACTGGCCTTTTAGCTCCATGAAAATGCAGCTCATTGGTTTTTGTCTTTCTTGCCTAATATATGAATTTTTATGTAGTTCAAATAATCTATATCCTTACGGGGTTTTTGCTTGTTTTACATTTTATTTCTTTATGTGAAAACAGTAACATTTTCACGTAAAGAAACTATTTTCACCTAAAGAAATAATATGGACCAGACATGGTGGCTTATCCCTGTAATCCCAGCACTTTGGGAGGCTGAGGTGGGAGGATCACTCGAGCCCAAGAGCTCAAGACCAGCCTAAGGAACATAGTGGGACTCTGTCTCTACAAAAAATTTAAAAATTAACCGGGTTCGGTGGCTCATGCTTGTAATCCTAGCACTTTGGGAGGCCGAGGCTGGTGGATCATTTGAAGTCAGGAGTTCTAGACCAGCCTGGCCAACACGGTGAAACCCCATCTCTACTAAAAATATAAGAATTAGCCAAGCATGGTGGTACACGCTGTAATCCCAGCTACTTGGGAGACTGAGGCAGGAGAATTGCTTGAACCTGGGAGGCGGAGGTTGCAGTGAGCCAAGAATGTGCCACTGCACTCCAGCCTGGGTGACAGAGCGAGACTCTGTCTCAAAAAAAGAAAAAGAAAAAATTAGCCAGGCATGATGGTGTGTGCCTATAGTCTCAGCTACCTGAGAGGCTGAGGTAGGACTGCTTGAGGCTGGGAGGTTAAGGCTGCAGTAAGCTATGATCATGCCATTGTACTCCAGCCTGGGTGACAGGGTGAGACCCTGTCTCAAAAAAAATTAATAATAATAAAATAAATAATAAAAAAATAAATAAAATGAATTCCATTAGAAGTCATTAAAATTAGGCTTGATTCGTTAATTCATTTTGCTTATTTGAATATTTTAATTACATCTGCACGTTTTCCCAAAACTGAACTTGTTACTTCCAGCTACAACATGGATCAATTTGTGCTCACCTTTTTCTTCTATCTGTGGCTCAAAATTCATCCCTTCTAGAAAGTTTTCCCTTAAATTAACTTGATTCTATGAAGTTAATTTGATTCCTCCATTACTCTAACTCCCACTAAATATCAAATATTTTACACTGCACTATTTTATTTTGCATTGCTAAACAGATATCTAAAGAGTATTTAAGAAGGCATGATTAACAATGCTGAACAGTGCTAGAGAAATTATAAAACTGTGTAGCTTATGGCCACTGCAAATTTGTGGTCTCCAGTCTCAGCCTGATTCTCCACATTGCTCTCTAATCCTTCTATCTATTCATGCTCAGTATCCTAAGCTTTCATGCAGTGGTTCTTTCAAACCCTTGACACTCTCTTTAAGTGTTACCCTATCACTCCCTCCCCTATAATTTTCTTTTTTTTTTTGAGACGGAGTCTTGCTCTGTCACCCAGGTTGGTGTGCGGTGGCCCAGATCTCAGCTCACTGCAAGCTCCGCCTCCGGGTTCATGCCATTCTCCTGCCTCAGCCTCCCGAGTAGCTGGGACTACAGGTGCCCGCCACCACGCCCGGCTAATTTTTTGTATTTTTAGTAGAGACGGGGTTTCACCGTGTTCGCCAGGATGGTCTCAATCTCCTGACCTCGTGATCCACCCGCCTCGGCCTCCCAAAGTGCTGGGATTACAGGCGTGAGCCACTGCGTCCGGTCTATAATTTTCAACTGTCAATTTTTTAGTACACAGATAAATCAAGGGGGCTGTCATGTATGCAAGCTTTCTCACTCCCAGCTCCACATGGCTATGAGTGTTTTGTTTTCCATAGTTACCCTCATCTCCGTCTTAGGAAAAGGTGTTCTCCTAATTAGGAATAATATTGCTATCTCTCTTATGTGTGTGTCTTTTCACCTCTATGATTTATTCTTTCTCATAAATCTTCCACAATTGGCTCATTCTCCTTAATGTATGCATAAACATACCAAAATCTCTATCTTACAAAAAAACCCAGCACTAAAATACTTCCTTGATTCTACAGCAACTCCTTCTCCCCTCAACCTAATCTTTTCTCAGCCAAGGTTCTTCAAAGACAGCGTTATATTCCTTGTATCCACTTTCACCTACTAGCTAGGTCTTGCCCCATTATAGCCTCTACTATCCCTTACCCTATACTATGGAAATTTTTCTACCAAAGATTAAGGATGCAAACCTTATTGTCAAATGTAATACGAACTTTTCAATTCTTATCCTCTTCGTGAGCAGCTGACATAATTGACTCAATCCATTGAAACACTACTTGTGAGGCATCTTTCTCACAATATTCCCTGCCCCGGTTTTTTTTTTTTTTTTTTGGAGATGGAGTCTGCTCTGTTGCCCAGGCTGGAGTGCAGTGGCACAATCTCAGTTCAAGGCAACCTCCGCCTTCTGGGTTCAAGTGATTCTCCTGTCTCAGCCTCCTGAGTAGCTGGGATTACAGGCATGTGCCACCACGCCGGGCTAATTTTTATATTTTTAATAGAGACAGGGTTTCACCATGTTGGCCAGGCTGGTCTCAAACTCCTGACCTCAGGTGATCCACCCATCTTGGTCTCCCAAAGCGCTGGGATTATAGGCGTGAGCCACCATGCCCGGCCTCGATTTTCCTCTTATCTCCTGCTAGTCCTTCTCAGTCTCTTTTAAGGGCTCCTCTTAAATATCAATGTTTCCTTAGGATTCTGCCCTGGGCCCATTTTATTTTACTATACACATTCTCTCTAGGCAACACTCCTGGCTTCAGCTTCTACCTATTAATTACATGACCTCCTTTTTCCAGATCAGACTTCTCACAAGCTTTAGAGCTATACATCCAACTAAGTATTAAACATCTTGACAGTTACTCAGGGAACTCAGACCCCCATCTCTGAAATGGAATCTATCATCCTTTCACTGAAAACGTGCCATTTCATTTTCTATCTCTCTGAAGGGATTGCTATCTACCCAGCTGCCTAAGCCAGAAGTCCAAGATTCTAAACTTATCCCCTTTTCTGTCCTTAATGTTCAGTCATTAATTTCTGTTTATTTTCACCTCCCAAGTATTTCTTACAACCACAACATCTTTTCTAGAACTACTGTCATTATCTTGGTTCAAGACCTCATAATAAATGTAGCCCCAAAATTTCCCTGTATTCTTCAAAATTTATTTTTGATTATTATTAAAACATAATACATAATAATTGTACATATTTATGGGGTACATGTAATATTTTGATACAAGCATAATGTATAATGATCAAATCAGGGTAACTGGGATATGCATCACCCCTCTCTATTTTGTTTTTAATTTTATCCAAGTTACATATGTTGTCATATGTGGTTCTACAGGGTTAACAACAAAAAAATCAGCAGTCATCTGCCCTCTTCCCAAGAGATAACCCATTTTTTCCCCCTTTAGCTCACTATTTTGATCCTGACTTCCAAGTTTCTAAGTAACTTGCTTGTGTTGGTACTTCTTGATTTTTTAGTCTTAGGCATATCTAATGACTTCCTACTAGGGAACCATTCATTCATTTACCCAACAAATACTTATCAAGTGCTTAATATTGTGCCAGGTACAATTCTGGGTGTTTGAGATAAAACAAACAGAATAACCATCAGGGAAAAAAATGAACAAACATAAATTAGAATATAATTCATTATAAAATAGGATCTTTCTTTGCAAGGTAAGATGCCCTTCTTTTGTGTTCCAGCAGTGCCCTGTTCACAGCCCTATCATAGTCAGCACATTCTCTACTACAATCCTGTGTATGACTGTGGTTGGTGGTGACCGTCTTGTTTAGACCTAAGTTATATTCTTCCTATGGTTCTGATGAGTCCAGTGGTGGTGACTGGAAGGAGCTCTCTGCAGAACAGAAGAACCTCCTGGGAAGGTGCTGGAGAGCTTAGGTTATCATAAAAAACGAGCTAGGGTAGTTCTGGAGGAGCTGACTCCACGGATCTCTAGATTAACTGCAAAGACTTGTTAAATCCCAGTTTACTATTTGAAACATTAAAGGTAACAAATTAGGATCATCATAAAGGAAAGCTCCTTACGTCATGATTAAATTTTTAAAATTGGCTGGGCGCAGTGGCTCATGTCTGTAATCCCAGCACTCTGGGAGGCTGAGGTGGGTGGATCACAAGGTCAAGAGATCTAGAATATCCTGGCCAACATAGTGAAACCCTGTCTTGACTAAAAATACAAAATTTAGCTGGGCATGGTGGCGGGCACCTGTAGTCCCAGCTACTCGGGAGGCTGAGGCAGGAAAATGGCGTGAACCCAGGAGGCAGAGCTTGCAGTGAGCAGAGATTGTGCCACTGCACTCCAGCCTGGTGACAGAGCAAGACTCTGTCTCAAAAAAAAAAAAAAAAAAAAAAAAGATTTTACCAATGACTAGTAAATGAAGTTTAGAAATGTTTGAACATTTCTGATTAAACATGATAATTCAATTTTAGTGTAACAGATCCTAATTTCTTTGCCTTGCTAGCTTATTTTTTAATCTTTTAATTTTTTTTTTTTTTTTTTTTTTGAGACACAGTCTCACTCTGTTGCCCAGGGTAGAGTGCAGTGGCGCGATCTTGGCTCACTGCAACCTCTGCCTCCAGGGTTCAAGTGATTCTCATGCCTCAGCCTCCCAATTAGCTGGGACTACAGGCTTGTGCCACCACACCCAACTAATTTTTGTATTTTTAGTTAGAGATGGGGTTTCACTTGTTGGCCAGGCTGGTCTTGAACTCCTGACCTCAAGTGATCCTCCCACCTTGGCCTCCCAAAGTGCTGAAATTACAGGTGTGAGCCACTGCACCTGGCCTGTTAGGCTGATTATAAAAAAGGATAAGGCTGGGTGTGGTGGCTTATGCCTATAATTTCAGCATTTTGGGAGGCAGAGCTGGGAGGACTGCTTGAGCTCAGGAGTTCAAGACCAGTCTGGAAAACATAGTGAGACTTTGTCTCTACAAAAAATACAAACATTAGCTGGGTGTGGTGGTGTGTGTCTAGAGTCCCAGCTACTCAGGAAGCTGAGATGGGAGGATCACTTGTGCTAGAAGGTTGAGGCTTCAGTGAGCCTCATGTCACTATACTCCAGTCTGGACAACAGAGTGAGACACTATCTTGGAGGAAAAAAAAAAAAAAGATACAAAAGGATAAAATTAAGTACATATCATTATTTTTTCTTTATCACTTTACTTATTTGCTTATTAAAAGGAATACAATGAGGTAAAAGGGTGTTTCATAACTTACTTTTCAAAGAATTTACCCAGAATCACAAACTGGTACATTAGTGGGAGTTTTTTTGGTTTGTTTAAAGTTAAAGGCTTACTTAATTCTTTGACATAGTAATACAAAATATATTATGAGCTATATATTTTAGAATTAAATATTTTACATATAACTCTCCCTTAATAACATTTTCTTTTTTTACATTTTGTTATATTTTTATATTTTTTGCCTCTTTAAAAAATAATTTGGTTTTGAATATTAAATTTACATATTTCTGAGTTAAATCAACATTTGTAGAGGAATTATCAAAAAAACTAGTAAGTCTGAAAAAAAAAACCATATTTTTATATTCTGAGGTCCTATATATGCTATGGCTAATTCTCTAATTTTAAAAAATGCTGAATATTTATATAATGTTTATCAAACTATTATTAATTTATATTTGAGTGTTTTACTATATTGGAATTGCAGTAATATTAACATTTGTGTAAACACACAAAACCTTGCTCTTCTTGCTAGAAAGAGATGTAAAAATCTGAACTAGTCGAACAGTCTTAAAAGAACTCATTGTCTAGCCAGATGTGGTGGCTCACCCCTGTAATCCCAGCACTTTGGGAGGTTGAGGCGGGTAGATGGCTTGAACTCAGGAGTGTAATCCCAGCCTGGGAAACGTGGCAAAAGTCTGTCTCTACCAAAAATACAAACAAAATTAGCCAGGTGTGGTGGCAGGCGCCTGTAGTCTCAGCTACTTGGGATCCTGAGGTGGGAGGATCGCTTGAGCCTGAGAGGAAAGCTGTAGTGAGCAGAGACTGTGCCACTGCACTCCAACCTAGGTAACAGAGTGAGAAACATCTCAAAAAATAATAATAATAATAAAGAACTCATTGTCCATTGGTAATAATAAATGTGTTTACGATGCAAAAAAAAAGTGTAACACAAAAATATATTAAATGCTGCAGCAAGTATTTACATGTATGTACCTCATATTTTTTTTTTCTTTCCACTAAGGAAGGTGTTGTAATAGACAAACACAAATGCTTCGGTGTTTACAATTACAAATACCCCAAGTCTAGAACTTAAAAGTGGCAGTACTTTTTTTGGGACTTCTTCAGTTAACGGTTACTTTACACAGTGCTAAGCTTTTTACTCTTAATTACATTTTTGGATGATATTTATATCCCATTGTCCTAGAACACTGTGATCAAACTTTTTTTTTTTTTTTTTTGAGATGGAGTTTTGTTCTTGTTGTCCAGGCTGGACTGCAATGGCATGATCTTGGCTCACTGCAATCTCTCCCTCCCAGGTTCAAGGGATTCTCCTGCCAAGTAGCTGGGATTACAGGTGCCCACCACCACACCTAGCTAATTTTTGTATTTTTAGTAGAGACAAGATTTCACCATGTTGGCCAGGCTGGTCTCAAACTCCTGACCTCAGGTGATCCACCCACCTCAGCCTCCCAGTGTTGGGATTTTGGACGTGAGTCACTGCACCTGGCTGATCTAATTATTTAAGTAATAGTTTAATAGAAATGTTAGAAAAAGGAATTTCTGGAAATAAACAGGTTTTGTAAAGGTTTTTTCTGTAGATTACAATTATATTTGTCTCAAGTATTTAATTAATTTGAGGAAGAAATAAAAGTCATAAGCAGTCAACATATCTATGAGATATAAGGAGCATCCTTTATGTTTCTTTATTATTTTATTTTTTGAGACGGAGTCTTGCTCTGTCACCCAGGCTGGAGTACAATGGCACGATCTTGGTTCATTGCAACCTCCGCCTTCTGGGTTCTGGTGATTTTCCTGCCTCAGCCTCCTAGGCAGCTGGGATTACAGGCATGAGCCACCATGCCCAGCTAATTTTTGTATTTTTGGTAGATACGAGGTTCCACCATGTTGGCCAGGCTGGTCGAGAACTCCCGACTTTAGGTATCAGAAAAGTAGGGGAGGCCGGGCTCAGTGGCTCGTGCCTGTAATCCTAGCACTTTGGGAGGCCCAGGTGAGCGGATCACCTAAAGTCGGGACTTTAGCTAACAAGGAGGCCATACCTTCTTGAAAAGCAATTTTGAAATCTCTGTGAGAGTAGTTAAATCTTGGAGATAGACAATGACATATGTGTATTTGGTAAAAAGGCAGAAAGGCAGAAAAATGAATAAGGACAATTTTCTCCTACAGAGTAAAACATTTCATCAGTAGATAAGATTGAAGATTATATAAAGGTGTTTTACTGATTACTAATGCACAGATTAAAGTATTAAGCCATCTTAAGTTTTTAAAATTTTGCCAATTCTCATACTTCATTTTAAAAAAAAAATCTGAGGATAGAAACTTGATTATTGATTGTTTAACATATTTTGAAGTAACATAGAATGAAAATTGGTTACCTAATCAAGTAGCAACAGAAGAGTAAACTAAGGATGAAGACAAATATAGCAGTACCAAAAACCACAATATATATGTTGAGAGGCAGATTCTGGAATCCAATATTAGGCATCCTGAAGTTGTAATGTGGGAAATCCGAGCTCATGGATGAACTGTGGGGGAAGAAAAGAATGGAAAAAAAAATAGGTAAAGACTAAGAACAAAGACAGCATTATCATTGTGCACGTACAGAAGCACAATGACCCCATCTGAAACAAATATGGTAGACAAAGTGTTAATATTCTTGCCATTCATTCATTCACCATGCCAAATATTTACTACTATGTACCTGGCACTATTTCAGAGACTGGAGATTCTACATAAAAAGCTTTGCAAGTTGCATTTATTCACTAAAAGGCATTTCACTGAAATAATGCCAGTAATTAATAAACATGAAAATGTTCAACCTCAGAGAAGTGCAAAAAGAAAAAAAGTTTTAAGATTCTTCAAACTCTTTAGCCTTTAACCTAATAACCCTTGAAGTAGCAATATTTATAATGCTAAAATATTAGAAATAACTGAGATATCTCACAAGGAGATAATAATTAATTATATAGTCATATGTTACAGTATTAAAGGGTCATGAAAACATTTTAAAGTAATTTTTTTTTTCTTTTGAGACACGGTCTTACTCTGTCACCCCAGGCTAGAGTGCAATGGTGTGATCTCAGTTCACTGCAGCCTTAATCTCCCAGGCTCAAGTGATTCTCCCGCTTCAGCCCCCCAAATAGCTAGGACTACAGGCACGTGCCACCATACCTAGCTAATTTTTAAAAATTTTTTTGTAGAGATAGGGTCTCAGCATGTTGCCCAGGCTGGTCTTGAACTCGTGGGCTCAAGCAATCGTCCCCACTTGGCCTCCCAAAGTGCTGGTATTACAGGTGTGAGCCACCGTGCCCAGCCAATTTCTCCCCATTTTATATAGACAAGGAAACTGAAGCTTAGACAGTTCTGGTCCCACGGCCATGACTGACCAAGTATGTACACAGCCAGAGCCTCTCCAACTCCAAACTCAGCACTCTCAGTCCATATGCTCCACTGCCTTTCTCATGTGTTACTTTTATAATCAGAAACAGTAAGTGTTGTTTAAACATTAAAAAAAGGACTATTTCTGTCAGTTTGTTTGAGAATACTTACTGATCACTACAGTTAAAATTCCACAGATAAAAGTTGCCTCTCCTGTAAGTGATAAGCTGTAGTTTGTCATTTTGATTCCTTACAAAATAAAGAGCTCCTGCCAGGCCTGCTTATTAAGACCAAAGACTGATAATGGAATTATAATTATGAATACAACAAATCCAAACCCAAACAAAACTCTACCAAGCAAAGAAAACTTCTACTTTTATTTATGCATGGTAAATTAAAAATGTATTCACAGATTTTTAGTTTTCTTGTAGGTTCCCAGAAGAGTGTATTTATACTGTTGACACCACTGAGATGTTAACTGGCTATACCTGAAACCTAAATCTTATTATTAGTTTCTAGTATCTAGTAACATATATCAGGAAGTCAGTACCTGCAAAGAACAACTTCATCCCATGTAAATTCTTCTCTGAGAGCTTCCAAACATAAATAATGGGTAATATTTAATTTTGAACCTTTGGCCATTTTCTGGGTTGGCTCAGTTAGAGCAAGTGCTTTTACTCAAATACATATTTAATTTCCTTTTTCCTACATTCAGATCTTCTTAGAAAGGGAAGGAAGGATGTAGTTAAGGAGTGCTTTACCAAATATACATAGCACATACGCTGTGGAGCTATTAGAAAATTACAGGGCACAAAACTTAGCTCTTAACTTTTGTATTTCTGACAGGGCCTCACTTGATGACCCTTGTTATAGCCAAGACTGTCCTTTAATCCCTTACAAATATGCCTCCCCAGACAAGACTGGCTTGGTAAGATATCTCTCACCTTAGAAAATAAGGGATTAGGCCAGGTGCCGTGGCTCACACCTGTAATCCCAGCACTTTGGGAGGCTGAGGCGGGTGGATCACCTGAGGTCAGGAGTTTGAGACCAGCCTGGCCAACATGGCAAAAATGCACCTCTACTAAAGATGCAAAAATTAACCCGGTGTGGTGGCACGCACTTGCAATCCCAGCTACTCAGGGGGCTAATGCAGGGGAATCGCTCAAACCAGGGAGGTGGTAGTGAGCCAAGATTGCTCCACTGCACTCCACCCTGGGCAACAGAGTGAGACTCTATCTTAAAAAAAAAAAAAAAAGAAAATAAGAGATTAAATATCTGTACTGGGCAAGCTAAGAGAGAGGAAACAGGCAAGTGACAGAAAATGGTATGGTAGAAAGATAGAGAGGTTTGCAGTCAGCAAATCTGGATGCTTGCTCCCAGGATGTCACTGTCTAAATGTCAGAGCTTCATCTATACTTCAATTTTCTCATCTTTCAAATGGTATGACTGTCCTATCGATCAACTTTAAGGAATTCCTGAAAGGATAAAATGGGAGAGCAGATAACGAAGTGTCTGAAAACTCTAAGAGGACAAAACTATTAAGGCTTTAGTGTGTGTGTGTGGGGTGGGGGGGAAAGGGAATGACATTAAATCAAAGTAGTAAATAATGGCCAGGCGTGGTGGCTCACGCCTGTAATCCCAGCAGTTTGGGAGGCCAATGCGGGCGGATCACCTGAGGTCAGGAGTTCGAGACCAACCTGACCAACATGGAGAAATCCCGTCTCTACTAAAAATAAAAAAATTAGCCGGGCGCGGTGGCAGGCGCCTGTAATCCCAGCTACTCGGTAGGCTGAGACATGAGAATAGCTTGGCGTGGTGGCGGGCGCCGATAATCCCAGCTACTTGGGAGGCTGAGACATGAGAACAGCTTGAACCCGGGAGGGAGAAGTTGCAGTGAGCTGAGATCACGCCATTGCACTCCAGCCTGGACAAAAGAATGAGGCTCTGCCTCAAAAAAAAAAACAAAAAAACAAAAGAAAAGAAAGTGGCCGGGCGCGGTGGCTCAAGCCTGTAATCCCAGCACTTTGGGAGGCCGAGGCGGGTGGGTCACGAGGTCAGGAGATCCAGACCATCCTGGCTAACACGGTGAAACCCCGTCTCTACTAAAAATACAAAAAAATTAGCCAGCCGTGGTGGCGGGCGCCTGTAGTCCCAGCTGCTCGGGAGGCTGAGGCAGGAGAATGGCGTGAACCTGGGAAGCGGAGCTTGCAGTGAGCCGAGATCGCACTCCAGCCTGGGGGACAGAGCAAGACTCTGCCTCAAAATAAATAAATAAAGTAGTAAATAACATAAAAGAAGCCTTGACAAAAATAATGTCTCTGGAGAGGATTCCACCAAACCAAGTACCCCTTCCACAGGGAGCTCTTCTGCACTCACTGAGAAGCTTTCTATCAGGTGGCCTGCCAACCTGGCCTCCAGACGCAGGAACTAGAAACCTTGTCTGGCCAAAGGCAGCCAATAATACAGGCTGGGTAGGAGTGAGGCCAGCGGTGTGGGAATGTTGCTCTGCAAGAGGTCCTCGAAATTGGTACAATTCTTGTAGCATTCTGAACAAAGACTCAGACACACACAGCAGTTGAGGTAGCACTGTCATCAGAGGGAAGAGACATCTGCCTTGGTGCTGCTGGGGGCTGGATGTTGAGAATTTTGTGAGTCCTCACTACCCAGCAGGGCCTTTTAATAAACCCCAATTACCAGAGGGATCTAGGCTGGTAGAAGATACGTTGATGCAGCATATATTTTAGGAATTTTTCTCCCTTTGTTTTAGTAAATAAAATGGCTTTGCTACAATTGATATGTTGGACCAACAATTTAAGTAGATGGTAGATTATTCCAAGATGTTAATCCTGATCTAGTAATACATTAGTTTTTACAAAATTTTCATCATAATGTATTTTCAGCAGGAGTATTAATCTTTTAATTTATAAAAGGCTACATATTCATCATCTTAGTAATATGCATTCTTTGCTATTGAAGTCTTACACATGTAAGTTATTTAGTAATTGCTCCTCGTGGGAGTAAAGAGGAGAAATAGAACATACAGCACACTGTTGTATCTTACTTGGCATTTCCAACTTCATTCACGTGAAAACCTTTTTTTCCCCTTATGTAAATTCAGTTCTTGAAATCTCTAGCCTCAGCCTAAATTTCAAATCACCCAATCAGTTTATTAAAACCAAACCCAAACAAACAAACAAAAAAGACAAGAAGATTTGAGTATTTTATCAGCAATCTTAGAACAAAGAAGTTCTAAGAGGGACAGATTACTTGAGATTTGGATGCCTACAGGACCTGAGTTTAACACAATACACCACAGCTAAATGGGGCTGCAGTAGCATTCCTCAAAGCATGCTTGGTAGCCACATTTTTCTTAGATCAGTTCCTATTCCCTGGACAATACCATATCATCTTCCCAGGAGTCAGTATTCTAGTTTTGCTTCAAAAATTCTCAGAAGTGCCAGGCACGGTGGCTCACGCCTGTAATCCCAGCACTTTGGGAGGCTGAGGCGGGGAGATCACGAGGTCAGGAGATCAAGACCATCCTAGCCAATATGGTGAAACCCTGTCTCTATAAAAATACAAAAATTAGCTGGGCGTGGTGACGCATGCCTGTAATCTCAGCTACTCGGGAGGCTGAGGCAGGGGAATCCCTTGAACCATGGAGTCAGAGGTTGCAGTAAGCCAAGATCACGCCACTGCACTCCAGCCTGGCGACAAAAAAAAAAAAGAAAGAATACAAAATGTAACATGTGGCTGCGTGTGGTGGCTCACGCCTGTAACCACAGCACTTTGGGAGGCCCAGGCGGGTAGATCACGAGGTCAGGAGTTTGAGACCAGCCTGGCCAACATGGTGAAACCTATCTCTACTAAAAATACAAAAATTAGCCGGGCCTGGTGGCATGCGCCTGTAATCCCAGCTTCTCAGTAAACTGAGGCAGATTAGGTTCAACCCCAGAGGCGGAGGTTGCAGTGAGCTGAGATGGCGCCATTGCACTCCAGCCTGGGACACAGAGAGACTCCATCTCAAAGGAAAAAAAAATTGCTCAGAAAGGGGCCTGGGTGCAGTGGTATATGCCTGCAACCCCAGTACTTTGGGAGGCTGAGGGGGGAGGACTGCTCGAGGCCAGGGGTTTGAGACCAGCCTGGGAGACATAGGGAGACCCCACCTCTACAAATAAAAATAAAAATTAAAAAATTAGGTGGGCATGGTGGCACATGCCTGTAGTACTAGTTACTCTGGAGGCTAAGATGGGAGGATCACTTGAGCCCAGGAATTCAAGGTTACAGCGAGCTATGATACTGCCACTACGCTCCAGCCTGGGTGACAAAGTAAGACTATCTCTAAAAAAGAAAGCTTTTGGCATATTAGAAGTAACTTCTTTGTTCTTTATTGAGTATCTTTATGACCACATGAAACACCTTCTGCAAAATCTTTTTTTGAGTGGGTGGATGTGAGGAAAGATTAAAAATTTTAAAAACATGTCACTGATCAGTAGAAAGACCTAAGCTTTCTGATCTAATGGATATGCTGGGTTCTAGAGAGAATTATTTTAAAAATAAGACCTATATTTAGACAGATCCTAGTAAAATTTCTGAATTCTATGATAGAAAAACTGTGACAAGTTTAAAAAAAAAAAAAAAGTTGTTATAATGGAAAGCATATAGATTTGAGATTTATCTTAGGCCATGAGTATTAGAGTGGGCTTATGGAGTCAGAAAGCCAGGGGTTTAACCATGGATTTGCCAGTAATTTGGGGCTTGTTACTTATCTTTTCTGTCTCAGTTTCCTCATCTGATAAGACAGAATAATACTAGTAACTATTTCATAAAGTTTTAAAGGAATTAAATGACTCCACACACGAAAAGCACTTAGAACAGCACCTGGGCACATACTGGGTACTTGAGAAATGTTAGTTTTCATTATTAACTAAAATACAACAATAAAAGATAATGGAATCACTGTCTGCATCTACATTAAAAGACAGTCAGGTAGACTTCTGACTCCAGAAAGATGGCATACACATGCATTTCCCTATTTATCCAGCTAAATATAACTAAAAAACATGGACATTAAGTTGGATAGAAGGTAGCACACTAACTAGGGGCCTGGGGACCCAAGGAATAGCATGGTAATGAGTTCTCTGGGCTTTGTATTTGTCTCCTGTATCCCAGACTTAAGAGCTGGCAAAGTTGGCAAACCAGAATGCCAACAGGTGAAGACAGAAAAAAAAAAAGCCCCAATGAACCTGTTCTCTCTAGCCAAAGAATCACAAAAGGAGTAGTCTAACAAGACTGAAAGCTTTTAAACAAGAATTGCCCTACTTCAGCTAAACAACCCAGAAAAAACTATGGCCACACCCCTACGGACATGCCAGCAAAGGCTGAAGGCAGAGCCTAGATTTTCACTCTTGCCAGGATGTAACAAGATGCCCCCAGCCATTTTGCTGGGATAGTGTTAGAAAAGGTCAAGTAGGAAGCTGGATTTTTGTTGTTGTTGTTGTTTGTTTGTTTTCTTTTTGCTTGTTTGAGACGGAGTCTTGCTCTGTCGCCAGGCTGGAGTGCAGTGGTGTGATCTCGGCTCACTGCAACCTCCACCTCCCGGGTTCAAGCGATTCTCCTGCCTCAGCCTCCCGAGTAGCTGGGACTACAGGCGCCCACCCCCACGCTCAGCTAATTTTTATATTTTTAGTAGAGACCGAGTTTCACCATGTTGGCCAGCTGGAATTTTTACCCAACATGGTGAAAATGAGGCTCCACCTCAGTGATATCAGTGGAGACTACATGTGGACCCTGACTTCTACCCCTATCCAGCAGTAACAAAGTGTCCTCACTGGGGTGATGACAGAGGAGATCTAGTGAAGAATCAGGATTTTACCACCACCAACTGGCAACAAGCACTCCTACCTGTCCCAGCCAAAGAGGTATCAGTGAAAGCCTAGTTGAGAGCTGGAACTCCATTCCTGCCCTGTCCTTGCCCCCCATGTCAATAGAGGCTGAGTAGGGAACCTGGACTTCTACCTTTACCTGGCATTAATGAAGCAGCATTACAACCCACCGTTTCACTGACACCCACTGGTGTCAGAGGAAGCCAGTTAACACAGAAGGTTTAAATAAAATCCAGAGTCTCATAACATAATACACAAAATGTCCAGGTTCCAACTAAAAATTACTCATCATATCAACACTAGGAAGATCATAAATCAAATGAGAAATGACAATTAACAGATGTTAATGCCAATGACAAAAATGTTAAAATTATCTGATGAAGATTTTAAAGCAGCCATCATCAAAATGTTTAAGCAAGCATTTATGAACATGCTTGAAACAAGTGAAAACACTGAAAATCTCAGCAAAGAAACAGAAGATATAAAGAGGAACACAATAGAAATTATAGAACTGAAAAACACAACAATTGAAATAAAAAAACTAAAACTAAGCGATGGGCCCAACAGCAGAACGGAGAAGAAAGGGGAAAGCATAAGTGAACCAGGGCTGGGCACAGTGGCTGATGCCTGTAATCCCAGCACTTTGGGAGGCCAACGTGTGTGGATCACTTGAGGTCAGGAGTTTGAGACCAGCCTGGCAAACATGGTGAAACTCTGTCTCTACTAAAAATACAAAAATTATCCAGGCATGGTGGTGGGCACCTGTAATCCCAGCTACTCGGGAAGCTGAGGAATCTGTACATAAATGTACAGATTTAAGAAGCTGAACAAACTCCAAAGAGAATAAACCCAAAGAAATCTACAACAAGACACATCATAGTCAAACTTCTGAAAACTAACAACAACAACAACAAAATCTTTTTTTTTTCTTTGCAGAGGTAATTGAGTTAAAAGAACAATAAAAATCTTGAAAGCAACTAAGGAGATACCATTGGGGGAAATAATATGAAAGCAGAGATTTCTCATCAGAAACAATGGAGGCCAAAAGGAAGGAACACATTTTTCAAGTGCTGAAAGAAAAGAGCCTTCAACCCAAAATCCTACATCCAGCAAAAATACCCTTCAGGAATGAAACAGGAAATCAAGACAGCCTTGCATGAAGGAAAACAAAGGGAATTTGTTGCTAGCAGATCTACTCTTAAAGAGTGACTAAAGGAAGCTGTCTTAACAGAAAGGAAATAAGAAAAGGAACCTTGGA
Organism: Macaca thibetana thibetana; assembly: GCF_024542745.1. Taxonomy (NCBI): domain Eukaryota; kingdom Metazoa; phylum Chordata; class Mammalia; order Primates; family Cercopithecidae; genus Macaca; species Macaca thibetana. The sequence continues at coordinate 72,702,603 of NC_065587.1, forward strand.
ACATCAAGAAGGAAGAAAAAACATGGTAAACAAATATAAGGGTAAATACCATAAACTTCCTTCTCTTGAGTTTTCTAAATCACATTCAATGGTTGAAGAAAACTTATAATTCTCCAACCCGGTTCTAAATGTATTCAGAGGAAATATTTAAGATGAGCATATTAAAAATAAGGGAGGATAAAGGGACATAAAAAGAGGTAAGATTTCTAGCCTGAACTGGTAAAGTATACTAGTAGACTGCATATATAATATAATGCCTACAGCATTCAGTAAGAAAACTATACAAAGACATACACTCGAAACACTACAAAAAATCAAAAAGAACTTCAAAAAATTATTCAAGTAACAGAAATAAAAAACAATGAAAACAAACAGAAAACAAAGTTTAAAATGGCAAGCTTAAGTATAAATGGTTTAAATACGCCAATTAAAACACAGAGATTGACAGAATGAATTAAAAAACATCACCCAATAATACCCTGTCTACATGAAACTCACTTTAAAAATAATGATACATGCACATTGAAAAGGACAGAAAAAGATATGTAATGCAAGCATTAATCAAAAGAAAGCAGGAGTGGCTATATAAACATCAAAGCAGACTTCAGAGCAAATAAAATTACCAGAGAGAGAAAGAAACATTACATAATGATAAAATGGTCAACCCATGAAAAATACATAGCAATCCTAAATGTGCATGCACAAAACAACAGAGCTGCAAAACTTGTGAAGTAAAAACTGACTGAACTGAAAGGAGATATAAACAAATCTATAATTATACTCAAAGACTTCAAAACCATCTCTCAACAACTGATGAAACAACTAGAAAACCAGCAAGGATAAAGAAAAATTCAAAAACACAATTAGACAACAGGATCTAATCAAAATTTATAGAGCACTCTACCGAGCAACAGCAAAATATACATTATTTTCAAATACCCATGGCACCTACACCAGGACAGACCACATCCCTAGTCATAAAACAAATCTCAAACAAACTTTTCAAAAATCAAAGTCATATAGAGTGTGTAACTGGACATAGTTGAATCAAACTAGACATTTATAACAGAAAGGTAGCAAGAAAATATTCAAACACTTAGAAACTAATCAACACACTTTTAACTAATCTATAAGTTAAAAAGAGGTCTTAAAAGAAATTTTAAAAAATACACTGAATTGATTGAAAGTGAAAATACAGGCTGGGTGTGGTGGCTCACGCCTGTAATCCCAGCATTTTGGGAGGCCGAGGCAGGCAGATCACCTGAGGTCAGGAGTTCAAGACCAGACTGGCCAGGCCAGGCGCGGTGGCTCAAGCCTGTAATCCCAGCACTTTGGGAGGCCGAGACAGGCGGATCACAAGGTCAGGAGATCGAGACCATCCTGGTTAACACAGTGAAACCCTGTCTCTACTAAAAAATACAAAAAACTAGCCGGGCGAGGTGGCGCGCGCCTGTAGTCCCAGCTGCTCGGGAGGCTGAGGCAGGAGAATGGCATAAACCCAGGAGGTGGAGCTTGCAGTGAGCTGAGATTTGGCCACTGCACTCCAGCCTGGGCGACAGAGCAAGACTCCGTCTCAAAAAAAAAAAAAAAAAAAAAAAAAAAAAAAAAAAAAAAAAAACCAGACTGGCCAACATGGTGAAACCCCATCTCTACTAAAAATACAAAAAAATTAGCCGGGCGTGGTGGCACGCACCTGTAGTTCCAGTTACTCAGGAGGCTGAGGCATGAGGATCGCTTGAACCCTGGTGGCGGAGATTGCAGTGAGCCGACATTGCACTGCTGTACTCCAACCTGGACAACAGAGCAAGACTCCGTCTCAGTTAAAAAAAAGGGGGGGGGGCGGGGAGCCGGCACAATGGCTTACACCTGTAATCCCAGCACTTTGGGAGGTCGAGGCGGGTGGTTCACCTGAGGTCAGGAGTTTGAGAACAGCCTAGCCAACATGGTGAAACCCCGTCTCTACTAAAAACACAAAAATTAGCTAGGTGTGGTGGCAGGTGCCTGTAATCCCAGCTACTTGGAAGGCTGAGGCAGAGGAATTGATTGAACACTGGAGGTGGAGGTTGCAGTGAGCTGAGATCATGCCATGGCACTCCAGCCTGGGTGACATGCACAAAACTCCGTCTCAAAATAAAAAAAAAGAAAATGAAAATACAACACATCAAAATTTGAGAGACATAGGTAAAGCAGTGCTGAGTGGGTAATTCATAGCACTAAATGCACACATAAGAAAATAAGAAAATCTCAAATCAATAATCTAAACTCCTACATCAAGAATCTAGAAAAAGGGCAAGTTAATCAGGAAAAAAGAAATAGTAAATAACAGAAACCAATTAAATTGAGAAACAGGAAAACAACAGAGAAAAATCAATGAAACAAAAACCTGAGTCTGTTCTTTGAAATGATCAATAACACTGACAAATCTCTAGGAAGAATGACAAAAAAAAAAGAGAGAGAGAAGACACAAATTACCTATATCAACAATTAAATAGGAGAGATCACTATAGACACTGCAGACATCAAAAGGATAAGAAGGGTATACACACATATACAGACATAAATTTAGTAATATAAATAAAACAGACCAATTCCTCAAAAAACACAAACTACAAAAACTCACCCGATATAAGATAGATAATGTGAACAGTTTTATAACTATCAAAGAAACTGAATTAGTCATTTAAAAATTCACAAAAAAGAAAGCTCCAGGCCAAGATGCTTTTACCAGAGAATTCTACCAAAGGTTGAAGTAAGAATGAGCACAAATCCTTGACAATCTTTTGCAGAGAATGGGAGGGAACATTTCTCAAAGCATTTTTTGAAGCCAATGTGATCTTGATATCAAAACCAGATAAAGACAGTATCTGGCAAATACAGACACAAAAATTCTTAACAAAATATTAGCAAGTAGAATTTGGCAATATGTAAATAGTTTTACAACACCATGACCAAGTAAGGTTTATTCAAGAGATTCAGGGCTGGCTTAATATTAAAAAAAAAAAAAAAAAAACTCAAAGTAATCTACCCATATTAAATGGCTAAAGAAGAAAAATCACATGGTTATATTAACTGATTTAAAAAAAACACATTTCACAAACATCAGCAAACAGAAATGAAAAAACTCCCAGAAATAGAAATGGAAGAGAACTTCTTCAACATGTTAAAAACCATCTACAAAAAACAAACCAGCAAAAACCAACCAAACAATAACAACAAAAACTGTACAGCTAATATTATTCTTAATTGTGAAAGACTGAATACTTACCCCCCTAAGACCGGGAACAAGGCAGGATATCTGCTCTCACCACTCTTATTCAACATAGTGCTGGAAGTTCTAGCCAGTGCAATAAGGTAGAAAAGGGAATAAAAGGCATACACATCAGAAAGGAAGAAATTAAACCGCGCCTATTTGCCAACATCAACATCTACAACAACAAAATCCCAAAGAATCTTCAAAAAAATTTCTAAAACTAATAAATGAGTTCAGCAAGGTTGCAGGATACCAGATACACATATAAAAATCAACTGTATTTTTATAAATTAGCAATGAACATATGAACACTGAAATTATAAATACAATGACATTTACCATTGTTCAAAAAAAAATACAAGGAATTAAATTTAATAAGACATTAGATATGTACAGGACTTATATGCTAAAAATGACAAAACGCTGATTAAAGGAGTCAAGTAAGATCTAAATAAATGCAGAGACATACTGTGTTCATGGATCGAAGACTCAGCATAGGAAAGATATTCTCTCCAAATTGATATATAGGTTTAACATAATTCCTATCAAAATCCCAGCAATTTTTCTTGTAGACATAGACAAGTTTAACAAATGCAGACAGAAAGAAAGACAAGGAAATAAAATAGCTAAAGCAATTTTGAAAAAAGAAGACTAGGCCGGGCGCGGTGGCTCAAGCCTGTAATCCCAGCACTTTGGGAGGCCGAGACGGGCGGATCACGAGGTCAGGAGATCGAGACCATCCTGGCTAACACAGTGAAACCCCGTCTCTACTAAAAATACAAAAAAAACTTAGCCGGGCGAGGTGGCAGGCGCCTGTAGTCCCAGCTACTCGGGAGGCTGAGGCAGGAGAATGGCGTGAACCCGGGAGGCGGAGCTTGCAGTGAGCTGAGATCCGGCCACTGCACTCCAGCCTAGGTGACAGAGCGAAACTCCGTCTCAAAAAAAAAAAAAAAGAAGAAGACTAAAGGGAGAGGAATCAGTCTATTCAATATAAGGATTCATAGCCTAATAAAGACACTGATTGGTTTTGGCAAAAGGACAGACACATGGGTCAATGGAACAAAATGAAGAACCCAGAAATAGACCTACACAAATAAGCCCAAATGATTTTTGAGAAATGTGCAATCCTTTCTCAATAGAGAGACTATATAGTCTTTTCAACAATTAGTGCTGGAACAATGGGACATCCACAGGCAAAAAAAACTGAATCTTGATCTTAACCTCACACACAAAAAACAACTCAAAATAGATCCTGTACTTAAACTTAAAATGCAAAACAATGATATAGTTACAAAAAACCTAAGAGATTTGGAATCTAGGATTAGGCAAAAAGTTCCAGACTTGACACCAAAAGCAAAGAGTATAAAAGGAAAAATGGATACACTGGACTTCATTGAAATGAAAATTTTTTTTGCCTTGAAAGACTCTGTCAAGAGGATGAAGAAAGAAGCAAAAGACCAGGAAAAATATATTTGCAAACCATACACCTGACAAAGGGCTAATATCTAAACACAAAACTCAATAGTAAAAAACCAACCAATTATGGATTGAATTGTGTTCTCAAAAAGATATGGTGAAGGTGTAACTCCCAGTACCTTTGAATGTGACTTTATTTGAAAATAGGGGTGTTGAAGATGTAATTAAGAAGTTAAAGTTACACTAGAATAATCCAATATGATTGGTGTCTTTATAAGAAGAGGAAAAGAGACAGAGAGATATAGGAGGAGAGAATGCTGTGTGATATTATAAGAAGCAGAGACTGAAGGATTGCTGGCTGTCATCAGCAGTTTGAAGAAAGGCATGAACAAATCCTTTCTCAGAGCCCTCAGACAGAACAACCTTGCTATTTATTTATTTATTTATTTATTTATTTTTTGCAAGTGATTCTCCTGCCTCAGCCTCCCTAGTAGTTGGGACTACAGGAGCGCACCACTATGCTCTGTTAATTTTTGTATTTTTAGTAGAGACGGGGTTTCACCATGTTGGTCAGGCTGGTCTTGAACTTCTAGACTCAAGTGATCTGCCTACCTTGGCTTCCCAAAGTGTTGGGATCACAGGTGTGAGCCACTGTGCCCGGCCACCAACATCTTGATTTCAGACTTCTAAACCCCAGAATTGTGAGACAATAGATTTTCTGTAGTTTTAACCCACCCAGTTTATGGCACTTTGTTAAGGCAGCCCTAGGAAACAATTCAATTAGAAAATGGGCAAAAGAGATATTTCACCAAAAGGAATATACAGATGGTAAATAAGTACACAAACATATGTTCAAAATCATTAGCTATTCGGGAAATAGAATGTAAAGCCACAATGAGAAATTACTAAATTATACCTATCAGAATGGCTAAAGTAAAAAGTTGTAACACCACCAAATGCTGGCAAGAATGCAGAGAAACTAGAGCATTTTATCTTGGTGGTGGTAATATAATATGGTATAGCCACCCTGGAAAATAGTTTATCAGTTTCTTGTAAAATTAAACATGCAACTGCCATACAACTCAGCAGTTGCACTCCTGGGTATTTATTCCAGGAAAGTGAAGACCTATGTTCACATACAAACCTCAACACAAATGTTCATGGCAGCTCTATCTGTAATGGTCTAAAATTAGAAACAACCCAAATATCATTCAATGGGTGAATGATTAAACAAACTTGGGTATGCACATCATCAAATGCCACTCAGCAATAAAAAGAAACAAACTACGGATAGATGCAATAATCAGAATCACTTTCCAGATAATTATGGTGAATGAAAAAAGCCAATCCCAAAAGGTTACATACTGTATAAGTACACTTATCTTGATGTACTATAAGAAATCCCTGATGTGATGGAAACCTTCTGTATGTTGACTGTATCAAAATTAATATCCTGGTTATGATATTATACTATAGTTTTACAAGATGTTATCATTACAGGAAATTGTGAAAAGAGTACATAGGATCTTTCTGTACTGTTTATGATAGCTGTATGTGAGTCTACAGTTATCTCAAAATAAAAATTTTAATTAAAAAATATACAATGGAGCAACATCTATACAGGTCTGATGGAAAAGAACTATGATGCTAGAACTGTATATCCAACCAAACTATCTTTCATTTGTATAGAAAAAAAAAGAAAGAAAGAAGGAAAAAGACATTTTTAGACACATAAGTACACTTCTTTCTCTCTATATAGGTATGTAATCATTCCACTAATTAAAACCCCCCACAGTAATCTAGATTAAGGCTTCAGATTATGTCAGCAAAGCATGGAAGATGAATGGGGAGAAGAAAGTTAAGTTGTGCTAATAGTTTTATTTTGAAAAGTTATAACTACTTAATTTAAAAAGTTGTTACAGAAGTATAAATCTAAATATGTATTTTAAAATGTAGGGAGCCACAAATAGTACATGTAATTTTCATAACTAGCAGAGAGGAAAAAGCAGCAAAGAAATCTGGATAATTTCAGCAAAATATAGGGTAAAAAGGGGAAGAAGGGGAGTCATAAGAAAGCAAATGATAGAAATATAAAATAAAACGGTGGGAACAAAATGAAAACTCAATCATGAGAAAAATAAGTGGTTTAAATCCTCCTATTTAAAAAGGCTCTAGCTCCCACCATTTGGCACACACACAAAAACCCCAGAAAGACTCTAGGATGAAGAGAAGTCGGTTAATGGGTACAAAAATACAGTCAGGTACAAAGAATAAGTTCTAGTATTTTATAGTGCAATAGGGAAACTGTAGTTAATACTTTGTTGTATTCCAAACACTATGAAATGAATAAAACTAGATTTTTTTTTTTTTTGAGATGGAGTCTCACTCTCTCGCCCAGGCTAGAGTGCAGTGGTGCCATCTCGGCTCACTGCAACCTCAGCATCCTGAGTAGCTGGGATTACAGGTGTGCGCCACCACACCCAGCTAATTTTTGTATTTTATCTATATAGAGTGTGTGTGTATGTATAAATAACTTTGTGTCTTAACAAAGAAAACACCTTTTCAAATGAATCTGGAACATCTACATTTAGATAAATTATTTATTATGCCATAGGAACAGTCCAAAGAACAGAGCTCTTAGAGGCCACAATATGTGACTACAATGTGTAAAATTAACTCAATAAAAAGATAAACAAAAGGAAACTACTTATAAATTTAAAAAATAATCTTTAAAATGACTTTAGGCCGGGTGTGGTGGCTCATAGCTGTAATCTCAGTGCAGCACTTTGGGAGGCCAAGGTGGGCAGATCACCTGAGGTCAGGAGTTCGAGACCAGCATGGCCAACATGGTGAAACCCCGTCTCTACTAAAAATACAAAAATTAGGCCGGGCGCGGTGGCTCAAGCCTGTAATCCCAGCACTTTGGGAGGCCGAGACGGGCGGATCATGAGGTCAGGAGATCGAGACCATCCTGGCTAACACGGTGAAACCCCGTCTCTACTAAAAATACAAGAAAATTAGCCGGGCGAGGTGGCGGGCGCCTGTAGTCCCAGCTACTTGGGAGGCTGAGGCAGGAGAATGGCGTGAACCCGGGGGAGTGGAGCTTGCAGTGAGCCGAGATCGCGCCACTGCACTCCAGCCTGGGGCACAGAGCAAGACTCCGCGTCAAAAAAAAATACAAAAATTAGCCAGGTGTGGTGGTGGGTGCCTGTAATCCCAGCTACTCAGGAGGCTGAGACAGGAGAATCCCTTGAATCCAGGAAGCGGAGGTTGCAGTGAGCAGATTGTGCCATTGCACTCCAATCTAGGTGACAAGAGTGAAACTCCACCTCAAAAAAATAAAATAAAATAACTTCTGTCTAGTAAGTAACTAAAACAAATCACAGACCATTTGAAAGTTAATCACATTGTGGGAAAAAAGTCTCATACTGAGAGAAAAATCCATAACCTTCAACGTGGGAAAAGTATTCTTACAGGCTACTGTGTAGGTGTGGAAGTGTAACTGATTGTATTATCAATCTAAAAAATAATAATGAAAATAAATGGACACAAGAATTCAATTCTGGAAAGTAGAAAAAGAACAAATCAAACAAAATAAGCCAGAAGAAGGAATTAATAAAGGTCAAACAAAAATGTATGAATTAAAACAAAACAATGAAAGGAATTGAAATCAACTAACCAAAACACTAAGAATGAGACAGATAAAAAGTATTCTTATGCAGAGATTTAAAAACATCCATGAGATAATTTGAGTACTAGTTTTAAAATCTAGAATAGACTTTATAGGAATATAACCAAAACTGGCTCAAGAAGAAAACTTGAAAATATAGAAATATCTTCACAAAAAAGGCTTCAGACCCTAATGGCAATGAAGGTAGAACTCGCCAAACTTGCATAGATAAGCAGTCTGCTATGTACAGTAGTCCCTGCTTATCGACGGTGGATATGTTCAGAGACCCCCACTGGATGCCTGAAAACCTGGATAGTACTGAGCCCTATGTTTTTTTGAATTGATAACCAAGACCCTAATGGGCAGGTAGTGTACACAGCATGTAGACACTGGGCACAGGATGATCCACGTCCTAGATGAGATGCAGTGAGCACAACAGCTTGAGATTTCATTACACTATTCAGAATGGTGAACAATCTAAAACTTACAAATTGTTTTGGGAATTTTCCATTTAATATTTTCAGACTACAGTTGACCATGGGTAACTGAAACTGCAGAAAGCGAAACTGAAAATAAGGGGGAACTACTGTAAACTGATCCAGAGTATAGAAAAAAATGATGGAAAGCATCCCAACTCATTTAAAGGTGTAAGCATAATCTGGAAACTAAAACCACAACTTTACAGCACAGTTCATAAACCCAAGGCCCCTGGACTGAATCTGGCCTGAAAAAGTACTTTGGCCTATACAAAGTTTTAAAGATTAAGATAATTTAGATTTGGGAGATTTAACATAAAATTAGCAATTTCCAGCTCTATACAGAAAAAGGTCAGATCTAATAACCCTGGGCTCCATTCTTGCACCGCAAAAACAGCCTGGAGCTGAGTGGCCTCTGCTCCCAGGCTGCCATGTTGCGCAATGTGTGTGTGTGTGTGTGTGTGTGTGTGTGTGTGTGTGTGTGTGTGTTGCGGGGGTGTGCGGTGCTGAATGCTCATGGGTTACAGTGTAAGTGTGTGTGTGTGTGTGTGTGTGTGTGTTGCGGGGGTGTGCGGTGCTGAATGCTCATGGGTTACAGTGTAAGTGTGCCTGGCCCTATGTCAACAGAATCGCCATTTGTCACCATTTCTACCACTCCTTATCACTTCCTAATTCTGGACCAAATGCAGGTTGCCATTTGTGCTTAGGCTGTTATTTTCCTCAATGTAAATATTTCTACCTCTATCAAAAAAACAAAATAAAATAAATTGATGGATTCATGATTTTGCTTTCTACCAAGTGTATTTGGCTGATTCAATTTCTTGCCTGGCTTCTGTTGGCACTGAGTTTGTGCCCCTGCTTTACGATTTCTATCTTTGGTTTCCCCACATCAGATTACAGAAATACCCACTTATATTCTCTTTCATTTGCGTAGTTTTGTACCTTAAATTTAAATGTTTAATCCATCTTGAATTTATGGCATGGAAAAAAAACCTAAAATGGTTTTTCCAATTTAGTCAACTATTCCAACAGCATTTATAAAATTCTTTCTCCACTGTCTTAAAGTTCTACCTTTTTCAGAGTCACTTTTTTTTTTTTTTTTTTTTGAGACAGAGTCCTGCTCTGTCTTCAGGCTAGAGTGCAGTGGCGCCATCTCAGCTCACTGCAACCTCCACCTCCCGGGTTCAACTGATTCTTCTGCCCCAGCTTCCCCAGTAGCTGGGACTACAGGCATGTGCCACCACACCCAACTAATTTTTTTGTATTTTTACATACATACATTACATATAAATTAGCATACCACTAATTCATATATGCTAGGGCAATATTTTCATCATTATTCTTCCTCTTTAATATTTTCAAGGCTATTCTTATAAAATCTTTTTTTCAGCTAAACAAGTCTTTTTTTTTTTTTTTTTTTTTTGAGACGGAGTCTCGCTCTGTCACCCAGGCTGGAATGCAGCCGCCGGATCTCAGCTCACTGCAAGCTCCGCCTCCCGGGTTTACGCCATTCTCCTGCCTCAGCCTCCCGAGTAGCTGGGACTACAGGCGCCTGCCACCTCGCCCGGCTAAGTTTTTGTATTTTTAGTAGAGATGGGGTTTCACTGTGTTAGCCAGGATGGTCTCGATCTCCTGACCTCGTGATCCGCCCGTCTCGGCCTCCCAAAGTGCTGGGATTACAGGCTTGAGCCACCGCGCCCGGCCTAAACAAGTCTTTAAAATATTCTATTGGGCCGGGCACAGTAACTCATGCCTGTAATCCCAGCACTTGGGGAGGCAGAGGTGGGCAGATCACTTGAGCTCAGGCGTTCAAGATCAGCCCGGACGACAGGTAAAACCCCGTCTCTACGAAAAATATAAAAATTAGCTTGGCATGGTGGTGCATGTCTATGGTCCCAGCTACTTAGCGGGCTGAGGTGGGAGGATCAACTGAGCCCAGGAGCAGTGAGCCCTAATCGTACCACTGCACTCCAGCCTGGGCAACAGGGTGAGACCCTGTCAGTCTCTCTCTCTCTCTCAATCAATCAATCAATCAATCAATGTTATTGTGAAGCTAATTGAAAGTACATTAAATTTATTGCTTATTTTGGGGAGAATGGGTCTTGCTATAGTCTGAATATCTGTTCCCTCCCAAACTCATCTTGAAACCTAATAACCATTTTAACAGTATTAAGAGATAGAGGGCTGGGCGCGGTGGCTCACATCTGTAATCCCAGCACTTTGGGAGGCTGAGGCAGGTGGATCATGAGGTCAGGAGTTCGAGACCAGCCTGGCCAATGTGGTGAAACCCCGTCTCTACTAAAGATACAAAAAAATTAGCCACGCGTGGTGGTGCGTGCCTGTAATCCCAGCTATTCGGGGGCCTGAGGCAAGAGAATTGCTTGAACCCGGGAGGCAGAAGTTGCAGTAAGCCTAGATGGTGCCATTTTGCGCACCAGCCTGGGCCAACAGGGTGAGACTCCATCTCAAAAAAAAAAAAAAAGAGAGGTGGGAGCCTGCTGCAGTGGCTCACACCTATAATCCCAGCACTTTGGGAGGCCAAGGCAGAAGGATTCCTTGAGCCCAAGAGTCCCTGACTAGCCTGGGCAACATAGGGAGACCCTGTCTCTACAAAATTAAAAAAATCAGTAGCCAGGTGTGGCGGCACATGCCTGTGGTCCCAGCTACTTGGGATGTTGAGGTGGAAGGACTGCTTAGCCCCAGGAGGTCAAGGCTGCAGTGAGCTGTGATTGTGCCGATGTACTCCATCCAGCCTGCGTGACAGAGTGAGACCCTGTCTCTACAAACAAAGTGAGACCTTTAATAGGTGATTAGGCTACGAGGGATCTGCCTTCATGAATGAATTAATGCCATTACCAAGGGAGTGGGTTCCTTATAAAAGGAAGAGTTCGGACCCCTTTTGTGTTTGTTTCTCCCTGTCTTTCCCTTTCTCTCATCTCTGACCTTCTGCAATGTGATGCCTTCCACCATGCTATGATGCAGCAGGTACCTTGCCAGATGCCAGTATCTTGTTGATTGTGAACTTCTTGGCTTCTAGAACTCTAAGAAATAAATTCCTGTTCATTATAAATTTCTCAGTCTGTAGTATTCTGTTATGGCAGCACAAATGGACTAAGGGAGGTCTTTACATCCAGGCACATGACTTGTTTTTTCATTTATTCTAGTTTTATTTTACTACTTTCAGTAGATTTGTATAGCTTATTCATACAGGTTTTGGACTTTAGTTTATCCCTAGTTACCATATATACATTTGCCTATATGTATTATAAATGGAATCTTTTTTCCTTTATATTTTCTAAACTGGTTATTCCTAGCATTTAAAGAAGCTACTTCTTTGTATATTTATTTTGCAGCCTAACCTAGAAAAAATTTTAGTGCAAGTGCAACTAACTGCCATATAAGTAAATCTTAATAAAGTACCCACAGAATACCCAGCTTGGAGCAGTGAGCTCTCCAAGAAAAACTAGCTGCGAAATATACACCAAGACAACTAAACAGAGTGACTTTCTGTGTAATCTTTTTATTTATATATCACCTAAAATAATTATAAAAATACATATCAGCCAGGCGTGGTGACTCACACCTGTAATCCCAGCACTCTGGGAGGCCAAGGCGGGCAGATCACCTGAGGTCAGGTGTTTGAGACCAGCCTGGCCAACATGGTGAAACCCTATCTCTACTAAAAATACAAAAATTAGCTGGGCATGGTGATGTGCACCTGTAGTCCCAGACACTTGGGAGGCTGAGGCAGGAGAATCACTTGAACCCAGGAGGTGGAGGTTGCAGTGAGCCGAGATTGCGCCACTGTACTCCAGCCTGGGTGACAGAGGAAGACTTGGTCTCAAGGAAAAAAAAAAAAAAGTGAAAAAGCCTGGGCACAGTGGCTCATGCCAGTAATCCCAGTGTTTTGGGAGGCTGGGGTAGCAGGGTAGCAGGACAACTTGAGCCTGGGCGTTTGATACCAGTCTGAGCAATATAGCAAGACCCAGGCAAGGTGGGGTACACCTGTAGTCCTAGCTACTCAGGAGGCTAAGGTGGGAGGATTGCTTGAGCCCAGGAATTGGAGTCTGTGGTGAGCTATGACCAGATCATACCACTGTACTCCAGTCTTGGCAACAGGGCTAGACCCTATCTCTTCAAAAAAAAGAAAGAAAGCTTTTAGCAAATTAGAAATAACGCACTTCTTCATTGAGTACCTTTATGGCCTCTTGTGAGCTTTGGTTAGCAAGATTTTCCTGGGACCTAGTCATCCCTGGCAAGGCTGCATTTCTGGATATTTGAGGACCAGATACTGTAATGCAGCACCTCCAGTGGATATCCTGCATTGAGAGATTTTGAGCCTCAGCACCTAAGCTGGCCCTCCTGAATGATATCACTGCCTCACTTAAGGTGCTCCAGTCTCTACAACTCATATTTCAAAGGTCTCCCTCTGTATTCCCAGTCTTTTATGATCTTTTATAATCTGTAAACTTAATTATTTGAAACAGATATCGGGGTTCCACCTGGGAAAAAGAGATCAGGGTTCAAACATCTTTTATCTTCAAAAGGCAGACAGCTAGGCAAGAAATTGGCTGGCGTTCCATAAATATTTTTCTAAGAGTATCTTCTCTCTATTGTTTAAAGTTTGAGGTTATCCTTGTTTTTTCATTCTTCAGAGGATAACTCTTCTTTCTTTCAAGTTTTTTTTTCTTTCTTTTAAATCTCAGTATACACCAGAAGACTTCTTTCTAGTTTTAAGACACTGATAATTAGGTATCTGGGTATTCTGTCTTTAAGTACCAAATCTGGAAAGAAGTAACTCCGAAACCTCTCAGTCTTCAGGCAAAAGTCTATTTTTCTACAGTAACTTCTTTAATGTTTCCTTTTCTGGGGCTTCCTCTTATTTACACCCCTTCCCATTATTTAAAGGACAGTTGGGGGAACAACAACAAAAAACTATGTCTATTGGAATTGCCATAATCAATTTGTCTATTCCATCTATGTTTTAATCGGGATCTTTCCATTTAGCCTTAATTTTACTGACTACCTCATTATTTTGATTACTTTTTTATCAAAGGATGTTGTGATTTTAAAGTATGTTTCATTGCAGTGTTTTAGCTTTTTTTCACCTAATTCTAACCAGACGTATATATGTATGTATGTATGTATGTATGTATGTATATATTTGTTTGTTTGAGAAATGGTCTCACTATGTTGCTTTGGCTGGACTTGAACTCCTGGGCTCCAGCAATCCTCCTGCTTCAGTCTCCAGAGTAGCTGGGCCTACAGATGTGTGGCACCATGCCTGACCAGTTCCTTTAATTTACTTATTTTTTTTCCCTGATCAGTTCCTTTTAATAGCCTTTGTGTTTTTTTATCCTTTCCAGCCCTGTTATTGAAAATTCCAATTTCTTCACAGTTTGGATTTTTTCTGTTTCTTCTGCTACCATTGTTTTCTCTGGGTTTGTGCACAGCTTTTCTCTTTGCTGCTGTTCCACAGTTCTAAAATCAAGCCTGAGGTGCTATCTTTAATTTGTTTACCATAATTGAAGTTTGTCTACTTGAATATTTTTAAAAATTTCAGATGTTTGTTATTTTGGTGAGTCTATTTTTACTCTGCCATATTCCCAGTAATTTTTTTTTTTTTTTGAGACGCAGTTTCGGTCTTGTTGCCCAGGCTGGAGTGCAATGGCGCGATCTCGGCTCTCTTCAACCTCTGCCTCCCGGGTTCAAGCGAATTCCTGCCTCAGCCTCCTGAGTAGCTGAGATTACAGGCATGTGCCACCACAGCCAGCTAATTTTGTATTTTTAGTAGAGACGGGGTTTCTCCTAGTAGAGGTCTGGTTTCTCCTCGAAGAGAGTTTGAGACTGGTCTTGAACTTCCGACCTCAGGCCCTGGCCTCCCAAAGTGCTGGGATTACAGGCGTGAGCCACCATGCCCGGCCATTTTCTCCATTTTTATGTAATGATGAAATCTATTTTCAATGTAAATCATTCTATCAGATCTTTATGAGACTTCACTTTGAGGGCAAAGAAGACTTTAACGTCTCATGCTCCCTTTTTTTTTTTTTAACAATTAAAAAAAATTAAACAATTTTTTTTTAAATAATTAAATCCATACCTTTTCACAGGTATGGATTTAATTATTTTCTTTCTTCCTTCCCTTTCCTCCTTCCTTCTGTTTCCTCCTTGCCTCCTTCCTTCCTTCTTTACTCCTTCCCTCCTTGCTCTGTCGCTTGGATTGGGTGCAGTAGTGCAATCATACCTCACTGCAGCTTCGACCTCCTGAGCTCAAGGGATCCTCCTGCCTCAGCTTCCCGAGTGGCTGGGACTATGGGCACATGTCACCATACCCAGCTATTTTTTGAAATTATTTTTTGTAGAGGCGGGGTTTAACCATGTTGCCCAGGTTGGTCTTGAACTCCTGGCCTCAAGTGATCCTCCCTGCCTTGGCCTCCCAAAGTGTTGGGATCATAGGCATGAGCCACCATGCCAGCCCCTTTCTTCTTTTGTTTTTGTGCCATAGATTCAGTAGAACTCAAATTCCCTTCTGACATCTGTATCCCAGGCATGAGTGTGCATGCAGTGTAATTTTTTTTTTTTTTTTTTTTTTTTTGAGACAGAGTCTCGCTCTGTTGCCTAGGCTAGAGTGCAGTGGCACAATCTTGGCTCACTGCAGCCTCAGCCTCCCAGGTTCAAGCAAATTTTCCTGCCTTAGCCTCCCGAGTAGCTGGGACTACAGGCGCGTGCCACCATGCTCAGCTAATTTTTTGTATTTTTAGTAGAGATGGGGTTTCACTGTGTTAGCCAGGATGGTCTCGATCTCCTGACTTCGTGATCCATCCACCTTGGCCTTTTTTTTCTTTTTTTTAAAAGAGGCAGAGTCTTGCTCCATCACCCAGGCTGGAGTGCAGTAGCATGATCATAGCTAAGTGCAGCCTCAAACTCCTAGAGTCAAGGGATCCTTTTACCCCAGCGTTGGGATTACAGGCGTAAGCCACAACTCCCAGCCCTACACTTTTACAAAGAATCTGCTAATCAACATTTAACTATTGACTTCTACATGATTAATTGTTTTTTGATTAACTGATGGCAGCACTCTTAGGAATATGAGTTAGGGGGAAACAACACAGAGTAATGCAGACAGAAGGAGGATGAAATGGAAGACAAGTTATAAAGGAAGAAAATACTCTCAGGTTGAACTTTACATCTTAATTACACAAAGGCAGTGTGAAAAGAAATACGAAGCAATGAGCGGTTCCCATCTCAACATGAAATAAACTCTAGGGGTAATACCATAACTACTTAATTTTAGAAAAAAGCTGATTTCGTTCCCAAGAAAACAACATTTTTTTTTCTGCTGCGAGGAAAATCAAAATGCAACAGGAGAGCAATGCCTTATTTTGGCACTCAAAACTATCCTCTGATTATCTGCAGATGTTTACTTTTAAATCTCTCTCAAGTCTGATGAATGGGCCTGTGAGTCTCTTTACTCAGAGCCAATTTTTAGTCTACATTAAAGACTCATTAGCTCCTGGTTCTCATATAGGTCAGCATAACAGATATCTGCAGAGCACAAAACAAATATGATTCTTAAAAATTTGGTGTTTCCATGAAAAGAATCCCACAATAGAGGATTCAATGAGCCATGTGAACTGAGGTTCTGAGATTCTCATATTATTTAAACAGCTCAGCTTCTTCTGTGATTGTACTGGACTCTTGGAAGGGGATGAGTGGGGACATAATTTAAAGAGTTTTCACTGCCGGCAGTAATTTACAGTAAACTAGAGAGTATTCACTCTTAAGAGGCTAGCTAGATATACGAGAAAAATACAAGCAAGCATAGGTAGAGATGATGTAAATTAGGGAAATTAAACAAAAATTTTCCAGATGTATAGGTAACTAATCACATATGTAAGCATCTTTATCTTCAGCAGCAGCAGCAGCTTAAAATTAAAAAAAAATTTTTTTTTTTTTTGGTGTTTCAGGCTGGGCGTGGTGGCTCATGCCTATAATCCCAGCACTTTGGGAGGCCGAGGTGAGAGGATAGCTTAGGCCCAGGAGTTCAAGACCAGACTGGACAACATGGCAAGATCCCGTCTCTACAGAAAAATTTAAAAATTAGCCAAGTGTGATGGTATGCACCTGTGGTCCCAGCTACTCAGGAGGCTGAGGTGAGAAGGTTGCTTGAGCCCAGGAGGTCGATGCTGCAGTGAGCCGTGATCATGCCACTGCACTCCAGCCTGGGTGACAGAGAATGATCCTGTCTCAAAAAAAAAAAAATAATAATAATAATTGGTGTGTCCAGTAGCTGAAATAAACAGCAGTTATCATTAATGTTAACCTACTTATTCACTGGAATTAATATAGAGATGGATCATGAAAAGAAACTCTTTTTTGTTGTTTGTTTTTTTGAGACATGGTCTTGCTCTGTGGCCCAGGCTGGAATGCAGAGGTGCAATCACAGATCACTGCCACCTCAACCTCTTGGGTTCAAGCAACCTTTCTGCCTTAGCCTCCCCAGGAGCTGCAACTATAGGCATGCACCATGAAGCCCAGCTAATTTTTTTATTTTTATAGAGATGGGGTCTTGCTATTTTGCCCAGGTTGGTCTGGAATTCCTGAGCTTAAGGGATTCTCCTGCCATGACCTCAGAAAGTGCTGGGATTACAAGCGTGAGCCACTGCACCAGGCACATATGAAATTTTTTGAAAAATATTTTGGGTAATATATATTATTTGAAAATGGCTGTATCTTGTCTAATCCTTCAAGAAAACCAACCTGATTGCAAAGAAGAAATTAAAATGATTATTTGCAGGTGATGGTAAAATAAAGAATCTTACTAAAAGAACAAAAAGAATACTAATAAATACATGCAATCTGTATTAAGAAAATATAAAAGACACAAAAAAAGATGTGAGTAACTAAAATATCCTCTTCTTGGTTGTAAAGATTCTAAATATTATAAAGATGTCAATTTTCCTTAAATCCATCAATTTAATGCAGATACAATTTTAAAAAACTGACAGGGTTTGTCTTTTCTGAGAGGATAAGAGTGGTGGGAGAAGCTAATTCTAGTTTAAAAGTAAAAATGAAAATGAAAGCATAGCCAGAAATATTCTAAAAAAGAAAAACCTGTGCTGCTGACACTTGAATTGACGGATGAACAGGACAGAATAGAGATAGGATAGTTGCTGTTTACCAAATATTTTCAGCTTTCCATCTTCCTTCTGTACACATGTATGACTGTACTTCCTGGCTGTCTTGTTGTGGGTAGGGTCATGTGACTAAAACTTGTCAGCAAGCTGTGAAGGGAACTGATGTATGTCTCTTTCAGGCTGAACATCTTATTGATGGTGTGAGATTCTCCAGGCCCCTCTTTCCCTTAATCAGGACAGCTGGTAATGTTCAAGATGGTGGCAACTCCATTAGTTTCTGAGTGAGAAGACATGGAGTACAGCTCTCAGCCAACTCTTGATGAACACGTACCAAAAGGAAGGAAAATTCTTGTTGTAAGCCATTAAGATTTTGAGGTTGTTTGTTACCACAACATAACCTAGCTTATGCTAGTGGATACAAGAAAGTTAAAGAATAGCCCAAATTAATATAGGAATCATAAAGCTGACATTTCCCATTAGTGAGAGAGAGAGATGGATTATTCACAAATGATATTGGGACAATTAGGTAGCCAGTTGAGAAAAGGAATTAAGATAGCCTTATTCTTTGTATTAAAATATATCTGAGCTGTACCAAAGGTTTAAATATAAAAAATGAAATTATGAAAATATTAAAAGATATCAAAGAATTTAAAAAATAATCTCAAAATGCAGAAGGCCTTTCTAAGTAAAACCCAGAAGCACCCCCTAAAAAAATCCACAGAAACTTTCTGCTTAGGAGAAAAAAGTACTCTCACACATTATTAGTGGCACTGTGAGTAGAATTATTGGCTTCCACAAAAGCAACTCAGCAAAATTATACATGCACTTACCTATTGACCCAGCAACTCCACATTTAGGAATTTATCTTTCAGATGTAGTTGCACGCATACGCAAAGACACGTTTGTACCAGGCTCTTCACACAGCCTTGTTTATAAAAGCAAAAGGTTGGCGGCAACCTGAATATGTAATTGGTTACGTCATGGAATATCACTATAATCTAATATTTTGCAGTTGTTAAAGAATGATACCAGGACAGCCATGGTGGCTCACGCCTGTAATCTCAGCACTTTGGGAGGCCATGGTGGGAGGACTGCTTGAGGCCAGGAGTTAGAGACCAGCCTGGGTCAACACAATTAAAAATATATACATTATTATTTTTAATTAGCTGGGCATGGTGGCACATGCTTGTAGTCCTAGCTACTCAGAAGGCTGAGGTTAGAGGATCATCTGTGACCTAAGGTTCGAGACTACAGCAAGCTATGATCAAATCACTGCATTCCAGCCAAGATGACAGAGCAAGATCCTGTCTCTAAAAATTAAAAAAAAAAAAAAATGTAGATTTGGCACAGTTCCATAACATTGCTAAATAAAAAACAAAACAAAATAACATACAGACCGTGCATGTGGCATACTACCACTGATATAAAAAGAAAAGAGAAGCTAGCTTTGTATATGTCTAAAAAGGTCTCTAGAAAAATATATAAAAACTGGTATCAGTGATTGAGGCTCTGACAGGGCTAGAAGGACAATGACTTCACTGAATACCTGTTTATAATATCTTTAGTATTTTGTTGCTAGTATATGTTAATGTTACTTATTGAAGAGAATAAAAAATTTAATTGTTAATGGAATTGGAAGAAGCTACTTTTATTTTTATTTACTTTTTTTTTTTTTTTTTTTGAGACGGAGTCTCGCTCTGTCGCCCAGGCTGGAGTGCAGTGGCCAGATCTCAGCTCACTGCAAGCTCCGCCTCCCGGGTTCCTGCCATTCTCCTGCCTCAGCCTCCCGAGTCGCTGGGACCACAGGCGCCGCCACCTCGCCCGGCTAATTTTTTTGTGTTTTTAGTAGAGACGGGGTTTCGCCGTGTTAGCCAGGATAGTCTCGATCTCCTGACCTTGTGATCCGCCCGTCTCGGCCTCCCAAAGTGCTGGGATTACAGGCTTGAGCCACCGCGCCCGGCCCATTTTTATTTACTTTTTAAGCAGCTTTTTTTTTTTTTTTTTTTTTTGAGATGGAGTCTCACTCTGTTGCCCAGGCTGGAATGCAGTGGTGCCATCTTGGCTCACTGCAACCTTCGCCTACCAGATTCAAGTGATTCTCCTGCCTCAGTCTCCCGAGTAGCTGGGACTACAGGCATGTGCCACCACGCCCGGCTAATTTTTTGTACTTTTAGTAGAGATGGGGTTTCACCGTGTTAGCCAGGATGATCTTGATCTCCTGACCTTGTGATCCGCCCGCCTCGGCCTCCCAAAGTACTGGGATTACAGGCGTGAGCCACTGCTTCAGGCCTTAAGAAGCTATTTTTAAAGAAAATTGTCCCAGTTGTTTGTAAACATTCATAGAAATTTAAAAATCTTGATTCTTATTTAAAAGACTTAGTTGAAAATCCTGGCTTTTTCTGGATAAATGTAATGAGGAAAAATTATCACAAGGATAATCAGACACTTCACAAATATCCTATAGCTATCTGTTTTAAATCAGCATTTCCTTAGATAAGGTAATCACTTAATGATCATTTTAATTATTCCTTTATAATTATATATAAATTGTTTCTTCTCAGTTGTCTAATATCTCTAGAACGACAGTAAAAGTAACATGAATAATGCACATTCTTGTCTTAATCTAATGAGATTGCTGTTTCATGAATAGAATATGTGTGGCTACACACACACACACACACACACAGAATTTCCATCTATACCTGCTAACACACTACTTTTTACTGAGTTGGAAAATGTACTCCTTGAGCCCAGAATTTCATTGATTGTAATCCTGTAATACTACATTGTTTACATCCAGTGTAGCAATACAATACTCCTTGAGGGTAACAGAGATCTTACTCATTACTTTACCCACTCAATAACAGTTAGCTTTTTAAAGTATTTCTCTTTACTCAAAGGTAAGCACTAATGATGAGCAGCTCTGACTTCACTAGGAAATCTTCCATTTCTTTGATCTCTTTTGGTTTTGGCATTAGATTGAAATTTTTGGAGAAAATCCTGATTGAGTTATGTGAGGCTGCTTTAGTAAAGCAGCTAAATCAACATACAGGAAGAAGAATAATTAGAATCTGGTTGAAACCACACTGCAGCACTTTACCAGGTAGAATCAGAGCATGAAGCCACATGAACTACGGACTTAGAATAAACTTTAGATCCCTCGGATGTAAAATAGGAAACATAAAATTTCATCACAGCTACCCGGTAGCACTTCAGTATTTTGTCTTTTTTGTTGTTGTTGTTGTTCTTTTGTACACTTCAGTATTTTGAATAAGCTCCTTGTTTTCAATTAGTTATAGAATAATTTACTTTTGCAAACAAACTACAATGTTGTAAGTCTCATACAATTGTTAGACTGGATATTGTATCTCTCTAGGGTCTCCCTTGAAAATAGCTCCATGGATTCCATTAATGACTTTGGCTTTAAATTTCATAGAAACTGACAGATTTGAGATTTTAATATTTGAAATTCTCTTCCTAGTGTCATAATTTCCAAAGCAAAAAGGCTAGACATTGGCTTAAATAAGTCAAAATAATAATGCAAGTAAATCTTTGTATTAAATAGACTACAGTGTTCAGCTTACTACTTTGTTTCTCTGCCATCCTGGTTTATGTTCAAATGGACTGTTAATAATAAAAATGCTATAAGCACAACTGTAAATATATCATCTATGGATTTTGATTACATCCAATGTAGCAATACAATTAATCTAGGAAAAATTAAAAGAGCTAGCCTGATATATATATAATCCCTGAAACTGAAGAACCTTTTTTTTCCAAGTGATTAATTCAGATATTAATCAAAATGAACATTTTACATTGTGCTTTAGAGTTTGTGACTAGGATGTATATATATTATTTAATCCTTATAATCACTATGGGATACATACTATGCTCCCTAGTATTCAGATGAAAAACTGAGACTCAGAAAAGCCAAGCTGGCTGCCCAAACTGAAACCACTAGTGAGTGGTAGAAGAAACAAACTCACATCTTTTTTTTTTTTTTTTGAGGCGGAGTCTCACTCTACTACCCAGGCTGGAGTGCAGTAGCCTGATCTCGGCTCACTGCAACTTCCACCTCCCACATTCAAGTGATTCTCCTGCCTCAGCCTCCCAAGTAGCTGGATTACAGGAGCCCGTCACCACACCCAGCTAATTTTTGTATTTTTAGTAGAGACGGAGTTTCACCATGTTGGCCAGGCTGGTCTCAAACTCCTGACCTCAAGTGATCCGCCCAACTCAGTCTCCCAAAGTGCTGGAATTACAGGCGCGAACCACCACGCCTGGCCACATATCTGAATTCGAATCTCTTACTCTTCCCATGAGAACCTGCTGCCTTCCATGGACCTTGATAAGCCTGGACTGCAGTAGTAGGGTTAGAATGGATACACAAGTAAAAACAATTTCCTTGGTTGGTTCCTGTGGGCAGTTAGTATGCTGATGCATCTTGGATCATCTTCATTGCCTTAGAGGGCCTCCAGAAAGACCAACACCATAATTCCTAAATAAATGGCAACAAAGTATATATTTTTAAACTTTTTATTTTGAAATAATTTTCGATTTATAGGAAAGTTGCAAGAGTTCCCAAATACCCTTCGCCTAGCTTCCCCAAATGTTAAAATCTTACATAAGGATAGTAGAAAGACAGGAAATCAACAGATATAATCCTATTAATTAAAATACAGACTTTATGCAATTTTCCCCAGTTTTCCCATTAATATTCTTTTTCTGTTCTAGGATACCACATTGCATTTAGTTCTATCTTTTTTTTGAGACGGAGTCTCACTTTGTTCCCCAGGTTGGAGTGCAGTGGCGTGATCTCTGCTCACTGCAAGCTCTGCCTCCTGGGTTCATGCCATTCTCCTGCCTCAGCCTCCCAAGTAGCTGGGACTACAGGCGTCTGCCACCACGCCCAGCTAATTTTTTTGTATTTTTAGAGACGGGCTTTCACCATGTTAGCCGGGATGGTCCCATCCTGACCTCGTGATCTGCCCGCCTCGACCTCCCAAAGTGCTGGGATTACAGGCATGAGCCACTGCGCCCAACTGTTGCATTTAGTTATACCTCTTTAGTCTCCTCCAATCTGTGACAAAGAACTGTGTCTTTTAAATTAAAATTAATCAATGTTCATTTCATTCTGAAAATGTCATGACACTTCTCGAAACAGCACTGAATATTAAAAACCTGCTTTGGGAATTGCTAGGTCTATGTGATAATCAAGAAAAATCAAGAAAACATCCTGAAATAAAGAGCCAGAGTGGCCCTAAAGATAGAAAAAAGAAAGCCACTCTTTAAACGCAGGAATTGGCTGTGACAATCTGAATGTATCAGTTGTATTTGAGACACCTGTCCATCAACAGTCAGTTATAACTCCCTGGAAAAGCACAGGGTTACAACATCTACCTCTGGAGTATAACAGATATAAATCAATACAACTCTGTTTAATGGAGCAGTCATTAAAGAGTTATTTAGTTTGTTTTAAATTAAAGGAGTTGAGTTTGTTCAGTCTACAGACAGGGTAAATTAATAACTAAATTCAAGTATACAAAGGTGATTAGAAGGCACTAAATTTTCTCTACATAGTGACCTCCTTTTCTAATTGGTAGCATAAAAGTTGCTGAGCTGTCAGTGATCCTAATTCAAACCCAAACCCCTGTGAAAGGTGAAGAGTCTTTGGACCCTATTGAAGCTACTCTGGGAGAAGTGTCAACAGGGTTCTCTATAAACCTTGATAGCTCACTTCTTATTCTTGAGGATTCTAGATTGAGCACATTAATTCCAGGACTTTAATGGTGAATTCTTAGTTACCCGAAAAGGTACCAGAATTCCCACAGGAGTTTAGAATCCCTGAAGACAAAAGACTAGAAAGCATAAACTGTATGCACTAAAAGTGAAATAAAGAAGTTTAGTAAACCACAAGCACTTCTAGAGTGGGAAAACAGCAACAAGCTAACAAATGAAAAATGGAAGATTCTTTCATTGTAGAGCCTTAAAAGTGAGAGAAGATAATGTCACTGATAGTTTAGCAATTCATAGCCAGGAACTCAGAGCAAATTAGAGAAAGCTGGATGGCAGTAAGTGGGTTCCGTGAAAGATGGCATAGCAGAGGCATTAACCTTGCAGAGTTGAGTTTAGCCACACCCCACCACTACGACTGTAGGCAAGTCTCAATGTCCCATCTATAAAATAGGGAGAGTTACCCACATCCACCTCTGGGGTGTGCCTGGCATATAGTGAGTCCTCATCATTACCATCAGGTCTCTTTTTGTTCTCTGGTGTGAGGCTGGCATTGGGGTTAAGAATCATTTGGGCCTGAGCACATCTCCCTGGGCCACTCTGGGTTAGATCTACATCTTTGAGCCTGAACCACAAGGGGACTCCTTTCTGAAGTGACAGGGACAGGGTACAGAATACTGAGAAACAGACATCAGTTTAGCTACCTTTCTTCAACAACAATTTCCAGATAGCCAACCTGTTTAAATTAAAAGCCTATCTGTTTTTAGATCTAAATTCTGTAGAAGGAGAATTCTATAGCCACAAAACAGCATCTAAGATGTTCATGACAAATTCAGCATTCTTCAAATGGTTATGAATCCAGCAAAGTGTGCAGGCTGCCTGGTAGGTTGACACTGGTGATAATTACCTTGCATTTCTAGATATTATACTCCTAAGCACTGCTTGAAAGTCTCCCCTTTGTCTACTAGGATCACCTCATTCTTTTAAGAAAGATAGTGAAGACTTCATCTTTAAAATGATTTTAGGCAGGCAATGGAACAACTGAGACAACGGGGCAGATCAAATGCTATTCCAATATTTAGGGGGTGAATTTGGTTCTGCTGATTTTATTTTTTTCAAAAATGCTGAAAATCACAATCATTTCAGAACAGCGAATAATCCTCTAAATGAGTCTTAAAGAATCAAGACTTGCAATTTCATTAGCCCTGAAAGCTCTCTTTCCTTTATAAAAATGTTTTACAAGACTACTACTAATCTTCATCACACAAAGTGCTATTATTCTGGTTTTATAGATGGATATATTAAAGACTATCTAAGTTTGTAATTTTTCTCTTCCTTCAAGATCAGGAATGCATGATGAGCGCCTCAGGTCATATGAAGCTGTACAAGATATATGCTCCCAGTAAGGTCACAGTATGTCAAGGGTTGGGTCTATTCTCTGCTTCATCATTTTCCCCAGGGGCTCACAGACTCACTGGAAAAATTTACACTTAACCAAACTCACAAGAGGTTGGCTTATAAACCATAATATCAACTCCAAAATTCAAACCAGAAAATATATTTAGCAGGTTTCTTTTGGAAGATTCTCTGCACTAACACAACTACAGAAAAGAGAAAGACATTTTAAAAATACATATATATATATATATATTTTGTAGAGATCAGGTCTTGTATATTAGTATATTCTCTGAATGGACATTTCCATTGAGAGAATTCACATCAGCTATGAGAAACAGAAGCCTCCTTATCTAGAGGAAGAGACATAATGGTAGCTGCTCTTTGGTTTTTCCCTTTGTTTATCATTAACGAGTTTGTAGCAGAGACTGATGGTTTTCTGTCCTACCCCACCCTCAATATCTGTTCTCCCTTTCTTCCACTTAATTATAATTTTTGGCTGAGCATGTGACTACACTTCCTAGCCTTCCTTGCAGCTGTACATGGCCATATGTCTCAGTTCTGGCCAATGTAACTGATGCATATGAAGTTTTCTGGGAATCATGCTTAACAGAACACTGACAGGTGCCTTCTATCTTCTGCTTCATCCCTTTCTCCATCCTGTACCTGCAATGGGTGCTACCATCTTGCTCAATAAAAATGAGGTTTACACCCAAGAAGAGGGTAGAGTGGTAAGAGAGAACTAGGAGTAAGTGGTAAAATGTCCCTGATGCCATGAAGCTCCATTCCAGATCTGTACCAACTTTTACATGAATAAGAAATACATTTTAATCTTATTTTAAGCCACTTGTTTCAGGTTTTCTGTCACTCACAGCTGAACCCTTCTAATATACTGATGTTCTAGGTAGGTCAGTACTGTTTTATTTTGTATTCACAGACCATTTAGAATAACAGATCATGGATTCTAATTCTAGTTCAGAAAAATACAGGATTTTTTTTTTTTTTTTTTTTTTTTTTTTTTTTGAGGCAGGGTTTCATTCTGTTGCCCAGGTTGGAGTGTAATGGTGTGATCATGGCTTACTGTAGCCTCAAACTCCCACGCCCAAACAATCCTCCCTCCTCAGCCTCCAGAGTAGCTTGAACCACAGACATGTGCCACCATGCCCAGCCAATTAATTTTTTTTCCCACAGATGGGGTCTCCCTATGTTTCCCAGGCTGCTCTCAAACCTCTGGGCTCAAGTGATCTTCCTGCTTTGGCATCCCAAAGTGTTGGGGTTACAGATGTAAGCCACTGCACATGGACAGAAAAATACGCTTTTGCTAAGGCTACAGATACTTATGACACTACATGAAGCAACTAATTAGAATATAGGAAATCTAACATTACAATGTAATCTTTTTGATATGATGCAAGAAGTAATGGGGACCATCAGCAATACATTTGCCAATTATTTTCACAGAACTATATTCAGCACTAATTAAGTATCGCAGTCCAAATGCTCCACTTCTCAGAGGAAGAAATTGAGGCACAGAGAGGCTGGGTTTTCAAAGTTAAAAGGCTGGCTTTTATTTATTAAACCACATGCAAAAATCTGAGGGGGAATATGCTCTAAGGGTTGCACTTCTATGTATCCTGTCTCCAACATCTCATTTATACTAATATGCAATAATTGGGTATCCCGAAATAAAATACTTAACATTCAGCCCATCAGGCTCACATAAGAATAAAAAATGTGGCCAGGCATGGTGGCTCACACTTGTAATCCCAGCACTTTGGGAGGCCGAGGCGGGCAGATTACAAGGTCAGGAGTTCGAGACCAGACTGACCAACATAGTGAAACCCTCGACTCCACTAAAAATACAAAAATTAGGCCAGGTGTCGTGGCTCACGCCTGTAATCCCAGCACTTTGGGAAGCCGAGGTGGGTGGATCACCTGAGATCAGGAGTTCGAGACCAGCCTAACCAGTATGGTAAAACCCCGTCTCTACTGAAAATACAAAAATTAGCCAGGCATGATGGGACATGCCTGTAGTCCCAGCTACTCGGGAGCCTGAGGCTGGAGAATCGCTTGAACCCGAGAGGCAGAGGTTGCAGTGAGCTGAGATTGTGCCACTGCACTCCAGCCTGGGTGACTGAGGGAGACTCCATCTCAAAAAGAAAAAAAAAATTAGCCAGGCCTGGTGGCATGTGCCTGTAATCCCAGCTACTCAGGAGGCTGAGGCAGGAGAATTGTTTGAACCCAGGAGGCAGTGGTTGTAGTGAGCCGAGATCACGCCATTGTACTCTAGCCTGGGTGACAGAGTGAGACTCCGTCTCAAAAAATAAAATAAAACAAAAATAAATAAAAAATGTAACAAGTGGCTGGATGTGGTGGCTCATGCCTATAATCCCAGGACTTTGGGGGTCAGGGTGGATGGATCACCTGAGGTCAGGAGGTCGAGACCAGCATGGTCATCATGGTGAAACTCCATCTCTACTAAAAATACAAAAATTAACCAGTTGTGGTGGCGTGCACCTGTAATCCCAGCTACTCAGGAGGCTGAGGCAGAAGAATCATTTGAACCCGCAAGGTGGGGGTTGTAGTGAGCCGAGATCAGGCCACTGCACTCAGGCCTGGGTGACAGAGCAAGACTCTGTCTCAAAAACCAAAACAAAACAAAAAACAAAAATGTAGCATGTAACCATATATATTATATAAGAATGTCTCCGTTATGCAGGATAGTCAGCTGGAAAATTAATTATAAGAGAATAACTCTTATAAATAAAGAGAATAAAAATAAATAAATAAATAAAATAAAATAAAGAGAATAACCCTTATAAATAAAAATAACTTTTATAAATAAAAGTGAGAGTGTTACAACAGTTTTAGTTACAATAGTCCCATAGAGTTGCACGTTATTATCTTTTGTACTGAAAGATTCACTAACAACCATGACATTATTCATGTATACAAATGCAGATAAAATGATGGGACATGAACCTTTTCCACATGCTACACTAGAACACCATTCTTAGGTCTATAGCTACAGTAACTGTTTATAGGGCTTTTCTCGTCATTTGTGACTGAAGACTCATGAAACACTAGTTAATTTTCTTTGTTTAAAAAAAGTCACGGCTGGGCATGGTGGCTCATGCCTATAATTCCAGCACTTTGGGAGGCCGAGACGGGCGGATCACCTGAAGTCAGGAGTTCAAGACGAGCCTGGCCAACATGGAGAAACTCCGTCTCTACTAAAAACACAAAATTAGCTGGGCGTGGTGGCGCATGCCTGTAATCCCAGCTACTAGGGAGGCTGAGGCAGGAGAATCACTTGAACCCAGGAGGCAGAGGTTGCAGTGAGCCAAGATCGTGCCATTGTACTCCAGCCTGGGCAACAAGAGGCGAAACTCTGTTTCAAAAAAAAAAAGTCACTTCATCTCTTCTTTCTTTGGGATAAGTCAGTATACCTCTAAGAACCTTAAGATAAAAAAGAACATGGATGAACTTTGAAAACATCATATTAAAAAAAAGAAAAAAGAAACAAAACATCATATTAAGTGAAAAAAGCCAGTCATAAAGGATATATTTTTAAAATTCCATTTATATAAGAGGCCCAGAATAGGCAAATCTATAGAAAGTAGATTGGTAGTTGCTTAGAGTGAGGGAAGGGGGAGGAGTGGGGAGAATGAGGGGACTGAGGAGCAAAGGCCATTCTTCTTGGAATAATGATAATGAAAATGTTCTAAAATTGATTGTGGTGATAGATAGACAACTCTGAATATTCTAAAAGCCACTGAATTGTACACTTTGAGCGAACTATATGGGATATAAATTATGTCTCAATAAAGCTGTTTAAAAAAGGCAAAAGAGAATTGCCTAAAACAATCATCAAAAATGATATTTTAATGGCCAGGCACGGTGGCTAAAGCCTGTAATCCTGGCACTTTGGGAGGCCGAGGTGGGTGGATCACCTGAGGTCAGGAGTTCGAAACCAGCCTGGCCAACATGGTGAAACTCCGTCTCTACTAAAAATACAAAAAATTAGCCGGGTGTGGTGGCACAAGCCTGTAATCCCAGCTACTTGGCAGGCTGAGGCAGGAGAATTGCTTAAACCTGGGAGGCAGAAGCTGCAGTGAGCTGAGATGGAACCACTGCACTCCAGCCTGGGCAACAAGAGGGAAACTCTGTCTCAAAAAAAAAAAGGATATTAATGCATATACAATCTCCTTAAAAGTTAAGAAGTATGTAGCGCAGTTAAGTAGTTACAATTTTTACATCATCTGACATCCACCAAAATGGAACTTCTGACCAGCCACAGTTCAACAGCCAGGCTAAGCTGGCAGCATAACTGATCTCATATTTATAAAAAGAGGAGAACTGAGATGTAGCAAAAATTGTTTGTTGTTATACCTTGCTTAGTAACAATAATCATTAGGAGAGCATTTCATTAAAGGAGACAAAC
The DNA here is from genome assembly GCF_024542745.1 of Macaca thibetana thibetana. NCBI lineage: Eukaryota > Metazoa > Chordata > Mammalia > Primates > Cercopithecidae > Macaca > Macaca thibetana. Next base: position 72,732,127 of record NC_065587.1, read on the forward strand.
TACACTGACAATAACTAGAATATTCAATGATAATTACCCCCATTGGAGGCTAAATAGTGATTCACGAAGGCGAAATACGTAACAAATAATAGGGTCAAAAATCCCACAAGCTTTTCTGTATATCACCCTGCTTCTTTTTTACCTTTATGGAAATTTACTTGGAACTTACCGTGCAAAAATATACATGGCCAGGCACAGTGGCTCATGCCTGTAATCACAGCACTTTGGGGGGCCGAGGCAGGCGGGTTACCTGAGCTCAGGAGTTTGAGACCAGCCTGGGCAACACAATGAAACCCCATCTCCACTAAAATACAAAAAATTAGCCAGGCATGGTGGCGTGCGCCTGTAGTCCCAGCTATTTGGGAGACTTGAGGAAGGATAATTGCTTGAACCCGGGAGGCAGAGGTTGCAGTGAGCTGAGATCACGCCACTGCTCTCCAGCCCAGGTGATAGAGCGAGACTCCTTCTCAAAAAAAAAAACCTCATGAAGAGCCAGTTTTTTTCAAATTACAGGAACTTTTAAGTCAGATCATATGTAAAATGTCTGAAAAAATAATAAAATGATGTCAGATCTAATAAACTCAGAAGTGAACTAAAACAATAAAATGTAGTGGGGTTATTCATCAAGTGTTTCTCACCACAAATGTAGATTTCTGTAAATTCACGCTGAACACGGGGCACATAAAAGATACTCAATAAATAGTTACTGACATGAATAAAGGTAAGATTGTAAATCCAAAACGCATATTAGATGAAATGATTGAAATATTACTTAAAAGACAAAAATCACCCTTATTTCTGGTACAGGAAAGAAAGGAGAATGTGTAAGATTTGTAGTCACCAAAGAGCAAAGTTTCAGGCCAGCATGGTGGATCATGCCCGTAAGCCCAGCAGTTTGGGAGGCCAAGGTGGGAGGATCACTTGAACCTAGGAGTTCAAGACCAGCCTGGGCAAGAGAGTAAGACCTCGTCTCTATAAGAATTCAAAAAAAAAAATAAATAGCTGGGCATGGTGGCATGCGCCTGTAGTCCCAGCTACTCAGAAGGCTGAGGTGGAGAGATTGCTTGAGCATGGAAGTTGAGGTTGTGGTAAGCTAAGATTGCACCACTGCACTCTAGCTTGGGTGACAGTGAGACCCTGTCTCTTAAAAACAAAAAAAGAAGAGGGCCGGGCATGGTGGCTCACACCTGTAATCCCACCACTTTGGGAGGCCGAGGCAGGCAGATCATGAGGTCAGGAGATCGAGACCATCCTGGCTAACACAATGAAACCTCGTCTCTACTAAAAATACAAAAATTAGCCAGGCGTGGTGGCAGGCGCCTGTAGCCCCAGCTACTCGGGAGGCTGAGGCAGGAGAATGGCAAGAACCTGGAGGCGGAGCTAGCAGTGAGCCGAGACTGCGCCACTGCACTCCAGCCTGGGCGACAGAGAGAGACTCCGTCTCAAAAAAAAAAAAAAAAAAAAAAAAAAAAAGGACAAGCTGTGCTCTACCACTTTCTAGTTCCCACATCTCCACATACTTAACAAACAAGAAAACAGGACAAAGGCTGATGGTGGGGCCCAAGTGCAGTGAGGTTCTGGTTGTATTAAATGTTGCCAGGAAGCAACAGAGTTGAAACAAAATTTCCTAGAAGAGATCTTTGAAGAGAGGAAGTTTGTCTTTTTCATCAGAATGGTGAAATCAATCCTACTGCTCAGCACCTAGCACAAAGACGTGCACATAGTAGGTGTTCTACAAGCATCTGTTTAATTCAACAGGTAGAAAAATGTAATTTTCAGCACTAAAACAATTTTAGAGCCTTGAAGAATAATCAACATTCGTGCTTAGCTCAACTGATTAAAAATTATACTGGTATTGTCTACGGTCTTTTTACGCATCCCTTTATAATGGCATTCTTTTTTTTTTTTTTTTGGAGACGGAGTTTTGCTTTTATTGCCCAGGCTAGAGTGCAATGGTGTGATCTCAGCTCACTGCAACCTCTGCCTCCCGGGTTCAAGCAATTCTCTTGCCTCAGCCTCCCAAGTAGCTGGGATTACAGGCACCCACCAACACGCCCGGCTAATTTTTTGTAATTTTAGTAGAGACAGAGTTTCACCATGTTGGCCAGGCTGGTCTTGAACTACTAACCTCAGGTGCTCTACCCATCTCAGCCTCCCAAAGTGCAGGGATTACAGACATGAGCCACTGGGCCTGGCCTATAATGGCGTTATTTACCTTTCAGAGAAGACCCGCAGTGATATCATTTTTAAGTAAACAACATAATCAGTAAACATAGCAAGGGTTCCCTTATAGAGAAATCACAGTAGCACATACTTTTTTTTTTTTTTTTTTTTTTTGAGACAGAGTTTTGTTCTTGTTGCCCAGGCTGGAGTGCAATGGCGCGATCTCGGCTCACCACAACCTCCATCTCCCAGGTTCAAGCTATTCTCCTGTCTCAGCCTCCTGAGTAGCCGGGATTACAGGGCACCACCAAGCTGGGCTAATTTTGTATTTTTAGTAGAGACGGGGTTTCTCCATGTTGGTCAGGCTGGTCTTGAACTCCTGACCTCAGGTGATCTGCCCATCTTGGCCTCTCAAAGTGCTGGGATTACAGGTGTGAGCCACCACGCCCGACTGGTAGCACATACTTTTAATGGCCTTCTCAAATAATATGATTAGAGGTTGTCTAGAGATGGTTACTAGGCCAAGAATACCAACTTGTTTACTTTTCATCTGACACTAAGATAACTTTCCCCAGGATATATGAGTTCAGGAGATGAATAAAAACAAACTGACTTAAGGAAAAATGCAGCGGGATTTTAATAATAAGGCTTTACTCAGCATTTCATACTCAGTAATTTAACGGCATAGGAATGTGAAGACATGAAGTTAAACAAAAGGTATTATCAGAAATGGTGATCAAGGAACAATCCCCCATAAAGTACAACTGAAATAAAGACTGATATTCAATGAAGAATTCTCTCTGCCTTTAAAAATACTTAGGCATTAATTATACAATATACAACTTTCATTTATTTAGTCTACATGCAATTTCACAATAACATTGAAAATATTTTAGAGATATACACACGTGAAAAACCCAGTAATTGCTGGAGAGAAATAATTATATTAGAAAACATAAACAAGGCAAAGCATGTCCTGCGGTTTTCATTTCTGCCTGTTCAGATGATATGTGCACCACAGATCTGACTGGTCAAGCTCCTTCTGCTCAAAAGATTTAAAGCCAAATTAAAATGCGTGAAAGAAACAAAGAGAAACTAAAGGATCTGATTGTATTCAAATTAGCCGCCCTCAATAGTATAAGTCCTAGGGTAATTACGAATTTGGAATCACTAAGTGATATCTCTGACAAATTATAAAAAATGGGCAAATAAGGTTCTTGACTATTATAAAAAAACAAATTCTCCTAATTTCAGTCAAGTGGAGGGGGGTTAGCAGAGACAGGATAAGGAGGGGAACAGTATTCTTTGTATACTAAATAGCTCTAGATCAAAGGTTTAGCTCTCTAAAAATATTATTTTAAGCAAACAGGTCTAGAAAAGATCATTACTATTTTCCTTTGCATCTTATTAACGAAATAAAGTTAAAAATAATGTATGTTTGCAGTGTCTCTTTATCATTTGTCTTTGATTCCAGATGCAGAACCTATCTCCAGGAACTTAGTAGCATTTATCCTTCCAGAGACACTAGTTTATGAAGAATTAATGGATTAAACATTCGGTTGCATTTATGGAATGGGGGGTAGGCCCAGGCAATCCTGGTAATCCCCTGACTTTTTATGCTAATCTAGTACTCTTTCCTCTCCGCTGCTTGACTCTAGTCTATAAAAGTCTTCCATATATCCCTACTGTTAATTTTCAGAGGTACTGGAGTACATATCTCAGTTATAACAGAAGAGCAATCTTTTCCATTTTGCTACAGTACTCAGAATTTCATTGTAACCCTCATTAAAACAAAATATAAATCCTCAATTCAATTAACTCAATTCCTTTTACTCTGATTAAAATAATTATCTTATGAAATATACAATAGTATAATATTACTCATCAGTCTCTCATACAAACTGTATTTCAGAGTAACCCCAAACAGTCCTAGTTGATATGTGCAAGAGATAACAGAATAAGAAAATCAACATTTTGCCACCACAGAAGAAATAACTTACATTGACATAACCATCAGTGGAGTCTTTTAGCAACACTAGAAACGGAGTAGCCAGACACCATGGACCTTTGGATGTGATGCAATATTACGCACCTAGTAACTTATTCTTGCCAAAAACCTTAAATTTGATTTTAATCAAGTCTCTAGAACTAATTTCCATTTATGGGAAACACACAGAACAGAGCAACAAACTGACACCATGATGAAGCAGACAAATCCCAAATGTGAGAAATTCCACAGAATAACTGACCCAGTTCCTACAATGAGTCTATTACACAAAACAAAACAAAATGGGGAGGAGGAATTGCCACAGACGTAAGAGACAAAATGACCAAATGTGATCTGTGGATTCTGAATCCCAGGATGAACAAAACCGTCTCTATAAAAGATATTCTTGAGACAATCTGGCAAGCTGAACAAAGTCTAGCTATTAGATGAAACCAAGAAGCAACTTGATTTTATTAGGTGTGAGAATGGCATTCTGGTTCTCTAAGACAATGTCCTTATTTTTTAGAGGTCCATATAGAAGTACGCCAGGGTGGCCGGGCGCAGTGGCTCACGCCTGTAATCCCAGCACTTTGGGAGGCCAAGGCGGGCGGATCACGAGGTCAGGAGATCGAGACCATCCTGGCTAACATGGTGAAACTCTGTCTCTACAAAAAATACAAAAAAATTAGCCAGGTGTGGTGGCGAGCGCCTGTAGGCCCAGCTACTCGGGAGGCTGAGGCAGGTGAATGGTGTGAACTCGGGAGGCAGGGCTTACAGTGAGCTGAGATCACAGCAGCCTGGGCAACAGAGCAAGACTGCCGTCTCAAAAAAAAAGAAAAAGCGAAACAAAAAACAAAACCTCAGCAAAGAAAGGTAAAAGATGAAAGGATAAATGAAACAAATGTGGCAAAATCTTGTTAATTGTTGAATACCACTGATAGGCATAGGGGAGTATGTTGTAGTATCTACTTTTGGATGTGTTTACAATTTTTCCATAATAAAAAAATTTAAAAGAAGAACCTCACTAGCAGAAAAGTCTGAAAAAAAAGTATAGGTAAGCCTATTAAATAATATTAATCTCAGGTAGAAAACAAAAGGACCAATGAAAAAAAGTCATGGCAGTTGATTATTTAGAATCAGAATAAGTTATATGGAAAATATTATTTTTTCCTCAAATATGACAACTATATAATATAAATACTGTTTCCTGAAGTAGGTTATTTCACTGGAAATCAACAGTAGATAAAAAAGGTTTTATATAATACATTAAAAAAAAAAAACTTTAGGAATGTAGTTGTCCATTTACTCCCCTTAGAACTGGGTCATGCTTTTATATAATTCTGGAGTTCTAAATGGATGGTGGTAATGAACTGAAATAGAGAAAATGAAGACACAGAAAACAGAAGTCACAGCTGCATTCTGAACTGAATGCTGTGAATTTTTATTTTTCTTTACTTTTTTTTTTTTTCTTTTTGAGACAGAGTCTTACTCTGTCACCTAAGCTGGGGTGCAGTGGCATGATCTCAGCTCACTGCAACCTCTGCCGCTCGGGTTTAAGTGATTCTCCTGCCTCAGCCTCCCGAGTAACTGGGATTACAGGTGCCTGCTGCTGCGCCCAGCTAATTTTTGTAGAGACGGGTTTTCACCATCTTGGACAGGCTGGTCTTGAACTCCTGACCTCATGATCTACCCACCTCGGCCTCCCAAAGTGCTGGGATTACAGGCATGAGCCACCACGTCCGGCCCAGAATTTTTCTTTTTGTGTAATCATTTTCTAAGAATCCAGGGCCTCCTTCACATCCCTTCTGAAATAGTATTTTAACTTTTAATATACAAAATTTACAATATATTCCACAGACAGCGCTAAGTTTCTTTGGAGGTCAATTTTCAAATTATCTTCCAAGCAATTCAAAGTAAACAGAAGAGAAAATCAATAGTTTTCCAGAAACATCTTCAAAGCATAAAACATTTCATTTTAAATTAGAGCAGTAGTTCTTAACCTTTTCTTAGGGTTATGGAATCTTCTGAAAAATCTATTTTGAAACAAAATCTACATATTTATTTCAAAGGGTTTTATCATTGTTTTGAGGGCCCCTGTTAGAAACTTTTTTTTTCTGAGACAGAGTCTCGCTCTGTTGCCCAGGCTGGAGTGCAATGGCGCGATCTCGGCTCACTGCAACCTCTGCCTCCTGAGTTCAAGAGATTCTCCTGACTCAGCCTCCCAAATAGCTGGGATTACAGGGATGTGCCACCACACCTGGCTAATTTTTGTAATTTTTAGTAGAGTCAGGGTTTCGCCATGTTGGACAGGCTGGTCTCAAACTCCTGATCGAGGTGATCTGCCCACCTCGGCCTTCCAAAGTGTTGGGATTCCAGGCGTGAGCCACCAAGCCTGGCCAGAAACTCTTACAATATAGCATTCTTACGGATAAGCAACTCTAAACCAAGTACAAATTCACCAGCTCAATGCTAAAGGCCTCCCATGAATTGGCCCGAACTTTTCATCCTCATTCCCCACTATTTCTCTAAATACCAGACTTCAGTCAAATGCATTAGTTATGGTTCCCTGAAGATGACTCCCTATCTTTGTTCTTGATACTTCCACTATCTGCACATCCCAGGCTATCCCCAACTACCTGATAAAATTTTGTCCATCCTTCATAATGTACCTCAAGCAATACAACCTCCATGAAAGCTGCCTTGATCCCATAAACCTTCCCCTGAACTTCAATCTTCTGTCTTTCTATACTGCCAGTATCTTTCCACACTTTGTATCATGGTCTGCTGAATACTTGTCTAATCTTGGATTCTATGTGACACAGTAATCAAAGTAAAAATTATTACCAAGGAAAAATCTTACTCTCTTTAGTGGATTGAAAGGTGGCCCTCAAAAAGATATTTCCATTTCTTAACACAAGGAATCTGTGAACGTGACTTTATTTGAACTGACTTCATTTATGAAAAAAAAAAGGGGGATCTTTGCAGATATAATTTAAGGATCTGGAGATGAGAGCATTTTGGATTATTTGGATGGATTCTAGATCCAATGGCAAGTGTCTTTGTAAGAGACAAAGAGAAGACCATGTGAAGACAGAAGCAGAGATTGGAATGTGTGGAATCACCAAAACCTGAAGGAGGCAAAGAAGGATTCCCCTCTAGAGTCTTTGGAGGGAGCACAGCATCCCTGCTGACACCTTGATTTTGGACTTCTACCTCCAGAACTGTGAAAGAACAACTTTCTGTTGTTTTAAGCCACTAAGTTCATAGTAATTGTGTTACAGCAATGTTAGGAAACTAATAAACCCCCTTTGCTTCATCTGATTCTGACAAGTCATTTTTATTTACTGCAGTAGTTCTTCAGGAGCATCAGAAGAGATTTAAAAAATATAGATTCCCCCCCAAATCTCTTCTTATTCTCCAGCTATTCTCTGCAAAGATCTCTGCACTTCCCTTATCAATAGCCCTCCAGAGGTGCCAGTACAGGATAACATCTGAACAGTAAAGAGACTGTATTCTTGTGAAAAGTTGGTAACATCAACTGTGACAGGCTCTAGAAGATGAAGGCCTAGGTTCAAAACTGGACCCTGAACTTGTAAACCTGAACAGGTTACTTCTTTGATCTGTAGTTTGTCATCCATAAACAACTCTTTGAGGATTGCTGTAAGCAGTAAATAGGCAATATATTTAAAGCTACTGGCATAGAAGCTTTTTAGTATAGGTTAACCAATATGAAAGATGATTTTCTAAGTATAATATTGCCCCTGGCTATTGATATTCTGTTCTGTGATTTAAGGAAAAAAAAAAAAAAATCTTACTACCCCAAAAATTCCATCTGTCCTGTTTACAGAGATAATCGACAAGTTTGAGCTAAAGCCTTTATTTAATTATAGCCATGCATGAGATGTCCAACACATTTCTGAAGTTTTGTTTCATGCTAAAGAAAATGAATGAAAGCCTACACCTTTGATTTCCCTTCCCACCCATTTCCCACAAACTACATTAGCTCATAATTTGATGTTTCATTATCTGTCAACTTTTTTCATTCAGTCCAAGATAAAGAGACTATTTAGATATAATATCTAGGTTCTATTTCAAATTTATATCACTGAGCATAATTTCACATGCTTAGATTTGGGAAGGAACAATAAAGAGATACAGGTAGCTATAATTTTTTTTGGTTTGCTGAGATGAACTTAATAAACTTAACAGATACTGCAGCACCATTCAATCTCCAAATGTGAAAAAAAAAAAAATTAAGGCAACATAAAGCATACTGATACAGTGAAGCTATTAATTTTAAGAATTCAATAAACACTCATCAAATGAACAGAATGCTCATTATTCTTGCCGTATGATATCTGCACTTCTTCTGTTGTCAGTTAAACAATTATGATATTAAATTTGCTAAAGGAAGTGAAAAACTATCTGATACAAGCACCTGTCTAATTGGGAAAATGTAAGTACCATCAAAATGAGAGACGAGCTAAGACTACATACATAATTAACCTTCTATAGAAGTCTGTGGTTTATGGCCAGGTGTAGTGGCTCACACTTGTAATCCCCACACTCTAGGAGGCCGAGGAGGGTAGATCACTTGAGGTCAGGAGTTCAAGACAGGTTGGCCAACATGGTGAAACCCTGTCTCTACTAAAATACAAAAATTAGCTGAGTGTGGTGGCGCATGCCTGTAATTCTAGCTACCCAGGAGGCTGAGGCAGGAGAATCGCTTGAACCCAGGAGGCAGAGGTTGCAGTGAGCAGAAAGAGCACCACTGCACTCCAGCCTGGGCAACAGAGCAAGACTCCAAAGACTCCGTCTCAAAAAAAAAAAAAAAAAAAAAAAAAAAAAAAAATCTATGGTTTATACAGGAGCAAGCTTTACGACAAGATGGAAAAATTTTCCTAATTCAAATGACTAAAACTTTAGAAGATGACAAGAAAAGGAACAGACAAACCTCACTTTAAGAAAAGTCGACAAATAAAAACTGGAACTTTGAAAGCAGGTAACCTGGAAGTTACTTACAATATAAAAACATTCACTACAGTTCATTGCAACTTTAATACACCTAACAGTAGTGAATCCATAAAAATTCAAATTACATTAAACTTTTCTAGAGTAAATTTGTAACACGAGGTTCACTTGTAACGTTATCTAAAAAGCAGTTTCCTTTCTCTTGCTACTGCAAGCTTCCTCCAACTCCCTGGGGTACTATGGAGGGCTAGAGCAACTCTCTGGTATCAGACTGTCCTTAGGGCACATGGAGGGCCCAGGCCAGCTTTCCCAAGAGTGGCCAGCCAAAAGCCAGGCCACTGGCCAGCTACTCCTGGGCCAGCTGGCATGGAACAAAGTGTCTGGTTCCTACCTTCAGAGCAGAGAAGGCTCTGCCAACTGACTTTCAAAGGACTACACTAGCTGGAATGCTCACAGTTCCTTTCAAACCATCTGGCATTCTTTTAGAACTCTCAATTTACCCAACACTACATTCTGAGGTCTGAATTGCTCAGATAATTGAAGGAGTCCCCACTACCTACCTAGATAAGAAAAGAAAGAGGCAGAGCAAATGCTAAGTCAATTACTTCAAGAAACAGTTTCTACATCTAAAAATTGCTCTCAATTTTAACTTATATATTTTGTATTTTTAAATCTGAAATATTCCCATGATTATTAAGCAAACTTTCAAAATAAAAACCAAGACAAAGAATAAGAGAATAAGCTAAAACAGACTACTTAACATGCAGAAAAGCTGCAGGAATCCCTTAGGGTTAGAAGTACCTGACTCTCCCCAGTCTGAACTCCTACAGAGCCTATCTGTACTTTTTATGTGGTCCTCAGAACATACTTTGTACTGCTACATATATTTACCTTCCCAGCTAGCTAGTAGGCAAAAAGAACACTTATAGTTACTTCAAAAAAAAAAAAAAGTCTGTTGATGATATATTGGGTGTTTTTAAAGCTTCATTTCCAGAAATAAGAAAACTTAACGTGGAATAACATGAAGAAAGAACCTCACCTCTGAGAAAACCAAATAAACAAAGAACAGGACTTGGCTTGAAATACAAATATTTTATCAGCTGATCAAAATGATTTATTGGCTGGGCACGGTGGCTCCCGCCTGTAATCCCAGCACTTTGGGAGGTGCTGGGAGGGTCACTTGAGCCCAGGAGTTTGAGACCAGCCTGGGCAACATAGTAAGACCCTGTCTCTACAAAAAAACAAACAAAAAAATTAGTCTGGCATGCTGGTGTGTGCCTGTGGTTGCCGCTACTTGGGAGGTTGAGGTGGGAGGACTGCTTGAGCCCCAGAGGTTAAGGCTGCAGTGAGTTGGAGATCATACCACTGCACTCCAGCCTGGATGACAGAATGAGATTCTCTCTCTTAAAAACCACACACACACACACACACACACACACACACACACACACACCCCACACACAAAACCAAGAACAGCTGAATCATCATACTGATAGCCCATATACCCGAGGAGATACAGTATTTTGAACAAAAATACTAGAGACCAAGTCAGAGTCAAATATTATAAACTGCAGGAGGCTATAATTACTATTATTTTTCATTGAGTTTACTCCCAAGACAAGTACTGAGTTTAGCATTTTACGTATTATCTCATTTGGAACACAAAACAAACACATGAGGTAGGAACTATTATTATCCACATTACAAATGAAGAAAGAGAGAGGTTAGGAAACCTGCTGGAGGTCACATACCAAAAAGTGAAAGAGCTGGAATTCAACTCCAAGCAGTCTGATGCCAGAGTCCAGGTGCAAGACTGCATACATATATATATATATATATATATATATATATATTTTTTTTTTTTTTTTTGAGACAGAGTCTTGCTCTGTTGCCCAGGTTGGAGTGCAATGGCACGATCTTGGCTCACTGCAACCTCCGCCTCCCGGGTTCAAGCAATTCTGTGTCTCAGCCTCCCGAGTAACTGGGATTACAGGCACCCGCCACCATGCCCAGTTAATTTTTTGTATTTTTAGTAAGATGGGGTTTCACCATCTTGGCCAGGCTGGTCTTGAACTCCTGACCTCATGATCCACCCACCTCTGCCTCCCAAAGTGCTCGGATTACAGGCATGAGCCACCGCGCCCGGTCCAAGACTGCCAATATTAAGTCATACTTATGAAAGAATGAAATGTAACACAGGGCAAAATTCGATCATTAATACACTCTTCATAATTTTTTCAACTCTTAAGTGTAGCAAAAAATGGTGAGTAATTAAAAAAACATGGATTCTCTTGTTAGAAATTTTAAAAAATCAAAAGCTATTTTACCAGGTCAGTTGTGCCTCTTTTGCCCATATATTGAGTAGATACTTGTGCCACCTGCTGTCCTAGGGGACAGAGTGGTGAACAGGACAGACGAGGTCCTTGCCTTCCTGGAGCTGACCTTCTATTGAGGGTAAGTCACACAAAAATTACTAACCAACAGAATTTCAGAGGGTAGTACATACTATAGAGGAGGTAGGGAAGAAACGTAACCTTCTCTTTTGAGAGACTTAACCATGTAGGTAAACAGAAAGGGATAGAGGAGGGTCAGGGAAAAGTTTTTTGCTGAAGCTTACTATTCTGATTTTAAAGATGGGTAACATCACAGCATGTGTGTATGCTGACATGGATAGCCCCCTGGAGAGTTGCTGATGATGCAAGAGAGAGGGCACAAATGCAGAAGCTGTGAGATATGAGGGAGCATGAGGTATAGAAGATGTGAGGAGGGAAACAGCAGAGAGGGGAACTTGCCTCCCATAGGAGACAGAAAACATGGGTCTAAGGAAGGCAGACTTCTAGATTTGGTTGGGGGCAAGATGAGTGGTTTCTGTCCGATATCTCCTAAACCCTCAATGAATTATGAGGTCAGCTCATCTGAGTAGGAGGGGTAGGTTGCTGATGAGTTTAAGGAGTGGAGAGAAGTTATGAAATAGTGATAGGCAAAAAGATCTTATTAGGAATCAATGGTAGCTTTGTCGGGCAGTGCTGAGTGCCTACTTCAGATTTTTGGTCATGAATCTGAAGTTCTCTTGTAATATCCAGCCACTTGGGTGGTGTCATTGAAAAGCCAAGTGAATGATAAAGCAGCTACAAATAGAGAAAAAGGATTTTTAATTTTAAAATTTTTAAAGTGTAAACAAAGGATGTTTTAAAAATATGTATCCAAATTAGCCAGGCATGGTGGCAGGCACCTGTAATCCCAGCAACTGGGGAGGCTGAGGCAGGAGAATCGCTTGAACCTGGGAGGCAGAGGTTGGAGTGAGCCAAGATCATGCCACTGTACTCCAGCCTGGGTGACAGAGTAAGACCCTGTCTCAAACAAACAAACAAAAAAGGCCAGATATGGTGGCTCACGCCTGTAATCCCAGCACTTTGGGAGGCCGGGGTGGGTGGATCACGAGGTCAGGAGTTCAAGACCAGCCTGACCAACAGAGTGAAACCCTGTTTCTACTAGAAATACAAAAATTAGCTGGACATGGTGGCACACGCCTGTAGTCCCAGCTACTCTGGAGGCTGAGGCAGGAGAATCGCTTGAACCTGGGAGGCGGAGGTTGTAGTGAGCCGAGATTGAGCCACTGTACTCCAGCCTAGGCAACAGCATGAGTCTCTATCTCAAAATAATAATAATAATAATAATAAGCATCCATGAGATAAACACAAAAATACTGACAATGTTCTATCAAGCTGTGATCTATGCAGCTCCTTTTGCTTCCATGTTCTCATCACAGAAATTCTTGCAAACAATATTATTTGTTACATTTAGTAATGACATATTTAATCATGAAGCTCAAGATAGTTTCTTTTTTGGTCTTGAATAGCTCTGTCATTTCCTAAGGTGGATTTTTAAAAACTGCACCTGACAGCCTTAATGTTCGTTCATTTCACTGCTTGAAAGAAACTCTCTCTGATGTCAACTGATATTTTCACTGATGATTTCATTTAAAAGTAAAAAAAACTTAATCCCCTCTCTCAATGAATACATACACATCTACAGCGCTTAACCTCAATGCCTGAACAGTGGTCACAAGGCAAATGGGAGCAGAGATGCTGGCCTGATGGCTCTGGGCACCTAGCAGTGCCAGGTGCATGCTCTTGATCTTGCAACTGTGCTCTTAAAACACAAAGCTCAAGACCCAAAACGTTCGGGGGAGAATTCATGTTTGCACAGGTTTAAGAGGAGGAAACAAAGACCCCACTGTTTGATGGAGGCATGAACAACAACACAAATAATAGCATATTGGGTGAGATGGGGGGGAGTGTGCATACACATACATGTACAGCCATTTTTGGAAAATACAATCTACCCCACAAGCAAAAGGAAAGAAAAATAACTATTCCAAAGTACATCATGAAATGTCAGGAACACCAGGGATAAACTGAAGATCCTAAAATCTTCCAGAGTGGGAAGAAAAAGGGAATGGGGATTAAAATGACATTGGACTTCTCAATAATGACACTGGAAGCTAATGGAACAATGTCTTCAAAACAGTGACATTAATTTTCAATCCAGATTTTAACACCAAGCTAAACTACCATTCAAGTATGAAGGTAAAATGAAGGCATTTCCAGACATGTAACTTCTGAATTCAGGAAGGAATTTCAGATTTTGTATGTACCCTTTCTCAGGAAGCTACTCAAGAACAAGGAAGACACAGGGTCCAGGAAATAGAAGACCTAACAGGAGGAAGGCAAAGGGAATTCCCAAGATGATGACAAAGGGAAGTCCCAGGATGATGGCTATGCAGTAGTCCAGGGAGCAAACCAGTCCAGACTGGAATAGGAGAGAGGGGGCTCCAGCAGGACCATCTCCTGGGGAAAAGAAATGAAAGTGAGTGGTTACCTGAGAATATTCAAAGATAAACAGTTTTGTCATAGAGTTTGGATGAATTAGTGACCGATACAAAGAAAACTCAGCAAATGAAAACCAAACAAGCAAAAGAGGCAATTATTTAATTTAGGAGCAACAAAAGTTGTTCATGAAGAAAACACAGTAATAGTACCCTACGTGGCTCATCTGTGAATAATAGGTACACTGTCAGTCATAGAAATACTGAATACCGACCTAACTGTCAAGTATGAGTGGGAAATGGAAGGACAGTTGTGTGAGACAGTTAAGTCTTCAACTTCCAAAATAGAAGTCCACAGATAATATCCAAAAGTGAAAAGCTAAGAAATAGCAGTATAAACATTAAAAATGAAATAAGTATAAAGGTAAATACCAAAAGAAACCGGTAAGAGTTGAGAGTGGTTGAACTATGTAAGACTGCTGATTTTGAATTTTTCTCAGTCTAAAACATGGCAATTTCGTATGATTCAAGCTAACACATTGTAATAACGTTATTACTGATCTTAGAATAAACTCCCATTTAAAACAATAAACAATTATTGGCCAGGCGTGGTGGCTCACACCTATAATCATAGCACTTTGGGAGGCCAAGGCAGGCAGATGGTTTGAGGCCAGGAGCTCAAGACCAGTCTGGCCAACATGACAAAACTCCGCCTCCACCAAAAATAAAAAAAAAAATTAGCCAGGTATGGTGGCAGGTGCCTGTAATCCCAGCAACTGGGGAGGCTGAGGCAGGAGAATCGCTTGAACCTGGGAGACAGAGGTTGCAGTGAGCCGAGATCACACCACTGCACTGCAGCCTGGGGAACAGGGCAAGACTCCATCTCAAAAAATAAAAATAAAAACTCCCAAAAAACAAAAAAGCAATTATTGATAGAGAATGCTCAATGGAAAAAGAAATTACTTTTTATGATGAGACATTATTGGGAAGATAATAGATCCTAGTTAACAAAGTGTTACCATATATGCTCTTACCATCACCAACATATTACTATTCTAATGAAAAAACATTTACTACTAAAACAGCATTTAACATTATTGTATCTATTTTAATCATCTAAAAGTTTGTTTAGAATTTTTCTTCAATCATCATACTACAGAATGCTAAACTATGGGTTGGCAAATATTTTGATTAACAGAATGCTGAATAACAAGGCCAGGCTGTGTTTAGGTTCCTTTGTTGATATTAAAAATAGCTAAGTCACTCTTGCAAAATTAAGCTTCCATGAAATTGCGATACTGTGCAAGCCTATTTCAGTGATAATTCCGGTTATACTACTCTGTTTATCTAAGACTTCCCCTTATGGTTTGTTTTAAGGAGACTCCTAGAAAATGTCTTATGCAGTCAAGACAGGCAGTTTATAAATGCATTGGGTTGCTTCTTTAGTTAATAAAGCTCTTGCTTTTTTCTCCTGCTTCATTTTTCCTTCATAAAAGCTCTTGTTTTAAATTAACTTATCTGAATTAAATTAATTTATATTGAGATTTTATTTAAATCATGCATCATAAAACCAAAACTTCCCCAAATGAAAAATCAACTTTCATTAATTTTTTTTTCACTCTTACAAAAAAAGAATTTGAACGTGGTAAGAATTTTACTAAGAATAATGTATCCTGATCCAACCATGGAAAATTTCCCCTTCAAATTAAAAGCAAATGTTTTAAACAGAGGGAATATACATAAACAGATGCTGTGGAAGACTGCTTAGTTTACATTTCATTTTCACTGAAAACTACTAGGAATTAAAATACATGTGATTTTTAAAAATATTAAAGAGACTCTTAAAGAAAACAGAACTCATACAATTATTCATATTATCGAATATAAGCGCCTCTTAATTTTTTAAAACCGCTATTTTGAATCCAAAGATCATAATAAAAATATCTTTTTCTTTCTTTCTTTCTTTCTTTTTTTTTTTTCAGACGGAGTTTCGCTCTTGTCGCCCAGGCTGGAATGCAATGGTGCGATCTAGGCTCACTGCAACCTCCGCCTCCCGGGGTTCAAGCGATTCTCCTTCCTCGGCCTCCGGAGTAGCTGGAATTACAGGGGCCTGCCACCACGCCCAGCTAATTTTTTGTATTTTTTTAGTAGAGATAGGGTTTCACCATGTTGGCCAGGCTGGTCTTAAACTTCTGACCTCTGGTGATCCACCCACCTCGGCCTCCCAAAGTGCTGGGATGACAGGTGTGAGCCACTGCATTTGGCCCATAATAAAAATATCTTGGAGGTGTATTTCTTGTAACTGAGTTTGGCTAATTTTCCA
Organism: Macaca thibetana thibetana; assembly: GCF_024542745.1. Classification (NCBI taxonomy): domain Eukaryota; kingdom Metazoa; phylum Chordata; class Mammalia; order Primates; family Cercopithecidae; genus Macaca; species Macaca thibetana. Next base: position 72,748,399 of record NC_065587.1, read on the forward strand.
ACACCCTGTAAAAGCATATGGGTAAAAAAGAAACTGAAAATCATCATGCAACCAGAGTTAACAACTATCTTGCAAAATTCATATAATTTGTTTTAAAAACAAAATAGCAAGGAAGAGCTGGTGCTATCCCAATAGCCTCTTTTTAACTGGTCTACATCAACTGCAACTCTTCATAACTTAACCAACACAACAAAGTCAGGCAGGGAGTCTGACAGAGTCAACGTTTGTGGGAACCTACAGAGCTTCCTTCTCTCTCTGAGGATGAGGACAATGAAAAAAGGTGTTCTGTTTTCCAGTAGTCCTGTAAGAGGAGCCATTGAGCTGGGCTGTACAACCAGACAACAGAACACAGGAAAATTCACATCAAAGCAAGGGCGCATGCCAGGGTAATATGCAATAAAACCCTCTGCCAGAGCATTAAGAAAAAAAAAAAAAAAGCAAGGAGGTAGAGAGAACCTGCTGGACCACCTTCTTATTAACACAGACAGGCAGAAAGAAACAAAATCTGCCTGTATTCAGGAGCGGAGAAAACGGTGTCCTAGATATATTGGAGTATTCCTATAGACATGGTTACAAGCATTCTGACAAATTATCAATGAACTAAACCCAGAAAGCAGTGTCCTATACGTTGGAGTATTCCTATGTAGACAGACATGAGAATCTTACCATTAACTAAGCTCAAAAAGGCAAAGTATTCTAGAAACACAGATATATGAGAATTCAGATGCACATTTCCAATGAATAAAACCCGCTGGTTTTACAGTGAGAAAAAACTGAAACAACATCAGAGAATTGGGTAAAGGTGTGATGAAGTTATATCCCCTCCCCTTTTCCTCATACCCTTTTTGACAATCTGATTCTCTCATTTCATAGATGTCCCTTTCACTTGCATGCGCACACACAAACACACACACACACCATTAGGTCTCCAGAAACAAAGGAGGGTCCTTAATTTTCCGGCCTGTGGAAGCACACAGGCCCCCTGTCCACAGATGGTGACTTTCATTAATGAGTAAGCCGAGGGGAGAGGTCTCCACCCCGACCACTGCCATGCACACTGTGACAACGGGGCACGAGACAAGCGCCACAAAGAAAGGGGAGGAGTGGACGGGGACCAGGAAAACACTGCCACGCCGCACCCCCCAAGGCACGCACCCACCACCAACGCGGAGACAGCGTCCTCGCCATCCTCCTCTTCGCCTCCCAGCTCATCCCAGCCGCCTCCCACGCCCGGGGATCCGATGCCAGGGCTTCGGCGAACAGGACGTGCGGGGGCCCGCGCACCTTCCCTCCGTGACCTCCCGGTGACAGCCCCGCTCCGCCCTTTGTGCGGGACTCACCCTCCGGTCCCGGGGCCGCGCCGGACCCTCCTCCGCGTCCCTCCTCAGCCTGGAGCCACCGCCTCACCCCTGCGCACCGCGCCCGGCCCGCCCAGACGCCCCGAGAGTGTGTGTGTGGGAGAGGGGCGCGGGCCCGCTGTCTCCTCAGCATCCCGAACCCGGACCGGCTCAGTCCCCCAAACCCCAGCCCGGGGGCGGCGGCCCGCGGCGCCCCCGCCCTCGCTCGCTCACTTACTCGGGTGCGCCGGCTGCAGCGGCAGACTTGCGGGACCGTCAGCGCCCTGCGGCGGGCGGCAGGTTGCGGGTGGCGGGCTGCAGGCGGCGGGCGGCGGGCTGCAGGCGGCGAGTGTCTGTCCGGACACAGCGCGGCTGAGGTGGCAGCGGCTGACTGAGCGCTGCGGCCCCTCGTGAGGGGCGGGCCCGGCGGGGGAGGGGCGGGCGCCGCGCCTCTCATTCATGCAGCGGGGGCGGGGTGAGGGACCCGGATGCCCGGGCAGCGCCGCCCCCCCCCCCCCCCGCCCACCCCGCGGAGTGTTCGGTGACTTCAGAGTCTGCAGTGCGCAGGCGCGGCGCCCCCTGGCCAGGCCTGGTGCGGCACCGCCCGCTGGCGCTGTTCCCGGTTAGAACTACGCCAGACAGACCTTGTCCATCGACCGTTTAGTGTTTTTGCGTGCCCTACAAGCATTTTTAAAAGTGAAAGCTTGGGGCCGGGCGCAGTGGCTCAGGCCTGTAATCCCAACACTTTGGGAGGCCGAGTCGGGTGGATCACCTGAGGTCAGGAGTTCCAGACCAGCCTGACCAACATGGAGAAACCCCCGTCTCTACTAAAAATACAAAATTAGCTGGGCGTGGTGGCGCATGCCTGTAATCCCAGCTACTCGGGAGGCTGAGGCAGGAGAATCACTTGAACCCGGGGGGCGGAGGTTGCAGTGAGCCGAGATCACACCACTGCACTCCAGCCTGGGCGACAGAGCAAGACTCCGTCTCAAAAACAAAACAAAACAAAACAAGTGAAAGCTTGGAACGCCACCTCCTGTCAAGCATGCAGCTTGACAGCCCCCGGGGACACAAGAAAGGTCACGGGGTGGGGGGTGCCCATTAGTTTGATGGGGAGATGGTATGCATCACACCCTCCTCCATCTGCCCCTCCTGCTGCAGCCTCTCAGCTGAGTGCTAGAACCTTGGTGATGGATGAGACCTAGACCCTGCCCAGATAGTGGAGAGAGGTGTGTGCAAGAAACAGTGGATTCCTTTATTAACATCCACTCCTCAACTTCCGGCTCCCATTCTACAGGGCGGGCAATAAATTGACCTCCGATTTTGGGAGGCTAAGCTCTTCCTGCAATACCAAGGCCTAGGGTCTAATGCAAGGATCTGGGGAGTCCTCTCGTCTTTAGTAGGCAGTGTATTCTGCAGATACTCTCTTGTTCCCATCGCCTTGTCTCTGCCACTCTGGGGCACGGAAGTTTCGGAAGTTTCTGGAGAGGCTAGGAGCCTGCAGAGGGAATGGCTGTGAAGCTCCACAACTGAGAGTGTGTGTGTACACTGCAGCTCAGGGCTTGCAGAAATGATTGCCCCCTCTTCCTCAGTCTCTATGTGTCTCCCAGAAGTTCTCCTTCCTTCTCCTAATCTCTCAGGCCCCATCATATAAACTATAAAGAGTTCAGTAGCTTAACTTTTGGAAGCAAAAGTCATCCAGGCAAGCGCCTACAGGCACGTTCCTTCTGCTTTGGCAAACCATTAACCACCAAGGCAGGGAGGAAGTAAAGAGGGAAACATTAGTGAATTTCTCAAGAAGTCACCTGCCACTCAATGGTCACAGTCCCCCAAAGTGAGAGAAGGATGGAGGCATGTGCTAGGGAGACTGTGGCAAAAGGAAGAGAGTGGAAGACCCATGCTTCCTCTAGAGCTGCCTGTGCCAGGGCTGTGCTGGGGGAACCCTGCCCTCCTAGCTGTCAATCGTAGCAGTTACCTGGAGGGTCTTTTCAATTTTGCTTTGCTCAAACCTCTCACTGTGTCTAAATCAGCCCCCTCATCTCTCCCCTGGGCTGTTGCAGAAGTCTCAATCCATTCTCATGCAAATCGAATCTCACAGTATTCAAATCTACCTGTGTTTCCGTCTTTTTCTTTTTCCCTGCCCCATCTGGCTCCTTGAGCCTTATTTTCCAGCCATTTACAGAACAGCACCATGGTGTTTCACCTCGGTAGTCACCAAGGTGAGTCCTGTTTCCTGCTGTTCCCCTACTAGGAAAGCAATACTTACCTAGTGTGTAAAAGTCGCTCTTTTCTCTAAAAACCCACAGATGCTTTTTAGGGCAGTGAAAATACTCGGTATGATACCATAATGATTGATACATGTCATGACACATTTGTCTAAATGCATAGAATGTATAATACCGGCAGCAAACTCTAATGTAAATATGGATTTTAGGTGATAATGATGTGTCAGTGTACGTCCAACAGTGGTAATAAATGTTCCCGTGGGAGAATGTTTATAATGGGGGAGGCTAGGTACGTGTAGGGGGAAGAGCTAGATGGGAACTCTACACATTCCTCTCACTTTTGTGGCAAACCTGAAACTGCTCTAAAAAAAAGATAAAGTATTTACAAAGTTATTTTTTAATAAAGTCTTTTTTTTCTGCCCCCACTTATTGACAGACTTTCCTTGGGAATCCCCACCTGTGCCCTGTACCCACTTCCCTCTCAGCACCCTTCAAGGTCCCTGCTTGTTTGCATACTTTTTGTATCCCACCAGCATGTGAGTCCTTCATCAGCAGGATCAGTATCTCCCAGGACCAAATATGTGACTGGCACACAGTGGGTCTGCTGTGGTTATTGGTGGAGGTGATGTTCCCTGGTGGGCTGGGGAGGCTCCACAGGAGAAGGAAGGGCTGAGCTCTTTTCTTTCTTCTTCCTTATTTTGGCTTCCTTCCTCTGCCCTGTGTTTGGAAACCTGTTTTGTTTGTTTGTTTAGAAAGCTTGGCTAGTAATTCACTAGCCAAATCAGGCTGTAGGGTAGAGGATGGAGTGCCTCATTTCATGTATTTTGTTCTTGAAAAAATTAGGGGTGAGAGGGAAAGAGAATGCGAGAATGAACATAAGGAGGAGTTGCTGTTTTCAGGGAGACTCATTAAAATTTTGCTGAGTCATCAGCTGGCCCAACTGGTTTTTAGGGTCAAGGAGAAAGTTTTCCTTTGGGACTGGACACGTGGAATCTGGCCTCACAGTTTCCACAACATATGGCAGGATCCTGCTCTTTTGTCCCCTGTAGCGGGTTGACCCATGTCCCCCTTGCCGAAGAAATCACAGTTTTTGTCTTCCTAGTGCTTCCGGCTGGAGGTTCACCTGTTAGTCCCTGATCCTCTTTGCTTAGTGATGCACATGAGTCTACTCATTCCCCCCACCACTCCCACCCCTACTACTTTAGGCAAAATGCAAATAATGGGAGAGTGTGGGTGGGCAGTTCTTTCTCTGGAGGGTTCAGGTGGGCACCTCAAAACAGCAGGCAGCTAGGACTTGAAGTGGTGGCTTCGCAGCTAACACATTCCTTGTTCCACATGATGGTTAGGGGTAGGGTAGGGAAGTCTTCACGGTTTGGGGTTTCAGAGGATGCCCCTCTTTCTCTCTCTCTCTCCTCCCCACAGTCCCCTCCCATCTCTTTCCTTATACCATTTTTTTTTTTTTTTTTTTTTTTTTGAGGCAGAGTTTCGCTCTTGTTGCCCAGGCTGGAGTGCAGTGGTGTGATCTAGGCTCACTGCAACCTCCACCTCCCAGGTTCAAGCGATTTTCCTGCCTCAGCCTCCTGAGTAGCTGGGATTACAGGCATGCGCTACCACGCCCAGCTAATTTTGCATTTTTGGTAGAGATGGGGTTTCTCCATGTTGGTCAGGCTGGTCTCAAACTCCTGACCTCAGGTGATCCGCCCACCTCGGCCTCCCAAAGTGCTGGGATTACAGGCGTGAGCCACTGCACCCAGCCCTTATACCTCCTTTTAAGCAATGTCCTCACCCCAAATCCATCTCAGAAAACTGTCCCTACCCATATGGTCAGAAGTCCTTCAAGACTCTCCTGGAAAAGAAATCACATCTACTTTTAAATCAAATGTCTGACTAATTTTGGAACGGTGAGAGCAGGGGCTGGTTTTAGTCATCTTTGGATGAGGTGCCCAATACGAGTTTGTTGAATGAATGCCTGACTGGTCAAGACAAAACCAGTCTTTCAAACAGAAGCCAGAAATCAAAGGTTGCCTATAGCCCCATCCCTCTGTCCATCCGCCCCATCTGTTGAGATGGCATGATTTCAGAAAAACATCCCTCCCACTGGTCAATCCTTTGAAAGCTTAATTATTCAGAGTTCTAAATGGCCCTTTTAAGGGTTGACCATATAATGCCTTGGCCCGTTGGACTGTGCCAGTAGAGGAGGAGGTGTTCTGTGTTCCCTGAGCCTCTTCATCCAAGAATTCCAAAGAGACTCCTCCTGCCTAGTTCCCTCCCCATGGCCCTCTCCTCCTCATAGCCCATGGGGACCTCTTGCTGGGGCATGACCCTGCCCACGGAGGGGTGGAATTGCTTCTTCTTTTTTTTTTTTTTTTTTTGAGACGAAGTCTTTTTCTGTCGCCCAGGCTAGAGTGCAATGGTGCGATCTTGGCTCACTGTAACCTCCGCTGGGTTCAAGTGATTCTCTTGCCTCAGCCTCCCGAGTAGCTGGGATTACAGGCACCTGCCACTGTGCCCGGCTAATTTTTGTATTTTTGGTAGAGACAGGGTTTGCCATCTTGGCCAGGTTGGTCTCGAACTCCTGACCTGATGATCCACCCGCCTCATCCTCCCAAAGTGCTGGGATTACAGGCATGAGCCACCAGAATTGCTTCTTAAAGAAGAATGTGTGTGTACGACTGTGAAACAGCAAGCGTCAGGGAGAAAGCATAGGTTTCTGTGTGCATGGTACCTTTAGGCCTGGCTCTGTGTCCACCCACAAGCCAGCGAAGGAGGTGGGAACCTGGGATTCTGTTTACCCAGCCACCAACAAGCCACGTTGCCTTTCTGGCACACGCAGGCTCAATCACCCAGAACTCCTGAAAATATAAATGTTCTCAGGATCTCGTGTGGGAGCTTTTTAGCTGAGACCAGCCACACATGCAGGAGGATGGAAGCATGATTTCCCAGGGGTAGAACAACCTGCTCAGACTCACTTTTGGATTGGAGGATACCCATGCCAGTGTAGATTCTCCTAAGAGCAGATCTTAAGACAAGGGCTTGGATGTAGGTAATTTACTTGGGAGGTGATTCCAGGAAATAGGAGTGAAGAAATTGGGAAAGCAAGCTGTGAAAGGGAGAGAAGCCAACAGTAAGGTATGTTGATGGGCCAGTTACTGCCATGGGGAACTGAGGCTCGGTCTGGCTGGGTGTCCACTGAGAAATCTTGTAGAACAGCCCTCAGCATTGTCCGCCTGGATGACCAGGAGGCTAGAGTATTTCTCCACTGACTTCAGTGTCTCGGTTGCTTCGTTTCTCTTCTCTTCTCTTCTCTTCTCTTCTCTTCTCTTCTCTTCTCTTCTCTTCTATTTTTTTGAGACAGAGTCTCACTCTTGTTGCCCAGACTGGAGCGCAGTGGCGTGATCTAGACTCATTGCAACCTCTGCCTCCTGGTTGTTCAAACGATTCTTGTGCCTCAGCCTCCTGAGTAGCTGGGGTTACAGGCGTGTGCCACCATGCCCAGCTAAATTTTGTATTCTCTTATTTTATTTTATTTTATTTTATTTTATTTTATTTTATTTTATTTTTTGAGAAGAAGTCTCGCTCTTGTCCCCCAGGCTGGAGTGCAATGGCGCGATCTCGGCTCACTGCAACCTCCGCTTCCTGGATTCAAGTGATTCTCTTGCTTCAGCCTCCCGAGTAACTGGGATTACAGGCGCCTGCCACCATACCCGGCTAATTTTTTTGTATTTTTAGTAGAGACGGGGTTTCACCATGTTGGCCAGGCTGGTCTTGAACTCCTGACCTCAGTAATCCGCCCGCCTCAGCCTCCTAAAGTGCTGGGATCACAGGCGTGAGCCACCGCGCCCGGCAATTTTGTATTCTTAGTAGATACAGGGTTTTGCCATGTTGGCCAGGCTGGTCTCGAAATCCTGGCCTCAAGTGACCTGCCCAGCTCAGCCTCCCAGAGGGTACTTTCAAGTTACATCTATGGAACAAAGCAAGGCATTCTGCTAAGCAACTCCAGTTATTGATTACACAACCCCCACAGCTGTGACCACCATTTGGCTACCACCATCATCACAGCTTCTGCCCCTCCAATTTCCCCCAGCCAATTATATCACTGCCTTTTCTCTCTGCTGGGTTCTGTTAGGCCTGAGCTTGAAAGAGAAAGGAATAAAGTGGAATGATGTATCTTTGCCCATAACTCATTCTAGGAGAAAGGAACTATGCTGGTTTTCTTTTTCCTCAATTTCAACATATCCAATCTACCCAAATAGCTCTCAGTCATATCACTTCATCCCAAAGCAACAGATAGGAAAGAGGAACAGGGCAAGAAAGCAGGCAGGCTTTCTGGAGTGACTTTTGTCACCACAGAGTCATAGATGCAGAGTTGGAAGAGATGAATTCTCTCATTTGGGAGATAAGGACATCATGCAGATAAAGAGACTCAGTATCTTCTGCTTTTCCTGCTGCTGCAGCACTTCCTCCAGGCAGGCTTCCCTTGGTTTTTCTTGGCTTTGTACCCTTCCAGCCTACACCATCATAATCTGGACTCAGCCCTTCATTCCCTCAAAGGCTGACTCAGGCCATGACTGAGGGAAGAAGCTTGGACTCTGTAGGGGAACAGCATTGTCCATGGGGAGACACGGCTTCCATCCCAGGCCTTTGGTTCCGTTACTTAGAGTTTCTCATTTGCCTGTCTGTCATCCAAAGGGGCTCACAAGGAGGGGAATGCGGGGAGGAGATATCTCCCTAATACCACTGGAGTTTTTTTTCCAAGTTAAGATGGGGCATTGAATCCACCCATCTACTTTTGCTCCTCCCAAAACTCACTAAAACTATTATAAAAGGATTTTTTTTTTTTTAAAGACACAAACTCGTGAGGACAGAGAGAACAGAATAGACAATAGTGGGGGGAAAAATAAGTTGGAAGATAGAAAACAGATGGATGAGTGGTAATTGACTTAGCAGCCCCAAGAAAGCTGAAACCCAGGGAAAGTTAAGAGTAGCCCTATTTTCATGGCAAAATCCAAGGGGGAGAAAAAAAGAAAAGACAGAAAAAGAAAAAGGAAAAAAAGGAATTGGCAGTCCTAGATATCTCTGGTACTGAGCAAGCCAAAGAATCAGAATAACTGGGTGAAAGGTGATTGGGAAGTAGTTAAAGTCTTAGTTCCCCTCTTCCACTGTCCAAGCAGCAGGTTTCTCTCTCTCATCAGGCAGAGGGCTGGAGATTTCATCTCCAGAGAGAGTAAAAAGGAGGGTCTCTGTGCTGGGGCACCAGGCACAGCTGAGGACAAAGGTGGCGTGTGGAGAACAGGGGCGTTAAGTAACTATTTCCTCACTGCGTGCTGAGAACCTCAGCTTTCTTCTCTGCTCACTTCCCAAATCACTGGCAGCTACTCCCCACCTCTCTTCTCTGAGAACTCTGACCAGCCAAAAGGGAAAGAATGAAGGATACTGGCATTCAGGTTTCCAGTAAACAACCATCCATGTCTCCCTACAGTGAATCAGAGTTGACAAGCCCAGTTCCTGCACTCAGGGTTTTTCACAGTCCTTTACTCTTAATCAAGAGCAGGCAGCAAAAGATTATGTCTTAGGTTCCCTAGAAACAGAGGCTGTGATGCAGATTCAGATGCATGCGATTTATGGCGGGCAGGTTCTCAGAAGAAGCTCCTTTTTCCACCCCCAGAAAGAGCATGGAAAGGACTGAGCAAGGATTGGTCTTGGCTGGAGTCTAGCCTCAGTCTGACCCACAGGGAGCCCTGGAGCATGAATTGCACCACAGGGTTGATTTCACCTTGAAGCAAGAGGGCCAGCTTTTGTATCCATATATTGATCAATCACTGGCTATGGGCTGCCAGGGAGGAAGCCATGAATTCCCAGGCAAGGTAGTTCCTGACCGAGGACAATTCTTTAGAGAAAGTGGCAGCTCTGGTCTATTAATGAACGAGACTTATAGCAGCTGAAGGTATGGGCAGAACACTGATAACATCTACTATAGATTACCAGAATACCAAATATCTGAGGAAAGCTGCTAACATGGAAGATAGAGAATAAATAACAATAAAAACACGTCAAAACAAGCAAGCAAACTAATAATTAAAATAAACAGAAAAAGTCAAGTTGGAGGAAACCAAGACTTATTTTTAAGAATAAGAAGTGACACTATACCCATGAAACAAGGATAAGATGCTATTTTGAGACAAGAAACAAAAAATAAGCTTTAAAATAAACACACACACACACACATACACACACACGATAGCAGAAATGAAAAACTCAATAGATGGTTTGAGAAAAATGTCTAGAATATCTCACAGAAAATAGATCTGAAAGACAGAACAATGAAAAACAGGAAAGAAAAGATGAGGAATGTAGGGGGAATAGTCCAAAAGGTTTAACATCTGAATAACAAGCGTTTCAGAAAAGGAGGGAAGGAAATCATTAATGAGATAATCCAAGAAAAATTTTCCAAATTGAAAAACATAAATTGCCAGGTCAAAAGGGCTCACTGTTTGCCTAGTTCAACCAAGGTACATAATTGTGAAATTTCACAGCCCTGAGGATAAAGAGAAGATTCCACAAGCTTGAATAAATAAAAGAATAAGTCATACACTAAGTCTTAAGAATCAGAATGGCTCCAGACTTCTCTTCACTGGAATTGTTCCAGCAACACTGGAAGGTAGAATACTAGAGTAATATCTTCAAAATTCTGAAGAAAAATTGTTTCCAATCTAGAATTCTATATACAGTGAAATAATCAAGAAATGAGTGGAATGAAGACAATTTCAGATATGCACATCCCATGTTTCCTTTTCTGGGAAGTAATTTAAGGATGTGCTCCACCAAACCAAGGGAGTAACCCAAAGAAAAAGACACAAGATGTGGGAAATGGGGGATCCAACACAGGGGAGAGGGATGAGGAATCCCTATGAGGCTGAGATGATGAACCTCAGAGGATTGGAGCAGAGAGAGTCAAGAGATAGATATGTTAAAGACTGTCATCACCAAAGTGACTACTGTCATCTTTATAGCCACTTTTCGTTAGAAGCACAGACTTTTGAGGTAAATTAGGTAAAAGACAGAGACCCCACTTATTGTTGGAAAGAGGACTGGCCTAATACTATTGAGGCATGGATTCTAGTCCTGGCTTAGTCTCGAAGTAGGTATAAGTTCTGGGTATGTCATTTTTCCTCCCTGGATCTCAGGATTATCCTCTATAAATGTCAAGGATAGGCTAAGTGAATTCCATGTATTTGTAAGGCGATTGTACCTTGGTGACATGTATTCTCCATGGTACTGTATATAGTTATATGGTTTTTGAAAAATGCAGAGTCATGTAACTACCTCCACAGTCATGCTACAGAACAGTTGCATCACCCCCCAAAAATCTCTCATGCTCCCCTTTGCAGTCAGCCTCTTGCCTCCCTCTTAACCCTGTCAACCACTGGCCTTTTCTCCCTCCCTATAGTCTTACCTTTTCTAGAATGTTAGATAAATGCAGTCATACAGTATGAAGCCGTTCAGATCTGGTTTCTTTCATTTAACACAGTGCATTTAGTTTGATGTACTAACCAGCAATTACCACTGATCTTGTTTTCAGTTCTCCCCCAAAGCAGATGCTAAGACAAGAATTCAAGTGCAAGTAGTTTATGTGGGAGGTGATCTCAGGAAGCACCAGTTAGTGGAGTGAGACAGGGAAGGGAAAGAAGTCAATACAGGGTATGTCAGCAAGCAAGCTACCACTGTGGGAAACAAACTCACCCCGCTGGAGACTCTGGGATCTAGTGTGGAGCATACATCTCAGCTCTATCCAGCCCAAGGAGTGAAAAAGCTGGGATATTTATCTACTAACTCCCTGTCCATCAGTGGTTGAGTGCTACTTCTTAGGGCCTTCACTCTCCAGTACTTATGGCTTGCCCTGTACACAGACCAAGCATGTTCCTTTGGCTAGAAATAAAAGCCCCCAGGCAGAAAGCAACAGGTGTTCACATTAAGCAGCTTTCCATGTGCAGGGGTGGATGCCAAGGGTGATGTGTAAGACACTGGCAGCATCAGCTGCTTCCAACCCAACCCAAATATTTTTATTGTTGTATGTGAAGGGAAACAAATATATACTATAAATTCTTAAATTCATTCTGCTGGATAAAGAGAGAAAAGCCTTGGATTTCTTCTCAATAGACCAATTTTAAAGGCTACTTTTCATATATAGGCTGGGCAAAGCACTTTTAGAAACATTTATCTTAGATTTTCACTGTATTTATGGTTTACAAGGGTGCTTTGCATGTAAAACTTAATGTTTAAGTAGCACAAGCTCCATATTCAATCCCTCGATTATTAACACAAATCTCAATTCAAGCAAAGACAAAGGATATAACAGAAGCTAAACCCAACTTGTGAATAATGAAAATAATTGATTTGTTTAGGTTCTGTTATTCAGAACATTATGTCTTTTTTTTTTTTTTTTTTTTTTTTTGAGGCAGAGTCTTGCCCTATAGCCCAAGTTGGAGTGCAGTGGCACAATTACGGCTCACTGCAGCCTTGACCTCCAGGGCTCAAGAAATCCCTGTGTAGCTGGGACCAGAGGCACACGCCACCATGCCTGGCTAATTTTGATATTTTTTTTTGTAGCGATGGGGTTTTGTCACGTTGCCCAAGCTGGTCTCAAACTCCTGGGTTCACACAATCCACCTACCAAAGTGTTGGGATTACATGCGTGAGCCACTGCACCCAGCCAGAATGTTATGTTTTAAATTTATCTGTGTAATCAGTTGGGTCTCTTTGCTTTTTTAAAGAAAATTTAATACTTAAATTAACTTTTTTTTTTTTTGAGACGGAGTCTTGCTCTGTTACCCAGGCTGGAGTGCAGTGGTGTGATCTTGGCTCACTGCCACCTTCGCTTCCCGGGTTCAAGCAATTCTCCTGCCTCAGCCTCCTGAGTAGCTGGATTACAGGCATATACCACCATGCTTGGCTAATTTTTGTATTTTCAGAAGAGACGGGGTTGCGCCATCTTGGCCAGGCTGGTCTCGAACTCCTGATCTCAGGTGATCCGCCTGCCTCGGCTTCCCAAAGTGTTGGGATTACAGGCATGAGCCGCTGCACCCAGCAATTAACTTATTTTTTATACATTTAAAATGTTCAAGTGCAGTTTTGTTACATGGATATATTGCATAGCGGTAAAGCTTTTCGTTTACCATTGAGATGTATTCTTTGTATCTTGTCTTTGGCAGTCAGTTCACACAAATCCTCGCTGGCTCCACCCACATCCTGGATTGTGTGATTCCTTGGGGGCTGGCTGCCACTCCTGTGTACCTCTTGATGCCCAGTGTATTCTAAGGTCCTATGCTAGGCCAAGGGAACTTAGTAGATTATCTAAGGCACTTATTTATTTTTGGGTTATTCTTAGGTGTGCACAACTCATTCTTTTACTTCCACATTTTGCTGATTCTTGGCAGCCCTGGCAAGGCTGTCTCAGCTTGCCTCATGTGCACCCAGCTATCTCTATTTGGGGGTCTAACTGCCACCCTAAGCTCTACCCAAGGTTCTCTCTGTACTTACATTCCCCCAAACCTGAATGGGTTTCTTTCCTTCCTCCCTTCCTTCCCTCCTTCCTTCCTTCCTTCCTTCCTTCCTTCCTTCCTTCCTTCCTTCCTTCCTTCCTTCCTTCCTTCCTTCTCCCTCTCTCTCCTTCTCTCTCTCATCTCTCTCTCTTTCTCTCTCCTTTCTTTTCCTTCCTTCCTTCCTTCCTTCCTTCCTTCTCCCTCTCTCTCTCATCTCTCTCTTTCCTCTCTTTCCCTTCCTCCCTCCCTTCCCCCCCCTCCCTCCCTCCCTTCCTTCGTTCCTCCTTCCCTCCCTGCCTCCCTCCCTTCCTTCTTTTCAAGACAGAGTTGCCCAGGCTGGAGTGCAGTAGCACAATCTTGACTAACTGCAACCTCTGCCTCCCAGGTTCAAGCAATTCTCCTGCCTCAGCCTCCTGAGTAGCTGGGATTACAGGTGCCCACTACCACGCCTGGCTACTTTTTGTATTTTTTCGTAGAGACGGGGATTTCACCATGTTAGTCAGGCTGGTCTTGAACTCCTGACCTCAAGTGATCTGCCCACCTCGGCCTCCCAAAGTGCTGCTGGGATTACAGGCATGAGCCACCACACCCAGCCAGAGCTGTTTTCTTTCAGATATCAACCATCATGTAACTCTCCTTGCTACTGAGTTTGGGGATTTATTCTGTATATGTGGGTGAGTGCTTGCTCTCAAATGCATTCTCTCAAATCTGTTATATTGTCTACACCTATATTCCTCTAGGTTTCTTTCTAATGAACTTTCTTTAAAATTTACTTTTAATTTTGAGATGATGGTAGATTCACATGAAGTTTTAAGAAATAACACAGAACAGTTCTGTATACCTTTCACCCAGTTCCCCCAACGGTAACATCTTGCGTAACTATACCATGGTATCATAGCCAGGAGATTGATATTGATACGTCAATCTTATTCCATTTTCACTAGTTTTATAGGACTTGTGTGTATGCATGTATTTTATTCTAGGCAATTATCATATGTGTAGATTCATGTAATCACCACCATAGTTGAGATAAAAAAAAAATAGTTCGATCACCACAAGGATCTTTTGTGCTGTCTTTTTATATTTATTTATTTATTTATCTGAGACAGAGTCTAGCTCTGTCGCCCAGGCTGGGGTGCAGAGGCATGGTCTTGGCTCACTGCAACCTCTGCCTCCCGGGTTCAAGTGATTCTCCTGCCTTGGTCCCCCAAGTATCTGGGACTACAGGCACGGGCCACCACAGCCCGCTAATTTTTTGTATGTTTAGTAGAGACGGGGTTTTGCCATGTTGGCCAGGCTGGTCTCAAACCCCTGACCTCGTGATCTGCCCACCTCAGCCTCCCAAAATGCTGGGATTATAGGCGTGAGCCAACGCGCCCAGCCTTGCCCTTTTATAATCACACCTGCATCCTCCCTCCCGACCTGCCTTTTCACTAACTGGCAACTATGAATGAGGGTTCTCCATCCGTACAATTTTGTCTTTTCAAAATATTATATAAATGAAATAATGTTGTATGCAACCTTTGAGAATTGGCTTTGTTTACTCAGCATACTTCCCTGGAGAGTCATCCAAATTGTTGCATGAGTCAGTAGTTTGTTCCTTTTTATTGCGGAGTAGTATCACAGGGTATGGATGTTCCACAGTTTGTTTAGCCATTCATCTTTTGAAGGATATCTGGATCGTGTCCAGTTTTAAAAGTTACAAATAGTCAACACAATAAGATAGTGATGAATGTTTGTATATGGGTTTTTGTATGAATATAATTTCTCTGGGATAAATGTCCAGGAGAGCAATTGCTAAGTCACATGGCAGTTGCATGTTTAGTTTTGTAAGAAACTGCCAAATTGTTTGTCAGAGTGGCTGTGCCATTTTACATTGCCACCAGCAATATATGAGTGATCTGGTTTCTCCGCATTTTCACCAGCATTTGGTATTGTCATAACTTTTTACTTTAGCTATTCTGATAGGTGTGTAGTAATAACTCATTATAGTTTTACTTTGCATTTCTCACATAATTACTGATGTTCAATGTTTTTTTTTCTTATCTCTATTTGCCATCTGTATATTCTATTTGGTGAAATGGCTGGTCATATCTTTTGCCTATTTTCTAAGTGGATTATTTGTGGGATTTTTTTTTCCCTTGAGTTTTGAGAGCTCTGTATGTATTCTAGATAATAGTCCTTTGTTAGACACGTGGTTTGCAAATATTTTCTTTCAGTCTGTGGCTTGTCTTTTCATCAGCTTAAAGGGTCTTTCACAGAGTAAAAGTTTTGATGAAGTTTAAATTATCCAATTTTCCTTTTGTGGATTGCACTTTTGGTGTTAATCCTAAGAACTCTTTGCTTAGCCCTAGATCTTGAAGATTTTCCCCTAAGTTGTTCTCTAAAATGTTTGCATTTATATTTAAGTTTGTGCTTCATTTTGAGTTAAGTTTTGTATAAGATGTCACATTTTGGTTGGAGTTCATTGTTTTGTTTTGCCCTTGGATGTCCAATTGTTACAGTACCATTTGTTGAAAAGGCTATCTTTCCTTCACTGGATTGCTTTTGCACCTTTGTCAAAAATCCACTGGCACTGGGCAGGGGGCTCATACCTGTAATTCAAGCACTTTGGGAGGTCAAGGCATGAAGATCTCTTGAGCTCAGGGGTTTGAGGCCAGCCTGTGTAACACAATGGACCTCATCTCTATAAAAAATAAACAAAATTAGCCGGATGTGGTGGTGTGTACCTGTAGTCCCAGCTACTCAGGAGGCTGAGGTGGGAAGATTGCTTAAGCCAAGCAGGTCAAGGATACGGTGAGCCGTGATCATGCCACTACACTCCAGACTGGGCAACAGAGTTAGGCCCTGTCTCACTGCTGGAGTGCAGTGGCGCGATCTTGGCTCACTGCAGCCTCCGCCTCACAGGTTAAAAGATTCTCCTGCCTCAGCCTCCCCAGTAGCTGGGATTATAGGCGAGTGCCACCACACCCAGCTAATTTTTGTATTTTTAGTAGAGACGGGATTTCACTCTGTTGGCCAGACTGGTCTCAAACTCCTGACCTAGTGATCTGCCCTCCTGAGCCTCCCAAAGTGCTGGGATTACAGGCGTGAGCCACCGCGCCCGGCCCCTTCCTACACTCTTACATAGCCTCAGCCAATGACTGGGGGAAGTAAGTGCATAACAGCCCAGTTCCCTTTCCCCTCTGGTGGGGTAATGCTGAGGCATGTTTCACACTGGCTCTCAGAGTTCCTCTGTGGGACTGAGCTCTAGTTGCCCACAGTGGTGACTTGTAAATAACACACCCTTTATTGGCTGACTTCTCTTCCCTTCTCTGTCTCACTTCCCCACTCTCCTACCAGTGTTTCCTGGTGTTACCTCTCAATTAAACTACTTGTATCCAATTCCTTGTATCAAAGTATATTTCTTGGGGAGCCTAAACCAAGACAACCCCTGAAGGAAATCATAGACAAATTGAAACTGGCAAAGGCATCTAGGCATCTATGCATGGGTGTCTGGGGGAAGGAGGTGGAGGAAGCCAGATGATGGCGACAGCATTAAACAGGGCTGCCATGAATAGCTGCCCAGGCTGTGCACTGTGCAACTAGTAGGGTTGTATCAATTGGTGCCTGTTGGAGTTTCCTATTGCTGCTGTAACAAATTAGCTTTAAACAATATAAATCTGTTATCTTACACCCCTGGAGCTCAGAAATCCAAAATGAATTTCACTGAGCTAGACTTCCAAGGAGTTGGCAGGTCTGTGTTCCTTCTGGAGGCTCTAGGAGGCAAACTCTTTCCTTGCCTATTCCAGCTTCTTAATTCTTACATTCTTTAGCTTGTGGCCTCTTCCACCACCTTCAAAGCCAACAGTGTAACATCTGCAACTCCCCCCACACCCACATACATACAAATATGTCATCACATCTTCTCTGACTCTCTTGTCCCCTCTTTCCTTTATAAGGACCCTTGTGATTACATTGAACCAACCTGGGGAATTCAGGATAATCTCTCCTTCTCAAGATTCTCATTTTTTTTCTTTTTGAGATGGAGTCTCACTCTGCTGCCCAGGCTGGAGTTCTGTGGCATGATCTCGGTTCACTATAACCTCCACCTCCCGGGTTCAAGTGATTCTCCCGCCTCAGCCTCCGGAGTAGCTGGTACTACAGGCATGTGCCACCACACCTGGCTAATTTTTGTATTTTTAGTAGAGACAGGGTTTCACTATGTTGGTCAGGCTGGTCTCAATCTCCTGATCTCATGATCCACCTGCCTCAGCCTCCCAAAGTGCTGGGATTACAGGCGTGAGCCATGCACTGCACCCGGCCTTTTTTGTTGTGTGTTTTTGAGACAGCGTCTTGCTCTGTCACCCAGGCTGGAGTGCAGTGGCATGATCTTGGCTCACTGCAACCTCCGCCTCCCAGGTTCAAGCTATTCTCCTGCCTCAGCCTCCTGGCGACTACAGGCATGTGCCACAATGCCCGACTAATTTTTGTATTTTTTGGCGGATACTGGGTTTCACCATGTTGCCCAGGTTGGTCTCGAACTGACCTCAAGTGATCTGCCCACCTTGGCTGGTATTACAGGCTCTCAAGATTTTTTTTTTTTTTTTTTTTTTTTTTTTTAGACAGAGTCTTGCATTGTCCCCCAGGCTGGAGTGCAGTGGCGCGATCTCGGCTCACTGCAAGCTCCGCCTCCCGGGTTCACGCCATTCTCCTGCCTCAGCCTCCCGAGTAGCTGGGACTACAGGTGCCCGCCACTGCACCCGGTTATCTTTTGTATTTTTTTTAGTAGAGACGGGGTGTCACCGTGGTCTCAATCTCCTGACCTTGTGATCCACCCGCCTCGGCCTCCCAAAGTGCTGGGATTACAGGCTTGAGCCACCACGCCCGGCCAAGATTCTTAAACACATCATATCATAAAGTCCCTTGTGCCATGTAAGGTGCCATGTAAGGAACCTACTCACAGGTTCTGGAGATTAGGATGTGGGCATCTTGAAAGGCATCATTATTCTGTCCACCACATGCCCCTGGTCCAGGGTTCAGAATAAAGGGGACTCTGAGTTGGCAACTTCTGCCCAGAGGAAGCCAGTGCTGTGAGAAGGGGAAGGTGGTATAAGGGGCTATAAACTAAAATGCAGAAATACGAGGAAGACATATTTCAGTGGTTACATAGCATGTGGTGTGTGTATGTGTGTATGTGTTTGTGTGCATGTGCGTGTGTGTCTGGGGGAAGGAGGTGGAGGAAGTGAGATGATGGTGACAGTGACAGCAGCTTGGAGAAGACAGGGGGGTGGGTCTACTTCTGAGGAAGTCCTTGGCTGAGGTGGGGCCGCAGAGAGGCAGGGTGAGGGTGGAATCTGTGGTTTCACAGAGAGGAGTTTTAATGGCTGCCAAGAATGTGCACATGAAGCCAAGAGGGAGTGCGGCCTGGAGCTGCAGTCAGC
This sequence comes from Macaca thibetana thibetana, assembly GCF_024542745.1. Taxonomy (NCBI): domain Eukaryota; kingdom Metazoa; phylum Chordata; class Mammalia; order Primates; family Cercopithecidae; genus Macaca; species Macaca thibetana. The sequence continues at coordinate 72,766,923 of NC_065587.1, forward strand.
CCAGAGGCGGGGCGGGGGCGGGGGTGGTGGAGCCTGTCCCAGGGCAGTAGGATCATCCCAGAGAACAACAGGAGCGAGCAGGTCTCTGTGAGCAGGGAGAGGAAAAAGAAAGAGAAACTAGGTTTGTGATGGGAAATGGGCTGTGGTTTCATAATTAGAAGTGTCTGTGGGCAATGAGTATAAATGGAGGCTTTGGTAACACTTGGGGAAAGGTTATTAATTTGGAACTTCTATAAAGCCTTTTGTCTCCTATTAAAAATCCTGTGTGTACCAAGTGAATTTCATCACTTAATTCACTCAATAAACAATGAACTGCTACTTTGCATGGGACAACATTCTCTGGAGATACATACAGTGAACAAACAAGGTGAATGAATGGACTCAGGGAATTAGGTGTCACAGGAATAGAAAGGCAAGGAGATGAAGGAGTAAGTGGGCAAGAGGATGATGGAGGCAGAATCGGCTTTCCCCGGCAGGGGATGACATAGGGTTTTTGATATCACCTGCGCAGGGAGGCTTGCCCATTTCCCCTCTCCAGCCTATCTGCCCAGGGCAGTGGCTTCGAAGCATATATTCCCTACTTCCCTCCTCCTTGGAGCCATTTCTTCATTTCTTCCTTCTTCCTCTTCCTCTCCCCTTGTCTTCCTTTGCCTTGGAGCTTGGGAGGCTCCAGGTAAGAAGAGAGGGAATGTGGCTTCTTTCTCTTGCTTCCCTCTTTTCTTTCTACCCTTTGGATCCAATTCGAAACAGATAAATAGAGGTCTACTGTGGGCCTGGAATCATGCAGGGGTTACAAGATGGGGGACTCCCATGACCAAGGGCAATTATCCAGCAAGGGGATTTCTGGGAGCCATTAGCAGCTGACACACGCAGCAGCTGGGCCAGGGGTAGACCAGCCTGTTAAGGGGATCTGTGTGGGGCACCAGTATCCTCCACTATAGCAACAATGTGGAGTAGCAGATAATCGCACACCCTGCTGTAGATTGGAATAAAACTTTGGAAAGCAATCTTCTAATATTGTGTAGAGTGGAAGACACACATGGCCTGTGACCCAGCAATTCTACTTCCAGCCATATACCCTAGAGAAACTTTGCATGTGCATGAAGAGACAAGGAATGTTCATTGCAGCATAATTTGAAAAAACAAAAGCTGGAAATAAATGAAATGTGCCTCTTATAGGAAGTTGGATATATTCACATAATGGAATACAGCAGGTAAAATAAACAAGAGTTATGGGCATCATCAGACATAACTCTAAAAGCATGATGTTGAGTGAAAAAAGCATGCTACCAAATGATATATATATATATATAATGTTGCCATTTATTTACGTATTATTTATTTATTTATTTTTGAGACTGAGTCTTGCTCAGTCTTGCCCAGGCTGGAGTGCAGTGGCATGATCTCGGCTCACTGCAAACTTTGCCTCCCAGGTTCAAGCGATTATCCTGCCTCAGCCTCCCAAGTAGCTAGGATTACAGGCATGCACCACCATGCCTGGCTAATTTTTGTATTTTTAGTAGAGACAGGGTTTCACCATGTTGGCCAGGCTGGTCTCAAACTCCTGACCTCGAGTGATCAGCCCGCCTTGGCCTCCTAAGGTGCTGGATTACAAGCATGAGCCACCAAGCTGGGCCTAATGTTGCCATTTATATAAAGTTTAAAGACACGCAAAACAATATGTTTACATGTATATGTGTATGTATATATGCATTTATATATGTATATATCTGTGTATATATAGTAAACATATACGTATATAACATATATATTAAGCATATATACACACATACTCAAACACACACATACATAGTAAAAGCGTAAGAGCATGCTTGGGAATGCTAATATTCAATATAGAGTAGTGGGACTTGCAGCCAGATTGCTTGGATTTGCGTCCTAGTTCCATCTCTTACTAGTTGTATAATCTTGGAAAAGTTATTTAACCTCTGCAGGTCTCAGCTTGCTTATGTGTTAAATGGGAAATGCCAATTGTATCAGTCAGCTATTGCTGCCCTAATGCTGTGTAACAAACAACCCCTAAGCTAATTGGCTTTCAACCACAAGCAGTTATTTTCCATCCACAAGCCTGTGGGCTGGCTGTGGCTCTGTTGGACTGGCCTCCAGGAAGCAACTTAGGTTCATGTCTGCTCCACGTGTCTCCACCAGCAACTATCCAGGGCTTGTTCTTTTCAGGGCAGAGGTCACATGCATGAGTGGCTGCTGGAAGCACATGATGCCTTCTTGAGTCTTTGGCCCAGAACTGGCATATTGCTTCCACCCACATTCCAGTGGGGTAGGGAAAGTATACACCACCCACAGTGATCCAGAGCAAGGGCAGCGGGAGAAGGAGGTACTGGGAGCAAATAATGGTGCAATAGTGCCCACCTGCTTTGTCTGAAGCATTAAATGAGTTAATGCATGTGAAGTGCCTGGCACATAGTAGGTGCTATATTTTTACTAATCAGAAGAATGATGAACTCTGGGAGAAAGAGGAAATTGAACTTATCTATTAAATTTCTTTTTTAAAAAACAAAGATCATAAAAAGAAAAAGAGGGAAAATATTTGTTTTCAGAAGAGAGAGCGAGAGTGAAAGAAAGAGGACAGGAATGCTGCAGACTGAACCACAGGGAGCATTGGCATTCAGGAAGAAGACGAAAATGGAAGACTTAATTGTAGACTCCAGGAGGCAAGGAGTGTGTGGCCTCACTCATTTCTGTGTCCCCAGCACCATGTCTGACACATGGTAAATGCTCCTAAGGAGCACAGGGAAAGAAGAAACGATGATAGAGGCAGAGGTTGGAGAGAATCCGAGAAAAATGAGAAGCTCTCACCCTAAAAGCCAGAGGAGATCGTTAAATAGGGCTGGACAGCTGCCTGGTGGACTGGTCAGCAGTGGCCCTCATCCCAAGCTGGACCCAGGCTCTCTATTGGGTCTGGTGTTCCAGGACACAGGGGACAGACTTGCTATTTCATTTGGTGAGTTTTGTCTCAGACCAAGCTTCTGAGTAGTAGGAGGTGAAGGGCCCAGTCCTCTCCTGTTGATCTCTTAATTTCAGCATCCTCTTCTCTCTCTTTTCCTGTTGGCCATCCGTGATTCTTCCTTTCAAGTCTGCTTCCAGCCTCCCCCTCCTGAGGTCCCCACTGCATGGAGGAATATGCAGAGGACAAGACGGGAAGGAGGCTGGGCACAGAGGCTCACACCTGTAATCCCAGCACTTTGGGAGGCCAAGGCAGGCAGATCATTTGAGCCCAGGAGTTCAAGACCAGCCTGCGCAACATGGCAAAACCCTGTCTCTACTAAAAATATAAAAACTAACTAGTGTGGTGGCACGTGCCTGTACTTGGGAGGCTGGCTTGAGCCCCGGAGGTGAGGCTGCAGTAAGCTGTGATCGCACCACTGCACTCTAGTCTGGGAGGGAGTGTTGGGGGCTCTCAGAGACCAGGAGGGGGGCCAGAATACAGCCTCTCTTCTTTGCTTTTCTACTTTGGCCTGAAGAGTTCCACTGAGCCTTCGTGAAGGGCAGGCAGCCAAAGGCTAGGGAGAAGGTGGACTCATTTCCTTGTAAATTACGTGGTTATGAGGGCGGGAGTTTCACATGTGGCTTTTTGCATAATCAGGTTATCAGGTAGTTGGCCCATTCCTGGGCTCATAAAGTCTCTGGTTGCTCTGACTCATACCGTGGAGCAGGAGTCAAGCCAGCAGGGATGGGGCTCAGAGGAGGTGCCCGCCAGCTGTCTGCTTGGGTGGTGTCAGGTGGGGATCTTTTTTCAGAGCCCAAGTGTCATAAACATCTGGGCTTGAGAATCAGTCTGCTTGAGTTCAAGTATTGGCCTCACTGCTTGCCGGCTGTGTGACCCTGGGCAAGTTCCTAACCCTCCCTAATCCTTTATTTCCACATTAGGGCGATGGTGGTGGTTTAGAGAAGGATTTGCCTGGGAAAGAGAAGGTGGCTGCTTAGGCAGATCTCCAGAAGGGTAGTATGTGGGGGTGGCCACCAACCTTCTGAATCCAATCCTCAGATTTCCCTCAAAAATGTAGTGGTTGGCGCTCTGGCAAACCGTTGGGCGATATCTAATAAACTCACTGCATTAATTTTCTAGGTCTGCCATGACAAAGTACCATACACTGGGTGCACAGAAACAACAGATATTTATCCTCCCGCAGTTCTGGAAGCTGTAAGTGTGAGATCAAGGTGTTGGTAGACCCAGGCTCCCTCCAAGGCTCTAAGAGACAATCTATTCCATTCTTTTTTTTTTTTTTTTTTTTTTTTTTTTGGAGACAGAATCTTGCTCTATAGCCCAGGTTGGAGTGCAATGGCACGATCTCGGCTCACTGCAACCTCCACCTCCTAGGTTCAAGCTGTTCTCTTGCCTCAGGCTCCCGAGTAGCTGGGATTACAGGCACCCGTCACCACACCCAGCTAGGTTTTTTTTTGTATTTTTAGTAGAGGCAGGATTTCATCACGTTGGCCAGGCTGGTCTCAAACTCCTGAACTCAGGTGATCTGTCTGCCTCAGCCTCCCAAAGTGCTGGGATTACAGGTGTGAGCCACTGCACCTGGCCTATTCTGTGCTTTTCTCTGACTTTCTGGAGTGGCAGTCCTTGGCTTGCGGCAGCATCACTCCAAGCTCTGCCTCTGTTGTCACGTGGTGTGCTCCTTGCATGTCTCTGTCTTACATGGCTCTCTCCTCTGTGTGCGTCTGTGTCCAATTTCCTTCTTATAAGGACCCCAATCATATTGGATTACAGCCCACCCTAATGACCTTCTCTTCATTTGATCACATCTGTGAAGACCCTGTTTCCAAGAAAAGTCATGTATGTAGGTATCAGGGATTAAGTCTGTAACATATCTTTCTGGGGGACATCATTCAACTCATCTCACCCACTTTACCTACGAACAATAGGACTGAAAGGCCCAGTCCCCTCCTGTCCATCTCACAATTCCATCAACTCCTCTCCTAGGAATATAACTTAAAGAAATTAGTGGTTTGTCCACTGAAAGCTTAAAGGCATGTGCTAGAATGTTTCTAGCAACTTTATTTTTAATAGTCCCAAACTGGACACAACTCTAAGATCCATCCACAGGAGAATTGAAAAACAGATTAGAGTACATTCACACAATGGAATACTACTCGGCAATAGAAAGGACAAATTGCTGATATAAGCAATAGTATGAATGAAAGACTACCTTTGCTTGGCCCTGGCTATTTGTAGTCCTACTATGTGACTCTGTTTCATGAAATTCAAGAAAAAGCAAAACTAGTCTGATAGATGTCAGACTAGTGGGGAAGGTATTGAGTGGGAAGGAGCAGGAGGGAAACTTCATGTGGTACAGTTGGGAATGTTCCATATCTTTAAAGGAGTTTGGATTGCATATGCATACTAATACATAAATAAAAATTTATTGAGCTATACACTTAAGCTATGTAAATTATATCTCAATTTAAGAAGTTTAAAAATCAAAAAACTGTAGTCCTTGGCATGCCCAGAAGTCAATGACTTACTTCCAGGGCTTGACTCCCATTTGCCAAAGTCCTAGGAGCTTGATGTATAAACTGGAAAGTTGACAAGGTAAGTTCTAATGAGAACTCTAATGAGCCAGGGGCCCAGTGCCTGTGTCACCTGGATAGTGGCAGAGACAAACTGTCCAGTGAGATACTCAGGACACCCTCTTCTGAGGTGTTGCTGGTTGATTATGCCCCTTCTTTGGACTGGATGCCACATAATGAGCTGGGTTCTGACTTCACCAGTGAAGTGTCCTGTGTCTTTGTGGAAATGACTCAGCCACCTGTGATCTAGCTTCCTCATCTCTAAAATGCGTATACCTACCCTCCCTCCCAGGGTGGTTGTGAGAAGCATTTGACAAAACACCGTATTTAAAGTCCCATATATAGGAGGTAGGTACTCAGCTAATGTGGTTTCCCTTTCCTTTCACAGAGCTGGGATGCAGCTACTGGCTCAGACATTTTTCTTTGGATCCTTTTGGGTGCAGAGCCTTTTGCTGGTAGCCAAAAGAGGTGACAAAACACTCCTGAGAACTTCCTTGTTTCTCAGGTCACGCAGATAACAGATAATAACTTATATCTGCAGAGCTATTTAAAAAGATACTGGGAAGCTCACAGCCTAAGAATAAATCCTCCACCAGCCAGCTACCTGGAGTCCCCTCTAAGTGTGTCTTCCTGTGGGGTCACTATTGTCCTCTGTCTAGTGTGCTGACTTTGTGAGTGCCGGGGTGGGGCATAGTGGTGCATTTGTTAGTCCTGGTGGTGGATGGAAGGGTTGGGAGCCCTCACTGCAGGAAAAAAAGACAGAATATTACGGAGCCTGAGCTCATTGAGGGGGAGATATCTGAGGGTCCTCACATCCCCCCGTCCCCCTGAGATGGCCCTGAGTCCCTAGCACCCTGGTGAGATTACCAGGAGTAGGTAGGAGTGGTGAGCTCTGGCAACTGCTGCCCTTTTGGGTCTCCCCTTCATCCCCGGGACTCACCCTTCCATGTCCCTACCACCTTAGGCTAGGACAGGAACGCTGCAGAGCGGTAGGGCTGGTGGGGACTGGTGAGCAGTGCCCGGGTACAAGGTACATTCCTGAAGAGGCTACTTGGAGAGCAAACTCCCCAGGTAAATGCCAGGCTACATTGAGAGAGTGGGAATCTGTTTTGATTCCCAAGAATTCAGCTTTAGAACAAGTAGTGAATGAGGGGATCACGAACTTCCTATAAGCATAGTTGTGTGGTGCGCAGGAACATGGCCTTGGGCCAATGTCATGAGCCCTGGGCTACTGGTGTTATTTCCCTCTGTATTAGATTTCCCCAGAGAAGCAGAACCAATAGAATAAATACATAATGAGAGAGAGAGATTAATTTTAAGGAATTGGTTCATGCAACTATGGAGGCCAGCAAGTCCAAAATCTGCAGAGTAGACTGGCAAGCTGGAGACCCAGGGAAGAGCCAATGTTGCAGATCCAGTCTGAAAAACCCTCTGTGGGTAGAACTCTGTCTTGCTCAGGGTGGGGATGGGGGGGTAGGTCAGCCTTGCTCTTTTCAGGCCTTCAACTGATTGGATGAGGCCCACCCACATTATGGAGGGCAATTTGCCTTACTCAAATTCTACTGATTTAAATGCTAATCTCATCAAAACAGCCTCAGAGAAAAATCCAGAATAATGTTTGATCAAATATCTGAGCTCTGTGGCCCAGCCAAGCTGATACGTAAAACTAACCTCCTTATTAAAATGACTTCGCCAAGCAATACGAATGGTAGCTCCCAGTTCCTGAGGCCCTGCCTTGTGTTGGGGGCATTGTGCTTTGCACTGCAATGGCCTGATTCAAGTGGACCTTCCCAACACGCCTGTATGGTAAGTGTCATGCTCGTTTTACAGATGGGTCAACTGAATCATGACCGATGTGACAGGTGATGTTGGTACCCTATCTGGATCCCTTTTCCCAGTTAGTGTCCCCCTCCCCAGCTGGTGATGGTGCAGTGGCTAACAACTTATGTCTGAGACCTTTCATGGAGGATTCCCCTGGCAGTGGGATTGTCCTTGTCCAGGACCTAGGGACTCACGTTCCCTTCTCCTATCCTCCAGGGGTGGACAATGACTGACAACATTAGGGTACAAAAGCCTGTCCTGCTTATCTCAGGGGACAATTCTGTGGACACCCCAGAGCTCCCTGTGGATCGGGCTGAGGCCAGGCTGGGCTGAGGCCACGCCCTTGCTAAACATCTTCCTCTGCTACATCCTGCTTCCCTCCATCCCTTTCTCCTGAGATCATTTCCTCCATAAATCATAGGGATTCCACAAATCCTCATCCCGGGCTCTGAGTGTAAAGAATGGGACCTAAGACACCTGTGAGTGAGGAATGTAAGCCCAGGTCTAGCTGCCTTCAAAGGTGGCCCGCAGGATCTTCACATTGTCTATAGCTGACAGCGGTGAGGATCTCCCTGGGGAAGAGTTCCTGGTTGCAAAGAGGGAAGACTCCCCCCCTTTCGGAAGGTCTCTTGGGTTTGTCCCCTTCCTCCCTTGCTTGCCCACTTCTTTCTTGCCTCATTTCGCAGAACAGCACCAGCCGCAGGCTAGGAGCCTCTACCCAGGGAAGGCAAGCGGAGGTTGAGGGCTATACTTGTGGATGGGAAAGGCTGAGTCTGTGAGTCCCATCCCCAAGGCTTCTTAGAGCAGGGAGTTGCTGCTTTCTGGGGCAGGGGTGCAGATTCGCAGCAATGGGAATGTGCTCGAAGGCCTGAGCTGCTCCTTGGGAGACAGCATGAGCCAAATCCTGGTGGGCAGGCCGCCTGGTCAGCGGGCTCCAGGCCTAGGCTGTGCTCCGAGGCCTCCATTTGCAGCCTCTGCCTGTGTGAGTGCTGCGTCACCACCCTGGGAAGGCCTCTGCTGGGTTTTTCCAGAATGTGGAGGTTTATAAGTGTCCCGGTCTTGGCTGTTCTAGTTAGAATTTCGCTTCCAGCTTTCCAAGGGGACCTCCAGCCCTCTCTGAGACACAGCTGCTCAAGGACAGTGAATGAATGAGAGCAAGGGGCCCCCTGTGGGGATGAGAGAGTTTGCAGCAGAGAGGGTGGCACCTGGGCCTGGCAGAGAAAGTGCTGGGGGCAGCTGCGTGATGGGGCAAGGCTCCTCATTGGCCCCCAAAGAGCCTTCCATCCCACCTGGCTGGAGAAGACAATGAAGGATGGTGGAGGAGGGGAGGTTGCGCCAGTCAGCAGAAGGCTGCTTCTCTTAACAAAAAAGAGGAGTGTCGAGCTGTTCCGTTTGGTTACAGACCTCTACTACTGCCTTCTCTATGAAAAGATATAGTTTGGGGGCTTTGGTGTCACATAGATCTGATTCAGAAACGTCTGTTTTATTCTTATAAATTCTGTGATGCTGTGAAGGCCACTTAACATCTCAGAGCCTCAGTTTTCTCATCCATAAAATGGATGGCCATGCTCACTGCATAGGCTTGCTGTCTGGGAAGGGGCAAGTAGATGAAGGAAGTAGCTCAGCAAGAGCCAGAGATAGCTTTGCAATCTCTGGAATGTGAATGAAAAATTGAGCCAACTTCACCATGAAGGAACTCATTTGCTTCTAGAGCCATGGTGATGGGGGCAGACATAAGGCCACTGCTCACCCATTCCAGTGTTCAAGGCAGACATTACTAATTATATCTGCACACCCCAAGCCTGGGTAGAGAAGCCAGGTAGCTTCTCTTAATTGATCAGAGGTGGCACTTAAAATGGAACTTATGTGTCATCTCTGCCCTCTGTCAAGAGGCCTTGACAGCCACCCTGGAGGAGTCCCTAGGTGGGTGAGGGAAGATTTAAGGGAAAGTAAGTTTGCTTTTTAGGTCTTCTAGTTTGAGTGCCTGGGAATAGAGATGGTTTCTGATTGAGCAGCCCAAAGGCTCTATCATTTTCTGGCAGCTTAAGCTACTGAGAAGAGGCCAGGCTTAGAGTGGGCCTTCCGGATGACCACTCACTTGGCAGGACTGGCCTCACTAAAGGTGGACTCTTATCTGCCTCTCACCAGGAGCAGATCCTGAGACAAGGATTCGAGTGCAAGTAGCTTATTTGTGAAGTGAACCTAGGATCTCCAGTAGGTGAGTGAGGAAGTGAGACTGGGAAAAGAAAGCAGTGAGGGAGCTGGGGTATTTATATACCAATTCCCATTGATTGTTAGTTGAGGACTTCTGGGGTAGGATGTTAAGTCCTGGTTACAGATGGACAGAACAGGGTCAGGTGGTCAGAGAAAGCTCTTTGACAAAAATAATCCCAGGTACTAGTAGTTGGAAGTGGTAAGAGCCCAAAGCAGTATCTGCTACACATGTAGTCCCACAAATCCTGAGCAACTCAAGTGAGTTTGTCCATTGAAAATCAGAGCGGCTTAACCTTTCCCAATGTAGCGCTCTCCTTAAAATGTAGGCAGCCTCACCTTACCCTACTCTGCCTCTCTCAGGGGGAGGCCTAGTCCTTACCCAGCATGGCTGCTATCACTGCCTTCTCCTACAACCATGAGGACAGTGCTCATTGATCACAAGACTCTTTCAGACAAGAACTCATAACCCCCTCTCAAGAGAGTGAGTGCTCTAGTCAGCCCCTGTAATGTAAAAGAAATAATCCCAGAATAATCTCTGATGGGCATTTAGCATGAGACCTGACACACAGTAGGTGCCCAATAAATGGAAGCTATTGGTAGCACTGCTGTTGCTATTTAGAGATAAAACCTATTGGCCAAACCTATCCTGACCCCAAGAGAGATGGAATTTGTCAGATTCATTCCTCTCTGGCAGCTACTAGAGAGCAGGAGTGGAGGGAGAGAGCTGGGAAAAGCCGGAAGAAGTTGGAGTAATCTGGGAGGAGAGTGGATTTGGAGCATGGAGTCCTGCCAGGAAGGAGCCCTGGGCAATGTGAGTCAGGGGGGTTGATGAGAGCTTGGTGTCCAGGAGGAGGTGGCAAGGGAGGAGAGATGAGAGGTACTAAAATTGTGCCCCATTTTTCATTCTCTCCTGGTGAGTCCCTGTCATTAGAAAGGGCATGTTTGGTCTCATCTTCCCTTCTGGTTCCCACTCAGAGATGAGGACTGGCCTCCAGGGTTCCCAGTGGCTTATTCCCATGGTCTAGACTCAAGGAGGGAGGGGTCTCTCTCTCTCTTTCTTTCTTTTCTTTTTTCTTTTTTTCTAATTTAGAGACAGAGTCTGGCTCTGTCACTTGGGCTGGAATGTAGTGGTGCAATCATAGCTCACTATAGCCTCAACCTCCTAAGCTCAAGTGATCCTCCCACCTCAGCATCCCGAGTAGCTGGGACTATAGGTGTACATCGCCATGTTGGGCTAATTATTTTTTATTTTTGCACCATGTTTAGCTAGTACCCAAATGTTCATACCCAAGCTATGAACATTCATGTACAAGTCCTTCTGCAATCAAGGATCGCTTTTTATACAGGGTTTTGATTTGCTGTCCTGCTCCACTGGAAAACTTCCCTGCCAAGTTAGCGATAGACCTCAGCTAGCAAGACGGATGAGTTGAGTTTCTCCATGAAGCTACAATTCAAATCTCAAACTGAAATTCTCATCTATGTCCCTGTATTAGCTCGTTTTCACACTGCTGATAAAGACATACCTGAGACTGGGAAGAAAAAGAGGTTTAATTGGACTTACAGTTCCACATGGCTGGAGAGGCCTCAGAATCATGGTGGGAGGCAAAAGGCACTTCTTACATGGTGGTGGCAAGGGAAATGAGGAAAAAGCAAAAGTGGAAACCCCTGATAAACCTGTCAGATCTCCTGAGACTTATTCACTATCATGAGAATAGAATGGGAAAGACCAGCTCCCATGATTCAGTTGCCTCCCCCAGGCCCCTCCCACAACATGGGGGAATTCTAGGAGATACAATTCATGTTGAGATTTGGGTGGGGACACAGCCAAACCATGTCAATCCCTAAACTCACTCCTTCCACAGTCTCTGTTTCACTGTGTTTCTGGACTCGTTGCTCAGGCTAGAAACCTGGACTCCTCTCTGCTCATATTCTTCCACCAAACGATCAGCAATCCGATCCTAAGTGCTTTCAAAACACCTGAACTTTTATCCCCTCCTCTGCTACCAGTCTGGTCTGGGCCACTATCGCTTGTCACCTGGATTACTGCAGTATCCTCTCCAGCTTCTATCCTTGTTTATCTTGCCACTCACTCTGCTCCTGATGTAATTCTCAACACAACATCCAGATTAATCCTTTAGAGGCTGAGACCATGTTCCTCCTCTGCTGGAAACCCTCCAATGTTGCAATAGCTCTCAGCCCACTGTAAGTATAAGCCACAGTCCTTACAATGTCTGTGAGGCCCTAGGTGATCTCCCCCATCATACCTCCCTCCTATCATCCCCCTACTTTCTCCTCTTTGGTCACTCTGTGCATGTGCCTTTAATATGCTAAAGTTGCCCTTGCCTCTCAGCCTTTGCACTGGCTATCACCCTGAATGGAAAGTTCTTCCCTTTGATATACATATGGCTCCCTCCTTTACTTTCCTTCAGGCTTGTCAACTTCACCAGCTCTATCTGTCTCTATAGTACTTACCACCGTCTGACACATTCTATTTACTGGTTTACATGTTGTCATCTGTCTGTCTGTTTGCCTTGCTTATCAGCATGTCAAGCACACAGTTCAGAGACTTTGCTTAGTGTGCACTTATATTCCTAGTGCCCAGAACAGCAGGGGCCTTGTCATAGGCACTCAAATAAGAGACACGGTGGGGCCTAGGAGCACCTAAAAGGGAGAACCAAATCTGGCAGCTTCCAGCTTTAGCTCACTAGTTGGGTGCTGTGTGTATTAAGAGGCTGCTAAGAGATCCTCTGGGGATCTCAGTCTGCTCAGAGATTTAGGTGCCTGCTATGATTTGAATACCTCCTTCAAAACTCATGTTGAAACTTAATCCTCTGCCGGGCATGGTGGCTCACGCCTGTAATCCCAGCACTTTGGGAGGCTGAGGTGGGTGAATCACGAGGTCAAGAGATTGAGGCCATCCTGGCCAACATGGTGAAACCCCGTTTCTACTAAAAATACAAAAATTAGCTGGGCATGGTGGTGTGCTCCTTTAGTCTCAGCTACTTGGGAGGTTGAGACAGGAGAATCGCTTGAACCCCACAGGTGGAGGTTGCAGTGAGCCGAGATCGCGCCACTGCACTCCAACCTGGCAACAGAGCAAGACTCTGTCTCAAAAAAAAAAAAAAAAAAAAAAAAAAGGAAAGAAACTTAATCCTCAAAGTGGCAGTATTAAGAGGTGGGACCTCTAGGATTAGGTCATGAGGGATCTGCTCTCATGAATGGATTAATCCATTTAAGGATTAATGGCTTAATGGATTAATGAGTAATCATGGGAGTGGAACTGGTGGCTTTACAAGAAGAGGAAGGGAGACCGGAGAAAGCGCATTCAACGCCCCCAACCATGTAATGCCTTGTGCCACCTTGAGATTCTGCAGAGTCCCACCAGCAAGAAGGCCCTCACCATATGAATCCCCTCGACTTTGGATTCTCAGCCTCCATAACTGTAAAAAATAAATTTATCTCCCTTATAAATGACCCACTTTCAAGTATTCTAAGTAACAGAAAACAGACTTAAGCCTGTAACATTAGGCCAAGCCCCCAAAAGCTCCTAGTCTCATAGCCTGTGTGAGTTCAGTGCAGGCTTGGGAATTGGAGAAGCCTTCAGGAAATGATGAAATCAAGCTAGGCCCGGGAGCGTAGGTGGAGTTTGGGTAGGCAGGGGACAGAGGAACAGTGTGGGCTAGCTTAGGGTAGTGCTGCTTCGATGAGTTACGAGGCACAGGCACCTCGAACAGAGTGTCTGAAGGGCTGCACCCAGCAGTGACACCATCACCTCTCTCCTGTCCTGACTGGGCTGGGTTCTGGGGGAGAGGTCCCAGCACTACCCACCTCTTCTTGTTCTCCCAATATCTGTCATCAGCTCCAGTTTGCATTTCAGTTATTTTTAGATTGTTTTTTCCTTAGCAGTGAAGCAAGCCTGTGGAGGGAAACATATTCCTTCTAAAGCAAGCCTGCAGTTTTTCTGGACAGGCAAGAGTGAGGCCGCCCTGCCTGAACAAAGAGAGATCTGACAGCTGCTAAGGTGCTCTGGGACTCAGTGGGTCCACCCCTGTCTTCAGTCTCGGACCTGGCCACACCCAGACCATTTCAAGCCTAAGACAATGACACATCTTGCTGGGTTTTGAAATCTGCCAGAGGAGCTTCCTAACCTCCTTGGCTGTCCCCATTACAGCTGCCGCCACTCCCAAGACCCTGCGCTCAGTGTTTTTGGCAGGGAAGTTCTTCCTTAAGTCCAAACTGTGGCTCCAAAGATTTTGTTACTGAGGGAGAGAGGGAGAGGCTGCCACTGTTGTGCAGTGCCCAAATTGGACTGGGTGGCTTGCTTGGGATGAGTCTGGGAGAAACTGTCACAGGGGTCATGGGAATGATGACAGCTGCAACACAGGGTGGCTCAGAGGCTTCTCAACACCTGGTAGGTAGGATGATAGGTATAGGCAGGCAGCTGGCTGCAGAGGCCTCTATACTCACCCCATATTCTGCCCTGCCTGGGGTCTGGGCTCTCCTGAGCCTCAAGGTCTCTGCCCTTTCTTTAGAGAAGAGCTGGGTCCCAACTCACAGGGCTTCCTCTAAACCCTCCTTGACCTCTTCCAAAGTCCTCTCTGGGTCACTCAAAGGAAGGTCCTCACTGGGGACGACAAGCTGTCTCAGGGTTTGGCTTCTCAGTCTTCTCCCAGACCAGGACTGTTGTCCCAGGATATGTGGGGTTGGGCTGGGCTGAGTACCCCTGTCTCTTCCCATAACTTTGTTCAGGTTGTGGACTCCTTTAGCAAGCTGGTGAAGTCCATGGAACTCTTCAGAATAATGCTCTTAAATGCATAAGGTAAAATACACCGGATAACAAAGGAAACCAATTACACTAAAATGCAGATATTAACATATTTTAATATTTATAAGATCCAGCAATCCCACTACTGGGTATATATCCAAAGGAAATGAAATCAGTGTTGAAGAGATAGTTGCACTTCCATGTTTATTGCAGTACTACTCACAATATCCAAGCTATGAAACCAACGTAAGTGTCCATCGACGAATGAATGGATAAAAGAAATGTGGTTTATATACAAAATGCAATATTATTCAGTCATAAAAAGAAGGAAATTCTGTCATTTGTGACAACATGCATGAACCTGGAGGACATTATGCTAAGCAAAATGAACCAGACACAGAAAGACAAATACCACATGATCTCACTAATGTGGAATTTTTGAAAAAGTTGATATCATGGAAGCAGAGAGTAGAACAGTGGTTACCAGAGACCTGAGAAAGGAGGAGAGACGGGAGGATGGGGAGAGGTTGGTCAATGGGTATACAGTGACAGTTAGAATGGAGGAATAAGTTCTGGTGTTTTATTGCATTTTGGGGTGATGATGGTTAACAGTAAGGTATTGTATGTTACTAAATAGCTAGAAGAGAGGTTTCTGAGTATTCTCACCACAGAGAAATGATAAACACCTGAGGTGATGAATATGCTAAATATCCTGATTGGGTCATATATTGAAACATCAAATTGTATCCCATAAATATGAGTAATCACAAGATGTCATGAGGTGGTGTATTTGTTAATTAGCTACATTTAACCATTCCACAATATATATACTTCAAAACATCATGTTGCACGTGATAAATACATATGAAGTCATCTGTCAATTAAAAAAAACAAATTTAACCTACCTAGGCAACATAGTGAGACCCTGTCTCTACAAAAAATAAAAAAAATTAGCTGGGTGTGGCCAAGCGTGGTGGCTCACGCCTGTAATCATAAGACTTTGGGAGGCCGAGGTGGGTGGATCACCTGAGGTTGGGAGTTCAAGACTAGCCTGACTAACATGGAGAAACCCTGCCTCTACTAAAAACACAAAATTAGCTGGGCGTGGTGGTGCATGCCTGTAATCCCAGCTACTCAGAGGCTGAGGCAGGAGACCTGCTTGAACCTGGGAGGCAGATGTTATGGTGAGCCGAGATCGTGCCATTGCACTCCAGCCTGGGCAATAAGAGTGAAACTCCATTCCCCTAAGAAAAAAGAAAAAAAAATTAGGTGGGAGAGGTGGCATGTGCCTGTACTCCCAGCTGCTTGGGAGGCTGAGGCAGGAGAAGTGCCTGAGCCTGGGAGATTGAGGCTGCAGTGAGCCATGCTCACTCAATGCACTCCAGCTTGGGAGACAGAAAGACTGTCTTAAAAAAATATTTTTTTAAAAAGTGATATATACTAATGTATTTTTTAACACATTAAAAAAGAAAATCTAGCAGATCTTTTTAACACATTAAAGAAGAAAATCTAGCAGTGGATCTGCTATGGTTTAAATGTGCCCCCCATAATCATGTGTTGGAAATTTCATCTCCATTGCAATATCGTTGAAAGGTGGGATCTTTAAGAAGGTGGGACCTTAGGCAAAAACCTCATGAATGGATTAATGCCATTATATCATAGAGTGGGTTGTTACAAAAGTGAGTTTAGGCCAGGTGCAGTGGCTCATGCCTGTAATCCCGGCACTTTGGGAAGTCGAGGCAGGCAGATGATTTAAGATCAGAAGTTCAAGACCAGCCTGGCCAACATGGTGAAACTCTGTCTTTACTAAAAATACAAACATTAGCTGGGCATGGTGGCGGGCATCTGTAATCCCAGCTACTTGGGAGGCTGTGGCAGGAGAATCACTTGAGCCTGGGAGGCAGGGGTTGCAGTGAGCCAAGATGGCGCCACTGCACTTCAGCCTGGGCGATAGAGCAAGACTCCCGTCTCAAAAAAAAAAAAAAAAAAAAAGTGAGTTTGGCCCCTCTTGCTTTCTTGCCCCCTCTTGCCTTTCTGCCTTTTGCCACAAGATGACACAGCATGAAGCCCTCGCCAGACACTGGTGCCATGCTCTTGAACTTTGTGGTCTACAGGACTGTGAGCCAAATAAATTCTGTTCATGACAAATTACCCAGTCTCAGGCATTCTGTTATAGCAGCAGCAAACAGATTAAGACAGGATCTAATATCTATCATAATTTCATAATATCATAAATGATATTTTAAGATATCTGCAATATCTGTAATATGTTAGGGAAATAGCTGTGATTTTTGTTGGTGACAACTTTGCAGACACTGCTAAATACTACTGTCTTCTGTTACCTACATTCATAATGCAAGGAAATACCATATTTCAGTTAGAGGCAGTGAAAATAACGGGGACACTTTTTTTTCTCACCCAAGTTTATTGACATCAGGATAAGAATTCTGCCTTTGGGCCTGACGCAGTGCCTCATGCCTGTAATCCCAGCACTTTAGGAGGCCGAGGCGGGCAGATCACTTGAGGTCAGGAGTTTGAGACCAGCCTGGCCAACATGGTGAAACCACGTTTCTACTAAAAATACAAAAATTAGGCAGGTGTGGTGATGGACGCCTGTAATCCCAGCTACTCGGGAGGCTGAGGCAGGAGAATCGCTTTAACCTGGGAGGCAGAGGCTGCAGTGAGCCGAGATCATGCCACTGCCCTCCAGCCTGGGCAACAGAGTGAGACTCTGTCTCAGAAAAAAAACAAAAACAAAAACAAAAAAACCAGAATTCTGCCTTTGACCTTCTCTTACCTTTATTGTCTTTTGGGGCTAGATTGAGTACCTGGTGGGGCTGGAGGGGGCACCAGGCTTGGATTTCTTATTTGTAAAATATACTTATTTTATTTTTACTTAAAAAAATGTTTTTTTTTAATTTTTTTGAGACAGAGTCTTGCTCTGTCACCCAGCCAATATACTCATTTTAAATTAAACAAGAAGTAATTGGTGTTTGTAAGAAATTCAGGCAATATAGATAAAGACAGCTCTCATTTATCCCCTAAACCCTCTTCCCTCTTCAGTGGTAGTCCCTGTTAATCTGTGTGCTATATATAGTTTCAAATTACAAATATAATATTTGAAAATATTTGCCTTGGAAAAAATCAGATTTTTTTTCTTTTTTTTGAGACAGAGTCTCGCTCCAGCCCAGGCTGGAGTGCAGTGGCACTATCTCGACTCACTGCAAGCTCTGCCTCCTGGGTTCACGCCATTCTCCTGCCTCAGCCTCCTGAGTAGCTGGGACTACAGGCACCCGCCACCACGGCTGGCTAATTTTTTTGTATTTTTGGTAGAGACGGGGTTTTACTGTGCTGACCAGGATGGTCTCGATCTCCTGACCTTGTGATCTGCCCGCTGTAGCCTTCTAAAGTGCTGGGATTACAGGCGTGAGCCACCGCGCCCGGCCTACTTTTTTCTAAATTAAAAAAAATACCAGATCTTTGGCTGGTATGTGTGTAGTCTTTTCTCAAATGCAAATAGGAGCATACCGTACATGCTCTCTTGAAACTTGCTCTTTTCCTGTACAATGTGACAGGGAGGTCTTTCCATGTTAGCGCGTATGGACTTGCCTTCTTTTTTACTGCTGCTTAGTATGTTACGTAAGTGCTGGGTCAAAGGGGGAACCACATTTTGAATTTTACTCAATAGAATTCAGCAGCCTCTCCCATGCCCAGGATGTGGGCCAGGCATCAGTCACCCAAGCTAGAATTTAAGGCACTAATTTCCCTCTACTCCACTCTTTTTGCCCAACCTATCAGCAAGCCTCCCGAGTATCTGCTAGCATTGGCTCCAGTTCTCCAACCCCACTGTCACTTCCTTCATTCATCATCTATTTCTCCTGTCGGGATGAATGCATTAGCTTACCCCTCCCACCTCTCATCCCTAGTCTTCGTTGTCCGATCTGCTGTGTGGCCCATGTTATTCTGTAGTCAGGTTTATCTTTCTTGATCTCGAATCCAATCATGTCCTCCCTGATCTTAACTCTTCCATGGCTTCCCATTACCTTAGGATCATTTCCAAGTCTTTCACCTTGGCCTATTCCCATCATTCCAGCTGTGCCAACCTCCCTGGCAGCATCATTCCTCTCGGGGATCTCACTGCACACCCTAGATGTCAGCGATGCAGACAGTCAGGACCCTTAGCATGTCATGCTGCCCGCACTCCATGCCTTGCTCAGTTTCTCTGACTGTAATGCAGTTTCTACTTCCTTCTCTCTTTTCTCCTCCCTTTCACCTGGTGAACACCCAGCCATCTTTTGGGGGCTCCTCTTACCAGTCACTCATTCTGGAAATTCTTTTATATCCCCTAAAAGACAAGTGAGCGTTTTCCTTTGCGCTCCTGCTGACGTTGTTCAGGCCTTTGGCATAGTTTTGTCACAATTTACTGCCCAATTTGTTTCCCTGCCCTTCTCCCTTCTAGGCTGTGAACTTTTGAGGAGGCTGAATGAACAGTGATGACATGCCATCTACAGGGAATGGATATGCAAAAAGTACACACATCACAAGTGTGCAGCTTCCTAGCACTCTGTAAACTGAACCTACTAATGTCACCAGCACCCAGATCGACAGAATATTACTAGCACCCCAGAAGTCCCCACCAAAATCCACTTTCTCTTCCTTAAAGAAAATGGTCCACGATATCCTTGTTGAGTTTTAGTTGTTTGTTTTGAAACAGGGTCTTGCTCTGTTGCCCAGGCTGGAGTGCAGTGGGGCTCACTGCAGCCTCAACCTCCTGAACTCAAGTGATCCTCCCACCTCAGCCTCTTGAGTAACTGGGACCACAGGTGCATGTTACCATGACTGGCTATTAAACACTTTTTTTTTTTTTTTGTAGAGACAGGGGTCTTCCTATGTTGCTTAGGCTGGTCTCGAACTCCTGGCTTCAAGCGATCCTCCTGCCTTGGCCTCCCAAAGTGCTGGGATTACAGGCATGAGCCACTGTGCCTGACCTAAGTTGTTTTTGCTTTCTGGTTTTAGTTCTTTTGCTTTCAGTTTTTCTTGTGTTTGTATTTTGTATAAATGGATTCAAACAGTATGTTCTCTTTTGTGTCTAGTTTCTTTGGCTCAGCATCATATTTGTGAAGTTTATCAAAATTATATGTGTAGTTATAGTTTGTTCATTCTAGCAGCTGTGTATTATTCCATTGAGTGTGTATACCACAATTTATGTATCCATTCTACTGTTGTCGAGTGTTTCCAAGACAAACTGGCAAATGAAAATGTTGCAGAATGCATTTAGAATACATAAACATATACATGCAAAACAATCCCAAGCATGTCTGTAAATGCATTGAGAAGTGGTTGCCTGGGAGGAACTGGAGATCGGGGAGGAAACAGCTAAAGGGACTGTAAACTTATCCATAATGTTTTACATTTTCTACATGGAAACTATATTCCAGTATAACTTAGATAATTAAAAATTAAATGTAATTTTTTTACACAAACTCATGCTCTGTGCATTTGGGTCCTCAGGGCTATGTTGGTAGAAATATCAGTCAGTCAACCAAGCAAGCAATATTAAATGTATATTTATGGCCAGGCGCGGTGGCTCATGCTTGTAATTCCAGCACTTTGGGAGGCCCAGGCGGGCGAATCAAGAGGGTCAGGAGATCCAGACCGTCCCAGCTACTTGGGAGGCTGAGGCAGGAGAATGGCGTGAACCAGCAAGGCGGGGCTTACAGTGAGCCGGCGCGGCGGAGCTTACAGTGAGCCGGCGCGGCGGAGCTTACAGTGAGCCGGCGCGGCGGAGCTTACAGTGAGCCGGCGCGGCGGAGCTTACAGTGAGCCGCAGCTTGCCGAGATCACGCCGCTGCACTTGAGCCTGGGCGACAGCGAGACTCTGCCTCAAAAAAAAAAAAAAAAAAAAAAAGAAAAAGAAAAAAGAAAAAGAAAATAGTGCATGTATTTATTTACTTGTAAATTATTTTATTTCTTCATTGATGACTTAGAGGGACTATCTTCAAACCAGTACAAATCTTTCATACATAATACCTGGCCATTTTCTAACCAATTGAGTAATTTGTTGTACAATAAACTACTTCATGCCTTTCAGCAATAAATACATTAAATTTGAATAGTAAAGACATTACATAATGAATTAGGAAACAATTAAAATTTGCTTTAAATATTTCTTTGGGGGAGAGGACACCACACCTCTACTCAATGAAGAGAAACATTTTTACAGTCCAGAGGTCTTTTATTTTTTTAACACCTATTATGCCATGAATTCACAGGAAGAGGTTCCAGCAGCTCAGGCTCCTTCCCAGTGGTTCTCACAAAGTGTACTTCTCTGGGTGGAGCAGGCTGGCGCTTTAGTTGAACCCAGGTACTTTTCTCTTTGACTTCTTTCTTTTTCTGATCATTTTCCTTCATGCGTTTCAGGAAGCCATCTCGGCTCTTAGAGTGTGCTTAATGTGCTCAATATGCACATTAATTCTCTTGGCAAGAATCTTGCCCTTGTTTGTTTACAACAATGCCAACAGCGTGTTGGGGAACATTGTAGACTCTTCCAGTTTTGCCATGGTAACACCTGTGGGGCATTCCATTTTGAACAGTTCCTATTCCCTTGATGTTTACAATATCACCTTTCTTATAGATTTGCATATATGTGGCCAAAGGAACAGTTCCATGTTTTCTTTTTTTTTTTTTTTTCTTTTTTTTTTTTTTGAGACAGAGTCTCGCTCTGCCGCCCAGGCTGGAGTGCAGTGGCTCGATCTCTGATCACTGCAAGCTCCGCCTCCCGGGTTCACGCCATTCTCCTGCCTCAGCCTCCTGAGTGGCTGGGACTACAGGCGCCCGCCACCAAGCCCGGCAAATTTTTTGTATTTTTAGTAGAGACGGGGTTTCACCATGTTAGCCAGGATGGTCTTGATCTTCTGACCTTGTGATCCGCCCGCCTTGGCCTCCCAAAGTGCTGGGATTACAGGCGTGAGACACCGCGCCGGGCCCAACTCCATGGTTTCTTTCTTTCTTTCTTTCTTTTTTTTTGAGACGAAGTTTTGCTCTTGTTGCCCAGGCTGGAGTGCAGTGGCACGATCTCAGCTCACCACAACCTCTGCCTCCCAGGTTCAAGTGATTCTCCTGCCTCAGCCTCCTGAGTAGCTGGGATTACAGGCTTGTGCCACCACGCCCGGCTAATTTTGTATTTTTAGTAGAGACAGTGCTTCTCCATGTTGGTCAGGCAGGTCTTGAACTCCCGACCTCAGGTGATCTGCCCGCCTTGGCCTCCCAAAGGGCTGGGATTACAGGCGTGAGCCACCGCGCCCGGCCAACTCCATGGTTTCTAAAAGGCCTAGAGAACATATATCGGGTGCCTCTCCTCTTTCCCTTTGTGTTCGTCATCTTGGCGAATTATTGGAAGATGGCGGTTCCAGTCGAAAAATAAATGAGTATTTATTATTTGATCAAATATATCAGATCAAATAGATCACACTTACAAGCCATGTGGCCTTGAGCAAGCGACTTCACTTCTTTGATCCTTAGTTCCCTGTTGTCTTAGCTTGGGTCCTCGCCCCACCCCTCCTGCTGCCTGCCAGGAGAACCTGAGACAAAAACCTGTGAACAGGCAGTTTATTTAAGAATGTGATCTTAGGGAGCAGGAGGGAGGGACAGGGATATTGAATCAAGAAATGAGGGAGAGCCAATACAAGATGTAAGGCCAAGTTAGCCAGTGCTATCTATGGGTGTCTGGAGGCGGGAGCCATCACAGCCTTTCATGGAGCCTTCTGAAATGTCTCAGAACTCCCTGCTGGGGGACAAAGGCAGAAGCGTTATACACTGGTTCTCACCCCTGTTGGTCAAGGGACATCCCACAGCTTCTTTTTTGTTTTTTTTTTTTTTTTTTTTTTGGAGACGGAGTCTCGCTCTGTCGCCCAGGCTGGAGTGCAGTGGCCGGATCTCAGCTCACTGCAAGCTCCGCTTCCCGGGTCTACGCCATTCTCCTGCCTCAGCCTCCCGAGTAGCTGGGACTACAGGCGCCCGCCACCTCGCCCGGCTAGTTTTTTGTATTTTTTAGTAGAGACGGGGTTTCACTGTGTTAGCCAGGATGGTCTCCATCTCCTGACCTCGTGATCCGCCCGTCTCGGCCTCCCAAAGTGCTGGGATTACAGGCTTGAGCCACCGCGCCCGGCCATCCCACAGCTTCTTAGTTCCTCCCACATTGCTGGGCTGCTCGTGCATGAGGGCCACACACGTTCCCTTGGGTGTCCCACCCAGCTATAGTGGAGAAGCTCCAGGTCAGCTCAGCACTGGCTGGAGGAAGAGATCTGTCCAAGAGGTTTTTGAGGTGGTGTCCCAAGTGTGTCTAACACATTCATCTTTAACATGAGGAGGGTGTCTCCACTTCAAAGGGACACTGCAAGGATTGGGCTGAATTCCATACCTAGGTAACAAGGCACCCAGGGTTGGTGTTCTGAGGCCTTGAGAAGGATAGGGGGTGGAGGAGACCTGGCCGCCCTACTCCAGTGTGGGGCTAAAGGAGAGGGAAGCTGGAAAGGGAGCTGAGCTGGCAGAGGCTCAGCCATGTTGCTTCTCCAGGCCTGGGCAGAGGCCCAAGGAAGACAGTGGGAAGGACAGCAGGTTCCAGGACACAGGGAGGAAGAGGGCCTGGAGGGATTTCCCTGGGCTTGGAATGCGGGGATGAGGTTCCTAATAGGTGCCTGTGGCCTTGTTCCTGTGAGAGGAAGGAAACTGATGAGGCCACCGAATGGAGCAGAAAAGGTGCAATGAAAATCCCTACCGCCTCCTGCCCTGCAGGCTCTGCATAGTCACAGCAGTGACTATTTTGTATCACCCCTGCTCATCCACTGTGGTCCAGCCTTGATCCCTCTCAAGGTTATAAAATAATCCTTGCTTTTCAAGTATACTACAGGCTAGACTAGTAGACTAGGAGTTCTTTTTTTTTTTTTTTTTTTTTTTTTTGATGGAGTCTCGCTCTGTTACCCAGGCTGGAGTGCAGTGGCACGATCTCTGCTCACTGCAAGCTCTGCCTCCCGGGTTCACGCCATTCTCTTGCCTCAGCCTCCCGAGTAGCTGGGACTACAGGTACCCGCCACCACAGCTGACTAATTTTTTTGTATGTTTGGTAGAGACGGGGTTTTACTGTGCTGACCAGGATGGTCTTGATCTCCTGACCTCGTGATCCGCCCACCTCGGCCTCCCAAAGTGCTGGGATTACAGGCGTGAGCCACTGCGTCCGGTCTAGGGGTTCTTAATTTAGGGTCCTGCAGATACAGTGTAAAGGGGTCAATAAAACATAGTTGAAAAAAATGGCATCTATATTTTGCTCTAAATTAAATTGAGCACTACCTTCAGTTATGGATTTAGGCAACAAACCACACAGCTGAGTCTTTGTCACCAGTAGAAGCCACAGATATTTTCACATCACAAGACAGTTATAGATATTTTGAAAGCTCATTTATACTTCAAGATTGCAGTAGCTATTAGGCCCTCTGCTAGATATCTTGGTATGTAGTGTATTAAGGAAGAAGCACATAAATAAAATCTTTTTTTTTTTTGAGACTGAGTTTTACTCTGTCATCCAGGCTGGAGCACAATGGCGCTATCTAGGATTTTCCTGCCTCAGTCTCCCGAGTAGCTGGGATTACAGGTGCCTGCTACCTTGCCCGCCTAATTTTTGTATTTTTAGTAGAGACGAGGTTTCACCATGTTGGTCAGGCTGGTCTTGAACTCCTAACCTCAGGTGATCCACCTGCCTTGGCCTCCCAAAGTGTTGGGATTACAGACGTGAGCCACCGCACCTGGCCTGAAGCATATATATTCTTATATTACACATTTTAAAATATTTTGATAACATTATTTCAATATAATTGGTTTCCTTTGTAATCTGATATATTTTATTTTATGCATTTAAAAATATTCTTAGAAGGAGTCTATAAGGTTAACAATACAAAAAGTGCAAGAATCCCTGCACTAGATCAGGAATGGCCAGTATTGACCTGCCTGTGCTTATGGCAGACATTATGAATCAATCATGGCAGCCTTTCTAGCAGATGCCAGATGCTCTTTAGGCATTTTCTACTAATTTGTCTGTGGAGACATATGAGGTCAAACTTAGTTGCCCTTCCTGGTCTATAATGAACCAATGCAGGACAAAACAAGGCAGGATAAAGATAAGATTAAGTGCTTCCTTGGCAAGCATAGCAAATTAGAGCAAACTTTGAGACTAAGTGTGCCAAAGGAGTTGGAACAAGAAACCCTTCAGAGTAAAGCAGACCCACAGTCAGGGATTAAAAAGACACGATTTTGAGAGGTGGAGAAAGGAGGGTGATGGTATTCAGGGTAGGGGCAGGGGCAATGAAAGGAGGAAAGACTTACATAAGCAAAGGGTTTGAGGATGGAAAGAACAAGAAATTTCAGGGGACACTGTGGCGACCAGGTTTTGGAGAAGTTGTGGGAAATGAAACGGAGAAAACAACTTCATTAGGAAGGCTTGTATATGAAGAATTTTGCCTCAGAAGTCCTTTAGAGGACTTCTGTGTAAAGGACTTCTGTGAATAGAGGACAGAGGGTGTACCAGTTTGCTTTTACTGTGTAACAAGCCCCCTCAAAATCTAGTGATTCAACACCACAACCGTTTATTATTTCTTACTCATCTATGGGCTTGCTGGGTGGTCCTTCTGGTCTGGGCTGGCTTAGCTGATCATGGAATTTCCTCATGCATCTGCTGTCAGCTGATTGGCAGGGGGTGGAGGGGGCTGGTGGATTCAGGAGAGCCTCATCTTATGATTGGTTTGGCTGGCTATTGGCTGGGCCAATGGGGGGGCCTGGGCCACATGGTTTCTCATCCTCCAGAAAGCTAGCCTGGGCTTACTCACATGGTGGCAAGACAGATTTCCAAGAGAAGAGGAAATGCAGATGGCATCTTGAAGCCTAGGCTCAGAATGGGCAATTCTACCACTTCACTTCTACCATATTTGAATTACCAAAGCAATTCATGAGGCCTGCCTAGATTCAAGAAGTAGGAGAATAGACTGTGCCTTTTCAAGGGAGAAGATACAAAGTCACACTGGCAAAGGGTGTGGATACAAGAAGAGGAATCATTATGGCCCCCCTCCATTTTTTTTAAGAAATAAGGTCTCACTCTGTCACCCAGGCTGAAGCGCAGTGGCGTAATCATAGCTCACTGCAGCCTCAAACTTCTGGGCTCAAGTGATCCTCCCACTTCAGCCTCCTGAGTAGCTGGGACTATAGGCACGCCACCACGCCCCAGCTAACTTTTTAATTTTTATTTTTGTAGAGTGGGGTCTTGCCATGTTGCCCAGGCTGGTCTTGAACTCCGGGGACTGGGGCCACTTTTGTAATTAGTCTATCCTGGAGGGTTTGAGGGCAGCTGTGGAACATAAAATACTAGGAGAAAAGCCCCAGGGACAGGGGGGCTGGTTGGGAAACAATGACAGTAGTGTTTGGGAAGATAGGGATAGGATGTTTGCCCAGACTCTAAGATGGGGTAGGCCTGAGGTGGGGAGCAACAGAGGGGATGGGGAGGAAATAGGTCTCTGAATTTGGGGCCTGTGAGCCAGGCAAGGAACGTAACCATTCGTAGAACTGGAGATGTCAGCAGGCAGCTGATGGGATCAAGGCCCGCCTGATGTGGAGTCCTACACTGAGAAGGCCTTGAGGCCTTGGCAGATGGCAGCCCAGGTGTGCAGCTGAGTCCTGAGGCCTCTGCTACCTACAGGCGGAGAGGTCTTGTGAAGCCCATTGGCATTTCCTGCACTCGTTGAGTGTTCTGCTATGTAGAGTAGTGGCAGGAATGCGAACCTTGCAGGGCCAGGAGGGAGTGAGATATGGCTCACTGTGTAGAAGCATTTTGTAAACTATTTTAGACTGTACACTTTTTAGTGGTTTTACGGTTTTGTTTTAAATTGAAGAGACATTAGCCACACAGATGAGGGACCTAGGAGGAAATGTGAAGGGAGAAGAGGAGGACCTGGGGTTCTGTTTGGGGGAGGGGCTGCAACTGTCAGGAGGCCATGGGACTAGAAGGATCCAGAAACAGAGAGGGATTGGCTTGTACAGAGTTCCTCCAGCTTGAGGTATGGGGAGCTCAGGACAGCAGCAGTGGGGGGGGGCATTCAGTCATGAGTGGCTCTGTGCTTGCCCAATCCTTGGGGTCAGACAGTTGGGAGTCGGGTGGTGGGAAAATTAGTCTCCCTGCCTAGTCTTCCAATTGCAAAGTCCTGGGTGGTCTGGACCGACGTCAGTGCAGCTCCCCACTCCTCCCTCCCTCCTCCTCCTTGCTGCTCTGAAAAGTCCAGCAGAGTCACTGCTTCCAGATGTGGCCTCCAGATGCAGCCTGGAGTTTTTCCAGAGGCAGCAGCCAAGCTCCTGGCTTTTCTTCCTCCCTCCTTCTCCAATGGGACTTGCCCATTGCTACCCCTCCTCTGACTTCTCTTTCACCACTAGGTTAGTACCAGGTACCCAGGGGTCCTGGCAGATGGATAGATAAATACCATTTCTAAATAAACCTGAGCCAGACACATGTGTCTTTATTCGTTTTGGAAAGAGTTTACATCTGGGGGAGTGGAGAACTCTCCAATGTTTCCGTTCTGAGCAGTCCCAGCGGCTCCAGAAGGAGGAAGTGAGCTGTCTCCTCGGCTGGGGACCCGCCAGGGCACTGGGCTTCAGGCCAGCCAGGGCCTGGGAGGAGCTGCTGGAAACCTCCCTCTTAATGGGAACAGCCTGGGCCCTGATGTCTCACCGGGATAGAGCCCCAGTTAGGGGGAAAAGGCAGCTGTTTTATTAGTAGCAGACCATGGAAACCAGCTGGGGCTGCTAAAAGTTAGTTCTCTGGTTGCCTGAATCAATGTGTCACAATTAGTAACACCTGTACTAATTCCCTGGGGCTCTTGTTAAAAATGCAGATTTTGACTCAGTTTATCTTGAGTAGGGCCTGGGTTCTGCATTTCTACCTAGTTTTCAGGTGATTCTGATGCTGCTGATCTATGGACCACATTTTCAGTTGGAAAGTTCTAGACTGGACATCAAAAACATGTCTCTATTTTTTTGTGTGTATACGTTTCTGTATTTTTTTGTATGCATTTTGTATTTTCTGTAGCTTTTCCGTTTTTTTCCCCCCTGTGTGTTTTTAATTCAAAAAGTACCAAAGGGTAGGTAGTGAAAAGTCTCATATCCCTGCCCCCAGCAACCCAGCCATCGCTTCCCATGGCCAGCCAGTGTTGTTGATTTTTGTGTACATCCTTTAGAGATATTTTATGAATATACAGGCAAATATATATTTCCTCTTCTGTCTCCCTGCCCTGTTTTGGTTATTATATGATATGTACTAGTACACATCTTACTTTATTATGCAACGTACCTTGGAGATTGCACTAGCTCCTTCTTCTTCTTTTTTTTTTAAATTTTCAGATATTTTTCAGTGATGGATTTCTTTTTTAAAGTTGCACAGTTTTATTATATACCACAACTTACCAAGCAGATTCTTCGTTGATGGATACTTGGTTGTGTCCAACCTTTTGCTCTTGTGTAGTACATACATTACTTACTTTGCCCAGGCTTGAGTCTATTTAGAAAACAAAGGCCTACAAGTGGAAATGCAGGGTCAAAGGGTGCGTGCATTTGTAATTTTGATGAATATTGCCAAACTGACCTCTCCAGAGAGGTTGTGCTAACAATGTGTGAGAAAGAGCCTGTTTCCTGTACTCTCCCAACACCGCGTGTTAACAAACTGTTTGATCTTTGTCAGTCTCATGTGTGAAAAACGGTAAACTGCTGTTTCTGAAATTCTCTCTTCCTTCACCTTCCAAGGCTCTCTTCAACAGTATATTTGTCAGAGGGTCACTGCATTCATCTTCTCTGGGCCAGCCAACTTATCAGCGCTGGGGTTCCGAAGAAGACCAACACTAATAATCCTTGCTCTTGCCTCTGGAAAGGAAGACAAAACAATTCATTTGTCAATGATGACCAATGAACGGGATGAGAGCTATGATAAGGGGGTGACTCCTTAAGGCAGCACTTTTCACACCTCAATGTGCACACACATCAACTGAGGACCTTGTAAAAATGCAGACTCAGAATCAGCAGGTCTCATTGAGGGTCTGAGATTCTATGGTTCCAACAAGCTCCCAGGTGAAGACGTTGCTGCTGGTCCCAGGACTGCATTTTGGGTACCTAAAACAAGGGCTGGCAAACTTTTCTGAAAAGGACCAGAGAGTGGATATTTTAGGCGTGGGTCTCTGGTGCTGTTATTCAACTCTGCCTTTGAAAGCAACCATACAATATGTAAATGAATGGGTGTGGTTGTGTTCCAATATAATTTTATTTACAAAATAGCTGGCTGTGTTTGCTGACCCTTGGCTATAGGCATCCAATAAATAACCTATTGAAGCAATGAGTGAAAGGATATCATTGGGAAGTAGTAGGGGCCTGAGCTAATCTAGGGGTCGGGGATACCTGAAAAAAATGTGTATTTGTCAGAGTCCTACTGGGAAACAAAAGCCAAAAGTCAATGTTTAAAGAGGGGTAATTACATGCAGGGAATGGTTTAAACGGGTAATGGAAGAGCTGAGAAGTCACTTAGGTGCAATCCAGAGACTAGCAACAGCAGGAAGCTGTTATCACCCTGGGTAGGATGAGGAGGGAGGTGAGGAGCTCTCAGATTACCACCCACTAGGATGGGAACCATGGTGGGTGTACCTACTGGGAGCTTGGAGCCCTGGACAGACCCAGCTAGGGTCAGAGACTCTTGGAAGAATCTCATTTCTTTCTGCTCTTTCTTCTTCCACCTGTCGTTCAAAATCAGCTGTGATCCGGTCTATACAGGAACCTGCCGGGGCCAGCCTCTGCCCTATAGCTTAGAGCAGGGTAAGTCAAAGCACGGTGTGAGGCCAATAAGCCTAGGCCTAAGGGATATTTAGAGTAAGTGTGAAAGTGTAGGTAGTTGACCAGGCATACCAGGGAAGGAGAGAGGGTGTATCAGACACAGAGGACAGGCTTAGGGTGTGCAGGGGTGAACGGTGTGGGATGAGGCTGGTAGGGAGGCCACTCCTTTAAGCAGGATGAGATTTATGCTTTAGAACAGAGGTTGGCAACCATCTCTGTCACATAGTTTTCTTTGTTTTGTTTAAAAACAAATGTAAAAAATGTAAAAACCATTCATGGCACACAGGCTATGCAAAAACAGGCCACAGGCAGCTTTTGGTTCATGGGCTGTAGTTTGCCAGCATGGTTTTGAAAGATCCACTTCAGAGGGATGGATTGGAACAGACAAGAGGCTGAGAGAGGAGTCAGAAGGGCTGGAAAGGAGAATGCTGGAGCTTCCAGGTGGGAGACGATGAGAGCCCAATGGGTGGTCATCATAATGAACAGAAGAGAGGGACTTAGAATTGTAGAATGCATGGGACATAGAATTAGCTGGTCTCAATAGAAGGTCTAAGCCTGGTCTGGAGGGATGTGCAATCGGGCACATTGACTATTCCTCTGATTAGCTTGGAACCCCTTCATCCCTTGCTTCAGGGAGACAGAGGGAAATCCTGTCATCCTGGAGAATGAAATTCCCTATGGCCCACCTTCCCACTGCCCAGTCCTCTCTTTGGGTGGAACTTGTGGAAGAGCAGGTTGCACTGCCTCTCACTAAAGGAGGAGTTGGGCACTCTGCTGTTCTTGACTCACTTGTTGCTCATTCTAGAACATGGGTCCCAAGCATTTCCTGTCCTCAGTTTCAGGCCTTGGCTGCCATTCCAGGACAACAGAGGAAGTCCCACCAACATCGTCTGACACTTTCTTGTGGAGTTTCCTGTGGGTCCAGAGTAGAGATGAGGGCTGGGAAGACCCTCACCGAGCCCTGGGCTCAAACACCTGCTGGTAGCCTCTGCCATCATCTTGATCACACACAGGTTAATGGTATCGCAGACAGGCCTGGGATGATGTCTTAGTTTGGACTCCCCTGGAGGCAGACCCTGAGACAAGGCTTTGAATGCAAGTATTTCTGTGAAATGGGGAAGGAAGGCAGCCCACAGGGGGTGTATTATCACGTGAGTTACCATTGTGGGCAACTGGAGCTTCATCTTGCGGAGGAAATCTGGGTATCAGAGTAGAACATGTGCCCCAGAGTTATCCTGCCTGAGAAGCGAGGGAGCTGGGGTATTTATCCATCAACTCCTGTGAGTTATAGCTAGAAGAAGGGCTCCTCCAAGGGATATTAATTCCCTGGCACTTCCAGTCTGTTACCTGGCCTTCTGCAGTTTAGGAAAGAAAGCTCTCAGGTGCAGACATGCAGATTCATAGGTGGAGGGCAGTGGGAGCTCCCTAAAGCAGTGAGGCCTCAAGGAGTGAGCAGGATGCCTGTAGGATCCGCTATCAACGGTTATCATCTCCACTTGACAGATGGGGAAACTGCGAAGCAAAGTGACAGTCCCAAATCACACTGCAGTTTTGTGACAATGAGGGGCTGGAGCTCAGAGCATGTGGGTCCAGTGTCTTCCACTATTTTTTATGCCATTGTTATGAATCTTCTGGGCATGAGAGGACCTGCCCTTGCTATTACATAGGCTGATTCTGGTTGCCCTACCTGTCTGCCTGCTGCATTGTCTCCCCTGATGACCCCCACTTCCTGGGTCTACCCAGAGACCAGAGCCCAAAGCCATACCTGAAGGAAGGGAAGCCTGCAGGACATGCACATGTGGCAAGGCTTGGCTTCTTACCAAGTGTCTATGTAAGACTCGCAAAGCCTGGGTAGGAGGGTAAGCAGGAGACAGGGTAGGGTGGGGACCCGGGAGGTGGCCAACTTGTCAAGCTGTGTGGGGGGAAGGCGCGCTGAGCAGAGGTAGATGGAACAGGACCGAGTCAGCACGGAGGGCAGTCCAGAGGACCGAAAGGCGGGCTGGGCAAGTCTGAGCCCCCTGCGCCTTGCCTGGTTAGTTGGGACATGGGACTGTTTGCATACCTGGGAGCAGATGTCTCAGGCCTCAGCACTGAAGGCTGTGTGTGTTCATCTAGGAATTACTTATGGGGGCCCAGTATGTCCCAGCTAGAGTGCCAACAATCTTTCGGGACACGTGGGAGAATCAGACATTTGGTTGCTCTCAGAACCTGTTGGGTCCTATAGGGGGAATAGGACGCTTCCTCCAGTCTGTAGGGATTTTTGTTTCTGCCCAGAGATAAGGTCTTGTTCTGTCACCCAGGCTGGAGTGCAGTGGCATGATCCTATCTCACTGCAGCCTTCAGTTCCGGGGCTCAGGTGAGCCTCCTGACACAGCCTCCTGAGTAGCTGGCACTACAGGCATGCACCACCACATCTAGCCAACTTTTAAATTTTTTTGTAGAGACTGGGAGTCTCACTATGTTGCTCACGCTGGTCTCAAACTCCTGGCCTCAAGTGATCCTCCCACCTCAGCCTTCCAAAATGCTGGGATTAAAGGTTCTGGAGCCACCATGCCCAGCCTCCATTCTACATTGAGTCCTGTGTTGGATGGTAGAAAACAGCACAGCCTCAGGAAGCCCCTAGTTTGAGGGCAAGTACATACTCCCAAATCTAGTTGTGAGGTTCCCTGCTTTCTGTTCACAGAGGCTTGGAAACAGTTTTCTTCCCAGTCTTTGATATCCAAAAGGAGGTGGAAATGACTGGGAATTCCACTTGGCTGGCCCAGCAGAAGCTCAATGCTCGAAGGTGGACATCAAGAGCTGCAGGATACCCTGCCCACCCCCACTCATTCCTAAAGCCAGCCTGTGGTTGCTCATGAGCAGAGGTGACTGTATTAGTCCCCTCCTTGTGCCCTCATCCTTTGCAATGTGACTTTGCCATTCCTCCCATCAGGAAGTGGAATGTGTCCCCCACCCCTTGAATCTGGGCTGGTGTATTAGTCAGTGTTCTCCAGAGAAACAGAACTAACAGGATGTGTGTATATATAGAAGGACATTTATTTTAAGGAATTGGCCCATGTAATCATGGAGGCTTGGTAAGTCCAAAATTTGCAGAGTAGGCCGGCAGGCTGGAGATTCAAGGAAGAGTTGCCATTTCAGTCCGAAGGCATTCGGCTGGAGAATTCCTTCTTGTTGGGGGGAGATCAGTCTTTGTTCTCTGCAGGCCGTCGACTGATTGAATGAGGCCCAACCACCTAATAGAGGGTCATCTACTTTACTCAAAGGTCCCCAAATGAACTGTTAACTGCATTAAAAAATATAAATAAAGAAAAACCACCTTCACAGAAATATCCAGAATAATGTTTGATCAAATACCTGGGCACTATGGCCCAGCCAAGATAACAACATTAACCATTATGGCTAGCCTGTCACTTGCTTTGGGCCACAGAATGTGCTGACAGTAAAGCTGTTGAGTCCTGCACCTAGGCCTCAAGAGGCCTTGCTCAAGTCCAAGTCCATTCGCTTTCATGGAATTCTGCCAAGTCATCAGGCAGACAATCTTGATTTGAAGGATGGGAGACACTGTGGAACAGAGATGAGATGTACCAACTGACTCCAGTTCCCAGCTACCAGGTAGCTGACTGCACATGCCCAAAGGGAGCCCAGCTGAGATCAAACTGCCCAGGAGAGCATGGCCCAAATTGCTGACCTGCAGAACTGTGAGCTAAATCAATAGTTGTTGTTTTAGGCCACTCAGTTTGGGCATGGTTTGTTACACAGCCATAGCTAACTGATACACAGCCCAACTTCTGCAGTGCTCCCAGGACGGGTATCCTAACAACCTGCCACTCAACTGATGGAGAAGACACAGGCAAATAGAGGGGCAACTTGCAGCTACCATAGGCTCTGTGGGTGTCCATATCCATTGATGGCATACATGTAGACACTCTTCTACCTTGATATTTAAATGTAGCTCTGCCAAGCACACTCTGGCCTGGCAAGCTCCCACAATACTGTGCCAGAGCAGAGGAGAGGCTGACGGCTGGCAACTGGGAAAGCTGCGTGCTGGAGGTAGAGGGAAGCCAAGGGCTGGGTGCTGGAGGCTGCTTCAGTAGGCCCAGGGGAGTTGCAGGAATGGATCATAGGATGGAGGATGGGAAAAGAACTTGGGAGGCAGCAAACCCGGGTCAGCTTCTGCTTCTGTTGCTCATCAGGCCTGTGTCCTGGGACAAATCACCTCACCTTTCAGAGCCTCCATTTTTCCAAGGGTAGAGTTAGGTTTTATGGGGCCTGAGGCTGATGCAATGTGGGAGCCCTCCTCAAGCAGAAGAATAAAAACTCTGATTACAAAATTGCAGGGCTTCGGGAGGGGCCCATGCAAATGAGCTTAGGCAGCCTTGGCTTTGCAGTAAATTGCTTCTGACTTCTCCACTAGAAAAATAGGAGAGTTAATACTGATGGAACAGAATGGTTTTGAAGGTCAAATACATTCAGCATACATAGCGGGAGTCCTGGGGGTGGGATCTGGCAGGAAGGCAGCTTTGGAGGCGGGATAGGGCTCAGGCGGCAGCTGATGGGTGGGCTCCTGGGAGAGAGAGGGGTGTGGAATGAGGAGTGCAGTGGAGAAACACAGTGGGGTGTCTGTCTTCCCATCTGGTCTCCCCATGACTGCCCCCAAGGCATACAGAGAGGGTTGTAGGCAGAAGCAGGAGCTGGTTTCATGAGATTCTGAGGCCGAAGCAAGGTTGGGGTAGGGTTCCAGACACAAACGTGGGAAGAAGGGTATGTTTTCTTCTCTAGAGTGAGAGGCTGAGATGAGGATTCTTGAGCAGGTGATTTATTGAGAGTGTACTCTTAGAGAGACGTAAGAGGGAGGGAATGAAGCAGGCCGGGGCAGGGAAGATGCTAAGCAGGAATGTGGTCTCAGCTGGGGTCTGACTTCAGCCTGATCCAGGGGAAGCTCTGGGGTGTGGATCGACCACAGAGCTGTCTCCCCTTATGGTAAGCAGGACAGGTTTTTTGCACCTCTGTGTCAATTACTTGTTGGGCAGGTCTTAGCAACAGCTGGTGGGTGGGTGCACTGGCCAAGGAGAGGGATCTGGGCAGGACACCAACAGAATCCATTATAAGGGTCCTTCTCCCATTTCTGTATGATACACAGACCTACTATGGTCTGAGGTTGCCAATGTGGAGGCTGTAGGGGGAGAACAGATGGAATTTAGGAGGGTCCATAGTCCTAGTCATCAGGGCACTCTGGCAGGGGCAGTGGTGAGGTACTGCCCCCAAGTGGTTTCTAAGGCCATGGCTTTCTAGGAGGGGACCCGTGCTAAGGAGATGTAAGATATCCTAGGGAATTTCAGACATAACTGGGACAAATCGAGGGGCCCTAGAGCACCTGTAGTCTGCGGATGGGAGCAAAATCCCATGAAGTGTGTGTTTTCCCTGTTAATGCCACCTCATTTGTGTCCATAGGATGGAGAAACCCGGAGGAGCACGGGGCACACATGGGAACAGCCCTTGTGACTCTGAAGTGTAGGATGATTTTCAAGGCCATGTACCTGATCAGCAGGAGGTAGTTCCCATCCTATGGAAGACATTCATCCCAACCTAGCTATGGCCCATTGGTTGATTCATTAAGAAAGGAAGCCAGGCAGGAGGGGATGGCAGTTTGGTGCAACTGGGGTCCTGCAGCCTGCCATGTCCTAGAATCAGAGGCAGTGCTATTTGTCTTTGCTGAGATGAGTTGCAGAAAAACAAGCCCTTAGAACTTGCCTATGGTGTCGTTGTAAAATGGTACAAGACGGAGGGAATCCTTGCGGGCCATCTTGGCTGGTGACCACAGGGGTTAATGCAGCCATGCCTCCTCTGTTACACACACACACACACACACACACAGACACACACACACACACACACACACACAAAAGGAACCTTGAGATTCTGGTGCATTGAGTCCTGAGGATCCCTGGAGGAATCTGTGTGGCGGCTGCGGGGCCGGTGGAGCTGTAACAGTGGCAGTGGCTGCAGAAGACTGCAGTATTCATCAAGGGGCTAGGCAGAGGAGCAATGGCCAAGCTGGAGTGCATTGGTTCCTGAGTGAACATCGGCCCTGGTATGCGGTGTGGCTTGGTGCAGGTTAGTTAGACCTGATTGGAGGGCCCTCCCTTGGTGATGAGGTCTTCATTTTTATGTGCCCTAAACCAAGGACCCAGGACCCTCCAAGCAGCCTCTCAGCTAGTGTGTCAAGGTTCAAATGAAGAGCGATGTAGAAGTATTTTGATGAGGAGGCATCTTCAAACCTGAGGACTTGTCCTTTTCTCAGCCTGGAGTCTCCCTGGCAGGGGAAGGAGAGTGTGGGGGTCTCTGCTGTGCCATGAAGCCAAGGCAATGCCAGTTCCCAAATTGTGGTCACATGAGGCCTCTCCTGCCTCCCAGGTCAGGAAGTGGGGTGCACCGTCCACCTATTAAGGAACTTTAGTATCTGGCCATGTGCTTTATAAACAGGTCACTCCATCAGAGCTTGCAGGGAGCTCTAATTGCTGGGCTATTCCCTAGGGAGCTGGCTCCTAGGCTGAGAGTATAGGTCCTCAGAGCCCAGTCCTTCCCCCATGCCACCAGCTCAGTCTCTAGTCTGGAAGACTTGGGGGTTTGGGGGTGTACCCCTTTCCTATTTCTATGAGCTGTGCTTGGGGATGGAGAGAAGCAGGACATATCCATATCCTCCAGTTCTCAAAGACAGCTTGTGCTTCCATAAAGGAATTTTGGACCCTCAATAAATGGATTTTATTTTTATTATTTTTTTAAGAGACAATGTGACAGCAAGAATCAATGTCGCTTTAACAACCCCTATACTCAATTATTTGACTACCTCTCTCTGACTTGATCATTTGTTTTGGAACATTGTAAACCACTCCTGAAGTCTTGCTTTGTCACCCAGGCTAGAGTGCAGTGGCGTGATTATAGTTCACTGTAACTTCAAACTCCTGGGCTTAAGTGATCCCCCTGCCTCAGCCTCCTGAGTAGCTGGGACTATAGGGGCATGCCACCACACCTGCTAATTTATTTATTTATTGTTTTTGTAGAGACGCAGGGTCTCACTGTGTTACCCAGGCTGCTCTCGAACCCCTGGTCTCAAGCAATCCTCCTATCTTGGCCTCCCAAAGCACTGGTGTGAGCATGGTGTCTGGCCAGTACATGAATTTTGAGTAGGGACCACCCCCTCCCCTGCTTGTTTTTCATCATCAGAGCCCACTTTTCTTGGTGACTGGTTAAGAGATGAGGATGAGATGGGCAAGAGAGGCACTGGCCCTTTAAAGGGGAAGCCAGGGTTTGTAGCAAAGTGCAAATTGCATGCAAATGGATCTGCAAAAGAGACTTGGGACCCAGGGACAGCTGGCTTGGATGAACCAAAGGGTTTTTGTGCCAGTTTGCCCAGCCCTGAATCATGGTTCCCTGCTGGATGTGAGAAGAGGCACTACAGCTCCAGAATTTCTATAAAGGAGGCACTGGCATTGGGGGTGGGGCGCAATCTGGCTGGGAAGGTGAGAGGCTGTGGAAAGTCACCCAGCTGCCTAGGAGTCACGCACTTTTTATTAATCATATGTTATTAGCGAATGGCTTTGACTTTCAAGTTTCTCTCTAATCTGTCAATGTGACAGCAAGAATCAATGTCACTTTAGCAACCCCCATACTCAATTATTTGACAACCTGTCTCTGACTCGATCATCTGTTTTGGAATTTTGTAAACCACTCCTCCCTTCTTGCCCCTTTACCACCTGGGTTCAACTGTTCTTTTTTATGCCTGATGGAATTTGACATTATCTCCATGTACTTGCCTGGTCCTATTGTCCCAATGAACAATGCAGACCTCTTCCTGGAGCTCCAGGCTGAAGTAGCCCGGTGTCTCCTAAACAACTCCTGTGGATGTCTCCCAGGGACCTCAAGCTGAGTAGATCTGAAGTGGAACTCATTAATGGTCCTCCAACACTCAGTTCTCTGCAATGAGTATCCCCCATTACAATAAAATGGTGGTCCCATCCAACCAGTGGACAAGCCGGAAGGCTGAGGTCAGCTTGGACACCTCCCTTACCCTCATGGCCCTCATGCAATCTATCTCTAAGACGAGTTCTCTAGTCTCAAAGCTCTTGTCTGACACCTTGACTACTTCAGAGGCCCTTAACTGGTCTCCTTGCTCCCTCTTTTACTATCCTCCCCACACTCCATCCTCATCTCCTCCAGTCCGCATTCAGAAGTCACGGTTATTTGTGTCTCTATTCTGATGCAATCATCTATCTGTATGACACTGGGAAATTTGCTGTCCTTTTCCGAGCCTTAGTTCTCTATTGGTCAAAGTTGGTCTAGAGACTTGCCAAAGACCAGCACAGATCAGTTTCTGGGGTGTCACGGCCCCAGGGCACCAGCTGTGTTCTGGGTAGAGAGAATCCCACAGTGGGGTAGGGAGCCCTCTAGGGTCCAGGAACTGCAGTGTAAGTGGTCACAGCAGTTCTGCTCCTCCTTGGAGTCTTCAGCTTCCAGGTCTTTGCAGCCTGCCTAACACTTCCTGACATCAAGAAGGAAGAAATGGTTGCCACCCACAGCCGAAAGCTTTATCTGTTCTGATTCCTCTCCCCTTCTCCCCACATACCAAAATATGCTTACTCCTTTCTCAGTCCAGAACTTCAAACCCAACGCAGTCTTCAAACCCAACTGAAGCTCTCACCACTGTGAATGTTCATATATTGATTTTTTTAAAAAAAACTTTAAATTTTGAAATTGTTAGAAATTCACAGAGTTGCAAAGATAGTACAGAGAGGAGCCTTGAACCCCTCACCCTATTTCCTTCAATGATTACATCTTATATAACTATAATATAATATCAAAACTAGGAAGCTGACATTGATACAAGTGTGTATAGTTCTATGTTATTTTACCACTTCTGTAGGTTTGTGTAACCACTACCTGCCAAGATCCAGAACTGTTCCATTACCAGAAAGATCTCTCTCTTGTAACTCCTTTATAGTCACACCCTACTCTCTCCCCACCATCCCTAAGCCCTGGTAACCACTAATGTGTTCTCCATATTTTTGTCATTTTGAGAATGTTATGTAAATCGAAGCATACAGTATATGACCTTTTGTGATTTTCTTTTCCCCACTCAGATGCATGCCCTTGAGATCCATCCAGGTTGATGCATGTATCAATAGCTTAATTTTGGGTAGTAATCTATGGTGTAAATTTACCACAGTTTGTTCAACTTATCGTAAAACATTTTGGTTGTTTCCATTTTGGTATTTGTGTTGCCATAGCTCTATTTCACTGGGATAAATGCCCACAACTGCATTGCTGGGTTGTATGGTAACTATATGTTTAGTTTTTAGAGAAACTGCTAAACTATTATCTGCAGTGGCTCTATCATTTTATATTTTCACTAGCAATGGATGAGAGATTCAGTTCCTTCACATCCTCTCAAGTATTTGATATATTCACTGTTTTTAATTTTAGCTCTTCTAACAGGTGTATAGGGATATATCATCATGGTCTTAATTTACATTTTCCTAAAGACTAATGATGTTGAACGTCTTTTCATGTGCTTATTTGCCATTGTATAGCCTCTTGGATAAAACATCTCCTCATATCTCTTGCCTATTTTCTAATTGTATTTTTTTTTAAACTGTTGAGTTTCGAGAGTCTTTCTATATTCTCATACGCATCCTTTGTCAGATAAGTGGTCTGCAAATATTTTTTCCTAGGTGTAGCTTGTGTTTTTATCTTCTTAAGAGGGTCTTTTGTAGAGAAAATGTTATTCATTTTGATGAGTTCCAATTTATTGATTTTGATGTTGTGGGGACAAGAGAGGCTTTATTTTAAATGCTAATCCAGTGACTAACCACAAGTCTGGGAATGCCTCCAACATGTCTCACTGATGTATTACTCTTTATGTAGAAACACCTAATGATTGTAAGTTTCCTCCAAAATAACTCTTGATGCTGTTGCAGAAGTCATAGGCTGTGACGCTCATAGCCAACTACACATTCCTTCCAGAGCACATATACTTTCCCCCCAAGATGTAAGCCCCCGGCCTGGGGGGGGTATGGTGCAGAGATCTCCCTGTCTTGTGGTGGCCCAAGACCAGGCTTCTGCCTATAAGTTGCCCCCAATAAGCCACCTTATACTGACAAACTGGATTGGTCTGCCTCCTTCTTTGGTCTCTTGGCTGCTCTGGCTTCTTGGCTTCTTTGGCACTGGAGGACTGCTTTGTATATGCAGCCCTTTCATGGAACGGGTGTCACGTATAAGAATTCTTCACTAAGCCCCAGGTCCTGATGATTTTTTCCTATGTTTTCTTCTAAAAGTTTTATAGTTTTATGCTTTTTTTTTTTTTTCCTTTGAGACGGAGTCTCGCTCTGTCTCCCAGGCTGGAGTGCAGTGGCATGATCTCAGCTCACTGCAAGCTCCGCCTCCTGGGTTCACGCCATTCTCCTACCTCAGCCTCCAGAGTAGCTGGGACTACAGGCGCCCGCCACCACCATGCCCGGCTAATTTTTTGTATTTTTAGTAGAGATGGGGTTTCACTGTGTTAGCCAGGATGGTCTCGATCTCCTGACCTCGTGATCCACCCGCCTCGGCCTCCCAACGTGCTGGGATTACAGGCGTGAGCCACAGTGCCCGGCCTATAGTTTTATGTTTTACATTTAAATCCATGATCCATTTTGAGCTACTTTTTGTATAAGTTGTGAGGTTTATATCTAGGTTCATATTTTTGCCTGTGGATATAAAACTGCCCCAGCACCCCTTGTTGAAAAGGCAATTCTCTTCCCATTAAATAGTTTTTGCACCTCTGTCAGAGATCAATTGGCTGTGCTTGTATGGGGCTATTTATAGGTTCTCTATTCTATTCCATTGAGCTATGTATCTATCACTTCACCAATAAGACACTATCTTGATTACTGTGGCTACATAGCAGGTCTTAATATCAAGTAGAATGATTAATCTTACTTTATTACTCTTTTTTGAAATTGTTAATTCCTTTCCATATACATTTTAGAATAATATTCTCTCTATACAATATTGCTGGGATTTTAATAGTGATTACATTAAACTTGTATATCAATTTGGGGAGAATTGACTGCTTTATTATAGTGAGTCTTACAATCCACAAATATATTATGTCTCTCCATTTATTCAGATTTTCTTTGATTTCTTCTTTAATTGGTGTTTTGTAGTTTTCAGCATACAAGTCCTGTATATGTTTTGTTAAATTTACATTTAAATATCTCATTTATTTTGAACAATCATAAGTAATAGTGTGTTTTAAGTTTTGTTTTTCAAATATTCATTGCTAGTATACAGAAATACAGTTGATTTTTGTTACGTTGATCTCGTATCCTGCAACTTTATTAGTTCTGGAAGACTTTTTTGTAGATTCCTTGGGATTTTCTACATAGACAATTGTGTAATCTGCAAACAGCAGAGTTTTATTTCCTCCTTTTCAGTCTATATGTGTCTTATTTCCTTTCCTTGCCTTTTCATTCTGGCTAAATGTAACACTACCATATTGAATGGCAATGGTGAGAATAGATATCTTTGCCCTGTTCCTGATCTTAGCAGAAAAGCACTGTCTTTCACCATTAAATATGAGTTAGTTGTAGGTTCTTTTGTAGCTATGCTTTATCAAGTTGAAGAAATTCCCCCCATTCCTATTTTTCTGAGAGTTTAAAAAAGTTTCGAATGGATATTGAGTTTTGTCAAATGCTTATGGATATAATTCTTCTTTAGCCTATTGATATGATGAATTACACTGATTTGTTTTTAATACTGAACAAGCCATTAATACCTGGAATAAGCCTCATTTGGTTATAATCTCTCTAATATATATATTATATATAATGTTTATGTGTGTGTATTTTAATATATTGCTGAATTGTTTTAGTTAATATTTTGTTAAGGACATTTTCATCTGTATTCATTAGGGATATTGGACTATAGTTTTCTTTTTTGTACTTTGTCTTGTCTTGGTATTAGAGTAATATTGGCTACATAAAATGAATTAGGAAACATTCTTTCCTCTTCCATTTTCTGGAAGAGATTATGTAGAACTGGTGTTAATTTTTCTTTAAACATTTGGTATAATTCTCCAGTGAAATCATCAGGGTTGAAGATTTCTTCTTTCATTTTAATAGTCTTAAGATTATGAATTCAATTTTCCTTAGAGTTAAAGGGCTACTCAAATTATTCACTTCGTATTGGGTGAATTGTGGTTGTTTGTGGTTTTTGAGGAATTTGTCAATTTCATTGAAGTTGTTAAATGTATGTGTGTAGCGTTGGTAGTATCATCTTACTCTTTTTTTTTTTTTTTTTTTTTTTTGAGACGGAGTCTCGCTCTGCCGCCCAGGCTGGAGTGCAGTGGCCGGATCTCAGCTCACTGCAAGCTCCGCCTCCCGGGTTCACGCCATTCTCCTGCCTCAGCCTCCCGAGTAGCTGGGACTACAGGCGCCCGCCACCTCGCCCGGCTAGTTTTTTGTATTTTTTAGTAGAGACGGGGTTTCACCGTGTCAGCCAGGATGGTCTCGATCTCCTGTTTGTGGGGTGTTCAGTGATAACAAGGGATACCTGTTTCTTTCCCGAAATTTGTAACTTGTGTTTTCTTTCTTTTTTCTTTCGTCAGTCTTGCTAGAGATTTGTCCATCTTACTGATCTTGTCAAGGAATCAACTTTTTGTTTTATTGCTTTTCTCTATTGCTTTCTGCCTTTACTTTCATTGATTTCTGCTCTTATTTATTATTTCCTGATTTCTGCTGAATTTGGGTTTATTTTGCTATTCTTTTTCTAGTTTCTTGAGATGGGAGATTAGATTATTGATTTGAGTTTTTTCCTCATTTCTAATGGAAACATTTAGTTTCACAAATTCCCCCTTAACACCGTTTTAAGTGTGTCCCACACATTTTGATATGTTGTATTTTCATTTTCATTTAGTTCACTGTATTTTTTTAAAATTTCCCTTGAGCCTCCTCTTCAACCCATGGATTAAAGTGTATTGTTTTATTTCCAAGTGTTTGGAGATTTTCCTGTTACCTTTCTGTTATTTGTTCCATGTGGTCAGAAAACACAGTGTGATTCAATTCTTTTAAATTTGTTGAGGTGTACTTTATGGTCTAGGATATGGCCTATCTTGATATATATTCCCTGGGTGCTTGAAAAGAATGTGTATTCTGCTATTTTTGGGTGGAATGTTCCATAAATGTCAGTTGGAATCTGTTGTTTGATGGTATTGTTGGTGTCTTCTATATCTTTGCTGATTTTCTGTGTGGTTGCTCTATCAATTGCTGAGAGAAAAATGAATTCTCCAACTACAATAGTGCATTTGTC
Source organism: Macaca thibetana thibetana (assembly GCF_024542745.1). Taxonomy (NCBI): domain Eukaryota; kingdom Metazoa; phylum Chordata; class Mammalia; order Primates; family Cercopithecidae; genus Macaca; species Macaca thibetana. The sequence continues at coordinate 72,809,518 of NC_065587.1, forward strand.
GGCCGGGCGCGGTGGCTCACGCCTGTAATCCCAGCGCTTTGGGAGGCCGAGGCGGGCGGATCACAAGGTCAGGAGATCGAGACCACGGTGAAACCCCGTCTCTACTAAAAATACAAAAAATTAGCCGGGCGCGGTTGTGGGCGCCTGTAGTCCCAGCTACTCGGGAGGCTGAGGCAGGAGAATGGCGTGAACCCGGGAGGCGGAGCTTGCAGTGAGCCGAGATCGCGCCACTGCACTCCAGCCTGGGCGACAGAGCGAGACTCCGTCTCAAAACAAACAAACAAACAAAAAAACAAACAAACTAAAAAACAATAGTGCATTTGTCTATTTCTCTTTTCGATTTGATCAAGTTTTGCTTCACATATTTTGCAGCTCTGTTGTTTTATGCATAGACATTTAGGATTGCTATGACTTCTTGGTGGATTGACAATTTTATCATTGTAGAATGACCTTGGTAATTTTCTTTGCTCTGAAGTCGCTTTGTCTGACATCAATATAGCCATTCTTACTTTCTTTTGATTTATGCTTGTGGTGTAAAACTGATCTTTCTAATTTTTTTTTTTTTTTTTTTTTTTTTGAGGTGGAGTCTCGCTCTGTCTCCCAGGCTGGAGTGCAGTGGCGCGATCTCGGCTCACTGAAAGCTGTGCCTCCTTGGTTCATGCCATTCTCCTGCCTCAGCCTCCTGAGTAGCTGGGACTACAGGCGCCCGCCACCACACCTGGCTAATTTTTTTTTTTTTTTTGTATTTTTAGTAGAGATGGGGTTTCACCATGTTAGCCAGGATGGTCTCGATCTCCTGACCTTGTGATCCGCCCGCCTCAGCCTCCCAAAGTGCTAGGATTACAGGCATGAGCCACCGTGCCCGGCCTGATCTTTCTAATTTTTAAATTTAAATTTTTATTTAGAGACAGGGTCTTACTCTGTCACCCAGGCTAGAGCGCAGTGGCACAATCATAGCTCACTGCAGCTTCAAACTCCTGGGCTCAAGTGATCCTCCTGCCTCAGCCTCCCAAATTGCTGGGATTACAGGTGTAAGCCACCATGCCTAGCCATCTTTTAACTTTCAATTTACCTATATTGTTACATTTGAAATGAGTTTTGTATAGATAGCATATAGTTGGGTCATGTTTTAAATCCTCTCTGTCAATCTCTGTATTTTAATTGGTATACTTGGGTAATTTATATTTAATGGAATTATTTATATGTTAGGAATTAAGTCAGTCATTAAATTTTTAAGTTTTCTATTGTTCTGTTTGTTTTTTCTTTCCTGCCTTCCTATGGGCCATTTGAATATTTTCATTCATTTTGATTTATCGAGTGTTTGTGAGTATATATCTCTTGTACACCCTTTTCAGTAGTCGTTCTAGATATATAGCTATCTATATTTATATCTGTCTATTCAAATATCTATCTATATTCATATCTCTGTCTCTGTATGTATTCTCTTGTGGTCAGAGAACACACTCTATGTGATTTCAAATCTTTCAAGTCACACTATCTATGAGTATTAACATTTAGTTCAAGTGAAGTGTAAAACCTACCTTCCTAACCTCGCATTACTTTCTTCCATTTCTAATATAATTGTCTTAAATATTTACATTCATTGAGAACCACATCATATGGTATTATAATTTTTGCTTTATTTATTTATTTATTGAAACGGAGTCTTGCCCTGTCGCCCAGGCTGGAGTACAATGGTGCGATCTCACGATCTCAGCTCACTGCAACCTCTGCCTCCCGGGTTCAAGTGATTCTCCTGCCTCAGCCTCCTGAGGAGCTGGGATTACAGGTGCACGCCACCATGCCCGGCTAATTTTTTGTATCTTTAGTAGAAACGGAGTTTCACCATGTTGGCCAGGCTGGTCTCAAACTCCTGACCTCGTGGTCTACCTGCCTTGGCTTCCCAAAATGCTGGGATTACAGGCATGAGTCACTGCGCCTGGCCTTTTTTTTTTTTTTTTTTTTTGAGACGAAGTCTCGCTTTGGTTGCCCAGAGCAATGGTGTGATCTCAGCTCACTGCACCCTCTGCCTTCTGGGTTCTAGCGATTCTCCTGTCTCAGCCTCCCAGGTAGCTGGGATTACAGGTGTGAGCCACTACGCCCAACTACTTTTTGTAGTTTTAGTAGAGATGGGGTTTCACCATGTTGGTCAGGCTGGTCTTAAAGTCCTGACCTCAGACAATCTGCCTGCTTCGGCATCCCAAAGTACAATTTTTACTTTAACTGTCAAACATAATTTAGAAAAATCAAGAGGCTTATGCCTGTAATCCCAACACTTTGAGAAGCTGAGGCAGGAGGACTGCTTGAGCCTAAGAGTTCAAGACCAGTCTGGGTAACATAGTGAGACCCCGTCTTTGTATTTAAAGAAGAGGCCTGGCACGGTGACTCACGCCTGTAATTCCAGCACTCTGGGAGGCCGAGGCGAGTGGATCATGAGGTCAAGAGAGCGAGACCATGCTGGCCAGTGTAGTGAAATCCTGACTCTGCTAAAAATACAAAAATTAGCTGGGCGTGGTGGCGCGTACCTGTAGTCCCAGCTACTCGGGAGGCTGAGGCAGGAGAATTGCTCGAATTCGGGAGGCCAAGATTGCGCCATTGCACTTTGGCCTGGTGACAGAGCAAGCCTCCGTCTAAAAAAAAAAAAAAGGAGAAAAGAAGAAAGAAAGGAAGAAAGAAAACTCAAGAGGATAAGGAAAGTCTGTTGTATTTATCCACATTTTTGTGCTTTTCATTGTTCTTTCCTCTTTACTGTTGTTCTAAGATTCCTTCATTTGGCCAGACGTGGTGGCTCATGCCTATAATCCCAGCACTTTGGGAGGCCGAGGCTGGAGGATCACGAGGTCAGGAGTTCGAGACCAGCCTTGCCAATATGGTGAAATCCCGTCTCTGCTAAAAATACAAAAAATTTAGCCGGGCATGGTGGCACGTGCCTGTAGTCTCAGCTACTCAGGAGGGTGAGGCAGAAGAATCGCTTGAACCTGGGAGGTGGAGGTTGCAGTGAGCTGAGATTGCACCACTGCACTCCAGCCTGGTGACCAAGCGAGACTCCATCTCAAAAAAAGAAAGAAAAAGAAAAAAGAAAAATTCATTTGTTCATCATTTCCTTTCTGTTTAGGTAACTTCTTTTTAGTCATTCCTAAATGACAGGTGCTGACAACAAATTCTCTTTGTTCTCCTAATCTGAGAACATCTGGATTCCCCTCATTCTTGAAGAATCTTTTCACTGGATACAGAATTCTGGGTTGACAGTTTCTTTTTCTTTTCAGCACTAGAAAAATAATGTGCCATGCTCTTCTGGCCTCTAGGGTTTCTGATAAGAAATCTGACATCTTTCCAATTATTTTTCTCCTGTAGGTAATGTGTCATTTCTCTCTGCTTTCAAGATTTCTTTTTTTTTTCTGGCTTTAGTTTTGAGAAGTTTGGCCAAGATATGTTTTGATTTTAATTTCTTGGGGTTTATTCTGTTTGAGTTTCACTTAGCTTCCTGAATCTGTCGGTTCATGTCTTTTGTCAAATTTGGGACATTTTTAGCCATTATTTCTTCAAATACTTTTTCAAATGTACCTCCTTTCACCTCTCCACCTGGGTCTCTAGTGACACAAATGTTAGATCTTTTGTTTCCATTTTCTCTCTGTTGCTTGGAATGGATAATTTTATTGTTTTATTTTCAAGTTCAGTAATTCTTTATGTTGTCATCTCTATTTTGCTGTTCAGTCCATCCATTGAATTTAAAAATTTGTTGATGTATATTTTGTTTCTAAAATTTCCATTTTTTTTTCTTTTTTCTTTCTTTCTTTTTTTTCTTTTCTTTTCTTTTCTTTTTTTTTTTTTTTTGAGAAAGAGTGTCTTGGTCTGTTGCCCAGGCTGGAGCACACTGGTGCAGTCATCTCGGCTCACTGCAAGCTCCGCCTTCTGGGTTTAAGCGATTCTTCTGTCTTAGCCTCTTGAGTACCTGGGATTACAGGCATGCACCCCCGCGCCTGGCTAATTTTTGTATTTTTAGTAGAGACAGGGTTTCAGCATGTTGGACAGGCTGGTCTTGAGCTCCTGACCTCAAATGATCTGCCTGCCTCCGCCTCCCAAAGTGTTGGGATTACAGGCGTAAGCCACTGTGCCTGGCCTCCATCTGGTTCTTTTTTATGTCTCCTGTTTCTTTGCTGAGACCCACGACTTTCTGTTCCTTTGGCGAGACTTTCTATTTTTGTGTGTTTTTTTCAAGTGTGTTTGTAGTTGCTCATTGAAACATTTTCATGATGGCTGCTTTGAAATTCTTGTCAGATAATTCTAATATCCATGTCACCTAGGCGTTGGTGTCTGTTGATTATTTTTCCTAATTCAATATGAGATTTTCTTGGTTCTTGGTTTGATGAGTCATTTTCAACTGAAACCTAAACATTTTGAGTTTCTGTTGTGAGACCTTGGAGCTTCTTTAAACCTGATTTAGCAGGCCTCCTCTGACTTGCTGCAGGGCAAGGGGCTGCTGCTCGGTTCCTGTCAGGTGTGGTGAAGGTCCAGGTTCCCCACTCTGCCTCTGTTGACAGTTAGGGTGAGGGAAGGAGCGCCTCATCACTGTTGGGTAGTGGGTAGGGTTCAGGCTTCCTACTAGGCCTCCATCGACAACATCCTGGCTGGGAGGAGCAGGGTTCCCATGTCCCACTGCTTCACATGTGGCCTCCACTGATACTTTGGGGAAGAAGGGTAGCCTTATTACCGTTTGACAGTTGCAAAAGTCCTGGGTCTCCACCAGGCTTCCTCTGAGACCACTGGAGAGGGGGCGGGGAAAAGGAGGAGGAGTGCTTTGTTACCACCAGATGGGAGTGAAAGTCCTGGCTTCCCACGTGGTCTCCACTGACAGCCCTGGGAAGGGAGATCTCATTGCTGCCCAGCGGGATAAAAGTCCTGGCTTCCCACTCAGCTTTTTCTGATACTAGCCTGGCCGGGGGAAGGAGATTGAAACCTCACGATAGCCTGAAGCCATGAAGTCCAGCATGAGCCTAGCCATGAAGCCTAAGCTCCCCACTCAGCCTTGGATGGTGTGGGTGGGGGTGGGGTCATACATTTTTTCCTATGGTGTTTGGCCGGCATAGAACAATCATTGTCTAAAAGTTTTCTCTTTTGCTAGGCCACCCCATCTTGGTCCTTTGTCAAGCAGAGCAGGATTTTCTTGGGCTTTTGGGGGGCATCTATTCCCACTGTTGTTTCCAGATTGCCGGCTTCTTTGCACATCGTCCAGGATATGTGAGGCAAAAAGATAAACCCAGAGAACTCCTTGTTGTGTCATTTCCTAGGCCCCAAAGTCCCTAGCTGGTTTGCCTTCTTCTCTCCGCTTTCAGATGCTTGTTTTATAGGCAGTATCTAGGGTTTTTAGCCATATTTACTGGAGAGAATAGGAAAAAGCACATCTACTCCATATTTCTGAGAGTTGAGGTGTCATAGATTGATTTAACCATGTCACTGATGCCTTTAGCTCTATCTGCCATGCAGCAGGCATCTTCTAGTTCTTTCATGGGGACCAGGCACTGGTTGAGGCCAAAGAGGAGACAACGACTGACTCTGACTTCAGGAGCTCACAGTTTTGCTGGAACACAGGGCTTTGCCTCAGGTAAGCTTCGATAGTGAAGAATAAGATGCTATAAAGGAAGGAATTACTTGGATGGCCTGGTTGGGGAGAGCTTCCTGGGAGGGTGAAAGTGGAGATAGAGTATTTTGGTAAATTTTAGAGAGGAGCTGCAGGAAGTACAGGTGCCAGGAGAGGAGCAGAGGTCCTGAGGGGTAGGTAGGTAGGCAGGAGGCAGCAGGGAGAGAGCTTGCCTGGTTGGAGCCTCAGGTGAAGTGGGTGAGCCTGAAGGACACCATGCACAGGGGTTTGGCAGTACTATCTTCAGAACAGGAATCTGGGGATCAACTATGACACAGCAATTGTGTGGGTGAGTAAAGATGGTGGCCTGGCCAGTGCAGTGGCTATGGGGTGGAGAGGAGAGAACAGGATCAAGAGGCATTTAGAAGGTAGAACTTATGGGTGTCTGGATTGATCTGGGGAATAAAGAGAGAGGAATTAGATGTGAGGCTGAGATTTCCAGCTGAGTTCTCTGGGGGGGAATGGTGCCATAAACACGCAGAGAGAGAAGACAGAGAGGGGAACCAATCTTTGGAATAAGAGGATGAGATTTTGGCCACTGGTACCCAGAGGCCCTTCTTCAGAGAATGATCCAATAAGACAGGCCTGAAATTTTTCTCTGAGCACTGAAATTTCAGATCAAATAAGCAACAGATTTCTGCTCTGTGAAAGCACTGTAGTCAAAGGGCAGCACATTGCAAATTTCAAAGAACAAGGGACTATCCTCTACTTTTGAGAGAAAGAAATGGAAGTCACATGCCGAAAAGTTGAAGTCTCTCCTAGACTCAGATATCCTCAGTCTTCATCACTCTCCCTGGGTCTGATGGTCAGGAGGCCTAATGCTCAAGCTGTAAGGTGAGGCTCCTCAGAACCACTCGACTCACCTGTCTGAGGCTGAATTGATGAGGGCTCCATTCAGAGCCACCCAAATCATTCTGGCCAATCACGGGCAACTGTGGATGGTTCAATGGCACCTTCCTTTCAGAGAATAGAAGTCCCAGGAGGGCAGGGGTCTTTGTCTGATTTGTTCACTGAAGAATCCCAAGTGTCTAATAGGCTGCTGGTATATAGTGGATGCTAAATAAATATTGGTTAAACAAATGAAGGATTGCAATGGGTTTGGGGGAAGTCTGAGGCCAGGGTTAGGGGTCACATCAAAGTCAGGTTTTAAAAGTATAGGATCCCATCTTTGGTACTGAAACCTGGTTGGGGTAGTTAGGGGTCTGCCTATTGGGACAAAGGTTTCTTGGAGGACATTGTACACCTCTCAACCTGAGGCCTCCTTATGGGCTCAGGGGAGCAGCCACTGGTTGGGATTTTTAAAGCAGGGTCTCAGCCAGTGAAAGCCTGGCTGTCTTTCGCTGAAGAGGAGAGCTATGCAGGTGCCTGGCCGGGGGCTCACAGCTGCCCCCTGGTGGTCAACCGCAGTCCCTGCCAACTCTTGGACGTAGTATTTTTCCAGCCTTAAATCAGGCAGTAACTGCACGTCCTAACGCAGGGTCCGTCTGGTTCTCGGGCCCCAGGTGGCGAGGGAACAGGAATGAGGGCTCTCCAGCGCTCTCCGCTTTGCCCTTGGCCTCCTTTTTTCATCAGGGAAGACTCAGGGGAGAGCCTGCGCTGTGCCTGTCTTCAGCATCTGTGAAGATTCTGCCAGCTCCTCAGCCCCGTGCATTCCGAGGCCATTTTTGTGCATGCAGGACAGATTCCGGATTCCAAGAACATCAGTCATGGAATGACCTCCCTCCGGCCCCTTGGTGTGACCTCGCTCTCTTGCCTCCTCCACCTGCACGTTCTTTGCTAGCTTGTAGGTCCTGTCTTGGGGACTCCTCCCTCCCCTCTGCCAATATGAAGTGGGAACTCAGATGAGTGCCTCTGACTCTCACAAGGGCTCATGTCTTCAGTTCCAGGCAGGCCCTGGAGGGGCATGGGGCAACCTCTGGGGCGCCCCCACGGCTGCCTCTCTCTCTCCCCCCGCTGCCCTGTGCCCCTCAGCAAAGCTTCTTCGGAACAGCTCTTTGGACAGCATCTCTCAGGGTATCTGTAGCTGGTGCCAGCCTACACCCCCGATGCAGCTATCATGGACAGAGAGGGCACAGGCTCTGGCCATAGAACCCCAGCACCAACACCACCACCATATTCTGAGTTAATGGTGGGGATGTATCTCCCAGCATGATCTGTCATGGTCTGACAGCAAGCCCATGACATTCTGCCTCCATGGTGTGGACACCTCAGGCAGATGGGATGGATGTGGGTGGGGAGATAGCCCCCTTCATCGCAGGCAGGAGGAACATGCTCAGGGTACTGCGCTGTAGGGTCAGGTCTTTATGCTTCTCATCATGCAGAGCAGGCTTAGGGGCTGTGTCTGCAGCCCCTCCCTGATTCCCAGGGATGAAGAGATGGGGCAGGCTCTCCACAGCTCTGGGGAAGTTTCCTTCCCTTTTCTCCTCCTCCCTCTGCCCTTCCTTCCCTCTTCTCCTCCTCCCTCTGCCCTTCCTTCCCTCTCTTGTGTTCCATCTTAGCCCATGTCTCCTGCTCTAACTGAATACCACAGACTGGGTAAGTTATAAAGAAAAGAATGCATTTGGCTCACTGTTCTGGAAGCTGGCAAGGCCAAGAGCATGGCGCTGGTATCTGACTGATGAAGGCTTCATGCTGCTTTATCCCATGGTGGAAGATATCACATGGTGAGGAAGCACATGTGTGAGACAGAAAGAAAATTGGCCGAACTCATCCTTTTATCAGGAAACCACTCCGGAGATAACTAACCCTTTCGAGTGATAACAGCATTCACCAGCCTCTTAAAGGCCCCACCTCTCAACCCTGCTACAATGGCAATTACATTTCAATATGAGTTTTGGAGGGGACATTCAAACCATAGCGTGTCCCCACCTGATCCAGGCACATTCTTTGTAGACCAGTGGTCCCCAAACTTTTTGGCACCAGGGACTGGTTTTGTGGAAGACAATTTTTCCTTACACGGGGTAGGGGGAGGGGATGGTTTTGGGATGAAACTGTTCCACGTCAGATCATCAGGCGTTAATCAGATTCTCATAAGGAGCGTGCAACCTAGATCCCTCACATGCGCAGTTCGCAATAGGGTTCACGCAAAAGGGTTCACCCTTTATTGTAATGCATCACACTAATGCCGCTGCTGATCTGACAGGAGGCGGAGCTCAGGCAGTAATGCTACTCATTTGCAGCTCACATCCTGTTGTGTGGCCCGTTTTCTAACAGGCCATGGATTGGTACTGTGGAGGCTGGGGACCCCTGCTGTAGAGGATCTGACTCGTTTTGGCCCTGGGAGGGAGTGGTTCACAAAAGAAAAAAGAAAATTACAATAGTCCCCCACCTTATTTTGGCAATTTTGCATTCTGTGGTTTCAGTTAGATGCAGTCAATCACAGGTTGAAAATACTAAACGGAAAAATTCCAGAAATAAACAATTTATGTTTTGGCCAGATGCGGTGGCTCACACCTGTAATCCCAGTACTTTGGGAGGCCGGGGTGGGCAGATCACTTGAGGTCAGGAGTTTGAGACCAGCCTGGCCAACATAGTGAAACCCTGTTTCTACTAAAAATACAAAAATTAGCCAGCGTAGTAGCGGGCACCTGTAGTCCCAGCTACTTGGGAGGCTGAGGCAGGAGAATCGCTTGAACCTGGGAGGTAGAGGTTGCAGTGAGCCGAGATCGCACCCTTGCACTCCAGTCTGGGTGATAGAGTGAGACTCAGTCTCAAAAAACAAAACACCAAAATGAGCAACTTCCATTTTAAATTGCCTGCCATGCTGAGTAGCGTGAATCATCCCTCCGTCCGGCGCGTCCATGCTGCATATTCTTCCCGCTCATTAGTCACTTGGTAGCTGTCTTGGCTCTCAGATCAACTAACAAGGTATCTCAGTGTTTATGTTCAGGTAACCCTTACTTTATTTAATAATGTGCTTAATTTATGCATTACACTTTATTGTAGGTAGGTACATATAGAAAAATCCATAGTATGTATAGGGTTTGGTACTATCTTTGGTTTCAGGCATCCACTGGGGGTCTTGAATGTATCCCCTGCAAATAAGGGGGGCACTAGCGTTTCTGTCTTCACCAGGCCTAGATGTGTCTTGCCTGCCAAGGAAAGATGTACAGCTAAGATGTGACAATTATCTGTCAGTTGGTGGAGTTTCACCCACTTAGCTGGCCTTTTGAGATACCTTTTTTTATAGGAGGCAAAATAGAGGTCCTGGGTCAGTCCTCAGCCCTCCACCCCTAGGCTTTACTTACCTTGGAGACTTTGAGTTGATGGGGAAAGATGGTTTCTGCCCTCGGGGGACCCACACAGGGTCCTTAGTATAGAGCCTGGAGCTCCACAGGGGCCCAGTATTGAGTATGGGATGGAGAGGGGCAAAGAGATCCTGCCAGAGAGGTAGTAGGAAGATGAATGGGTCACAGAAGCTACAGAAGAGCACACAGTAAGGCCGTGCGAGTGGGTCAAAAGGAGTGTGGGAGCTCTCACCTGCTCTGTGCTGGGATGTGGGTGCTGGTCTTCTGGGAGTGAGCAGTTGGGCCCTCACCCAGTTGGAGGGCCTAACCACAACCACAGCAAATCCCAAAGGCCAGGAACAGGGACTAATGCGGAGCCCAGGGGTAAAAGCAGACTTCTGAGATACAGAAAGGCCAGGGGCTGGCCTAAGGGGCAGCTGATATGCCCAAGAGCAAGTTCAAGGGCAGAGCAAGTTCAAGTATACTGCAGACAGCCTTGGGACAGGACAGGGACATCCAATTTTATGGACCAAGGAGAACAGTGGAAAGTCCAGGTAGTCAGGAGCCCTTGAAAGTCTAGAGGGTGGTGGGCTTGGTTGGGATGTGGATAGATAGATAGATAGATAGATAAAGGTGTATACATATATACATATGTACCATGGTGTGTGTATATATGTATGTGTGTATATATATACACACCTGATATATGTTATACCTGATATATGCTACATACATGCATACATATACATATATACACACACACACATATATATACCTGATGGTTTTATATATATAGGGGTGTGTGTGTGTGTATATATATACATATACGTATCAGTTAGTCCTTGCTGGATGACAAACCACCCCAGAACTTACTGGCTTAATGCATTAACCATTTATGATTTCTCTAGGCTTTTGCAATCAGATGCTGGGTTGGCTGGAGGCTGGCTGGATAGCGTGGCCATGCAGCAGGTGAGTCTAGGCTTAGTCACATAGTGATTGCAGGGGTTCAGGAAAGCAAATGAAAACATGCAAGATCTTATAAGGTCTTTACTTGGAACTGACATACTGTCACTTCTGCCAAACTCTTTTGGTCAAACAACTCTCAAAGCCAAGCCTCACTTGAAAGAGTTTGGGAAAAAGTTCTGATTCTTTTGCTTGTTTGTTTTAGAGGCAGGGTCTTGCTCTTTCACCCAGACTGGAGTACCGGGGCGTAATCATAGCTCACTACAGCCTCGAACTCCTGGGCTCAAGCAGTCCTCCCAGCTTAGCCTCCTGAGTAGCTGGGACTACAGATGTGAGCCACAGCACCTGGCAAAGTTCTGCTTCTTGATGAGAGGTGTTACTAAGTCACTTTGTAAAGGGTGGGGTGGAGAATTGCGGCCATTTTTGCAATCAATCTAACACAACACCCACTTGTGAAACCTGAGTGACATCCTGAGTCCTTCCTCCCACTTCTCCGACATCCGCTACCTCACCAAGCCAATTTGATTTTCAACCCCCAAAACGCCATTCAACTTTTCCCATTACCACCACCTCAGTCCAAGGAGCCCTAAATAGCCTGTCTAGCTGGTCTACTCACATTTGCCCTAGCTGTGCTCTACTATCTTGGCCACACAGCAGCCTGCAGGACTTCTTCAAAGTACAAGCCAGGTCCCATCATTCCTCCTTGCCCATACCCTTCAAAGACTCTGTATTAGTCCATTCACAGTTGCAAGCAGAAGAAACAGGCTCTGACTATGGCAAAAAAAAAAAAAAAAAAAAAAAAAAAAAAAAAAAAAAATCTAATGGAGGTTATTGATTAGCTCACAGAATATCTTGAAAACTGGACCCAGAAATCACACAGGCACCAAAAGTAACAGCTGCATAACCAAGACCACTATGAAAACCATGCTGCTGGAACATCTGGGGGACACTGTGGCCATCACCACCATGTAGCCAGGCCCCGGGATGCTGCTGTTGCCACCACCATCAGGGTGAATAGCTCACTGTCCTTGCCTTCTTGCATCACTCACTACAGACTCAAAGAGCTGGGTGGAAACATCTGATTGGCTAAGCCTCTAGTTTTCATTTCATTTCTGTGCTGACTCGGTCAGTGGAGGATTCCTAGGAATTCCTAGGATGAGGAAAGATGCTGGACATTCAGTTGTTCTCAACCTTTACTGCGTTTAGCAGGCTCCCAAAGCCACTGGGGGCTGGGTGGGTATCCTATTTGGCACGTGGCATCCCTGCTGTAATAAAGGTTCTTTTAGTTAAAAGTCCCAAACCCCTTATGGCGTAAGTGATAAGGTGGTGGGGATGGGACCTTTGCTTTTTGCAAAGCTGTAAAGAGGAGAAAGTTAGTCTGGGCCCCTGGAGGAAAAGACATAAATCATAAGTGAAGAGCATGGCTGAATCCCTGCGTCATCAGGGAGAAACGAGAGGAGGCACATGTGTAAGAAATATTCCCCTGGGCCTGGGAAGGGGAGCCGACAGAGGATCCCAGCTGCAGGAGGTCAGGCCTCAGGACCCCTTAGAACTTCACAGACTGTCCCAGCCACTGTGAAAACTCTTGGCCGTATCTATTCTTACCCGGGAAAGAGGAGGAGAGAGGCTGGCTGGGCTCAGCAGCAAACTGATAGGGGACTGAAATGGACACTGTGGGTGCCTCGCCCAGACCTCTTTGCAGGATAGGGTACATCTGCAGCTGCTGTGCCTGTTGGGTCACAGGGGCCTTCTCTCTTCTCTAGGGAATTGCCCTTTGCCCAGTGGGAGTCACGCCCACTCCAACAGCCTGCAGCCTGTGGATGACTGACATGTAAGCCCTGCTGCCTTGCCACCAAGTGAATCTTATCTGAGGTGCCGCAATCCAGTGTCCTTGTGGGGTCAGCCAAGGCTACACACATTTCTGTCCAGCAGTGGGGGTGACAGCGGCCTTTCCTACCATGCTGTGAGGGCGAGGGCAAGGAAAGCAGCTGCCAGGCTCCCGGGGCCTCCCTTCTCTCAGCCCCCAGCCACCCACCCAAGCCCAGAATCGGCCTCACACTTGCCCTGGATTCCACTTCTTCTCTGATCTCAGGAGCCAGAGAAAAGATGTCCCAGGCCCATTGACTCTTTTGTCCTCTTGTGGGCCCGCTGAGAATGGTGGTGATTCCCACAGAGTTTTTCCCTAGGCTGCTTGTTTTTTCCAAAAGTGGCCCAGTGGGACTTAGGAAAGGTGGGAGAAGGGATCAGGGTGATAATTCATAGCTGGCGAGACTGAAGGTAGTTTTCCAAGCAAAGGGTTTGATGGCCTTTTTTTTTTTTGAGAGATCGTCTTGCCCTGTCACCCAGGTTGGGGTGCAGTGGTGCAATCATGGCTCATTGCAGTCTCAGACTCCTGGGCTCAAGCGATTCTTTCAAGTGGCTGGGACCAGAGGTGCGTGCCACCACGTCCAGCTAATTTTTAAATTTTTTGCAGAGACAGGGTCTCCCTGGATTTGGTGGTTTCAATGGGAGGATGTTTGGTAGTCTTCCTTAGGAAGCCTTGGCATCATGAAGGCTAGGCCAGGAAGCTGGTCTGAAGGGGCTGCTTGATGCTGTGAGTGATTTCTGTGGCCTTGAGCCAGTTACCATGTCTTTGTCAAGTAGAGAGAATCAGACAAGCTCCTGTAGCCTGAAGGTAATGGGTGAACTTAAAGTGTAATTACACATTCGAGAGAGCTTCACCATCTCAAATCACACTGATCTTGCTGCCTATTAAATTTCCACCAGACTTCTCATTTTAGCTATGCAATCTTGTATTTGACTGTCTATTTTCTTTCTTGTATATATTCCAGCCCCTTCCTACAGGTCTTTCTGCTTCCACACTGCACATTACAACCAGAACTCACTCAACACCATTTGGCTATGACACTAAAAAGCTTTCAAGAGTTTCCCACTGCACTTACAGTAAAGTCCAAATTATGTTCCATGGCCCCCAGACCCGCACGAGCCAGGTGTGATGGCTCATGCCTGTAATCCCAGCACTTTGGGAGGCCAAGGTGGGTGGATCATTTGAAGTCAGGAGTGCAAGACCAGCCTGGCCAACATAGTGAAACCCCGTCTCTACTAAAAACACAAAAATTAGCTGAGCGTGGTGGCGCACCTGTAATCTCAGCTACTCTGGAGGCTGAGGCAGGAGAATCCCTTGAGCCTGGGAGGCAGAGGTTGTGGTGAGCCAGGATCAAGCCACTGCACTCCAGTCTGGGTGACAGAGTGAGACCCTGTCGCAAACAAACAAACAAATGAACAAACAAACAAACAAACAACCCTGCATGATCTGGGCCCTGCCTGTTTCTCCAGCCTCACACCATACTGCTCTCCCTCTTGCCCACTCTGTTCCCACACCTGCTTTCAGTTCCTTGACCAGCTTAGCACTTTTCTATCTCAAATTGTTTGTACTTTTATTCCCTCTGCCTGGAACATCCTTTTTTCACGTGTGTGTGTGTGTGTGTTGCTAGCTCCTTTTCAGATCTTTCCATTTCATTCTAATTATTATTTCATCAAAAGGCCTGTCATTTTCCCTTCAGTTTGTTTATTTCTTCATAGTGATTACCATAATCTTAGATTATCTTGTTTGTATATTAACTTTCCCCTGTAGAATGTTTCCTCCCACACACAAGGGGCATTATTCACTGTTGTAATTCTGAATTATTACCTATTACTTATTCAGTAATAGGTCTGAAATATTACCTACTACTCTTCTGACTGCTATGAATTAGGAATGTTTGCCTGCAAGTAACAAAAGCATCTGATAAATAGTGGACTTAACAAATAAGGGTTTATTTTTGCCACCTAAGAAGAAATCCAAATGTAGGCAATTTTTGGTATTGTTTTAGTGACTCAACAATGTCCTTGGACACCCAGGCTCTTTCTATATTTCTGCTCCATTATTCTTTGAGTGTTGATGTTTCACTCCACATCTGTTACCTCATGGTCACAAGATGGCTACCGCAGATTCAGGCCTCACATCCACAGGTAAGACTGAAAGAAGCAAGGAAGGATGGTGCCAACCGTGTCTCCTTCTATGGGAGCAAAAGTTTTCCCAGAAATCTCTGAGCAGATTTCCCCTCATACCTTGTTACCCAAGACAGGGTAAGTGGTTTTAGCTTTAAGGGAGGTTAGAAAAACAGAGAACATGTGATGCTTAAGTTTGTGTCTGTCTGTCCTTCTTTCCTTCCCTCCTTCCTTCCTTCCTTCCTTCTTCCTTCCTTCCTTCCTTCCTTCCTTCCTTCCTTCCTTCCTTCCTTCCTTCCTCCCTCCCTCCCTCCCTCCCTCCCTCCTTTCTTTCTTCTTTCTTTCTTTCTTTCTTTCTTTTCTTTCTTTCTTTCTTTCTTTCTTTCTTTCTTTCTTTCTTTCTTTCTTTCTTTCTTTCTTTCTTTCTTCTTCCTTCCTTCCTTCCTTCCTTCCTTCCTTCCTTCCTTCCTTCCTTCCTTCCTTCCTTCCTTCCTTTCTTTCTCTCTCTCTCTCTCTGTTTCTTTCTTTCTTTCCTCCTTTCTTTCTTTCTTTCATGGAGTCGTGCTCTGTCATCCAGGCTGGAGTGCAGTGGGGCGATCTCAGCTCACTGCAACCTCTACCTCCCCAGTTCAAGTGATTCTCCTGCCTCAGCCTCTCGAGTGGCTGGGACTACAGGTGCATGCCACCCCGTCTTGCTAATTTTTTGTGTTTTTAGTAGAGACAGGGTTTCACCGTGTTGGCCAGGCTGGTCTCGAACTCCTGACCTCAAGTGATCCACCTGCCTCGGCCTCCCAAAGTGCTGGGATTACAGGCGTGAGCCACCATGCCTGGCCTTGTGTGTATTCTTGACTGGGCCATGAGGTGCCCAGATATTTGATCAAACATTGTCCTGGGTATTTCTGTGAGAGTCTTTTTGGATGAGATTAACACTTAAATTGTTAGATCAAGTAAAGCAGACTGCTTTCCCTAATGTGAGCCCTCCTCCAATCAATTGAAAGCCTAAATCGAACAAAAAGGCTGACCCTCTCTGGGGTAAGAAAAAATTCCTCCTGCCTGATTGCTTTCAAATTGGGTCATCAGCTTTTTTTTTTTTTTTTTTTTTTTGCCTTTAGACGTGAACAGAAACATCAGCTCTTCCTGGGCCTTGAAACTGCTGGTCTTTGAATGAGAATTACACTATTGGTTCTCCTGGTTCTCAGGGCTTCAGAATGAAAGCCCATTCTTGGGTTAGAATGAAACCATCAGCTCTCTTGGGTCTCTAGTTTGCCAACTCACTCTGTAGATCTTGGGACTTGCTTATATATAGGAGATATACATGTATATATGTATATGTATATCTCCTATTGTTTCTGTTTCCCTGGAGAACTTTAATACTCAATAGTATTCTCATGATTGGTTCAAATTAGTGCTGGCCGATAGAAATATAATGTGAGCCACGTGTGTAATTGAAAAATTTCCAGTAGCCATATTAAAAACTTAAAAAGATAGAGATGAAATCACTTTTAATAGTGTATTTTAGGCTGGGCGTGGTGGCTCACACCTATAATCCCAGAACTTTGGGAGGCCGAGGTGGGCGGATCACCTGAGGTCAGGAGTTCGAGACCAGTCTGGCCAACATGGCAAAATCCTGTCTCTACTTAAAATACAAAAATTAGGCCAGGTGTGGTGGCTCACGCCTGTAATCCCAGCACTTTGGGAGGCCGAGGCTGGCGGATCACGAGGTCAGGAGATGGAGACCATCCTGGCTAACACAGTGAAACCCCGTCTCTACTGAAAAAATGCAAAAAATTAGCTGGGCATGGTGGTGGGCACCTGTAGTCACAGCTGCTTGGGAGGCTGAGGCAGGAGAATGGCGTGAACCCAGGAGGTGAAGCTTGCAGTGAGCCGTGATCACGCCACTGCACTCCAGCCTGAGTGACAGAGCGATACTCCATCTCAAAGTAAAAAAAAAACAAAACAAAAATTAGCTGAGCGTGGAGGCGCATGTTTGTAATCCCAGCTACTCCGGAGGCTGAGGCAGGAGAATCGCTTGAACCTGGGAGATGGAGGTTGCAGTGAGCCGAGATTGTGCCATTGCACTCCAGCCTGGACAACAAGAGTGAAACTACATCTCCAAAAAAAAAAAAAAAAAAAAAAAAAAAAGTGTGTATTTTATTTAACCTAATATATTAAAAATATTATTATTTTGACATGAAACCAATATACACACGATTAAGTTACTAAATATTAAAATACGCTGTGCATTTTATTCTTACAGCACATCTCAATTCAGATTAGTCACATATCAAATGCTCAGTTGCCACACGTGGCTGGGGTCTATCATATTGGCCAGTGCACATTTAGACCAATCAAGATACATTACATGGGGCTGGGTGCAGTGGCTCATGCCTGTAATCCCAGCACTTTGGGAGGCTGAGGCAGGCAGATCATTTGAGGTCAGGAGTTAGAGACCAGACTGGCCAACATGGTGAAACCCTGTCTCTACTTAAAATACAAAAATTAGCTGAGTGTGGTGGTGCATGTCTAATCCCAGCTACTCAGGAGGCTGAGGCAGGAGAACCACTTGAACCTGGGAGGCAGAGGTTGTAGTGAGCCAAGATCATGCCACTGCACTCCGGCCTGGGCAACAGAGTGAGACTGTCTCAAAAAAGAAAAAAAATACATTACATAGGGCTGGATATATAAGTACTTTAAACAAAGTTGGAGCACTGTTAGTCAGGATATTGGGCATGAAATTAAGAGATGACACCCAGATGTTCAATATGTATTTGTTGATTGAATAAACACAAATTATTCCACAATTGTCAATATCCCTAGATAATGAAAACTTCCTTTCTTCCTGTCTTCCTCATTTTGCCCAATGTAACAAAGGTAAGATTAACACATACACACACACACACACACACACACACACACACACACAGTTGGTCAAGATGGACTGAATTTATACTCCTACTTGAAACAACTAAAAATCTTGAAAAACGTATAAAACAATGACTTTAACGACATTGGATATTAGATACTGAAGGACAGTGATCCCAGAGAGATGGGAAAAAAATGAGTGAGTCCTACAATTGCCCCACCCTACTGCCTGGAGAGAATCTCCAGGCCATAATGCAGGGCAGCACAATCTGCCCAAAAACCTTAAAAGCAAGATCTGGAAGTATAAAACTGTTCCTAAGTAATCTAACCACATCTTAGAAAAAACTCAAGAAATTTCTGGACATGTGAAAATCAGAAAAACATTATTCACAAGAGGGAAAAATCAACTAAAACCAATACAGTAAAACACAGATAATGGAATTAGTAGACAAAGACATTAAAACCGTTATTGTGACTACATTTCATATATTCAAGAAGATAGAGGAAAGATCAAACATGACAATTAGAAACATAAAATCTTAAGAAGATTCAAACCAAATTTCTAAGGATGAGCATTATAATGTCTGAGATGAAAAATACACTTGAGAGGATTAATGGAAGATTAGATATTACTGGAGAAAATATTAGTAAACTTGAAGACATAGAAATAGAAACTATCCAAAATAAAATGCACAGAGGGAAAAAAAAAAGGCTGAAAATAAATGAGCAGGTTATGAGTGAACTGTGGATGACTTTAATCAAACGTGTATAATTGGAATCTCTAAAGATGACTAAGAAGAGGAGACTGAAAAGACATTTGAAGCAATAATAGCCAGAATGTTTCCAAATATAATGAAAATTATAAACACGGAGATCCAAAAACCACAATAAACTCAAGCACAAGAGCTACGAATAAAACTATATCAAATTGCACTATAATTAAATGTTTAAAAGCCATGATAAAGAGAAAATCTTAAAAGTAGCCAGGAGGGGAAAACAAACAAATAAGCAAACAACAACACATAATATATGGAGAAACATGACAGCAGATTTTTTGTTGGAAACAATGCAAGCTAAAAGACAGTGGATTAACATCTTTACTGAAATAAATAAATCTGTCAATCTAGAATTCTTCACTGTGTAAGCACATTTTTGGAAACTAAAGGAAAAATAAAAACATTTTCTCAGGCATACAGAAGTTGAAAGATTCATCACCCTCAGATCTGCACCGTAAGAGACGTTGGCCAGGTGCAGTGGCTCATGCCTGTAATCCCAGCACTGTGGGAGGCCGAGGTGCGCAGATCACAAGGTCAGGAGTTTGAGACCAGCCTGATCAACATGGTGAAACCCCATCTCTACTAAAAAATACAAAAATTAGCTGGGCGTGCTGGCAAGTGCCTGTAATCCCAGCTACTTGGGAGGCTAAGGCAGGAGAATTGCTTGAACCTGGGAGGTGGAGGTTGCAGTGAGCCGAGATCATGCTGCTGCACTCCAGCCTGGGCAATAGAGTGAGACCCTGTCTCAAAATAAAATAAATAAATAAATGAAACATTAAGGGAAGTCCTTCAGGCAGAAGGAAAATTGTGCCAGCTAGAAATGTTGATCTACACAAAGGTATGAAGGGCTGTGGAAATAGTAACTTCTTGGAAAAGTGTAAAGACTTTAAAAAGTATGATTTAAAAATTGTTTAAAGGAAAAATTTTTCTTTAAATAGTAATTGACTGCCTAAAGCAAAATGAATAACTATTGTGGGATTCGTAATATATTTAGAACTAAATGCATAACATTACATAGCATTGCATTTCATAACATTGCATTGCATCTTCTAAAACATTGAAAAGAAGGGACTGCTTCCTAACTAGTTCTATGAGGACATATTATTATTATTATTACTTTTTGAGACAGGGTCTTGCTCTGTCACTCAGGCTGGAGTGCAATGGTGCGATCTTGGCTCACTGCAACCTCTGCTTCCCAGGCTCAAGCAATCCTCCCACCTCAGCCTCCCAAGTAGCTAGGACTACAGAAGCACGCCACCACACCTGGCTAATTTTTGGCATGTTTTTGTAGAGATGGGGTTTTGCCATGTTTCCCAGTCTGGTCTTGAACTCCTGAGCTCAAGAAATATGTCTGCCTTAGCCCCTCAAAGTGCTGGGATTACAGGCATGAGCCAACGTGCCTGGGCAAGACCAGTGTTATTACTCTGTTGTTAAAATCAGAAATTGATATTACAAGGAAAGAAACCTACAGACCAATGTTCTCCTGAACGTGGATGTAAAATTCTTATTATAGTTTTAGCAAAGCAAATCTAACAATATATAAAAAGAGTAACGTGGCTGGGCAAGGTGGCTCATGCCTGTAATCCCAGCACTTTGGGAGGCCCAGGTGGGCGGATCACGAGGTCAGGAGATTGAGACCGTTCTGGCTAATACAGTGAAATTCCGTCTCTACTAAATATACAAAAAAATTAGCCGGGCTAGGTGGTGGGCGCCTGTAGTCCCAGCTACTCATGAGGCTGAGGCAGGAGAATGGCGTGAACCCAGGAGGCGGAGCTTGCAGTGAGCCGAGGTCCCGCCACTGCACTCCAGTCTGGGTGACAGGGTGAGACTCCGTCTCAGAAAAAAAGAGTAATACATCATGACCAAATGGGATTTATCACAGGAATGCAACATTGCTCCTACATTGGAATAATTAATGTAGTTCATGACATAAATAGACTAAAAAAGAAAAAAGGATCATTTCTCAATAGATGCAGAAAAATCATTTGACATAATTTCAAATCCATTTCTGGTAATACTCTCAGAAAACCAGGAAGAGAGAGGAAATTTTTCAACTTGATAAAGAGCATACATCTATGAAAAACCTTTAACTAATGTCATATTTAGTGGTGCATTCTCCTTCAGCTCAGGAGCAAGGCAAGAATGTGTGTTGATATTATCTCTACTTGAAATTGTATTGGAGTTGTATCCCATGCAAAAATATAAGAAAAAAAAAAAAGACATCCACATTGAATAGAAAGAAGTAAGACTATCTTTATTTGCAGATGATAAAGTCATCAAGTCATCTGATTGTCTACCTAGAAAATCTTATGAAATCTACAAAAAGCTACTAGAATTAATAAGTGGTTTAGCAAGGTTGTAAGATATGAGATCAAAATACAAACATCAATTCATTTTATTTATTTATTTATTTTTTTTTTTGAGATGGAGTCTCGCTCTGTTGCCCAGGCTGGAGTGTAGTAGCGGGATCTCGGCTCACTGCAAGCTCCGCCTCCCAAGTTCACGCCGTTCTCCTGCCTCAGCCTCCCGAGTAGCTGGGAGTACAGGTGCCTGCCACCATGACCGGATAATTTTTTGCATTTTTAGTAGAGACAGGGTTAGCCATGTTAGCCAGGATTGTCTCGATCTCCTGACCTCGTGATCCACCCAAAGTGTCTCCCAAAGTGCTGAGATTACAGGCGTGAGCCACCGTGCCCGGCACAAACATCTATTTATTTCCATATACTAGCAAGGAATAATAGGAAATTGAAATGAAGCAAAACCATTTACAACAGCATGAGATACATAAAATACTTAAGCTAAATCTGACAAAAGATGTGCAAGACATTACAATGAAAATTACTGATAGAGGCCGGGCGCGGTGGCTCAAGCCTGTAATCCCAGCACTTTGGGAGGCCGAGGCGGGTGGATCACGAGGTCAGGAGATCGAGACCATCCTGGCTAACATGGTGAAACCCCGTCTCTACTAAAAATACAAAAAACTAGCCGGGCGTGGTGGCGGGCGCCTGTAGTCCCAGCTACTCGGAGGCTGAGGCAGGAGAATGGCGTGAACCTGGGAGGCGGGGCTTGCAGTGAGCCGAGATCGCGCCACTGCACTCCAGCCTGGGTGACACAGCGCGAGACTCCGTCTCAAAAAAAAAAAAAAAGAAAAGTAAAGAAGATCTAAATAAAAGGAGAGACATACTGTGTTCATGGATAGCAAGACTCAATATTACAAAATATCATTCCTCTCCAAATTGATCTGTAGATTCAATGCAATTCTAATCAAAATCCCAGCAGTCTTTTTTGGTAGAAATATATAAGCTGATTCTAAAATTAACATAGAAGTGCAAAGGATTTGTAATAGCTAAAACCAGTTTGTAAAAGAAGAATAAAGTTGGATTTACACTACCTGACTTTAAGACTTAGAAACTGACATTAATCAAGACAGTGTGAAATTGGCATCAAGAAAGAAAAACGGAACAATGAAACAGAGTACAGAAATAGACCTCATACATGGCCGATTGATTTTTGACAATGGTGCAAAGGCAATTCACTGGAGAAAGGGTAGTTTCTTTTTTTTTTTTTTTTTCTGAGACGGAGTCTCGCTCTGTCGCCCAGGCTGGAGTGCAGTGGCGCAATCTCGGCTCACTGCAAGCTCCGCCTCCCGGGTTCACGCCATTCTCCTGCCTCAGCCTCCCGAGTAGCTGGGACTACAGGCGCCCGCCACCGCGCCCGGCTAATTTTTTTGTATTTTTAGTAGAGACGGGGTTTCACCGTGTTGACCAGGATGGTCTCGATCTCCTGACCTCATGATCCTCCCACCTCGGCCTCCCAAAGTGCTGGGATTACAGGCGTGAGCCACAGCGCCCGGCCGAGAAAGGGTAGTTTCTGTTTTAACAAAGTGCATCAACATTTGTTTATCCATATACAGAAAAATGAACTTTTTTTTTTTTTTTTTGAGACGGAGTCTCGCTCTGTGGCACAGGCTGGAGTGCAGTGGCAGTGATATCAGCTCACTGCAAGCTCCGCCTCCCGGGTTCACGCCATTCTCCTGCCTCAGTCTCCTTAGTAACTGGGACTACAGGCACCCGCCACCATGCCTGGCTAAATTTTTGTGTTTTTAGTAGAGATGGGGTTTCACCGTGGTCTTGATCTCCTGACCTCATGATGCACCTGCCTCGGCCTCCCAAAGTGCTGGGATTACAGGCATGAGCCACCGCACCCGGCCGAAAAATGAACTTTTTATCGATACTTGGCACCATATAAAAATAAACTCAAAAGCGATCATAGACCTAAAACTATAAAACTTTAAAAATAAAACACAGGGGAAAATATTGTGATCTTGTTTCTGTTCCCTTTTTTTTGAGTCAGAGTCTCACTCTGCCACCAGGTCCAAATGATTCTGGAGCCTCCGCCTGGCGAATAGCTGGAATTATAGGCGCCTGCCACCACGCCCGGCTAATTTTTGTATTTTTAGTAGAGGTATGATCGGCCCATCTCGGCCTCCCAAAGTGCTAGGATTACAGGTATGAGCCACCGTACCCAGCCATAACTCCTGTTCTTTGAAAGGCACTTTTGAGAGAACAAAAAGACAAGCCACAGACTGGAAGAAGAATATTTGCAAATTAAATAACTGATAAAAGACGTATATTTAGAATATTTTTTTTTTTTTTTTTTTTTTTTTTTTGAGACGGAGTCTCGCTGTGTCGCCCAGGCTGGAGTGCAGTGGCCGGATCTCAGCTCACTGCAAGCTCTGCCTCCCGGGTTTTTACGCCATTCTCCTGCCTCAGCCTCCCGAGTAGCCGGGACTACAGGCGCCCGCCACCTCGCCCGGCTAGTTTTTTGTATT
Source organism: Macaca thibetana thibetana (assembly GCF_024542745.1). Taxonomy (NCBI): domain Eukaryota; kingdom Metazoa; phylum Chordata; class Mammalia; order Primates; family Cercopithecidae; genus Macaca; species Macaca thibetana. The sequence goes on from NC_065587.1 coordinate 72,832,804, forward strand.
TTTTTTAGTAGAGACGGGGTTTCACCGTGTTAGCCAGGATGGTCTCGAACTCCTGACCTCGTGATCCGCCCGTCTCGGCCTCCCAAAGTGCTGGGATTACAGGCTTGAGCCACCGCGCCCGGCCTAGAATATTTTTTTTAAAAAACCTCTTAAAACTCAATATTAAGAAAACCAATAACTTAAACAAAAATGGGAAAACGTTCTTCACCAAAGAAGAGATACACATAGCAAATAAGTTCACACAAAGATATTCAACACTCAACATTACTCAACATTGCATAAGGAATGCAAATTAAACCACAATGGAATAGTACTATAAACCTCTTCCCTTTTTTTATTTTTATTTTTTTTGAGACAGAGTCTTGCTCTGTCACCCAGGCTGGAGTGCAGTTGCGTGATCTCGGCTCACTGCAACCTCTGCCTCCCTGGTTCAAGCGATTCTACTGCCTCAGCCTCCTGAGTAGCTGGAATTACAGGCATGCATTACCACGCCTGGCTAATTTTTATGTTTTTAGTAAAGACGGGGTTTCACCATGTTGGTCAGGCTGGTCTTGAACTCCTGACCTCAGGTGATCCACCCACCTCAGCCTCCCAAAGTGCTGGGATTACAGGTGTGAGCCACTGTGCCCAGTCCTTCTTCCCTTTGTGTTAGAAAGACCTAATGTCACCACCTGAACTTATTTCCTGGGGCTGCTGTAGCAAATTATTACAATAATTTAAACAATAGAATAAACAATAGGCTTAAAACAATAGAAAAGTATTCTCTCAGTTCTGGAGGCCAGAGGTCTCGAATCATTGAGTCAGCAGGGTTGCTTCCTTCTGGAAGCTCTGAAGAGGAATCAGTTCCATGCCTCTTTCTTGGCTTCTGGTGGTTGCCAGCGATGCTTGGCATTCTTGGCCTTGTAGACACATCACCAGTCTCTGCCTCTGTCATCACTTGACATCCACCCTGAACATTTCTGTGTCTTTGTGTCCAAATTTCTCTCTTATAAGGACAGTATGGGATTAGGTCCACCCGAATCCAGTATGATTTCATCCTAGCTTGATTATATCTGTAAAAACCACTATTTTCAAATAAAGTCACATTCTCCGGTACTAGGGGTTTGGAATTCAATTTATCGTTTGGGGGGACACAGTTTAACTCACAACACAATCTTAACCAGTAATCGAACTTGCCATCATTTATAGTCAGATGACCGAACATTATGAGCTTCCTGATGTGATACAACATGATGTCATAGTGCCACCTTTGAATTCTTGCCAAAAATGTTTAACCCATATCTAATGAAACTGTTTGAATGAACTTCCAGGTTACAGGGAATATATGGGGTAGAGGAGTAAGTTAAATGACACCATGATAAAGCAATTTGAGAAGTCCAGAGTAGGGAGAATATTCTACAAGAGAACTAGTGTGCTGTCCTCAAAAAGTGTATGTCAAGCCGGAGGTGGTAGTGCCTGTAGTCCCAGCTGCTTGGGAGGCTGAGGTGGAAGAATTGCTTGAGCCCAGGAGTTGGATGCTGTAGTAAGCTATAATCAAGGTCTCTCTCTGTGTTGTGCCACTGCACTCCAGCTTTATCAACATGGTGACCTCGTCTCTCTCTATATATACAAAAAGTCAATGTAGTGTCATGGGTTAAAAAATAGGTGATATGCCTGTGTGTGATCAGCACTGTTCAACAGAAATAAAGTGAACCACAAATGTGAGTCACATACAGTATGTAATTTTTAATTTTCTAGTAGTCACATTAAAAAAGTAAAGGCCAGGTGTGGTGGCTCACGCCTGTAATTCCAACATTTCGGGAGGCTGAGGTGGGTGGATCACCTGAGGTCAGGCGTTTGAGGCCAGCCTGACCAACATTGAGAAACCCTGTCTGTACTAAAAATACAAAATTAGACAGGTGTAGTGGTGCATGCCTGTAATCCCAGCTACTTGGGAGGCTGAGGCAGGAGAATCACTTGAACCTGGGAGGCAGAGGTTGTGGTGAGCCTAGATCTTGCCATTGCACTCCAGCCTGGGCAACAAGAGTGAAACTCTGTCTCAAAAAAAAAAACCAAAAAAAAAAAAAAGTAAAAAGAAACCGGTTAAATTAGTTTTAATAATTGTTACTAATTTATTAATATTAAATTAGAATAAATAATTAACCTAATGTAATAGTTTTCTGTTACTGCTGTCACAAACTTAAAACAATGGTAATTTATTATCTTACAGTGCTACATAGGTCAGAAGTCTGATACAGGTCTCATCAGACTAAAACCAAGGCGTGGTAGGCTGTGTTCTTTTCTGGAGGTTCTGGGAGAGAATCCATTTTTTGCTCATTTGGGTTGTTGGCAGAATTTACTACCTTGCTGAGGTCCTTGTTTTCTTTTTTTTTTTTTTTTTTTTTTGAGACGGAGTCTTGCTCTGTCGCCCAGGCTGGAGTGCAGTGGCCGGATCTCAGCTCACAGCAAGCTCCGCCTCCCGGGTTCACACCATTCTCCCGCCTCAGCCTCCCGAGTAACTGGGACTACAGGCGCCCGCCACCTCGCCCGGCTAGTTTTTTTTTTGTATTTTTTAGTAGAGACGGGGTTTCACCGTGTTAGCCAGGATGGTCTCGATCTCCTGACCTCGTGATCCACCCGTCTCAGCCTCCCAAAGTGCTGGGATTACAGGCTTGAGCCACCGCGCCCGGCCCGGTCCTTGTTTTCTTGCTAGCTATACGCTGAGGGATGTTCTTAGCTTCCAGAGGCTGCTGCATTTCTTGGCTTGTGGTTTTCTTTCTTCATCTTTGAAGCCAGCAATGGCAGGTCAAATACTTCTCAGGTTGCATCTCCCCGATACAGTTGGGAAAGGTTCCTTGCTTTTAAGAACTCATGCAATTAGATTGGACCCACCTAGATAATTCAGGATAATCTCCCTACAGTAAAATCCTTAAACTTAGTCAAGCTGCAAAGTCTATTTTACTCCGTAGAGTAATATATTCACAGGTTCTAGGGATTAGGGCATGGACATCTTTGGGGTGCATTATTCTGCTTCACCCTCAATATATTAAAAAAAAATTCAGTTCTATATGTAAGCCATAAAAATTTATTAATGAGATATTTTACATTACTTTTTGTGAGTGCTAGTTCTTTGAAATTCATTGTGGGTTTTATACTTACGGCACATCTCAATTTGGATCAGGCACATTTCAAGTTCTTAATAGCCACTAACCACTTGTGGCTTCTGTATTGAATGGTCCAGTCCTAGATTAAAGGACACTAAAGAGACAGAAACCAGATACAAACAATAATTAGATTTTGGTTTAAGAAAATACAAATCAAAACAATGTAGCTACATAAGACATTTTGGAAACAACTGGGGATATTTGTATGTAGATTTAAATAATCAGCACCACTTACTGTTAATTATTTTAGGTGTGATATTGGCCTTGGGGGTGATGTAGGAGGATGTTGAGAGTTTTAGGAGATGTGTATTGTTGCGATCACTCCACAGATGTGGGATAGATCTTCCCTAACCCAGGTGAAATTTGGTTTGGATATTGAGACAGATGATGCTATCTGCACACCAAGAAGGCATAAAAAGATTTGTGACTCATGTAATGAGCCATTCTGGGGAGAGTACAGCAGGTTCCTAAACAGGCCCCAAAGTAGCTTGAGAATGCAGAGAGGGGCAACTGGCCTGGCTTTGTGTTTGGAAGTGAGGCTGGGGTGAGGGTCCCTACCCATCGGCTGGGTTTGCAAGGGTGAAACTATCTGCCAGTACAAAGGGAGGGAGCAGCTGGGCTTTTTTACTGGTTTGTCCAGATACGGGGCAAGAGGGGAAAAGCGAGGGATGGGGCTTGACGGCTGTCAGCAGTCAATCATCAAAAACAGAGTCAGACTTGGCCCGGTGCGGTGGCTCATGCCTGTCATCGCAGCACTTTGGGAGGCTGGGGTGGGAAGATCACCTGAGGTCGGGAGTTCGAGACCAGCCTGACCAACATGGAGAAATCCCGTCTCTACTAAAAATACAAAATTAGCTGGACTTGGTGGCACATGCCTGCAATCCCAGCTACTTGGGAGGCTGTGGTGGGAGAACTGCTTGAAGCGGGGAGGCGAGGTTGTGGTGAGCCGAGATCGTGCCATTGTACTCCAGCCTGGGCAACAAGAGGGAAACTCCGTCTCAAAAGAAAGAGAAAAAAAAAAATGGAGTCAGACTCATTACAGTTCACCCAGATGCTCGACTGCTGACTGAAATGTGCCATATTTCATTTGATTGCATTTGAACTTGTTTAAGCAAACCATTATGGTGCCCTCCGAGGCCTTGAGTCTGAGGCCAATAAAGGAGGTGAAAGTTCTGTTAAACATCTTTTTCAAGAGCCCAGTATTCATTGTCAAAATTAATAACGTTTGTGCTTCAAAAGACACCAGAAGCAAGACGCAGCCCACAGAATAAGAAAAAAAAATGTTTGCAATTCATATATCCGATGATGGACTTGTTTCTAGAATATATAAAGAACTTTTTACACTTCAATAATAATAAAAAAAAATAGCCCAATCAAGAATGGGTACTATTAGCAGAGTAAAAAGAAAACTGACAGAATGGTAGAAAATATTTGTAAATCATATTTGGTAAGGTTGTAATATCTTGAATATATAAAGAACACCTACGACCCAACAACAAAAAGACAAACAACCCAATTTAAAAAATGGGCAAAGGGCTGGGCGCAATGGCTCATGCCTGTAATCCCAGCACTTTGGGAAGCTGAGGTGAGTGGATCACTTGAGGTTAGGAGTTCGAGACCAGCCTGATCAACATGGCGAAACCCCGTCTCTACCAAAAATACAAAAATTAGCTGAGTGTCATGGCAGGCACTTGTAATCCCAGTTCAAGGAGAATCACTTGAACCCAGGAGGCGGAGGTTGCAGTGAGCCAAGATTTCACCACTGCACTCTAACCTGGGTGTCAGAACAAGACCCTGTCTCAAAAAAAAAAAAAAAAAAGTATTGTGGTAATTCACTGTGCAGCACCATTCATTCTTTCCAGGTTCACAAACAGGCTATTAAATGGAGAAACAGTGTGGATAATCACCCCTTTTCTGAATAAATCTTGTATAATGAGTTTCAGTCCTTGAAGGCCCTGCTTTAATTTATGTTGGGCCACATTAACTATTTTAAATGAAGAGGAAGAGGTAGGTCCGTGGGGTTCCATTTTGTCAATCCTATTGTTAAGTGCCAAAGACTTAAATGAATTTTAATGTGTTAGTCATTGGATCGGAGAGTCCATGCCCACTATAGGACATTTTAGAATAATGGGTGCTATGACTACAGGGAATTTAGGCAAGGCAATAGTTCAGATGGTTAAGGCAAGGCATACCTGTTTCTCCTGTTATGTTTAGTAACTTCCCTAAGATTACAAAGAGCACCTTGTCTTAATTTAGTGGGATTGCTGGTATAACTGTAATTTGAGCCCCAGGATTAAGAAAATGACATTTTGCCAATTGGTACATTTCAGCAGATGTTGAACTTAATTCAAAACTCATGTTGCAGAGGCACAAAAGTCATTCGGCACCCTTTCATGTTTTTGTTGGATAAATTCTTTCAGTAAATTTTGGATTCCCGGCTGGGCGCGGTGGCTTATGCCTGTAATCCCAGCACTCTGGGAGGCCGAGGTTGGTGGATCACCTGAGGTCAGGAGTTTGAGACCAGCCTGACCAACATGGCAAACCTCCATCTCTACTAAAAATATAAAAATTAGCTGGGCGTGGTGGCTCTCACCTGTAGTCTCAGCTACTTGGGAGGCTGAGGCAGGAGAATTGCTTGAACCCAGGAGGCAGCGGTTGCAGTGAGCCAAGACTGTGCCACTGCACTCCAGCCTGGGCAACAGAGCGAGACTCCATCTCAAAAAAAAAGAAAAGATTATTTTGGATTTCCACTTGGATCATCCCCAACTGCGGACCTCGGGTTTTTGTTTTCTTCCCCTGTATCCAGGTATCTGGAGGGAGGTGGTTACTTACTGTAGTTTGAGGCAGGTCCCCTCCACCTTTGCCATATTTATAAGCCTCATCCTTCAGAAGGTCTCACAAGCTTCATCCTTCAGAGGGTCTTACATTAGCATGGTCAGGGCGGGGCCTCCTCCAGGGCACTGGTTACCTTGTTGGTTAAGGGACACAGACTTCGCAGGGGCAGAAGAGCTCTGTTGCATGTTGATAAGTGGTGGCACTCAGCTGACCAGAGTCTTTGTTGGTCAATGTTACAGTTGTCCAATAGGGCCAGGGTATCCTCTAACCCCTTAGGAGAGGTTGAGATAAAGCATTCAGGCCTTTTTCACAGGAGTCTGTGCCATGGGTGTCATGGATGTCTTTTTCTTATAACCCTGGGGATCAGTGTGAGTCTTTGGTGTGAGAGAGGCACAGGTGGCAGAAGCAGCAGCAGGGGGCACTTGGAAAGCCATCGCCTTTTAGGGGTGTGGACCTCAGCAGGCCACATGGTGACAGCTCCTGCACCACATGAGTGACCATCACTGGGTGGAAATGTTGCACAAGGTGTTACTAGCTCCCCTGAGTGCTCTGTAGATTCAGGGCCAATGTCTGGTTGAGACTCACAACCTAAGGCCACACAGTAAGAGTTGCTCCCCTGAGCCTAGCATCAGCCATAGCTTATGCTAGAACCACACCATTCAGTGAGACACACAGATAGGGCCACGCCAAGGTCCATGACCCAGAGCCATGTTAAAGAGGGCTCCAGTCCCATACTTCTGTCCCTAAACACTAATTACTGAAACTTCCAGCTTGCTTTGGTAAAATCTGTAACAGACACTCAGAGGACTTGGCAAGTGCAGCACGAAGCAGCACAGCTCCAAACACAAACGGACCAGCGGGCAGAGGCACAGAGGGCAGGTCGCCAGCAGGCAGCAGAGCCAGTTCACAAGCCAAAGCAAGGGAAGAGAGACCCCTGCTGTCACGGTCACTGCCCACACCCCCTGCTTCCTGTTGGGGTCCATTGTGCCTCTGGGGTGACCATATGTGTTGGGGTATCGAGGGGTGATGTGTCATGACATCTGCAATGGGCGTTTAAAAGTTGCATCCTTGGCCAGGCGCGGTGGCTCATGCCTGTAATTCCAACATTTTAGGAAGTCGAGGTGGGTGGATCACCTGATGTCAGGAGTTCGAGACCAGCCTGGCCAACATGATGAAATCCTGTCTCTACTAAAAATACAAAAATTAGGTGGGCATGGTGGTGGGTGCCTGTAATCCCAGCTACTCCGGAGGCTGAGGCAGGAGAATCACTTGAACCCGGGAGGCAGAGGTTGCAGTGAGCCGAGATTTCACCACTGCACTCCAGTCTGGGAGATAAAGCGAGACTCTGTCTTAAAAAAAAAAAAAAAAAAAGTTGCATCCTTAAGGCTTTAGGCAGAGGAGGGATGAGGTTGAAGAGGGCCGGAGAAAACCCTCTCGGGCGGGGCAGTGGAGCAGAGGGGATAGAAGTAGGAAGCACATAGGGAGAGAAGATGAGTTTGGCTAACCATCTTAATAGTCCAGAGAGATTGAGAAGCTCCCGCTCTGTGGTGGTGTGGGGGAAGGCAGTAGAGGAGAAGGGCTGAGAGCAAGACTCACTCATTCACAATTAGAAACAGCACAGTGCCCACTGGCTCAAAAAAAGGCCAGGCATGATGGCTCATGCCTGTAATCCCAGCACTTTGGAAGGCTGAGGCAGGCCTTTCCAGTGCTGGGTGAGCCCAGAAGTTCCAAGACCAGCCTGGGCAAGATGGCAAGACCCTAACTCCACAAAAAATGTAAAAATTAGCTGGGGATGGTGTAGTCCTGTAGTCCCAGCTACTCTAGAGGCTGAGGTGAGAGGACTGCTTGAGCCAGGAGATCGAGGCTATAGTGAGCTGAGATCATGCTACTGCAGTCCAGCCTGGGCAACAGGGTGAGACCCTGTCTCAAAAACAAGAAAGAAAGAAAAAAACCCACAAAAAAACCATGGCTCGGGGCCAGGTGCGGTGGCTCACACCTGTAATCCCAGGACTTTGGGAGGCTGAGGTGGGCGGATCATGAGGTCAGATTTTCGAGACCAGCTTTACCAATATGGTGAAATCCTGTCTCTACTAAAAATACAAAATTAGCTGGGCATGGTGGCAGGCGCCTGTAATCCCAGCTACTCAGGAGGCTGAGGCAGGAGAATTGCTTGAACCCAGGAGGCGGAGGTTGCAGTGAGCCGAGATCATGCCATTGCACTCCAGCCTGGGTGACAGAGTGACTCCGACTCAAAATAAAACAAAACAGAACATGGCTTGGACCTAAATTGTGTCCCACTGAATTGTGTGTCTTTGTTGCAGCATAAGCTATGACTGATGCTAGGCTCAGGGGAGCAACTCTTACCCTGTGGCCTTTGGTGTGGGTCTCAACCAGATGTCGGCCCCAGAACTATAGAGCACTCAGGGGAGGGAACTAATTACTGCTCAGACTACTTGAGTTCAAGAAGCAATGGGCCCATTATTTAACCCTTGTGTGCCTCAGTTTCCTTACCTGTAACATGAGGGTGTATCGGTTTGCTAGGGCTGCCAGAACACAGTATGACAGAATGGACTGCTTAAACAAATAGAAATTTATCTACTCACAGTTCTGGAGGCTGGGAGTCTGAGCTCAAGGTGTCTGCAGGGCTGGTTTGTTGGAGGCCTCTCTCCTTGGCCGATAGGCGGTCACCTTCTCCCTGTGTCCTCACAGGATCTTCCCTCTGTCTGTGTCTGTGTCCAAATTTCCTCTTCTTAGAAGCACACCAGTCATACTGTATTAGGGCCCATCCTAGCAGCCTCATCTTAATTACCTCTCCAAAGACCCTATCTTCCAATACAGTCACATTCTGGGGGACTGGGGTCAGGACTCCAATATATGAATTTGGAGGGGGACATAAATCAGCCCCTAACTGGAGGATAATATCAGAATTTATTCCTTCAAAAACTTCTAGAGTTGATTGAATTAAGACATGCAAAGTGCTTGTGCTTTTTACTATTACTATTATTGTTATTTTAGAGACAGCATCTTGCTCTGTTGCGCAGGCTAGAGTGCAGTGGCATGACCATAGCTCACTGCAGCCTCAAACTCATGTCCTCAAGTGGTCCTCCTGCCTTGGCCTCCTGAGTCGCTAAGATTGCAGGCGTGCACCAGTCTGTTTCCTTCCTTCCTTCCTTCCTTCCTTCCTTCCTTCCTTCCTTCCTTCCTTCCTTCCTTCCTTCCTTCCTTCCTTCCTTCCTTCCTTCCTTCCTTCCTTTTTGAGATGGAGTCTCGTTCTGTCGCCCAGACTGGAGTGCAGTGGTGCGATCTCAGCTCACTGCAACCTCCGCCTCCGTCAAGTGATTCTCTTGTTTCAGACTCCCGAGTAGCTGGGATGACAGGCACGTGCCACCATGCCCAGCTAATTTTTGTATTTTTAGTAGAAACGGGGTTTCACCATTTTGGCCAGGCTGGTCTCAAACTCCTGACCTCAAGTGATGCACTGCCTTGGCCTCCCAAAGTGCTGGGATTACATGCATGAGCTACCGTGCCTGGCCCCCAGCCTGCTTTCTATTGTTAAAGATGCAGAAATGACATGTGAACGTGGGGCAGCCACTTTCCAGGTTTCCCTAAGCTCCTGCCTCCCCTGAAATTTGGCTCCTTTGAGTCCTAACGGTTCTCGGACCCCATGCCCTTAGAAGCCTTCCCTACTTGCTTCAGGTGCCTGCCTTCTGAGGTCACAGCTCTGAGGCCAGGATCCTCTGTAATCTCCTCCCTATAGGGCAACCTGACTGGGTGGCCCCTTGAAAGCGGCTAAACCTGTGGTCTCCAGACCATCAGCATCACCTGGGAACTTGTTAGAGAGACACATTCTTGGGCCCACCCCAGATCTCTGTGTGTTAATAAGCCCTCCAGCTGATTCTAATGCATCTCCAGGCTGAACAAGTATCCTCAAGTAGGTCCTCAGCGAGGGAATCAATTCTGCTGAACTACCGCCTGGGGGCAGCACAGGACCGCAAGGTAACCATGGGCTGATGAAAAGCACCGGCAAATTGCAAAAGCCTCTCACTGCGCTTCCGGCCTCCAGTCTTGCGATAAGCCCCCATCAGTTCTCCCCACATACCCTGTGTGACCTCTAGAAACCTCATACCTGATGGTGTCAGTGGTTCAGAATTCTTCAATAGCTCCCTAGGACATGAAAGGTCCTTCATTTGCTGAGCAGTATCTCCTGCCAGGTGCATCTTGCACGGGCTCCTCTCTCTCTGTCTATGTACCTTTCCTGGGGTCAGACCCACCTGGGTTCGAATTTCAGCCCTGCCATTTACCGTCTGGGTGTGATGTGGGCAAGATACATCATTTTGAGCCCCTCATCTATGAAATGGGAGCAGTTAATAAGACTTTTCTCATGGGGCGGTTATGAGAGTTGGAGACCTCATTTACAAAGAGATTTTAGCCTAGGATCACACAAACAGTAGGTGCCTGATATGCAGCAACTCTGCTTCCCCATCTGCACTGTCAAGCACAACCTACAGTGGAGGCCCACAGGCCCTCCTCCGTGCCGGGTGTAGTAGGTGCTGTCTGGGTCCCACCAATCTTCTGCCTTCGTGCCTTCCAGCTGCCAGAACCTGTGTCTCTTTGCCTGGGGCTTTCTCTGGCTGCTGGTACCCACTGTGGTGCCAGGGCCATAAATCTTTGTAAATTGGGGATGATAATAATGTCTACCTCATGACACTGTTGGGAAGGCCATATTAGTACCCTGCATAGAAGGGAGCCTCAGATGTTGGGGTGCTGTTGGGGTGCTGTCTCTATGACTCGTCTACCTACAGGAGTGGCTGTATCAGGAACACTGGGCAGTAGATGAAGGACATGGACCTGGCTCACATGGTGGCTCTCTGCTCTGCCACCCAGGCCAGCACCTGAGACGCCTGAATTGATGTCATAGGACGTAAGAGGACACCAGGAGCCTGGGGCTACCAGATAACCCTGGCACCTTGGCAGGGCAGCAAGTTCTTCATAGCCTCTCAGAGCCTGGACCATCTCAAGCTGGGGACCTGGAGGTGACTCAGCCCCTCAGCCTGCAGCCTGCAGGGCCAGAGGGAACCTGTACCTTCTTGGGTGGGTGGGTGAGGGACACAGACCTTGTCCAAAGTCACTGTCATCAGGACCCCACTCTTTCTTGTAGTTGCTTCCTGGGGCTTTCTTTGCCCTTGATCTTCATGTTCTGTGTGGGACTAATCTTGCCCTTGGATGCAGTAGGCATTCATCTATGTGACTTGATGTAAGGGGCTCCAAAAATGCCCCCCGCCCAACCAGCCTAAATATCTCCCTGCCAGACTGTCATACTGTCTGTGCATGAAACCCCCGGGTTCAGCATCACCCTCTCCTATTTCCTCGTATTGAAATAGGTGGCGAGCTGTGGTCAGGACTGGCAAAGAGCCCTGTGCAAAATGAAAATGGAGGGCTCTTCATCCAAAAGTTAGGAAGAATTTCAAGGCAACAACACAAGAGAATTCAACTAAGCACGGGGCCCTGCACTGCTGCACAGGCTGCACACTCTCGAAGCCAGCTCTGCCTGCAGCCTGAGCGCTCAGCAAGACAGGGTCACCTCCTTTCCGCGCACCAATGAGGAGCCTTGGAGCTGCCCAGATCCAGGACACAAAGACAAAATGAGCCTCTTTACTCAGCTCAGGACAATTGTTGTTTCGGAGATGGGTGAAGCTCAGGGCCCTCTGTCCAGCTGGCCTAACTTCAGGGCCTCCTGAAATTCCTCCGGGCTCTCCAGGCCCATGGAGTCCTGGCAGTTGATGGGGTGTTTTCTACCTATGGCCTGGCTGGCCCTGAGCTTGTCCTTACTCTATAGCGGTGTTTGCCCTGCCTGCTCAGGGACTCCCTCTGGCATGCAGGCCTGATCCTGAGGAGTCCTTTTCCTGTTTCCTGAACAACCACCAGATCTTTGGATTTAGCTCCTAGCAGCCCCTGGAGCACCCGCAGACACACTCCCCATGCATGCGGCTGCTCCAGGCTCTCTCCAGATCCACTGTCTTCTCCATCGCCCTGTGCCCCCCAAGGCTGAGCTGGGTGGCTGCCTCTGTGGGCTCCCTGTGCTTTTGCTTCTGGTTGGGGGTGACCAGTGGAGGAGACGGAGGAGTGAGAGAGGTGGGCATTTACCCCCCAGCTCCCTCCTGGGGCTGTTGCAGCCTGGCAGTGTCCCTGCCCCAGGTGCCAGCTGCTTGTCAGGCAGCTCTCCCCACACAGCCCTCTCTGCCTCTGCGTTCTAACCCTCCCCGAGAGCAGCTCCCTCCCCTTGGCCTGCCAGGCCTGGGGTGGTCACAGATTCCAGCTGTCACCACTGTTCCCTCCACTGAGATCTCCCAATACCCTGACCAAGCTTTGTGAATGGTTCCTTTATTATACTCTCCCAGAATTATCCTAATTTGAATTTGCAACTATTTCCTTCCGGGTCCCTGACTGGTATAAAGATCTTTGCTCTCTGTTGTACCCCAGATCTATCTTTGTAGCCCTCGATCCCTCAGGACAGCCAGGTCAGGGGCCAGATGTCCCGGAACTCAGGCCACAGCCCACTCCCAGTCTCCTCGGAGAGCACTACAGGAGAAGGGGGGACCCTCCTCCAGGTTCCCCAAACATACCCACCAGGTCCTCCATCCTCAGTGAATCGGGCACCAGGGACCTAGACATTGTGTCTTTTTCTCCTTCAGCTTCAGGGCCTGATGGAGGTAAGATAGTCAACCAGAGAGCCTCATCCCCACACAGGCCCCTGGTGACCAGGTAACTAGGTAACCAGACAAGTTACCAGGTAACAAGGCAACCAGATAACCAGATGACAGGCAACCAACAACTAGATAACAAGGCAACCAGGCAAGCCAACAAGTCGGCAGCATTCTCTGAGGGGGGACATCTGCCGGCTCTGCTGGTCAACCTTCACTCTATCTTTTCCTGGCAGCAGATTTTCCCTTACGGAGCTTGTCCTCCCTCCCTACTCAGGGGAGGCACCTGTGACCTCCGCCTAAGCCAGTCAGCCGGTCAGGCTCACCCAAAGCTGATTCTGGAACTTGACTAACCTAGAAGAGTCTGTTTCTTGCTGGACCTGTGGAGAGGAAGTGAGGTCTGGAGCTGTGTCACCCTTTTAAATCTAGGACAGGAGCCAACCTGAAAGAGGCAAGGCTGGGAGATGGGGAGACATCGTTTGAGCCTTGATCGAACCATTCCTGAAGCTGCTGCCTTGGCACCTTTCAGTTTTGTGAACCAATGAATTCCCTATTTGCTGAAGCCAGTTTATGCATTGTTCCTTCCTTTGCAAAAGGAAGAACCCTGGCTGGGATGAGAGTCCCTGAAACTTTGCTCCACCGGCCTGCTGCTAGGAGTGAGGCCCCTCCCTGCTTGTGATAGTCTTCCTGGAGCACCACCCAGGGCACTGGTCAGGAGGCTTCGGCTCAAATCTGGGACTGCTTTTAATGAGTTGTGTCAATGGACATGTCCCTTCAGCTCTCAGGGCCTTGGGCTTCTCACAAATAGCCATGCTTTCTGCCCCACTTTAGCTGTGAATGGGACTGAATGTTAGTACCATTTCCTGGGAGCCGCTGGTGTGGTGTGGAAGGCAGGAACATGGCTGACTCAAATCTGGCTTTCAGAGTCTGATAACTTATTGCTCCAGGGCGAGTAGCCAGGGCTTTCCTGCTGCCCTCTTCTTCATTTGGGGAAGTCGCTGGCTCCCAGCCAGGGTCAGAGCCCAGTGCTGCGGCAGCTAAGCCTTCTTCTCCATTCCTGGCTTGCTCAGGGGAGGCACCTGTGACCTCCACCTAAGCCAATCAGCCAGTCAGGCTTACCCAAAGCTGATTCTGGAACTTGACTAACCTAGAAGAGGCTGTTTCTTGCTGGACCTGCAGAAAGGAAGTGAGATCTGGAGCTGTGCCACCCTTTTAAATCTGGGACAGGAGCCAACCTGAAAGAGGCAAGGCTGGGAGATGGAGAGACATCATTTGAGCCTTGATCGAACGATTCCTGAAGCTGCTACCTTGGTGCCTTTAAGTTTTATGAACCAATTAATTCCCTTTTTGCTTAAACCAGTTCTTTCATTCTTTGGGCTATTTCCCCTATGTCTGCCTCAAATCAGTGTGCAGCAGGCTTCAGCACATCATTTTAACAACGATTTTTTCAGGAAATTCCCATCCGTGCTCATAACTCAGCCTTTAATTGGTGGAAATTGCCGGTCCCAAATGCTTAGAGCTGTGGTTTTCAAAATGTGAGCCCCAGACCAACAGAACCAGCAATTACTTGGAAATGGGTTAGAAATGCACATTCTCGGGCCACATTCTATACCTGCTGAATCAGAAACTCTCGGGGTGGGTCCAGCAATGTGTGGTTTAAGAAGTCTGCCAGGCGATTCTGATTCTCACTCGAGTGTGCGAAGCACCTGCTTGGAGCTTTTGCTGGTTCAAAGGGTGCACATAGAGGATGATCTGGCACTGCCTGGATCTCCTTTAGCTGCAGATGGGCTGTTCCCCAGCAGCAGTGAATGAGTATTGGCTGCTAACGGCTTCCAGCTGTTCCTTCTGCCTGCCCTGAACCACCATGCCCAGAAACGCCTGAGAGATTATGCACACATCTGCCTTCCATGGGCCATGGCCAGTGCCTGATGGACATGGGGGTATGCCAGGCTGGTCTCCTTGTCCAGTGGACCAGAGAGGGACGCTCCAGTGTGAATTACTTTCTAGCCTCTCTGTGAATTAGGCCAGAGCTAGACTTTAAATGCTCCAAGTCACTGCTTCTTCCAAACACCTGTTTTTGGAACAGCAGATATGAGTTACTGTACAACACCCTGGTGAAAAAAAAATCACCTGGCTTTGCAAAATTAAAATAAGCCTACTTGATTATCCTCCTCTGCAGGCTGGTTTTAAAGTCAGCCAGGAGAGCCTCTGATAGTCATCTGGGTTGCAGGTCCTGGTGGCCATCAGCTGTGATTGGGTCATTCTCCTCTTTGTGTCAGAGAATCAGCCCTCCCACCCCTTGGCCCAGACCTCACAGGGACATGTTTCATGGTAGCCTAAGAAATACAAAAACTTGTCAACTGCTTTCCTCCCCGGACTGCCCTTCCTGAGAAGGGAGAAGGGGAAAATATTTACATTTTGTTCTCAGTTATCAAAGAGAAAGGCAAGATGCCAGTCACTTTCCCAGTTAATTTCTGAAGGGTAACAGAAAGTTTGGCAGGTGTGTTTGTGTGACTGTGTGTTTGCGTGTGTGGGTGTATGTTGGGTGTTGGGGTGTGTTTGCATGTTTGTGTGTGTTTGTGTGTCTGTGTGTGTGCAGATGGATGTAGAAGTGTGTTTGCAAGTGTGAGCTTGGGGCTTGGGTTCTGTGACAGCCACAGCAATGGGACCAGAGCCCCATCACTGCCCAGAAGGTGTCAGCCCCTCCCTCAGTGCCAGGCCTCACAGCTGACACAGCATTCACCTGCCATCTCTTGGAGTCCACTGTGGGCACAGAGGGTGGCCCTGAACAGGACAGTGGGATAAACTGTCAGCTCCAACCACTTCCCTGCTTGGGCACTTCAGGGCTCTGAGGTTCTGCAGAAACAATTTTCTGGGTAATTATGGCCCTAAAGGTACTCAGAAGTCTGGGAGGAAGGAGAAGTAAAAATATAAAAAGACCAGATGGGAATATAGGAAAACATTTACAGTATTAACTTTTTGCCTGGGGGCTGTGATTAACAGTGATTTCTATTTATGTCTTTGTGTTTATTTGCATTTTTGAAATTTTCTACAATGAACATGAATTATGTGTACAATAATTAAAAATGAAACCAGAAGAATAATTGTAAACATCCCACACCTACTCCTTGAGTGCCAGCTTTCCCTCCCACCCCCAACACCACAGGAAATCTTTAACTTCCTTAACTTTGTGTTGTTACAACTTCCCAGCATGGGAAAAGTAGAAAGACAGTACAACCAACACCTGTGTACCTATATACAATGTACCCCACCACCGCGTATATTCAAAATGGGTAATAATTTTTTATATTTGCTTTATATATATATATATATATACACACACACACACACACGTATGTATATACTTTTTTCCTGAACATTTAAAAGTAAGTTGCAGATATGCTGTTTCACCTCTAAACGCTTTTGAATACATCACTTAACAATAAGGGCAGTCTCCTTTTCTTTTTTGAGAACGAGTCTTGCTCTGTTGCCCATGTTTGAGTGCAGTGGTGCCATCTTAGCTCACTGCAAGCTCCAACTCCCCGGTTTGAGCAATTCTTCTGCCTCAGCCTCCTGGGTAGCTGTGACTACAGGCTTGCGCCACCATGTCTGGCTAATTTTTGTAGTTTTAGTAAAGATAGGAGTTTCACCATGTTGGCCAGACTGGTCTTGAACTCCTGACCTCAGGTGATCCACCTGTCTCAGCCTCCCAAAATGCTGGGGTTACAGGCATGAGCCATCCCACCCAGCTGCCAAGGGCAGTCTCCTTTGTAACCACAGTAACATTTCACACTTAAGAAATTAATAATGATTGCATTATGTCACCTAATGTCTAGTCCATATTCAATTTTCCCAGTTGTCCTAAGAGTGGCTTTTGTAGTTACCATCACATTTGGGATTCTTTAAAAAAAAAAAAAAAAGGAAGAAGAATGGCTTTTGTAGTTGTCTATTTTTTGAACCAGGATCCGATTAAGGTTCACATACTGTATTTGGTTCTTATGCCTCTTTAAGCTCTTTCAATCTAGAACATCTACCCCCTCAATACTTTTTTCCCTAATAACTCTAACTTTTTGAAGAATCCAGGCCAGTTTCTTGTGGAATATGCCACCGCTAGATTAGTCTCTTTCCTTGTGATATTGTTTCACTTGTCCCTGTATCGCCTGACTTTTCTGTAACCTGGAGGTAATCTTTAAGGGTTTGATTACATTCAAGCCCTACACATTACTATATTGATTAGATTGAACATTTTTGGCACAAATACTTTGGCACAAATAGAAGGCTCACGGCATCAGATTTTTCCATTGCCTTTGATGGCTTGGTGAAGCCCATTAGCGTATCAATTGAAAGGCATGTTTCCCACTTTGCAATTAAGAAGTAAGATTTTATTTTGGCGTCTTATAAATATCTCATTTATGTCAACTATTTGGGACTGGCCTGAATCAATCATTACGTTGGGGATTTGAAAATAGTGATTTTTGGAATATCATTATGGACCTATGGATTATTATAATTCAGTGTATTACAATCATTATTCTTTTTGATGTTCAAAGTATCCTAAATTTGGCCAATTGCAGTCCCTTCATGCTTGGTCGTATGTCCTGTTGTCATGACCCAATTAAATCTTTGAGTGTTTCCTTGCTTTCTGGAACATGATGTTCTAGGCTCACCTTGTATTTTCCTGGAATCAGCCATTTCTTCAAAGAGCTCTGGTTCTTTTTAGTGCAAAATGGTTATTGGAAAGCAAGAGCTGGGTGCTAGGTGTGCTGATTGCTGTGTCGCGGGGCTGTCATTGCTTCTAGGTCCTTCCTTTGGACGGTGTTAGGAAATTATTTTTTAAATTATGAGTTCCTATTTATATTTTTTATTCAGACTTAATATTATAGGAGTTTTAAAAATCTTTTTGATCTTTAAAAATTTTTCTCATTTCTCTTACTGGAAATATTGGTTAATAGCAACATTATATATCTTACAATATACGTAAAATAGTTTAGCAATAAATCTCCTGAATGAAGGTTAAGGTTTCTTTATATGTATTTTGTCTTGGGATTTTATCCTACCATAAATATATAATCAGAATACTACATTCAAAGATAATTGAAATAATGATATTTTCCCTAAGTGGTTGCTATCAACCTGATACATAGTCAGGTATAATGATTTATTAATTAATTTTTTTGTAGAGATAGAGTTCTCGCTTTGTTGCCCAGGCTGGTCTCAAACTCCTTGGCTCATGTGATCCTCCTACCTCCGTGGCCTCTTAAAGTGCTGGAATTATGGGTGTAAGCTACCCTGCACAGCCCGTTTATTTTGGATTGCATTCAATTTTAGGGTTTGCTTTTTTTCTTTTTGATTTAGCTTTTGAATATGTAAAATATTTTCATATTTTAAAAGGTAATGCTTTATAACACAGCAAGTCTTACTTTCAACCCTTTCTTCTCCACTTAATTTCCTGCCACCCATTGGTAACTTTTTATTTATTTCTAGTTTATCCTTCTAGTGTTTAATTTATGCAAAAATAATGCACATGCTCTTTATATTTATATCTGTATCTATATATCTTATTTACCTTTTATTTTTGCATAATGGGAAATGTATTGTTAATACTATTTGCACTTTGCATTTTTCACGTTGCAATACATCCTAGAAGTCATTCCATACCAGTGCATAGTGATCATCCTCCTTCATCTGTACAGCTGTGTAAATGCCACAGAATTTATTCAACCAGCCCCCTTGTGTTAGTTCCTTCTTGCATTGCAATAAAGAAATACCTGAGCCTGGGTAATTTATAAAGAAAAGATATTTATTTTGGCTCACAGTTCTGAAGGCTGTACAGGAAGCGTGGTGCCGGCATCTGCTTCTGGTGGGGGCCTTGGGGAGCTTATGATCATGGCAGAAGGGGAAGGGGAGGGAGCAGTGTATCCCATGGTAAGAGAATAAGCAAGACAGCAAGCGGGGAGGTGCCACATCTTACAAACAATCAGATCTTGGGCGAATTCAGGGTGGGAGCTCACTCATCACCATGGGGAGGGCACCCAGCCATTCCTGAAGGACTTGTCCTATGAACCAAACACCTCTCACCAAGCCCTACCTCCAATACTGGGGATTATGTTTCAACATGAAATTCGAAGGAGACAAATTTCCAAACCATATCACCCCTATAGAAAGACATGTGGGTTGTTTTTGATCATTTGTTATTACAAGTAACTCTACAGTGAAATGCCTTACTGTTTTGTATTTGTGTAGGTGAAATTTCAGGGTAAATTCCAATAAGTGGGATTGCTGGATCAAAAGCATTTGTAACTTCTTAGGAAAGCTCTTTTTAAACCTTGATCTGATCCTGTGACAGTGACTTCCTGTGGCCACAGTTATGACCTCAGACTCCCATCCTGCCTGACTTTGACCTTGGCTCCAAGCAGTGTTCTTCACTGAAGCGAGCATGCACAGTCAACCCTGTCTAACAAGGCTATTTCCCTCTATGCGATGTTCCTCTGGACTGCTTCGCCCTCCAGATCATCCAGATTCTGAGTCAACTGCAAGCCTCATCTCCTTCATGGAGCCATCTCTAAAATTATCAAATCATATTCTGTTTTGTTATTTAATGTTTCATTCAACATTTCCTGAGTAGAACAACTCAGAGACCACGACTCAGTGCTGCTTTCCAGGAACCTACACTGTGATGAGCGCTGCAGGAGGCACAAGGATGTGGTGCTCACGGAAGAAGGGGAGAGGTCCTTCCCAAGGCTGTGGGTGGCACAAGAAGGCATTTCAGAGAGGCAGATAGTGTGTGAGCTGAGATCTGAAGCCTACATGGGAGGGTACAGAGCAAGGGCAGATCAGGGTTAGTGGAAGATGCCTCAGAATTAGGTTTTCTTCTCCTTCTCCTTCTCCTTCTTCTTCTTCTTTTTTTTCTTTTTTGAGATGGAGTCTTGTTCTTATTGCCCAGGCTGGAGTGCAATGGCATGATTTGCAAGTTCTGCCTCCCAGATTCAAGCGATTCTCCTGCCTCAGCCTTTCTAGTACTTGGGATTACAGGCACCTGCCACCACGCCCAGCTAATTTTTGTATTTTTAGTGGAGTGGGGTTTCACCATGTTGGCCAGGCTGGTACCGAACTCGTGACGTCAGGTGGTCCACCCACCTCAGCCTCCCAAAGTGCTGGGATTACAGGCGTGAGTGACCGCAGCCGAACAGAATTAGATTTTCATATCAGACAAATTTCTCTGCCCTTGTGCTCATAACTATTGTTTAAATGAATGAAGCACTGAATGGAGAATGGGTTGGAGAAGGGCAGAACTGAAGGTCCAAGGACCATGTAGAAGTCATTGCAGTCACCTAGGAGATCACTGCAGCTTACTTTTTTTTTTTTTTTTTGGAGACAGAGTTTCGCTCTTGTTGCCCAGGCTGAGTGCAATGGCGCGCTCTTGGCTTACTGCTACCTCTGCCTCCCGGGTTCAAGGGATTCTCCCGCCTCAGCCTCCCAAGTAGCTGGGATTACAGGCATGCGCCCTCACACCTGGCTAATTTTTGTATTATCAGTAGAGATGGGGTTTCACCATGTTGGCCAGGCTGGTCTCGAAGTCCTGACCTCAGGTGATCCACCCGCCTCAGCCTCCCAAAGTGCCGGGATTACAGGCGTGAGCCACCACACCCGGCCACTGCAGCTGAAATTCGAGTAGATGAATTTGAGGGTTTGGCTCTTGACCAGATATGGGAGTGTGAGCAGGGAGATAAAACCGGGTAAAACATCCAGCTTCTGACTTGAGCAACTGGATTGATGTGAGTGCCTTCAGTGAGTCAGATAATTTTTTAAAAATATAGGATTTTATGGGTGGCGAAATGGGCTTCCTTTTACACACGTTTTTGTTTGATGTGCTCGAGGTTCACCCAAGCAGAGACAATAGTTGGGAGTTTTTATGAAAGGTCAGGGGACTCATCTAGTTTGAAGATACCAATCTGTGGCTGATTAACATACGGATGGCAAATAAGGCCACATCTAGGAAGAGAGTGTGGCTTGAGAGTAGTGGTCTGAGCTCCAAACCTGGAGGAAAGGTCTCATTTATGAGTTAACTGGAAGCA
The DNA here is from genome assembly GCF_024542745.1 of Macaca thibetana thibetana. Lineage (NCBI taxonomy): Eukaryota > Metazoa > Chordata > Mammalia > Primates > Cercopithecidae > Macaca > Macaca thibetana. The sequence continues at coordinate 72,853,558 of NC_065587.1, forward strand.
AGAGACAGAGAAGGAGTGTCTAGAGAGGTGAAAGCCAGGAGCAGGTGACAAAGAAACCGAGTACACTTCTAAGGAATGAGGAGATGGTTAGTGAGTCAAAATATTCCCAAGAGGGTAAGTGAGAGGAGGCCGTACAAAGGTCCACCGAGGAAGCTATTAAAAAACAGTTTCCAGCTGGGTGTGGTGGCTCCCGCCCATAATCCCAGCATTTTGGGAGGCCAAGGTGGCGGATCACAAGGTCAAGAGACCAAGACCATCCTGGCCAACATAGTGAAACCCCGTCTCTACTAAAAATACAAAAATTAGCTGGGCATGGTGGTGGGCACCTGTAATCCCAGCTACTCCGGAGGCTGAGGCAGGAGAATTGCTTGAATCCGAGAGCAGGAGGCAGAGGTTGCAGTGAGCCGAGATCACGCCACTGCACTCCAGCCTGGTGACAGAGCGAGACTCTGTCTAAAAAGAAAATAAAACAAACAAAAAAACCCCAACAGGTTCCGTGGAGTGAGGAGAGCAGAAGCCAGCCAGACTCCAGGGACGTGGGTGATAAGTAGAGCACGAGGCAGAGAGACACCAGGAAGGGTTTGCTCCACAAGCCATAGAAGGAGTTGAGAATGGGAGATGGATGAATGGAGGAAGGAAGCATCCTTTGTTTTTTTAATTTTTAATTTAATTTTTAGTTTTTATTTTTTGAGACAGAATCTCTGTCGCACAGGCTGGAGTGCAAAGGTGCGATCTCGGCTCACTGCAACCTCTGCCTCCTGGGTTCCAGCGATTCTCCTGCCTCAGCCTCCTGAGTAGCTCGGACTACAGGCATCCGCCACCATGCCCGGTTAATTTTTGTATTTTTAGTGGAGATGGGGTTTCCCTATATTGATCAGGCTGGACTCGAACTCCTGGCCTCAGACGATCCTTGCACCTTGGCCTCCCAAAGTGCTGGGATTACAGGGGTGAGTCACTGTGCCCGGCCAGAAGCATCCTTTGAAACGGAGTCTCCCATTCTCCATTGTCCCTCAGGGTCCAGCTAGCAACGAGGAAAGCTGTGATGGGGTGCAGGAGTGGAGGAGAAACGTGGCAACTGCCAGATAAACACACCAACCAGGGAAGACGGCCAAGGCTGGGCCCAGAATATCTGGAATGGAACCCATCTTCCTTTTGCAGCAGGAAGTAGAGTTGGAAGCTGAGTTGACCGTGGAATTTCCGAGCTTGGAGGATGTTCGTGGTGAATGCTTTTTTATTTATTTATTTTTTCATTCATGAAGAGAGAGTTGGAATGAAGTGACCCCCCCTCCCCCGAAACACTCCCTCCCACAGAGGAAGCGCTTAATTTAGCCTTATGTTCCCAGTTAGAAAATAGTCCTGAGGTTTGAAGGCTTCTGCTGGGTTGTTTGTCACCCTCCAACATGGCAGGATGTGAAAACCAGACCTCTCTGCGTCTTGATTTCAGCCAAGGAGCTAAGAGAATAGGGGGCACCATCCCGACCTCAGTGCCAAGGGGAAGTCCTCTTAGACCACCTATGGCGGATATGGAAAGAGGTGTTGAAAGCCAGCTTTGGAGCCTTGGAGGAGCCCCACCCTGGCCCTTAAGGCAAAGAGAGCAAGTTGAAAATCAGAGAGAATTTATTTAGAGAATTTCCTAGGCACTTGTGCTATGGGTCTGTCTCCCTTGGGATGAGATAGAGAGGGTGCTTCCCCCACATTTGGGGTCAAATGAGAGGGGAATCTATAGCACCACTCAGAAAGCTTGAGGTGAGCCTTTGTAGCTTGCAAGACATAGCAGACTGGTATCTGATTCACTCATAAAATTTGATTCGTGATAGGCTATGAATAGAACTGACGGTCAGGGGCCTAAAAAGAAATATGACTGTATTTGGGAAGTAACTGCAGCCTCTGGGGTGGTGGGTCAAAGGGGCTAATCTTGTAGCAGATGTGGCCATACACAAGAGATAAAGAGGATTGTTTAGATCCCTCCCCAAAGGGCTCCCTGGTGTAAGGTGGTGATCCCAGCACAAGAAGCCTTGAGGTGAACCATCCCTAATACCCGAGAAGAGGTGGCTTATTCCGGATAAGAGATGGCTTTGAGGCTGGACTTGGTAGTAAGCACCTGCAGCCCCAGCTACTTGGGAGGCTGAGGCAGGAGGATCCCTAGAGTCCAGAAGTTCAAGGCTGCAGTGAGCTATGATCACACCACTGCACTCCAGCCTGAGCAACAGAGAGACCCTGTCTTTGAAAACAAAAAAATTAAAAATAAAAACCCAGCCAGGTGCAGCAGTTCATGCCTCTAATCCCAGCACTCTGGGAGGCCAAGGTAGGAGGATTGGCCAGGAGTTTGAGACCAGCATCGGCAACATAGGGAGACGCTGTCTTAAAAAAAAGAAAAAAAAAAAAAGAAAGGAAGAAAGAAAAGAAAAGAAAAAGAAATGGCTTTGTAAAGACATTCTAAGCAAGAGATAGATTGGTACCTCAAGACTTACAGGAAGGGTTCTTGGCTACACAATGATTAGAATACAGCTGTTGCCTTAATCGCTATGCCTATTATTTTATATGCCCTCAAGGGAGTTATCATTAAACTGAATAAAGACAGATGTCACAGGCCGGGTGCGGTGGCTCATGCCTGTAATCCCAGCACTTTGGGAGGCCGAAGCGGGCAGATCATGAGGTCAGGAGATCAAGACCATCCTGGCCAACATGGTGAAACTGTCTCTCTACTAAAATACAAAAAATTAGCCAGGTGTGGTGGCTTGTGCCTGTAGTCCCAGCTACTTGGGAGGCTGAGGCAAGGGAATCACGTAAGCCTGGGAGGTGAGGGTTGCAGTGAGCCGAGATCACGCCACTGCACTCCAGCCTGGTGACAGAGCAAGACTCTGTCTCAAAAAAAAAAAAAAAAAAAAAAAAAAAAAAAGAAAAGAAAAGAAAGAAAGATGTCACAGTACAAAGGCCAATGATGAAAAGTCAAGAATTTTCAAATGTTAAAAAAAAATAAAAAAGACATTCTTTGGGTGGAGTTACTTAAACACCAAATTGAGCATGAACAAATAAACCTGTAACCTTCTAAGTATTTGAGAAGGCTGGATTGCTAAAGAAACTCCAAGCCTGGTCTGCAACCCTGAAAGTAACCCCTGGTCCCCCAGACCTGCACATAGGAAGCCAGCTGTGAAGGCTCCGCAGAATGTAGGAAGAACATACATTCCAAAACCTGCTTGAAATCTAGAATAATTAATCTCCAAGTCGTCAATGCCAAGGTCAAGAGGAAATGAGCAGAGTTAAATGGACCAGCCAAGGATTCGCTCCATGGTCAGGGAGGGAGTTTCATGATTCTTGCCCATCTAGTGGGACTTAACAATAGTTGTGGACCACTGGCTGCTGCGCAGATTTCTGTTCCCCCATTTTTCAAATTAGAGCTTTTTTGTTGTAGTTATCTGTTTTCACTCCAGCATTGTACACATCCCCACGTGTGGTGGGGACCAGATAACTTGTCCTTTATTTTACAGACCATTGAAGACAGAGAAGTTTATCCAGCCCCAATGGAGAGAGCTTCACGTCTCCCATAAATCCTGGACTTGGCTAGGTGCAGTGGCTCATGCCTGTAATCCCAGCAGTTTGGGAGACCGAGGTGGGTGGATTGTTTCAGCCTAGGAGTTTGAGACTATCCTGGGCATCATGGCGAAACCCAGACTATAAAACAAAAAACAAAACAAAACAAAAAATATTCAAAAAATTAGTCAGGTGTGGTGGGATGTGCTTATGGTCCCAGCTACTTAGGGAGGCTGAGGTGGAAGAACTATCTGAGCCTGGAGAGACTGAGGCTGCAGTGAGCTGTGATTGTGCCACTGCACTGTAGCCTGGGCAACAGAGCAAGACCCTGCTTCAATCTAAAAAAAAAAAAATCCTTGACTTTGAGCTGGAATCACTAATTGGATAAAACTTTAGGATCATCTACCTTGAGGAGGGAGCATAAGTTTTTCTATGGATGAACAGAAGTGTTTGTGTAGCCAAAGTGGTGGACTGATAGAAAGATTACTAAATTGTACCCTGTCTTCTCCATTTGTCTTGTATTCTACAGTAACAAATAGAAGTTTTTACTAGGTATTTGTTCAGCTATAATCCTGTTTCCTGGCTTCCCTGGCAGCTAGATGTGGCCATGTAGCCACGTCAGTGGGGTGTGAGTGGAAGTGATATGTACAATTCCCTGGTTGTATCATTAAAAGGAAGTTAATTTGTATTCATTCTAGTTTAGTCTTCATTTCTGCAGTAAGTTTTTATTTCATTTCAAATTTTCTTGAGTGCTATCACCTTATTTCTAAATTTTTCTATTCTGATAGGTGTTCCTATTTCATATCTTATATAATTTCTCAATATCATTCAGTTCATTTTGATATAGTAGATTACTTTTAAAAATCTGTTTTGTGGGCATATCTTTCTGGTGTGTTCATTGTCTGAAGGAATGTTATTTTGCTACGTATTCTCTTTTTTTCTTTTCTTTTGTTTATTTTTCTGTAGAGAGGGTGTCTCACTTTGTTGCCAAGGCTGATCTCCAACACCTGGCCTCAAGTGATCCTCCTGCTTTGGCCTCCCAAAGTGCTGGGATTGAAGGTGTGAGCCACTGTGCCCAGCTTTTCCCGCCCACCTCTCTTATTTCTTATAATAACATTGTATGGGTGGAGTTTTTTGTTGTTTTGTTTTGTTTTCTGAGACAGAGTCTTGCTCTGTTGCCCAGGCTGGAGTACAGTGGAATGATCTCGGCTCGCTGCAACTTCTGCCTCACACTCCTGGGTTCAAGCAATTCTCCTGCCTCAGCCTCCCGAGTAGCGGAGATTACAGGCATGTACCACCAGGCCCAGCTAATTTTTTTTTGTATTTTTAGTAGAGACGGGGTTTTACCATGTTAGCCAGGCTGATCTCAAACTCCTGACCTCAAGTGATCCACCCACCTTGGCGTCCCAAAGTGCTGCGATTACAGGCGTGAGCCATCATTCCTGGCATGTATGGGTTTTTGCCTTGATGATTTTCTATTGCTTATTTTCCTTCCTTCCTTCCCCTCCCTTCCTCCCCCTTCCTTCCTTCCTTCCTTCCTTCCTTCCTTCCTTCCTTCCTTCCTTCCTTCCTTCCTTCCTTCCTTCCTTCCTTCCTTCCTTCCTTGCTTCCTTCCTCTCTCTCTCCCTCTTTCTCTTTCTCTTTCTCTCTTCCTTTCTCGGGCCTCACTCTGTCACCCAGACTGGAGTGCAGAGGTGTAAACAGGGCTCACTGCAGCCTTGACCTTCTGGGTTCAAGCGATCCTCCTGCCTCAGCCACTTGTGCAGCTAGAACCACAGGTGTGTACCACCATATCCAGCTAATTTTTTGATTTTTTGGAAAGACAGGGTCTCACTATGTTGCCCAGGCTAGTATTGAACAACTAGGCTCAAGTCCTCCTTCCTTGGCCTCCCAAAGTGCTGGGATTACAGGTGTGAGCCCCTGTGCCCGGCTCTAATGTTTGTTTGTTTGTTTATTTATTTATTTATTTATTTATTTTTTGAGGCAGAGTCTCGCTCAGCTGCCCAGGCTGGAGAGCAATGGCACAATCTCAGCTCACTGCAACCACCGTCTCTGGGGTTCAAGGGATTCTCTTGTCTCAGCCTCCCGAGTAGCTGGGATTACAGGCATCCACCATCATGCCTGGCTAATTTTTGTATTTTTAGTAGAGACAAGGTTTCGCCAAGTTGGCCAGGCTGATCTTGAACCCCTGACCTCAAATGATCCACCCGCCTTGGCCTCCCAAAGTGCTGGGATTACAGATGTGAGCCACCGCGCCCAGTCTCTATTGCTTTTTTCTCCTTTTTTTTTTTGAGACGGAATCTCACTCTGTTGCTAGGCTGGAGTGCAGTGGCACCATCTTGGCTCACTGCAACCTCTGACTCCCTGGTTCAAGCAATTCTCCTGCCTCAGCCTCCCGAGAGTAGCTGGGATTACAGGTATGCACCACCACGTGCAGCTAATTTTTGTATTTTTGGTAGAGATGGGGTTTCACCATGTTGTCCAGGATAGTCTTGATCCCCTGACCTTGTGATCCGCCTGCCTTGGCCTCCCAAAGTGCCGGGCATGACCCGCCGGGACTCTATTGTTTATTTCTATGTGAAGTTAGTTTTCCTCAACTTTTAGAAGAAGCCCGACCAGGACTTCTAGTAAAGATGGAGACAGCGAGTGACAGTGGGTATCTTTGCCTTATTCCAGAATTTGGAAGGTCAAAATGTAATATTTCTCCTTAAGTATGGCTTTTTTACAAAGGATTTTGGTGGATATCTTTCACCAGGTTGGGGGAGTTTCATTCTGTTTGTAGATACCTAGGAATTTTTATCCTTAATGGATGTGAATTTAATTTAATTTTTCTTCATTTGAGATAGTCTTGTATAGTTTTAAATGTTAATAATTAAATGACTAGCTAATACATTTAAATGTTAGACCATTTCTGAATTCTGGAGGTAAATCTAACTAGGACATAATGCATTATTGCTTTAATACTGAAGACAGCTTGCAGAATTTTATTTTGAATTTTTATATCTATGTTTATGAATGATATAGATCAGATTTTTCTTTCTCATTTTGTTCTTGTTTGGTTTGGGTACGAAGGTTTTTTCTAACCCCATTAAGTGCACTGAGGCATGTTCTCTTCTCATTTTCTAGAACAGTTTTATGAGATGGGAATGATCTGTTTCTTAAATGATTTGAAGAAACTGCCTGTGAAATCAACAGAGCCTATTTTTTACAAGGTAGATTTTTAAACTCTTGATTATATTTCCCAAATGATTATAAAATTGTTTAGCTTTTCTATTTCTTCTTGAGTCAGTTTTGCATAGATATATTTTCCAGGAAGTTACCCATTTTCGTCTAAGTTTTTAGGTTTAGTGGTAAAAATTTATTTGTAATTTATAATTGTTTATAGTTTAAATTTCTGGGTTTTTTTTTTTACCATTATGTATTATTTTTTCATTTTTCATATTGTTAAGTTGGACCACCTTCTTTCTTATATATTTCGTAGATATTTCTTTCTTTATTTTCGAGATGTCGCCCTGTTGCTCAGTCTGGAGTGCAGTGGCCCAATCTCAGCTCACAGCAAACTCTGCCTCCTGAGTTCAAGCGATTCTCCTGCCTCAGCCTTCCAAGTAGCTGGGATTATAGATGCGTGTACCACACCCAGCTAATATTTGTATTTTTAGTAGAGACAAGGTTTCACCATGTTGCCAAGGCTGCTCTCGAACGGTTGACCTCAAGTGATCCTCCCGCCTTGGCCTCCCAAAGTGCTGAGATTACAGGTGTGAGCCACCTCACCTCTCCATTTTATTTAATAATTTAGGTATTTAATATCTAAATCTTATTGTTTTATTTTTTCTACTTTCTTTGGATTTGTTCTATTATTCATTCTTTCATGTTTAATGTCGGCTATATTACTCAATAATTTTCAGCCTTTCTTTTTTTTAACATTACCATGTATGGTTATACATCAGTCTTATGTCCTGCTTCCTAGAGGCAGCGCCTGTTACAGGTATTCTTGTGTGTGTGATTTATTTAGGGAGGGCACTAAGAATAAGGGAGCAGAGGGGAGCTGGATGAAGAAGAGGAAGGAGTTAAGCAAGGATGTGTGTTCAGCTGGAGTAGAGTCTTGGCTTGAGCCCATGATTCTGGAGTACGAATGGCTGTGGAATTGGTCCTTCCTTGAGGCAAGTGGGCTGGACTTTTGTATCCCTATTTGAGTCAGTGATTGGCTGCAGACCACTGTGGAAGTTGTGACTGGCACATAAAGTCCAGGTGAAGTGGCTCTCATCAACTGAGGGCAATTCTATGGAAACGGAGCAGTCACAGAACTGCTGGCAGCAGCCAGAGGATGGGCACATTGACCTGTTATAGGGGATATGGTTGGGGCACCAATAGCAGCTATCACATCCAATAAGATACAGTATTTTGGCAGAGCACAGTGGCTCACAGCTACTGTAATCTGAGCACTTTGGGAGGTCGAGGCAGGAGGACTGCTCGAGCCCAGGAGTTTGAGACCAGCCTTAGAAACAAAGCAAGACCCTGCCTCAAAAAAAAAAATAGTATTTTTATAATTTCATATTTGTGATATTTCATTATTTATTATAGATTTGTTATTTTATCTGTAACACTTAGAAATGTGTTTAAAAGTAGTTTATAAATGTGTGTTCTTAGTTTTTTTTGTGACATTTGTAAATCAATTTATTTGCATCAAGAGAACTTTTATTTATTTATTTATTTTTATGTATTTATTTTTTGAGTTGGAGTCTGGCTCTGTTGCCTGGGCGGGAGTGCAATGGTGCAATCTCGGCTCACTGCAACCTCCGCCTCCCTGGTTCAAGCAATTCGGCCCAGCCTCCCGAGTAGCTGGGATTACAGGCATGTGCCACCACACCCGGCTAATTTTTTGGGTTTTTTTTTTTAGTAGAGATGGGGTTTCACTACGTTAGCCAGGATGGTCTCAATCTCCTGACTTTGTGATCCATCCGCCTCTGCCTCTCGAAGTGCTGAGATTATAGGCATGAGCCACCGCACCCGGCCAAGAGAACATTTATGATACTCACTCTTTGCTATTGGTTTGCTATTGATTGCTCCATGGTCTATTATTATGTGGCCAATTTTTGGAAATATTGTGTATGCACTTGAGAAGAATAATGCTTTTTTTTGGTTTGTTTTGCTGGGTGCAAAGTTGTATATATGCCTTTTAGATCAAGCTTACTAACACAATTGTTCAAATCACTTGTATTCCTTAAAAATATTTAATCTACTTAGTTCTCAATTATGAAAGAAGTTTGCTAAAAATTTTCTCCAAGATCATGGATTTGTCAATTTCTGCTTATAATTTTATCAAATTTTGTTTTACCTATATTTCATCAATTCTTAAGAGTAGCCATAGAAAAGAAATGTCAGATTAAGTTAGATGGCAGTGGAAATGAGGAGAAACTGGGAATAATATTTTCAATGTGTTGGGAAAAAAATTCATAGAATTTTATGCCCAGCTAAAACATCTATTAAGAAAGAGGTGAAAAAAGGCATTTTCATAAAACAAAACATCTAAAATATGGGTTTACCCCCTGCAGAATGTTACAAAAGATTCTTCAGCAAGTCCTTTAGATAGAAATAAACTCAGATGGAAAGTCTCAGATGCAAAGAAGAGATAAAGAGAAAAAATAAAAATAAAGGCAAATATGTTTTTCCATCGTATTTAAGTCATAGCACCAGACATGACCTTTTTTTTTTTTTTTTTTTTTTTTTTTTTTTTTTTTTTTTGTGATGGGGTTTTGCTCCTTGTTGCCCAGGCTGGAGTGCAGTGGTGCGATCTCAGCTCACTGCAACCTCCACCTCCTGGGTTCAAGTGATTCTCTTGCCTCAGCCTCCTGAGTAGCTGGGATTACAGGCATGCACCACCATGCCTGGCTAATTTTGTATTTTTAGTAGAGACGGGGTTTCTCCATGTTGGTCAGGCATGTCTCGACCTCCTGACCTCAGGTGATCCGCCTGCCTTGGCCTCCCAAAGTGCTGGATTACAGGCATGAGTCACCGTGTCTGGCCTAGACATGGCCTCTTCTAACGACTTTGCCTCTTGCCCAACTTTCAGAAAGGAGCATCTGAAATGGAAACAAAACCACTGCCACCAAATGCTTTGGGGGGTTGAGAAAACAGTAGTTTCAAGGCTAGAACATTTGCTGCCATCGGAAAGACTATGACTACCTTTATTTTGAAATATGTGATGCAAACCTAAGAGAGAAATATGGTTTAAAGGAAACACATGATAGAATCATTTTGAGGTTCTTCTATTTTAAAAACTCTGGAATAGAAGAATAACTCTCAAAATTCACTGATAAGAAGGCAAATAACCGAATAAAAATGGGCAAAAGATTTAACAGACACTTCACTGAAAAAGATACAGATTACAATAAAGCACATGAAAGAATGCTGGGACAGGCACGGTGGCTCCTGCCTGTAATCCCAGCACTTTGGGAGGCCGAGGCCAGTGGATCACTTAAGATCAAGAGTTCGAGACCAGCCTGGCCAACATGGTGAAACTTTGTCTCTACCGAAAAAAAGAAAAATACAAACATTAGCTGGGTATGGTGGTGTGCACCTATAATCCCAGCTACTTGGGAGGCTGAGGCAAGAGAATCGTTTGAACCTGGGAGGCAGAGGTTGCAGTGAGCCAAGATAGTGCCACTGCACTCCAGCCTGGGCAACAGAGCCAGACTCTGTTTCAAAAAAAAAAAAGAGAAAGAATGTCCAACACCATTAATTTTTATGGAAATGTAAATTGAAACTACAATGAAATGTCACTATATACCTACTATATGACCCAGCAATCCAAATTCTAGTATTTATCCAAGTGAAATAGAAACTTATGTTCTGAGCCAGGTGCAGTGGTGCAGGCCTGCAGTTCTAGCTACTTGGGAGGCTGAGGCAGGAGGATCGCTTGAGCCCAGGAATTCAATGCTGTAGTGCACTATGGTTGTATCTGTGAATAGCCACTGCGCTCTAACCTGGGCAACAGCGAGACTCTGTCTATAAAAACAAACAACAAAACTTATGTTCCCACATAAACCTGTATGTAAATGTATATGGCAGTTTCGGTCATAATCTCCCCAAAGAGGAAACAACTGAAAAGTCCTTCAATTAGCAAATGGATAAACTGTGGTATAACCATATAACTGAACACTACTCAGCAATAAAATATGAACAACTAATGTACCCTTTGGCACGAATGAATCTTAAATGCATTAAGCTAAGTGAAAGAAGCCAGACTCAAAAGGCTATACATACTGTATATTTTTGAAGAGACAAAACTAGAGAGAGGGAAAATAGGTCAGTTGTTTTCAGAGGCTGGGGGAAGGGAAGAGGTGATCACACAGGGGCATGGAGGAATATTTTGGGGGGATGGAACTGTTTTATATATTGATTCTGGTGGTGATAACACAACTGTATGAGTGTGTCAAAACTTGCAGAAGTATACCCTAAAAAGAGTGAACATTACCCTGTGTAAATTATACCTTTAAAAAAAGAAGAAAAAATCAAGGCATCCTCAGGGTATTTTATAACCTCACTCTCTTCAACATGGAAGTAAATGCTGTTTATTATACACTCCTGCAAACACATACCCACACCCCTGCCCTGCGCCAAAAACACTGTTTGTTGTTGAGTCAGATTTCCAGAACCACTTCCTCTAGCCCTCTCTGACTTTTTAACAGATGACTTTTCCACCTACTTTACCAAGAACTGGATCAGATGAACACATCTGACCTTTCTCTCCTCCATCTCAAATTTCTTCTCCTTATTTAAGTGAAAATACAAGATGACCTCTAAGCACCTCCAAACATTTGCATTCTAGTATGGAAAATAATTTTAAAAATTACTAAAAAGTACTATAACATCACCAAAAAGTATAGTGACTTGGTGGTATGACCAGACACTGGTATACCTTGAAATTTTAAGACCATTGGAGGACTCTTTAACCATTTACAGTTAAGTGGAAGGAGCCAATGTGAAAAGGTTACGTATTGTACCATTGCAAGCCTAGGATAGTCTATGAAGACAGCAAAAAGATCAGTGGTTGCCAAGGGCTCTGGAGGAGGGAGAGATGAATAGGTAGAGATTAGGAGGTTTTTAAGGGCAGTGAAATTATGATGTGTAATTATGGTATGATATGTAATTGTATGATATGTATGATATCATAATGTTGGATACATATCATTATACATTTGTCAAAAACTCATACAATGTATACCAAGAGTGAATCCTAATGTCAATAGAGACTTTAGTTAATAATAATGCATCAATATGGACTCATTAATTGTAACAAATGTACTACACTAATGCAAGATGTTAAAAATAAGGAAGATTGGGAGGAAGGTGAAGGAGTATATGACATCTCTCTGTACTTTTTACTCAATTTTTTCTGTAAACCTAAAACTACTAAAACAAAAATTTACTAATTAAAAAAAAAAAGTGGTGTAGAAGATTTGAACTTTAGCTGTGAAGTTTTAGGAATACTTAACCCATTTTATTTTGCTTAAAATTTGCTTCTCATGTATGCACAAGAGTGATAAGCCATAATTCATTGATTCTAAGATACACATTAAAAAAATTCTTTCTTCCTTTTTTTCTGAGACAGGGTATCACTTTGTTGCCCAAGCTGGAGTGCAATGGCACAATCACAGCTCACTGTAACCTCGACCTCTCTGGGCTCAGGCCATCCTCCCACCTCAGCCTCTCGAGTAGTTGGGATCACAGGTACAGACCACCATGCCCAGCTAATTTTTCTATTTTTTGTGGAGATAGGGTTTTGTCATGTTGCCCAAGCTAATGTGGAATTCCCTGGCTCAATTATCTGCCTGCCTCGGTCTCCCACAGTGCTGGGATTACAGGTATGAACTACTGCATCTGGCCAAAAATCTTTCTGAACTCAGATTGCATCTTAAAATAAATGGAATTTTAGATTTGATGAAATATGGTATGATAAAAAAGTATGATAAATATATATGTTTAAGATTTATTTCAATAAGTATAAAATAAAAATCTAAGATTATGAAGTATTGTGTCAGAATGATAAAGGATTGTGTCAGAATTTAATTGACAATATTTTTCCTTTTAAGTAGGGGTTAAAATAATAGTGCATCTTAGGTGGGGTGGCTCACCCCTGTAATCCCAGCACTTTGAGAGGCCAAGGTGGGTGGATCACGAGGTCAGGAGTTCAAGACCAGCCTGGCCAACATAGTGAAACCCCATCTCTACTAAAAATACAAAAAGTTAGCCAGGTGTAGTGGCAGGCACCTGTAATCCCAGCTACTTGGGAGGTGGAGGCAGGAGAATCACTTGAACCCGGGATTCAAGCTGTGAGCTGAGATAGCACCATTGCACTCCAGTCCGGGTGACAGTGCAAGACTCCGTCTAAAAAAAAGTGTGTCTTACAATTGATGAAATTGGTCAAATTAGATTAAATATGATGTAAGTTTAAACCAAAGAAGCTGATTAAATGGATACATATTTAATTTATCTGTTGTTGCCTTTGGCAGTAGGGATCTAAAGGAGACTATAATTTGACGTGTAGTGTTTCATTTCTTGTATTTATTTGCTTTTTTGATTTTATTGATTTTTTTTTTTTTTTTTTTTTTTTTTTGAGACTGAGTCTTGCTCTGTCACCCAGGCTGGAGTGCAGTGGTGCAATCATAGCTTACTATAGCCTTGAAATCTTGGCCTCAAATGATCCTCCTGCCTCGGCCTCCCAAAGCTCTGAGATTACAGGTATGAACCACTGAGGCTGTCTACAAAAAAAGAATGACAAGACAAATGACATATAATGTTCACAATAATCATATCTGAGAAGCAGGAGCATGGTGTTTGTCTTTCTTGGTTATTTTTATTTTATTTTCTGTATTTAAAAGTTTTAAGGAACAAAACAGAAATGCCTGAAGAGACTGAGTGTGGTGGCTCATACCTGTAATCTTAGCACTTCGGGAGGCAGGAGGATCGCTTGAGCCCAGGAGTTCAAGACCAGTGTGGGCAACATAGCAAGACTCTGTCTCATTAAAAAAGGAAATAATAATAATAATACTGAAGAACAACAGCTCAGAAACCTTGGAGCAGCCTGCCAATCACCAATTCTATTTGCTGGGGAGTATTTTTAGGCATCTGGAGGATGATAGAACTTGAGGGAGGAAAAGTCAGGCAGGCAGACACAAAGGACAAATATTGTGTGATTCTGCCTATGTGAGGTGCCCACCATAGATTCCCAGAGACAGAAAGCAGAATAGTGGTCACCAGGGGCTGGAGGCGGGGCAGGGTGGTGTTATTGTTTAATGAGCACAGAATTTTAGCTTGGGTTACTGAAAAATGGATAGTGGTAATGGTCACACGAATTGTGAATATACTAAATGCCACTGAACTACACACTTAAAAATGGTTAAAATGAGCTGGGCGCAGTGTCTCATGCCTGTAATCCCAATGTTTTGAGAGGGAGCTTGAGGCCAACAGTTTGAGACCAGCCTGGGCAATATAGGGAGACCCCCATCTCTACAAAAATAAATAAATAAATGAGTAAACAAATAAATAAATAAAGCCAGGCATGGTGGCACACACCCGTAGTCCCAGCTATTCAAGAGGCTGAGACAGGAGGATGGCTATGATCGCACCAGTGCACTCCAGCCTGGGCAACAGAGCAAGACCCTGTCTCAGAAAATATTAAAATTATAAATGTTGTGCTTTGTATCTTTGACTACATGCACACACACACATGTTGGGCAGAAGAAATCAAGAATTTTATTTTGGCCATGTTAAGTTTGAGGTGCTCAGGAGGTAGTCTGATAAAAATCCAGGCTCTAGCAAGTAACCAGGGCTCTAGATGTAGATTCAGCAGACACCATGTTAAAGCCATGCGGCTAGCGAGAGTATGGGGGGAAGGGGAGGCAGTCAGGACCAAGATGGGCACTCCCACATGCAGAGGAGCGTTGTCCAGTGAGGCAGGAGGAAAACCGGGAGAGTGCAGGGTCTGAGACATCTAGAGTAGAAAGCCTTCCCAGAGGAAGGCAGTGGTCAGTGGACTGGATGTTTCTGAGAGATTGAGCAAGGTGGGGACCATCGAATTTGGCCACATGGGAGGTACTGGGAAAGGAAGCTGGTCTGCAGTGGGCTGGGAAGGAAGGAGCTGAGGATGGGAAGGGCCCACAACCCTTGAAGAAGGTTTGCTGTGAATATCATGGAGGAGGGGCGTGGGTGCTGGAGGCAGATAAGGAGGTTAGGGTAACCTTGTTTTGTTTAGATGAGAGCGGCTGGAAAATGTGTGTATGTGTATGGGAACAGTCCATGAGAGGGGGAGAGATGGAAGAAACAGGAGAGGAGGGAGAACTGAAGGAGGAGGGGCACAGTGGGGTGAATGGCTTTTGCTGGGAGCAGGATGCCTCCTGCGTCTCAGAAGGGACAGGAGGGTGGGACAGACAGCCCCTAGGACAGCGTTGAGTGATTTCCCCAGCAGCGCTCTCTCTCTGAGAGCTCTCTGGGGTGTGGGCAGAGAGCGTAGGTGGGTCTAACTCCATCAGTGATTCTCAAAGTGAGCTTGATGGGCCAGCAGCATCAGCATCAGCAGGAAACTAAGAAATGCAAATGCCCATGGGGCACCACCCCAAACCTACTGGATCTGAAACTCCGCGGGCGGGGCTCAGCCATCTGTTTTTCACAAGCTCTCCAGGTGATTCTGAAAGTTTGAGAAGTGCTGAACTAGGGCAAAGGAGCCCAGGGCATGCAGATGACCCGCAACGTCTGGGTGTGAATGGCTTCAGTTCTTCGAGGAGGCAGAAGTTCCTGGTGGTATGAGCTACAGGAGTGTCCTCTCTTTTTGCCAGGGACAGAACTATAAGTAAACCCTGGAAATTTTCAAGCATGGAATGCCATTCAGAGGAACTCTGAATCTTTCTAACGAAAGATTATTTCTCAAGGCAAACAACACAGTTCAATGTACCTATTCTTTTTCCGCGCCTGCATTTGAATATCAGGTTTCACCTATCTTGATCTTTGCTTCTGTCCTGATTTGAAAGGACCCTGGACTGTCTCTCCCTGGGTCACCCCTTTCAGGGTTATCCCAAAGACCTTCTTGGGGCTTGGTCCATCTTTCCACATGGCTCAATTCCAGCTTTCATTTCTGTTGGGAAATAGCAGTGAACTGGCTTGGCCATTCTCTGTGGGAGGCCTTTTTCTTCTCTGCTGAAATAAAGACAAAGATGACTCAGCCTCTCCCAACCTCCAGGATTTCCCAGTCCTTCCAGTGACTCAGAAGATGGTCTATTTAATGGGTAACTAACAGCTCCTCCCAGGAAGTTGGCGGCCCCAGCCTCCCCCTACCTGAGTCACCAGCCCTGGGATGCTCCCGTCAAGGCACAGTTACCTCCGAGACCAGGGGAGGCAAAGCAAGAAAGATCAGCAATAAGTGAATCAGGAAAGAGGACAGAAACTGAAAGGCTAGATTTGTTCCTCATTTGCTGGCGGCCTTGGGTGGACCAATGGAGGGCTTAGTGTCCCTACTTGAAAATGGAGAAATTGTGTATCCTACGATATCAGTAGCCGCCCCAAAGGAGAGAAGATAAGCCCAGCCCTCTGGAACTTTTCTGTGCAAAAGGAAGGGAACCCTGGGAGTGGGTTTATCCTTGAGGATTTCTAGGACAAGCTGTAGCAGGGGCAGGGCCTAGCAGGAGGGTGGAGGAAGGTAGGGTGAGGGGCAGGAGGTCAGATATAGGGTGGGCTGGCCAGAGGCAGGGCTGGAGCGATATGTGGGAGGCAGGGAAGCTTGGCGAGGAGCGGGACCTGGAGGGTGCAGGTCACCTGGTGGAAACAGCAGACCAAGACCTTGGTTTTGTGATGACCTCAATTTTGCCCTGCTTTCTTCTCCCTGACTCCGTCACTGCTTCTTTGCCTTTGCTCTTCTCCATTCCTCTCCTCCCCCTTCTCTTTTCTCTCCTCCTTCCCTCTCTCTTGCATCACTGACAGCATGGAGGCAGCCCTCCCATGGGCTGAGCGTTTTCCTTCCTGTTTAGATAGTGAGTGGCATTTGCTTTTGGAGCAGCCATCGGTCCATCCTGTTTACTTGTTGCTGACCCAGTGGGTTGTGGCCAGCGAGGCTGTCCACCAGGACCCCCACAGGGTGGGGTGGGGACCACAGATGCTGACACACACAGGAACACACACAGCCACGACCAGGTCAGGCTGCCCCACTGCAGCTGATGATTCGGATGCTGTGGGATCGGCAGATGGGCCGAGGTCATCTCCTGTGCTGTTGACACGGATGCCCCAGTCTGCCTGGCATGGCTCAGGGCTTAGAAAAGATCTGACTGAGGCTGAGTGCGTGACCTGCAGCTGCTCACAGGGTCGGGGGAGGAGTAAGAAGCAGAAAGGGAGATGCCGGAGGGGTGACAGTAGGCACCTTGTCCGGTGGTGCTGTGATTCCTCATGAAGGAGTTAGGGCCAGACAAGATGAAGGGCTTGCAGGATGGGTGCCCTTCACCACACCCCCTCCCTGTTCCGCCTCCCCTGACCGGGCCCTTCCTTAATTCATGTGATTTGAGATACACTCCTTTGTTTTTCTTGATTTCTCTAAATGCCGTGCAGTGGCTACTGTTCAGGGTGACACTGGAAACTGACAAAAGTTTCCAGGGGCCGGTGGTATGGGTTGGAGAAGGAAGCAGGCCTGTGAGAGGACAGATGGTGGAGGCGATGGCATTTAAGTAGAAAGTTGGAGGAACCTGAAGCAAAAAAATAAAAAATAAAACAGTGCTTGAAAGTCTGGGCATGGTGCTTCACACCTGTAACCCCAGCACTTTGGGAGACCAAGGTGGGAAGATAGCTTGAGGCCAGGAGTTCGAGACCAGCCTGAGCAACATTGCAAGACCCTGTCTCTATAAAAATACAAAAGTTGGTCGCAGTGTGTCATGCCTGTAATCCCAGCACTTGGGGAGGCCGAGGTGGTAGGATCACCTGAGGTCAGGAGTTCGAGACCAGCCTGATCAACATGGAGAAACCCTGTCTCTACTAAAAATACAAAAAAATTAGCTGGGCATGGTGGCTCATGCTTGTAATCCCAGCTACTCAGGAGGCTGAGGCAGAAGAATCGCTTGAACCAGGGAGGCGGAGGTTGTGGTGAGTCGAGATTGCGCCATTGCACTCTAGCCTGGGCAACAAGAGCGAAACTCTGTCTCAGAAAATAATAATAATAATAATAATAATAATTAATCTGAAGAAGCTGATTAAAAAAATAACAGGTCAGGTGTGGTGGCTCACACCTGTAATCCCAGCACTTTGGAAGGCCAAGGTGGGTGGATCACCTAAGATCAGGAGTTCAAGACCAGCCTAGCCAACATGGTGAAACCCTGTCTCTATCAAAAATATAAAAATTAGCCAGATGTGGTAGTGGGCGCTTGTAATCCCAGCTACTCGGGAGGCTGAGGCAGGAGAATCACTTGAACCCAAGAGGCAGAGGTTGCAGGAGAATTGCTTGAACCCAAGAGGTGGAGTACCATTGCACTCCAGCCTGGGAGACAAGAGTGAAACTCTGTCTCAAAAAATAAATAAATACATAAATAAAATTATAATAAAATAAAAAGGAAAAAAAAAAGATAGGTGCTCTGATTTTAAGATACTTGCCTATGACCTGACTCCTAAACTCTGAGATAAGGGCCTAAGCATACAAAGATTTTCAAAGAAAAAATCAAGGAATAAACAAAACTCACATAAGCCAACTCTAGAGGTGTGGCCTGGGCTGCTCTAAAGGGATTTGTGGAATTACTGAGGTCACCTGAAACTCTCCAGGAATCTGGCCTCCTGGGCTGATTACACACCAAGAATGATGGTGAAAATCCACATAGTCCTGGGCTCAGGGGACCCAGATCTGCCACTCACTGCTGTGTGGCTGGGCCAGTGCTTCTACTGAAAAATTATTCATTGTCTGCCTGAAGTTCAGACTTAACTGGGTAACCTATATTTTCACTTGCAAATCTGACAACCTCTCCGAACCCTCCAAAGGACAGATCCTAGTCCCAACTTGAGGCCATCAGCAGCAAACCTGGAATTACTTTGAAGCCTAGGATTTCATCTCAAAAACTGACATAAATTTCAAGCTCATCTCCATATTTCTATCCTTGTTTTGATATAAAACAGGTATTAAATCATCCTGGTTAAAAAGCAAGTGTTTCGGCCGGGCACTGTGGCTCATGCCTGTAATCCCAGCACTTTGGGAGGCCGAGGTGAGTGGATCACCTGAGGTCAGGAGTTCGAGACCAGCCTGGCCAACCTGGTGAAACCCCGTCTCTACTAAAAATACAAAAATTGGTTGGGCATGGTGGCTAGTGCCTGTAATACCAGCTACTCCGGAGGCTGAGGCAGGAGAATCGCTTGAACCCGGGAGGCAGAGGTTGCAGTAGTGAGCCGAGATTGCACCATTGCACTTTAGCCTGGGTGACAAGTTGGTCAGGTGCTCAAATTAAATTAAATTAAATTAAAAGGTCACTTTTTTTTTGAGATGGAGTTCGAGACCACCCTGGTCAATATAGTGAAACCCCATCTCTACTAAAAAATACAAAAAATTAGCCAGGCATGGTGGCACACGCCTGTAGTATCAGCTACTCAGGAGGCTGAGGCAAGAGAATTGCTTCAACCTGGGAGGCAGAGGTTGCAGTGAGCCGAGATCACGCCACTGCACTCCAGCCTGGGTGACAGTGAGACTCCGTCTCAAAAAAAAAAAAAAAAAAAAAAAAGAGAGAAAGAAATACAGAACCTCAGGCCCCATCCCAGACCTGCTGAATCTGAACCTGCATTTTAACAAGGTCCCCAGGTGATTTGTATGCAGTCTGCCTTAGTGACCTGTCAGGAATTTCATCTTGACGGGTGGTCTCAGCAGTAGGTGGCCTCCTTCAATGGGGACCTGAAGGCCACAGAGGCTTACCTTCCCATCAGAGCTTGCTGCAGTATCTCCCACCCATGGGTGTACAAAACTGGAGCTTTTATCCACAGGAATGGAACTTGGATACATCCTTTGCCTGGGTCTTTTAGTGTCTTTTCATCAATGCATCATTGTTCCATTGAGACAACCATACAGTAACCAAAAATGTTGGCTGAAGATCAGGGACTTCTGTCTTAGAGGAGAAACCTGAGGATAACAAGTCAGAATATGTGTAGAGGAGATGATAAGGCATACAGTTTGGCCTTGACTTTGGATGCAACATTCATTTACTGCATGACCATACAGGCCTGGTTTTAAGCCGTGCACTTTCTTGTTTTCTAATTCTTTTTTCAGTTATATGACACTGACACAAGTTATGCAAAGACTGGGCAAGTGAGGGATGTTCTTTATTTGTCCTCTGTATCAGCCAGTTATCACCATGACAGTGCTGTGAAACAACCATGAAACTGGCACACAACAATTCCTATTTCTTTCTCATGTGTGTAGGGTGTCTGGGATGACTCTACTGATCTCATGTATCTATAAGTTAGCTGGGTGTTACAAGCTGAGCTAAGCTGGGATCAGATAGGTGGCTCTGCCTCAAGTTACTCTTTGGGTGAGTTTGCCTCTGGGTGCTGGACTGAGCTCTGGTCTGCTCCTGTGTTCATTCTGTGGCCCTAGGCTGAAGGGCAGTGGCTGTCTAGGAAAATACTTTTTTTTTTTTTTTTTTTTTTTTTTTTTTTTTGAGGCGGAGTCTCGCTCTGTCGCCCAGGCTGGAGTGCAGTGGCGCGATCTCGGCTCACTGCAAGCTCCGCCTCCCGGGTTCCCGCCATTCTCCTGCCTCAGCCTCCCGAGTAGTTGGGACTACAGGCGCCGCCACCACGCCCGGCTAATTTTTTTGTATTTTTAGTGGAGACGGGGTTTCATTGTGTTAGCCAGGATGGTCTCGATCTCCTGACCTCGTGATCCGCCCGCCTCGGCCTCCCAAAGTGCTGGGATTACAGGCTTGAGCCACCGCGCCCGGCCAGGAAAAGACTTTTAATAGAGATGATAAAAGCACAAGGAAGTGGAAACATGCAGGAACTCTTACAGCTGAGGCTCAATAGGGACACGCTACCACTTCTTTCCCATTTCATTAGCCGGGGAAAGCCACATTGTCAAGCCCAATATCAGTAGGTAGGAAAATATAACCCTCTTTTCCGAGTCCATGGCAAGAATGTGGATGCAAAATACTATGTAGGGAAGTGAGGAACGTGGCCAATACATCAATCCACTATATCTTCCAACTGGAAACTACGTTTCTGTGGGTATACATGACCCATTCCTTTATAAAATTCCTCTTGGCAAAGACTGCTGGCTGTTCATCACTATCACTTTCCTACCCTTCCTGGATACACAGCTAGGATACATTTCCCAGCCTTCTTTGTACTTAGATGTGACTATGTGACTGGTTTTTGTCGTTGGCATGTGAGTGGAAGTAATGTCATTTTTCAAGCTAAGACTTTCTTCTGCTGCTGGTTTTATGCAGATTACTACAAGACCCTAATGGTTACTGGAGGCACAAGATGGAATGAGCCTAGATCCTTGAATCACTGTGTGGAGGAAGGCCATTATGAAACAGGAATATTCCTTTATTGTGTCAGTAAGATCTAAACTTCTATTATGTTTGAGGCACTATATTATTTGGTCTCTGTTACACTAGCCAGCATTACTGTAAGTAATATATTTGTTAAAGCCCTTTTTTGTTACTCTGCTTTCATCCTACATGGTAACCCAATGCCCTGTGATGGTGGGTGTGAAGTGCTCCACACATGTGAAATCTGACTGCAACCAACACTTTACTAATGTTCCAACTCAAAATGGAATCTAAGTCAGCTGCACTAGTGTGACAGAGACTGGTGCTAATAATTGCTAACATTTGGAGAGTACCTGATGGCTTGGACATCACTTTTCACACCCTTTATTCTTTTTAATCCTCACTACATCCCTGAGAGGTAGACTTTTATCATTACCCCCATTTTACAGATGACAAAATGGAGTTTTCCAAACTTGCTGAAGGCATCACAGCTGGTCATTAGATACCCACACCAGACCTTCTTCCCCTCATTGTTCTGTGAGGAAACAAAGAGGAGACTTCTCAGCTCCACTCCATTTTATACCAATCAGGCTCCAAAGGCCCCCTTGGTGAGGTAGAAAAACAGATTATACCCAAGGCTGCTGGTGCTGCTGGTGCTGCTGACTTGTAAGGAGAATTTGAAGCTCCCAGGCTTTAGTTGAACCTGCCTGCCCTAGGAATCTGCTCTTGAAGACAACAGCGAGGTATTCCTGGGGGCTTCAGCTTGGTGGTAGATTACTTGCAAAGATGGCTGCCAAGGAGTCCTGCAATTCCTGATGCACAGTGGTCATGGGATGAATTGTGTTCCCCCATATATACTGGGGTCGTAACCCTGAGTACCACAGGATATGACCTTAGTTGAAGATAAGGCATGATATATTGTTTGTGTGTGTGTGTGCATGTATATATATACACCATATATTGTATGTGTGTGTGTATATTACACATACAATATATTGCATATATATACACACACACACATACATGATATATATTGTGTATGTGTGTACACACACACATATGTTTTTGTCCGTGGTTCTTAGTTCATAACTCCTATAGTCCTTATTATTTCCTAAGTGAACAAAACATGTCTTTTGTTAAAATTATTTGTACTTCTGTCTTTGGTTCCTGAAGTAGCTTCAGAATGGCTTCAGAGCCATGAAGGTGAAAGCAGTCTTTTGTTATAATGTTGGGGGACTTTAGGCGTCAGAAGACAGAATTGCTCTCTCTGACCTTCTTCATTTCACCTGCTTCTTTTTCTCCCCAAGGCAGGCCGTAGAAATTAAAGATATATTCTAATTACCCCCCATCTTTCCGTCTTGGAGCTAGCCATAAAGAAATTCTCTGACTTATTTAATTGCAGGTCATAAAATCCTCATTTCAGAGGGGTCTTGCCCCATGCCCTGGAGGAAGGAATACTGCACAGAAAGGCTAAGAAGAATCTGAACAGACAGGCCTTGCTGGGTTTCCCCACTCAGTCTATTAGTATCAGATTATACCCTTTTTGTCTATCACATTTCTACACATTTGTCCTTATACCAATCATGTCTATCCAATGAAGTCTCCATAAAAGGCCCAAGAGGAGGGGTTTGGGGGAGTTTCTGGACAGCTCAACTCATAGGAAGGTGAACAAGAACTCATCCACGTGCCCAGAGGATGTTGTAGCCCAACTCCACAAGAATGGAAGCTCCTGTTCTTAGGATTCTTCCAGACCTCGCCCCATATAATCCCTTCATCTGGCTATTTATTTGTATTATTTAAATAAAGGTATGAAAATTAATTAATTACTTAACTAATGTATTTATTTTTTTCTTCCACTGCCAGAAATATTTGTATCCTTTAAAATATCTTTTTTTTTGATAGTCACTCTGTTGCCCAGGCTGGAGTGCAGTGGTACCATCTTGGCTGACTGCAGCCTCTGCCTCCCAGGTTCCAGCGATTCTCCTGATCAGCCTCCCGAGTAGCTGGGATTACAGGCATGCGCCACCATGCCTGGCCAATTTTTTATTAGTAGTAGAGACAGGGTTTCACCATGTTGGCCAGACTGGTCTTGAACTCCTGACGTCAGGTGATCCATCTGCCTAGGCCTCCCAAAATACTGGGATTACAGGTGTGAGCCACCACACCGGACCTAAAGTATCCTTTCTAATAAACTGGTAAACATGTTTCCCTGAGTTTTATGAGCCACTCTAGCAAATTAATCAAGCCCAAAGAACGGATCATGGGAACCCTAACTTGAAGCTGGTTGGTCAGAAGTTCCAGAGGCCTTGGCTTGAGACCCGCATCTGAAGCTGGGGCAGTCTTGTGGGACCCAGCCCTTAACCTGGGGGATCTGCCACTATCTCTAGATAGATTGTGTCGGAATTGAGTTGCATTAGAAGATGCCCAGCTGGCTGGGCACGGTGGCTCACGCCTGTAATCCCAGCACTTTGGGAGGCTGAGGCAGGCAGATTACCTCAGGTCAGGAGTTTGAGACCAGCCTGACCAACATAGAGAAACCCCGTCTCTACTAAAAATACAAAATGAGCCGGGTGTGGTGGCAGGCACCTGTAATCTCAGCTACTTGGGAGGCTGAGGCAGGAGAATCGCTTGAACCTGGGAGGCAGAGGTTGCGGTGAGCCAAGATTGCGCCATTGCACTCCAACCTGGGCAACAAGAGTGAAATTCTGTCTAAAACAAAAAAATCAAAAAAAAAAAAAAAAAAAAAAAAAGGGGAAAGAAAGAAAAAGAAATTGCCCAGCTGGTGTCTGCTGCAGAATTGCTTGCTTACTTATTGGGGAGCAATCTCCCATATTTGGTCACAGAAGTGTTCTGTATTGATTGTTGGGGTGTGAGAGCAGAGGATAAATGGTTTGTTTTTCAGTCCCTGGGGTTTTTACAGAGGTAATCAAGTTAAATGAGGTCATTAGGTTGGGCCCTAATCCAATGTGACTGGTGTCCTTATAAGAAGAGGAGATTTGAGCTGGGCACAGTGGCTCACGCCTGTAATCCCAGCACTTTTGGAGGCTGAGACACAAGGTCAGGAGTTTGAGACCAGCCTGGCCAATATGGTGAAACTCCATCTCTACTAAAAATACAAAAATTAGCCAGGCGTGGTGGCACAAGCCTGTAATCCCAGCTACTCAGGAGGCTGAGGCGGAAGAATCACTTGAACCTGGGAGGTGGATGTTGGAGTGAGCCAAGATCCTGCCACTGCACTCCAGCCTGGGCAACAGAGCGAGACTCCGTCTCAAAAAACAAAACAAAACAACCCAAAACAGAACAAAACAAAACAAAACAAAACAAAAAAAAGAGGAGATTTGAGAGAGAGCTCATGGGAAGGTGATGGCAGACATGGAGGTGAAGCCAATGAACACCAGAGTGCCAGAGAACGACCAGAAGATAGGAGAGAGGCTGGAACAGATTCTCCCTTCTAGAGGGAACCCACCTACACTTTGATCTTGGATTAATGCCCTCTAGAATGGCGAGAAACTAAATTTCAGTTGTTTAAGTCCCCTAGTCTGTGGCATTTTGTAATGGCAGCCCTAGCAAATGAGTACAACACTCCACTCTTTCCATCAAGAGGTGGAGTTGATTTATCCTTCCCTTGAATATGGGCTGGCCTTATGACTTTCTTCAGCCATAGAATGTGGTAGAAATCATGACTTGGCAGTTCTGAGTCTAGGTCTTAAGATGTTTGGTTGCTTCCATATTCACCCTCTGGGAAGCCAAACCACCACATGCTAAGGAAGTCTAGGCTATCCTGCTGGAGAGGTCCCATGGAGAAACAGGCCATTTTGATTGTTCCAGCTTCAGTCAAGCTTCTAGCTAATGTCCCCAGTCAACATCACATGCAGCAGAACTGTCCAACTGAGTCCAGCAAACCCCCCAAATAGTGAGAAATAAGAAATCATTCAGCTGGGCACAGTGGCTCACGCCTGGGAGGCCGAGGCGGGTGGATCACCTGAGGTCAGGAGTTCAAGACTAGCCTGACCAACATGGTGAAACTCCATCTCTACTAAAAATACAAAAAAATTAGCTGGGTTTAATCTCAGCTACTTGGGAGGCTGAGGCAGGAGGATCACTTGAACCCAGGAGGTGGAGGTTGCAGTGAGCCAAGATTGCGCCACTGCATGCAGCCTGGACAACAGAGTGAGATTCTGACTCAAAAAGAAAAAAAAAGTTGTTTTAAACCACTACATTTGGGGCAGCTTGTTATGTAGCAATGGGCAACTGAGATGTGCATCTTCAGTTCAGTGGGGCAAGTACTCCAGCATCTCTGCCACTGCTGCCCTTAAAGCCTCCAGTGCCATCCTTGCCACCCTCCTCCCGATGGATTCTGGGTGACTCCTGTCTCCTCACATTG
The DNA here is from genome assembly GCF_024542745.1 of Macaca thibetana thibetana. NCBI lineage: Eukaryota > Metazoa > Chordata > Mammalia > Primates > Cercopithecidae > Macaca > Macaca thibetana. The sequence continues at coordinate 72,878,965 of NC_065587.1, forward strand.
CTTGCTTCTCTTCTTTTTTATTTTTATTTTTAAAGATACATTCTATTTGATGTTCCCAGCATTGCTCACTTCTATACACTAATTTTCAGGGGTGCATCTTGTTGGCAGGGCCTGGGTACTGCCAGCACTTCAGCTGCAAAGGAGACTGGGAAAGAGTGTTTCTGGCTTTGGCATGTGGGGAGGGGTTGGAAAGGTCCCCTAACATACAAAGATGCTCAAAAGGTACTGGCATCCCTGAAATGTAATGAAGGTCTTCAACTATGCCCAATACTTTTTGGGAACTTAATGTGTTCTTGGCACACAGCTCTGGGTCCGTTCACCTTCTAAAGGTAAACAGGGCCCTGAAATCACCTTTCCTCACTCTCCATCCACATGAATTAGGATGAATTAACTCTAGGGATGCATGTGTGACTCAGACCCAACTAATCTGAATATCAGAACCTCAGTGATTAGTTTGGAATGATATGTGAACCAGTCCAAGGCAACTAGGTGTCACCTTGGCTTTTTGCTGAAATAAATGAGGACTTGGGCTGAGAGGATGGAGCCTAGAGCAGCTGGAAGCCAACTTCCTACTGCAAAGAACAGAGATGAAAGACAGGGGAAGGAAGACCAAATCCTGATATATTTTGTGCTTCTTGGTACCTGAATCAGTCAGACCACCTTTTACGTGAGCATATAAATTACCTGTCTGCTTACACCAAGCCAATTTGCATAGTTTCCCATCATTTGTAATCCATCAAGTCCATATTAATATTTTTATTTAACAAACTATTTTTTATTTTTTGAGATGGTGTCTTGCTCTGTCACATAGGCTAGAGTGTAGTGGTGTGATCTTGGCTCACTGCAACTTCCGCCTCCCGGGTCCAAGTGATTTTCCTATTTCAGCCTCCCGGGTAGCCCCCGACTACGCCCGGCTAATTTCTGTATTTTTAGTAGAAACAGGGTTTCACCATATTGGTCAGGCTGGTCTTGAACTCCTGACCTCAGGAGATCCACCTGCCTCGGCCTCCCAAAATGCGGGGATTACAGGCATGAGCCACCGTGCCCGGCCTTATTTAATAAACTCTTTGAAGTAGGTACTATTTATTAACCCTATTTTACAAATGAAGAAACTGAAGCAAAGAGATTAAGTAGTTTACCTAAGGCTACCTAGGGGCAGAATTCAAATCCAGGAGATACAATTCTGAGAGCTAACAAATATTCCGCTCTCCTCGGTGACCCAGGAGGATTCACAGAGGAGGGTGTGACATGTAGACTGACATTTAACCCCAAGAGGGCATAGGGATTTGTGGGGTGGGGTGGGGAGAAGAGGCTTCCAGGGGACGGAACAGCTTGGGCAATGACAAGGCCTTTTCTGCTGAGAGGAAACCTCACCTGAAATTCACTTGCCCCAGTCCTGAAGCCTGTCCCCAAGCGGTTCCCTCTTGGAGGGGAGCATCAAACCCCATTTCTCCAGGGCCACCTCTACCCTCCTGGCTTCTGGACCTCTGCCGCCGCCCTATGCTACACGTCGCTGCCTGTCCTGCGGTGGGTGACCTGCGGGAGGGGGGACCCCTGATAGGGAGGGAGGAGGTGCGGGCCCAGATTTGGGCGCGGGACCTGGGTTTCCGAGGCAGGAATCCAGCAGTCTCCGGCTTCAGCGGCTTCCAGCTTCCCGGCTCCTGGCGGGGCGGGCCCGGGGAGGAGCTCGGCGCTTCCCCGCCTAGAGGCGGAACGGAGGGCCGGGCCGGAGCGGGGTGGGTAGGGGACGCGAGGCGGAGCGGGGCCCCACACAGGCCGCGGCGGCTGGCTCGGGCCCCTACGGTCCCGGCGGCGGCTGGAGGAGGAAGCCAGGCGGCTGGCGGAGGAGGAGAGAAGGAGGAGGCCGAGACCGGTGCGCCGCTCGCCGCAGACTTACTTCCCCGGCTCAGCAGGGAAAGGTACGGTGCGCCCGCTCTCCGGCCCCGGGCCCCGGCTCTCAGCCTCCCTCGGGCGCAGGCAGGGGCTGCGGCCGCAGCGAGAGGGTGAGGGGCCCGGAGCGGTCCCCGAGGGCTCGGCCGGCGCGGGGCTTGGGCGGCCAGCGCGGCGCTCGGGCGCTCGGGCGGGGGTGCGGGGCGTTCCGGGAGGCTCGCGGGGAGCGGGGGGCGCCGCGCCCCCCTGGCTCCCGCGGGGGAAAGCAGTGGTGTGGGCCGGGGTGGCGGTGATCCCGGCGCTAGGGCTGCGCGGCCCGGGCCGGGCGCCGGGGGTAGAGTGCCGGACGGACCCCCGGGCTGCGTGCGGGAGGGGAGCGTCCCGGGTGCCCGGCAGGCGCGCCCCGTGGGCGCAGACAAAGCCGGGCGCGGACGCCCCGCGACGACTCGGGCTGCCGGGAGGGTGGGCACCGGGGAGAGGACAGAAGGCTCCCGAGTGATGGCCCGAACGCCAGGAGAGGCTGTGCTGACCGCTCTGGGCTCCGGGCGTCCGGGTGGTCCCTTTGGGGCCCCGGGCAGGGTGAGGAGCTGCTTTCTCCTAAGGGCCAACTAGGGGCTTACGGGATGCCCCGGGCTTGGCGGGAGCCGGGCTCGCAAAGGGTTCGGGCGTGTTGGACGGCTCACTTTGGGGGAGGGGCTGAGGGAAGCCACTGCCCTGGGGTAGGGACGAGGGCTCCTTTAGAGCAGTTGAGGGGCCCGCGGCGCTTGAGCCAGGGGGCTTGGCCCGATGAGATACGCGCGGTTCCTGGCATGTATAGTGAGAGGTGCCCACAGGTTGTTTGCAGAACATTGCTGTTGGTGGCATATCACGTACCAATCTGTGGGGGCAAGTTGGCCATGATTGGAGCCAGCAGTAGGTGCCCTGGGGTTACCGGGAGCGGCGCGGGCCGGGGTGCCATGCATCCGAAAGTGTGTGAGGTGAATCTGCATTCGGCCACCCCTGCCCCCTTGCCTCTTGTTAGGCGGAGAAAGCATCCCAATTCCTGCCGCTGGCCCTGCCTCCGCTTGGGCTCCAAGGTCCTCTCCCTGTCCCCCTTTCTGCAGTTACCCCCGCTCTCTCCGGTGTTAGAAGTGGCTTCTTTCCCCCTGGATCGTCCATAGCTGTATGAGAAATATGCTTTGGCACCCTGTCTCTCCAATTTTGTAGCCCCCTTTTTGCCTTATTCCCTCATTCCCTCCAGCTTCAGACCTTTTTCCCTTCACAGCAAAACTTCCCTGGAGAGCCTTCTGCACTCGCTTCTTCGGAGCACAGCTCTTCCGTTCTTTAGCTGGCTTGCCCTGACTTCGGTCCCACCCCTTGACTGAAACAGCCTTAGCCAAGCTCTCCAGTGAGCTCCACGCCCCCACAAGCAAGTCTTCTTCCACCTCTCCTGGTCTCCTTGAACACTCTCCTTCAAGAACCAGTATCCTCCCTTGGCTTCTCCTGGTTTTCTTCCCTCCTTGGCTGCCGTTTTTCTTAGACTTCTTTTCAGACAACTCCTTCACTCAGCTCCAAATGTTGGAGGGCCCCAGGGCTCTGTCCATAGCCGCTTCTCTCCCCGGTCTATTTACAAACTCTTCCCCGTTTCATTCTTTCTTATGATTTAAAAAATCAAGCATCAATTTGCAAACATACAGATCTTAAATGTACATCATTCTGATAGTTTTAAATAGCAGATTTTATCTCCAGCCCCAGCCTCTCTACCTAACCCCCATCTGATGATTTTTGATGTCCTGGGTGACAAAAAACTTAATATGGATGAAAATAGAACCCTGATGGCACTCCCAGGCCTTCCCATCTCAGTGAATGACCCATCATCTACTCACTTTTTTTATTCTTATTTTTATTTTTTGAGACGGAGTTTCGCTGTTTTCGCCCAGGCTGGAGTGTGATGACATGATCTCGGCTCACTGCAACCTCCGCCTCCTGGGTTCAAGTGATTCTCCTGCCTCAGCCTCCCAAGTAGCTGGGATTACAGGCATGTGCCACCACGCCCGGCTAATTTTTATATTTTTAGTAGAGATGGGGTTTCACCATGTTGCCCAGGCTGGTCTCAAACTCCTGACCTCAGGTGATCCACCCGTCTTGGCCTCCCAAAGTGCTGGGATTACAGGCATGAGCCATTGCTCCTGGCCCATCTACTCACTTTTAAAGATGGGAAACCTAGCCGGGCGTGGTGGCTCACGTCTGTAATCCCAGCACTTTGGGAGGCCAAGGCAGGTGGATCACCTGAGGTCGGGAGGTCAAGACCAGCCTGACCAACGTGGAGAAACCCCGTCTCTACTAAAAATACAAAATTAGCTAGGCATGGTGGCACATGCCTGTAATCCCAGCTACTCAGGAGGCTGAGGCTGGGAATTGCTTGAACCCGGGAGGCGGAGGTTGCCGTGAGCCGAGATGGCGCCATCGCTCTCCAGCCTGGGCAACAAAAGTGAAGCTCCATCTCAGTCAAGAAAGAAAGGAAGGAAGGGAGGGAGGGAGGGAGGGAAGAAGGAAGGAAGGAAGGAAGGAAGGAAGGAAGGAAGGAAGGAAGGAAGGAAGGAAGGAAGGAAGGAAGGAAGGAAGGGAGGAAGGAAGATGGGAAACCAGGGGCACAACTCCACCAAGAGCAAGTCCTTTTGGTTCTTTTCACAAAATTGATCTCAGGCCTGCCCTCTGTGCTCTGACTCCACTGTTACGGCCCCAGGCTACCTGCCCCAAGCCAAGCCAAGCCACCTAACCCTCTCCCCAGGTCTGCACTTGCCCTCCTCTGATCTATTTTAGTAGAGCAGCAAGAATGATATAGAAACTGTTGATGGGACCATCTCATTTCTCTAAAATTCTTGATAGCTCCCTATCACACTTGATTAAAATCTCAAAGCTTTCCCTCAGCCTACAAGACCCTTCCCATTCTGGCCACAGCTGACCTCCCCAGCCTTATCTTGACCACTGTCTCCTCTGCATTCTCCCTGACAGACACATCTGAATCATTTCTGCCCTTTGGACACCCTAAGCTCTCTCCTGCCCCAGGGCCTTTGCTTGTGCTATCTTTCCTGCCACGAGTGTTTTTCCAGTGCCCTTTACTGGCCTGGCTTTTCTCCTTCTTATTTTTAAGGTCTTCACTTAATTATACCTTCCTCAAATGCCTTCCCAGTCTTGGGAAGTCCCCCATAATTCATCATAGCACCTGACTTACTTTCTATATTATATTTATCACAGTTCACAACCATTTGTTACAGTTGTTTGTATATTTGACTTATCTGGCTTCTTAAGGGCCGGAACCTTGACTGAAAGGACCAGTGCTGTATCTGGAGCCTCTAGCACAGTGCCTGGCATATAGCTGATGCCCAGGAAATCTGAAGCCAGGTGGGCAGATTGGGGCTGGGTTGGGCAGACAGGTGGGTATTGCAGTGAGCACAGGAGCCCCCTTTAAACTTCAAGTGACCCTGAGGATTTTTATTTTTTTTCCACAAAAGCAGTTGGGCAGATTGCTGCAAGAATCTAAGGGCGCCAATGGGATGTGAAAAAGGGAAGTGGAGAAGGTACGGGTGGCTCGAGAGCAGGCCTGTATGTCGAGGGCAGCCGGTGGGATGTGAGTCTGTGCGTGTCACTGTGGTTGGGGTAAATGATTTCCTTTGCTTTCTTTGGTAGAAATCCAGGCTGGGTCAGCAGAAGGATATGTGTGCATGTTGGGTGGGAGGGAGATTCTCTAGCTCGCAAGATGTGGGCAGCCTGGGCAGCCAGGAATTGATTTCAGCCCACTCTCTTGGGGGACTGCTGGGTGCCTAGCCCTGGGGTGGTCTCTCTCTAGACTCTTGCCTTTCTACCCACAGCTTTCCTGTTTGCACAGAGGAGCCAGTTGAGTGTTAAATTGTGTGGCTGGTACTCTCAGAATGGAAGGCTGAGAGCTAGGGGACCTCAGATCTGGGAGGGAGGGGAGCTGGGACCTGGACAGGGGACAGGGGTGGACCAAGGTAACACCACGACGTGGGTGCTAGAACTAGGGGCAGTGGTCCAGATCTGGGATCGGGCTGGCATGCCTAGGAAAGGCCTTGAGCTGGGATAGGTGGGGATGAGGAGGGCATCCTGGGTGGGAGGAATCAAGCAGAGGTCAAGAGGCAGGGCAGGGCCCTGGCATATTCACTGGATGCCCTGCATTGTTCTAAGGACTTTGCAAATGTTAACTCCTTTAATCCTCTTAAAGGCTCTATAAGGTAGGTCTTATTCCCATTTTACAGATGGGAAGACTGAGGCAAAGTCATACAACTAAATAATGACAGAATGAGGATTGAATCCAAACATTTTACGGATGGGAAGACTGAGTCATAGTCATACAACTAAATAATGACAAAGTGAGGATTGAATCTAAGCAACTTGACTCCAGAATCCATGTTCAAAATCAGTACACTCTGCTACTTCTCTCATGCCTCTCAGTTATGTGTCAGCCAAGGGCTTCCTAAGAAGAGGCTTTTCCTGCCTCCCAGAGTGCCTGGCCTTGGGGGCTGGGGAGGTGGGAAAGAAGTTACACCCTTTAAGGTAGAAGGGATCCTCGCTTGGAGTGGGTAACCGAATTTTTCTGCTTCATGCCCCGCTTTTTCTTCCAGGAGGGGCTCCAGACCCAGACCAATGGGTTGGGCATCACGTACACTGTGATTTTGGGGTGCTGGGAAGGTCTGCTGCTTCTGGTTCAGCTACTGCTTTCTGCCTGAGATGCCATCATTAGAATGTCACCCTTCTGGGTTTAGCATTGCCCTCGTCATCTGCCTGTAAAATGGGATTAGAGGGACTTTTTTTCTTTGCTCCCTGGAGGTCACATGCTTGAGTGCCTTCTCCTTGTAGACTCTGAAAGGAGGAAAGGCTTCCCCTGGGATGCCAGGCTGAGGAACTGGGCCAGGAAGGGGGGAGGAGGGTGTGACAGCTCTGCCCTGGGAGGCTTTCCTGTTTGGCATGAGGATGGCTCTGGGCAGGTGACCTGGCCTCCCAAGGACCTGACTGGCTGGCTGAGGAACGGTTTGCTGACCACACAGGGATGGGGTCTGTTTTCTCCGAATTCTGAGCCCCAGAGTTGAGGGGATCTGCTCATCTATCTGGACAGATCCTGCCAGCCTCCTAGGAAGACAGGGAGCAGGGTTCGTGGAAACTGAGGCACAGGGAAAACATTGCTGTCGGAAGCTCACCAGCCTTCATGGTTGTCAGGAAGGGCTCCCTTCTCTGGCAGGGGAGCATGGAGGAGGCCTGTCCACGATGCCCAAGTCCTTGTCTGCTGAGTTGCAGTGAAGGCTGTGGCTGAGCCTGAGGTGGACAGGCTAGAGCTGAGGTGGACTTCCTGACAAGTAGACACTGGGCCTTGTTAGCTGTGGTTAGCACCTGGCATCTCCTGTGCCCCAGCCTGGTGTTCAGAGCCTTTGGGAACACAGGACATGGTTCCTGCTCTCCAGGAAATAAACGTGAGCCATGCCAGGTGTGATACAATGAGGTCCTCCTCCCAGAGGAGGTGGTGCTTTGGGAGGGTTCTGAAATCTTGGGCGGCTTTGGCTGACAGAGGAGGGGATGGCATTCCTAAGGTGGAGGAGAAGTGGGTTGAAGCCAGGCCTGGAGTGGTTTGAAGCCAGGTTGGGAAAGGCCTTGGCTGCCAAGCTGCTGAGTCTGGCCTTGATTCAGTAGGCCCTGGGGAGCCTTTGAAGGTTATAGGGCATGGGGGCAATTACCTGATTAGAGCAGTGGTCTATAAAAGTGCTTTTCAGACTCGAGTGCACATAGATCACCTAGGCAGCTTGTTAAAATGCAGGTCTGTCCTGTCTGATTCAGCAGGTCTGGGGTGAGGCCTGTGACTCTGCATTTCTTTCTTTCTTTCTTTTTTTTTTTTTGAGACGGTGTCTTGCTCTGTTGTCCAAGCTGGAGTGCAATGACAGGATCTCGGCTCACTGCAACCTTCGCCTCCTGGGTTCAAACGATTCTCCTGCCTCAGCCTTCTGAGTAGCTGGGATTACAGGTGCCCACCACCATCTTTAGTAGAGACAGGGTTTCACCATGTTGGTCAGGCTGGGCTCGAACTCCTGGCTTCAAGTGATCCGCCTGCCTCAGTCTCCCAAAGTGCTGGGATTACAGGCGTGAGCCGCTGCGCCCCGCCTGAGACTGCATTTCTAACAAGCTTCTTGGCAGTGCAGTGCTGCTGCTCCATGGAGCGTGCTTTGTATAGCAAGGATTTAGACTGGAGTCTTGAGGGATGAGTGCAGTTCAGGTGGGTGGAACAGGTAAAGGGAACCACCTTGGCTCCTGCGGCTCCTGTGTTTCAGGATGTGTAGGGAGCTGCCGGTGTAGGGGGTGGGGGCGGTGTAGGTGGGCTGGGGGCAGGACAGAGGGGACTGTAGAAGATGTGAGATGCAGGGGCTCTGCTGGGAGCTGGAGCTGTGTGAGGGCCTCCAGGTGCTTGGGTCATAGGCCAGGAACATAGGTCTGATTTCCAGGGCCCCTAACTGTAAGGAGCTCCCAAGACTATGAGTGGGTACCTTGAGTGACTGTATCCCAGGGCAGGGTGACATGCAGACAGCACGGGGGGCACCTTATCTCTGCCCACAGCTGAGCTTGGCACTGACAGCAACCAATCTGGAGTGAGCAGCCTTCCTCCAGCCAGGCAGGGCAGAGAGATTGGGGAAACAGCTGATCCAGCCCTCTAGCTCCAGTTGTGACGTGTCCTCATAAAAGACCATACTCTCCACAGCTGCCGGGCCATCACCCCAGTATGTGCAGTGCCCGTCACCCTGACTCAAGTCCTTGTTGCCTGATGGTTACGTGAGCTGCTGTTGGGGGATCTTATCCCACTCTGGCCACCTCTGCGGTATACATGGGAGTAGCGGGGGCCTGGATGCTTCTCTCTGCTCTGCCCTGGCTGGGCCACTACAGGCAAGTGTCTGCTCCTCTCTGAGGTGTCAGTCTCCTCATCTGTAAACTGAGGGGTTCAGGTCCCTCCTTGGGGGGTTATCACAGGGTTTGTTGGGTGGGGCATTGCATCTTCCCAGAAAGTCAGCTTAACACATTTTAGTTTAATCTTAAATATTAAAGTTAACATTAAAACTTACATGGGGTCGAATTAGCAATTTGCTTGCAAGAAACCAGGTTGCTTTGTGGCTCTCCCAAGGCCCCTTGCACCTCAGACTCTAAATGGCCTGCGGTGGGTATCTGAGGACACTGGTCGGTTGAGTCCCCCCAGATGCTAGCAGGGGGGTAGCAGTCACCACACCTAAAGGAAGGTGCAGAGGGCAGACACAAAGGGCAAAGGTTCAGCTGCCCTGGGCAGTGCCATGAGGGGCTGGCAGGGTAGGAGTTGACTGGCTTTCAGTCTGAGCTCCCTAGATATCCCACATACGCCTCCTCAAAGGAGGGCAAGGCCAAGCCAATCACACCCCACTTTGATCCCTGCCCCTGGGCCAGGCTGTCCTGCGGGATGGGAGGGGATAACGTTTCTCAAAGACTGTTCTGGGCAGTCTCAAGGGTTCACGGGACAAATAAGGGTAGAAACTGGCAAATTCACTCCACTACCCTATGGGAGGTTCAGAATACGTTTAAGAGAATTAAAGGCCCTGACAAGTCCTGTAGAAAAGAAACTGTTGAGTGTTTCCCAGCCTGATCTGACCATGGAAATCTTTTTTTAAACGACTGCCAATAATGTCCCACCCACCAGGAAAACACCTGCTGGGAGGAGCTGATGTGGAAAGATGCTGCCCACTGGAAGGCTATGAACGTGGTAGCACAGGTGGACTTCCTGGTAGAAGTGGACTTGGTGGGATGGGCACATTTGGACAATCAGTAGAAGAAAAGAGCACTGCAGAGAGAGAGAGATGCCAGGCTCCCCTCTGAGGCCTCAGTTTCTTCATCTCTGTAAATCTTTGCCCTCCATGTCTGCCTCCCCACCTTCCTTTGGGTGTAGTGACTGCTACCTCCCTGCCAGTGCCTGTGGGGACCTCAACTGACCAGGGCCCTCAGATGTGCCTATTCCACCTCTACCAGGAAGCTCCCCGCCATCCTTCCTTTTCTCCCTGGTATTTCTGGGCTGAGAGCCAGCCCTGGGTTCTTTTGGCAATGGCTGTGCCTCACTGGGTAAGCGAGGAAGGATCTGGAAGGACCTGTCTGGTGCCTGGGATTCCCAGGTAGCTGGGCCTGGGTCTTCTGGATTCTTTTTCTTTTTTTTGAGATGGAGGCTCACTCCGTCGCCCAGGCTGGAGTGCAGTGGCGTAATCTCGGCTCACTGCAACCTCCACCTCCTGGGTGCAAGCAATTATCTTGCCTCAGCCTCCTGAGTAGCTGGGATTACAGGCGCTCACCACCATGCCCGGTTAATTTTTGTGCTTTTAGTAGAGACGGGGTTTCACCGTGTTGGCCAGGCTGGTCTGAAACTCCTGACCTCAGGCAGTCTTCTCGCCTTGACCTCCCAAAGTGCTAGGATTACAGATGTGAGCCAGCCCGGCCGTCTTCTGGATTCTGAGAGGGCCTTTTCCTTATACCTCCTGGGCATCTCCTTGCTCTGCAAGTTCTCCCCAGCCTTTCATCTCAGAGCTTAACACAGCAGGGTTGTGAACTGTGAACAAGAAGCTAAGCGTCTCTGTGCCTCTGTTCCCTCATTTGTACCACGAGGCTAATATTTCCTCCCTCCTAGGGTGGCTGGGTTGTTGTGACACTCTAATACCGGTTGGCTGCTCTTACTACTGTGATTGACATGGCTGGAGGAGGGACCCTGGGGAGGGTCCTGTCATCGTGGACATGAGGGAAGAAGGCAAGAACCAGCAGAAAGCAGCACAAGGCTTAGGGTGGGGTCCTGGTTAGACCAGAGCAGCCTGCAGAGGAGAAGAGTGAGGGTGCAAGTAGCTAGCAGGACTGGCTTCCTGGAGGAATGGCCAGTGGGGTGGGGAGATCTGGACAGAATGAGAAGTCACAGGTTTGGGTCTGAGAGTCAGAGGATCCTGGTGGGTGTGTGTAGGAGACAGGCGGCCTGCGGGCAGGGAGGAGGCGTCAGGGACTGCCTTGGTTCACTGGGCTGTGGCAGCCCACAGAAGGTTTTGAGCAGGACAGTGATGTGATCAGAGCAGTGCATTAGTGAGAAAGGAGGCAGGGTGTGAGTGATGGTGGGCTGTGGGCGGGGACGGTGCTGTGCCCCTTCATGGACTTGAAGCTTGGGGAGGGGCCAGGTTACAGTCGTGACCCTCATTCTCAGACTCTCAGGGCAGTCAGTGAGGCTACCCTGCCTTGCCTCTACCACACCTCCTTTCCTCTTCAGTGTGAGGCTCTTTGTTCAGCAGCTCAGGTTGGGGAGATGGGGTGTGGTTGTTTTTTTTTTTTTTTAGAGTCTCACTCTGTTGCCCAGGCTGGAGTGCAGTGGCGCCTCCCCGGTTCACGCCATTCTCCTGCCTCAGCCTCCCAAGTAGCTGGGACTACGGGCGCCCGCCACCATGCCCGGCTAATTTTTTGTATTTTTAGTAGAGATGGGGTTTCATCATATTAGCCAGGATGGTCTCGATCTGCTGACCTCGTGATCTGTCCGCTTCTGCCTCCCAAAGTGCTGGGATTACAGGCGTGAGCTACCGCGCCCTGCCGGGATGTGGTATTTTAAATAGTACCCAGGAGGAGCTACGGTGGTGCTTGAGGCAACGTTGGCCCTCCGACCTGACCCGGAGGCCCTGGTGGGGCATGCTCAGTGGATTTTCCTACCCAACCCCAGCTCCACTCTCTTGTCCTCCTTTGCCCCTTTGCCTTTCTTCCTCAAGCACGTAGGAGCCCACTGCTTTCTAAATCCGGGGCTGGGAGGTTGGAGGATGAGGAAAAGCATCTGGGTTCTGGTGGAGCATGGTGGCCTAGCTGGGGGCCATTGCAGTACCCCTTAGTCCAGATTCCCTTCTTCACCTGCTTCTTGAGGGATGGCATTAAGGAAGGTGTGACTTAAAGCCAGAAGAACGAGCACTTGGGAATGAGTTGCAATTTATTAGAAAACAGAACAAAGAATCTAGCCACCCCTGCCAACTCTGTGCCAGGCCCTGGCAGACACATGGGTCCTGTCTTCCCCATACAGCCTCATGGGGCCTGAGTGAGGCATGATGGGTCTCACTCAGGTTCTGGGACATCTGGCTTGATGCCCTTTCCTCAACCCCATGGCTCTCTCAGAGCCTGTCCTCATACCTTCAGCTGCTCCCCACCCATAACCAGACCTCCGGGACAGCCCAACTCAGCCACCGCACCTCTGATTGTGGCGGGTGGTGGTGATACTCCTTGCAGGCTGAGTTGGCTGGATTTTAGGATGACTCAAGCAGGAGACACCCAGGACCACCAAGGGGCATATATTCTTAGGAAATATTTTTAAATGATGCCTTTAAATGTTAAACACACAGGGACCTTTTTCTCTCTCTTATTTTGGAAAATAATAATAAAAAAAATCATACGCAATGCAAAACCTGGAGAGTTAATCTGAAAAGGTTCGGAGTTTAAAAAGTAACTCAAGGAAAGACAATGAACTTGACTTCTTCATTAGATTTTTTCTTTTTTCTTTTTTTTTTTTTGAGACAAAGTTTTACTCTTGTTGCCCAGGCTGGAGTGCAATGGCATGATCTTGGCTCACTGCAACCTCCACCTCCTGGGTTCAAGCCATTCTCCTGCCTTAGCCTCCCGAGTAGCTAGGATTACAGGTACCCGCCACCATACCTGGCTAATTTTTGTATTTTTAGTAGAGACGGGGTTTCACCATGTTGGCCAGGCTGGTCTCAAACTCCTGACTTCAAGTGATCCGCCCACTTCGGCCTTCCAAAGTGCTGAGATTACAGGCATGAGCCACTGCACCCAGCTGCTTCTTCATTAGATTTTAAAAAGAGCAAGGCCTGAGGCTTAATATATTACTAAGTAAAGTTCAGAGGCAGGCTCATGGCAGGCTGTGGAACCTCTCTGAATCTCAGTTGCCTCCTCTGTAGTATGGGGGTATTGATGTGAGGATTGAGATATTCCACACAAAACGCTTGGCACTGCACTCTGTATCTCAGACCTATTCAGCTAAAAATAGAGTGATAACAATGATGACAGGATTTTAAGAACAGACCTTTCTTGATGCTTCAAAAGCTAGTGAGTTATTCTGTCTTTGAACTCCACAAAAGGGCCTAAAGAATATGTTTATGTCCAAACTCAGCGTCTCAACTCCGTAGGGGTTTTATGGATTAAATCATGGGTGCATGGCCCATGTGTGCATTTTGAAATGAACCTCAGTGGCTTTTGAGACCTGGTTCCAGCTCTCACTTGGGTGGGGGACTGGGCTTCATGGTTGAATTCTATGGAAAGTGCTTTATTGGTTAGTCCTGTGGACTTGTTAGGAGAGCACAGTTAATGTGCCCTGAAGTCACCAGGAGGGGAAAGTCTTGGGCCAGTGATCGAGGACCGTCTAGAGGCAGTTATGAGTTACTTGCTTTTTGAATTTTCTTTTGTGCTGGCCAAAGCAATTAGAACTTGTCCCTGGCCCTGTTTATGGAGGAGGAGATCGAGGGTGAAGGACTGGGGCCTGGCTAGTTTAGTGCCTGGCAAGCCTAATCCAGCTGCATGGGGCAGGGAGACCAGGATGACCTGCAGGGACCCCACTAAGTGCCCAGGCCAGAAAGCAGGTAGCTGTGGCAGCCGCAGGCTTTGGCAGTGAAGCTGGAGTGAGCCGTCAGGCCTTGAGATGACTCCTGCCAGCCCCAAGTGCCTGGCACAATGTGTGCATATCAGTATGTGGGGAGGAGTAAGATGGGAGAATTGCCAAGCCAGGGCAGTCCTCAGGCCTGCAGCACCCCTGGGGAGGCTGAGTGGGGGGGCCTGAGGTCAGAGCAAGGGTTGAGCAGTGTTGCCCCACCCTGCCCCTCGCTCCGTCCAGGTGGCCTCTGTCATGCCTCTGAACCTCTTGGGGCCCGTTTCCTCATCTGTAAAATGGGCAGCAGGGAGTTTATGATTATTAAAAGATGCAATGAATGGAAAGTGCCCAGCAAAGGGCCTGGCACAAGAGGGGCAAAATAGAGGTTTGCTGTGAGGTTCATCTGGTGACTAGATTTTTCTTTGGATATTTTCCTTTTTTCGTTTTGGGATTATGTATGCCACCTTTGCTCTATGATAAATTATGTTGCGTGGACACCGTAAGAGAGGTATTTGTGCTGGAAAAGGGTTTACAGTGGAGGAAGACCCTTCCCCACCTTCTGGGAGGAAGGCTGCCCGGATCCAGCACAGCTCAGACAGCTCTGACACTGGGGCTGTCGTGTCTCTTTGTGGGCAGAAAGCACAGGTCCCAGGCTGGGCGGAGTGGGACCTTGTGGCTCAGGAGACAGGATGGGCTTGCTGGAGACCCCACCCCCTCCCCAGGGCTGGAGCTGAAGCACAGTTGGGCTTTGTGCAGAGTCACGAGGGGCCGCTGAGGGGGAACTGCGCCCGGGCTGAGCTCACAGGCCTCAGTTCTTGTGAGTGGTTTTGAAAGAGTCAGCGGAAAGTGCTGACTGGGCTGTTCTCCTTCACCCCAGAATTGTGATGCTGCGGCTCCTGGCAGGGATAGGGGAGAAGCCCCACCGGGAAGCCACCCCCTCAGCTGCCAGCTCACACCTCCTAGGCGTCAAGTGTCCAGGCTGCAGAATGGGCGGATCTCTGTGCCGGGTGGTGCTGGGGACACTGACTCACATCGGGGCCGTGCCTGCAGGTGATGCCTGATGCAGGGGGCTGTGTTTCGGGGTGTGCTTGGCCCTACAATAGCAGGCAGCTTGGAGAAACTCTCCCAACCCTGCTGATAGCCAGGAGGAGAGAACTGGGCTTAGTAATCAGACCCCTGGGCTGACCTCCCCACTGCAGTCCTGCACTGAGGTATTTGGCTTCTGTCATTTTTCTGACCCCACCAGCTTGTTGTGAAGGGCAAAGATGATGACCAGTTGACACAGTTAGAACTCGTCTGGGTTTGTCCCAGTGGTGTCATGCCTGCTCACCCAGGTCATGCTGATGTGGCCCTTGCCCTCACCCCACATCCTGCCATTCAGCAAGTCCCCAGGAGGTTGACACAGCACTGCACCTCTGCTGCAGCGTTGCCTTGGCAGGAGGCTTTCCCTGACGCCCCTGTGCAAACAGTTTCCGGTCTCTCCGCCCTGCTTTTCCCTGACCTGACAGATCCTTAAGGGGGGCATCTGGGTGTTGCAGTATCCCCAGTGCCTCAGACAGTGCCTGGCACAGGTAGCCCTCCAGAAAGCTTTTTGAATGAATGAAAAATCTGTCCCCTGCTACTCCCCTCCCTGCCTTAGGCCTCACTCACGAACAGTGTCTGTGCTTTTCTCCAGTCTCCTTAGCACTGGCCCCACCCTAGGCTGGAAACGTGCCCCCCACCTGCCCGGTGCCCATCCAGACTCCCATTCGCGGCGGCCACCAGGTTGCAGGGCCTGTGTGTCTCCAGCGCCTGTGCCTGCCCCGCCCCCTTCCTGGTGCCTTGGGTGGCAGGTCGTGTGCCTCCTGGCAGGTGTGCGTCCTGCCCTTCCCCAGGGCGCCTCAGGGAGCCAACCTGCATGGCTGACTTGCCCAGGAAGCGCAGGGCGGCACGGGTGGGGCTGGGGCAGGCCCTGAGCGGAGGCGGGAGGTGTGTTCTCCCCACCTGACGCTGGAAGGCTTCCCCACTCCCCACTTCCGACTCCCAACTCCCAGGGCGGGGTGAGGCGGCTGCCAAAGTTATGGAGGAAGCTCAGGAGAGTGCATAGCGTGGGACCAGGGGATTCCAAGCCGGTCCAGGTGAGTTCTGGGAGAGAGCGAAAAGGGACAGCTTTGGAATCACATGTTGAGAGATGATCCTGTTAGCAGTGCCTCTGAGCCTCTGCATGTGCAGTTTCCCTGCGTGGAGCTCACTTCTCTCTCCTGGGAATTTCCGCCTCCTCTTCCACCCTCCATTAGGTCTTCCTTCCCATCGTCTCTTGAATTCATCATGATCCTTATTTCTGTACCTTTGAGTTCACTGGCTGTGAGCCTCAGGGCAGGGCCCTGTCTCTTTAATCCACTGCTGCGGAATCTCCAGGGGCTGATGCAGGGCCAGGCAAGGGTGCATCTTGTGGGAGACAAAACATACAAATATAGGTCTCTCTAAGGGCTTCTGATGAGGAGCCTGGGACCCAGCAGAGAGCAGAACAGATGTGATGGTCATTCCCATTTTGTGGATGAGGAAACAGTCTTTCCAAGATCACTCAGAGCTAGACCCCATCCCTGCTTCCTGGCTCCCGTCCTCTAGGGGAGCAGTCCCAGCACAGAGGTTGGACCTGAAGAGGGTGTTGAGATGCAGAGAGAAAGACGGGGAAGATGCGACTATGTGTGGCGGTGTGTGAACAACGTTGGGCAAGGACATCTGTGTGGCCTGAGGTGCTTTGTATGCCTGGAGAGCAGGGGGCTTTGGGAGCTGGGCAGCAGCGGGGTGGAGGGAGACCCAAGCCTAAGCCCAGGGTGGAGAGCTTGGGCACTGCCTGGCCTTGTGGCTCTCTCTGCCTCCTCCTCTCCTGCACTGTCAGACCCCAGTGGCTCTGGGCTGGCCAGGAGGCTGCGATTGGAACCTGAGCCTTGGCTGTACATTAGCATCATGTAGGTCCTTAAAGAAAAAAAAAAGTCCATGGTTGGGCCCCACCCCAGAGAGTCTAATTTAGATGACCTGGTATAGGTAGGGGTTATTTGTAAAAATCTCCAGGTGAGTCTAATGTACTGGCTGGAAGACGTTCCTGTCTCTTGGGCCTTGTAAGCTGTAGGACCTGGAGCAGGCTACCTGCCCACTTCATCCTAGCTCTGCATTTCAGAACAGCGGGGTCTGAGGCCCTGAGTGGGATTGGTTGGGGGAGTGTTTACCTGATCCACTTTGGGGAGTCTCTGTGGGGAGAGAGACGCTGACTCTTAGTTATCTATTGTTGGCTAACCAGTGACCCCAAAACCGGTAGCTTAAAATGGCAGTAAACATTTATTACGCTCACAGTTTGTGTAGGTCGGGAATTTGGTAGCAGTTTAGTTGGGTGGTTCTGGCTCGGGCTCTCTCATGAGGTTGCAGTCACAGTGTCAGCCAGCGCTGCAGACATCTGAAGGGGCAGGAGGATTTGCTTCTGAGACAGTGCGCTCACATGCGTGGCAGGACGGTTTGGTTGTTTATGGGAGGGCTCAGTTCCGTGCCCTGTGGGCTGCCCCAGGGTTGCCTGAGTGTCCTTCCCACATGGTGACTGGCTTCTCCCAGAGTAAGCTGCCCCAGGGAGCAAGGTGGAAGCCACAGTGTCTTTTATGTCTAGTTTCAGAAGTAACATTCCATCATTTCTGCCATATCCTATTGGCTGCAATGGTCAGCTTGGGAGAGAACTACACCAAGGCATGAATCCCAGGAGGCGGGGATCACTGAGGGGCATCTTAGAGGCTGGTGGCCACACAGATTGTCCTGTTGTTGCACCTGCAGCCTCACAGCCCTAGCCTAGGAGCTCCAAGCACCCCTACCAAGTAGGATAGCGGGGCGACCCTTCTATCCTGTTCTTCCCATTGTTAGTCCATAACTGTATCTCTGTGGGGTATGGTGGCTCTCTCTGAGGCCTGGTGGCTCTGCTCTGGAATCATTCTGCAGGGGGATCTGTGATCTTTCTACTGGCTGGGCTTCCTTCATCCCCACCCCTGCCTCTTACCCGGCCCAATCTTCCCTGCAGTGACTACCACTAGTGTGCAGACTGGGGCCTGTAGGAAAACATAAGGACTGTTGCTGCTACACACCTGGCTCTGGGATAAGCCCTCTGCATGCATTGTCACACACCCCTGTGGGGCAGGCACACTTTATCCCCATTTTACTGATGAGGAAACTGAGGCTCAGATCACTCATCTAATAAGTGGTGGGGATTCAAATGACTGGTATTCAAAAGCCAGTATCACACCCCAGGACCTGTGTGAAAACTGTGGTACTATAAGGTGTTCCCAAAGGATAGGCCTGTTTATTAAGTTGGGTCATCAAATGAAACATAAGGAAATACGCTTTCATGATGTGTGTGTGTGTGTAAGAGAAGTGTCTCTTCCTGGGGTTCCCCAAGGGCTGTGGTGACTTGGGTACCTCAAAACAAGGCTGATACCTTGGTCTTGAGGCTAGTATTCCCTCTCTGGGTTTCAGCTGTGTTAGGAGACTTTTTTTCTAAGGAAGCGAGCAGCTGTGAGCACCATCACCTATTGACCCTCTCCTGCCAGTGGCCTCGTCTGCTGTTATCAAGGGCAGCCTTGCACCAGCGTATTCGCCAGGGCAGTGACCGGTTCTGTGGTCTTTTTTTTTATTTAGAGACAAGGTCGCCCATAGTGGAGTAGAGTGGCATGATCATAGCTCATTGCAGCCTTACACACCTGGGCTCGGGTGATCCTCCCACCTCAGCCTTTGGAGTAGCTGGGACTCCAGTTGTGCATCACCATGCCCTAGCTAAGTTTTTTTTTTTTTTTTGACATGGAGTCTCGCTCTGTCGCCCAGGCTGGAGTGCAGCGGGGTGATCTTGGCTCACTGTAACCTCCGCCTCCCAGGTTCAAGCGATTCTCCTGCCTCAGCCTCCTAAGTAGCTGGGATTAACAGGTGCATGTCACCCCTTCTGGCTAATTTTTGTATTTTTAGTAGAGACGGTGTTTCACCCTGTTGGCCAGGCTGGTCTCGAACTCCTGACCTCGTGATTCACCTGCCTCGGCCTCCCAAAGTGCTGGGATTACAGGCGTGAACCACTGTCCCCAGCCCTAGCTAACTTTTAAATTTTTATTTTTGTAGAGGCAGGGTCTTGCTGTGTTGCCCAGGCTGGTCTCAACTTCCTGACCTCAAGCAATCCTCCTGCCTCAGCTTCCTAAAGCACTGGAATTATAGGCATGAGCCGCCATGCTGGGCCTGGTCTTTCTTACACCTGTGTGGTTGATGACTTCCTGCAGGGGAATTCAGAGTTGGGGTGTTAGGTCTTGCTTACAGGGAGGGAATCCAGACCATGGGGTCTTATCTTGAGAGCCACTAAAGGAAGCTGCAGTAGACTTTGCTGGGGTTACAGGAGGCTGGTGAATAGGTTCGGGAGTCAGGGCTGGCCTCTCTCAGGGTAGGGGTGATTTTCCCTATTAGACAAATGGGGAAAATGAGGTTCAAGTGCTAACAGACTCTCCCAAGGCCACACTGGTTAGTGGCAGAGGCTGCTGCCTGGGCAATTCATCTTCTCTAGTAGCATCCTGGAGTGGCATATCCTCCCAGCAGATCTCTGGTTGCTGAGAGGGCATGGAGCTTGCCTACCTCTGGAAGATCTGGAATCTGATTGGAAGAATGTGGGTTCTGTCTGCTGAGTGATGACTATCTATCTGGCAAGCCAGGGACGTCTGCAGATAGACATACACAAAGATGGGAAGCAGGGTGTGGGGTGTGAGGAGACTGAAAGTGGAAACTGAGCTGGTGGGGCTGGCCCAGAGCTTGAAAGGTTCAGAGGTGTTCAGAGCAATTGTGCCCAGGGCCTGACCTAATCTATTGTCAGAGTGTGATCAAGTGGCTAATTTTTGCTGAAGGTGGGACCTATAGGGTGGGGATTGGGATAAAGCTGCAGGGATGTGGCCTGGGGAAGGAATTGCAGTACCAGCCTCTGTTCTGGCCCATCTGTACCTGTGTCTCTCTCTGACTGACACTGTCATCAGGGCCCTCAGTGAGCTTTCTGCCCATCAGAAAGACCCTGCCCTTTGTCTGGCTTCTGTTTTTTGAGACAAAGTCTTGCTCTGTCTCCCAAGCTGGAGTGCAGTGGTGTGATCATGGTTCACTGTAGCCTTGACTTTCTAGACTGAAGCAATCCTCCTGCCTTGGCCTCCCAAAGTGCTGGGATTGCAGGTGTGAGCCAATGTATCCACCCCCCAGCCTCTCTGGCTTCTTTCTGAGCTTTCTTCCCCTCCTCCACCCCCAATTAGGTTTCTAGTTGAGTAGTCTCCTGGGTCTGCCCCTACAGGGAGCTATAAAATCACCTTATGCCTGCCAGGCAAAAGGGTCCTGAAACAATGAACCTCGGTGGTGTGCAGGACACCAAGGGACACAGAGATGCCCCAAAGTGCTCACCTCTCCCGGGGGGCCCTCCTGCTTTTGCCTCCCAGTGCCTGTGGGGGCCGTGTCTTTGGCTCTGTCCCTCCATGCACTGAGCCAATGGCTGCCTCTCCTTGCAACACATGCCTGCCAAGGGCCCCTGGCTCCTTCTTCTCATCTGAAATTGGCTTACAAAGCCTTTTTAAAGTTGTGCTTTTAGGGACTTTATGATTTTAGGGAAGAAATGTGGGTAGCAATGACAATGTGCTTGGAGAGAAGTCTGGGTGCCAGGCAGGATGATGGAGCCCTTCCGTGGTTTTGGCCTGTGAGGGCCAGGGGACATTGCTGGGGGCGGGGGCTCTGCTGAAAGAGGCTCCCACAGCTTTTCCCTTTCGTGAGCTTGGAACTGGCTAATGGCCACCACCTCTGATGCCCCCTTCCCCTCAGCAGTGGGGAGGATGGTCAGACTGAGTCAGGATTGAGAGGCTCAGGCCGTCAGTATTGGGTTGGGGTTAGCCAGATACAGATGTGGGGTGCCTGCATGATGTCAGTGTCAAGGTCCAGCCTGATATTAGGGTTGGGGCCAAGGTGAAGGCTGGGTTCTAAGCTCAGATGAAGATCGGGGCTCTTCTATAAGTGAGACAGAGCTCTGGGCCCTAGGAAAGGTGACTTCTGTACTGGTCTCTTTGGGGATCTTTCTCCCTCTCCCACCCGGTCTGAGATGACCCTCACAGTGGCCACACCTTTTACCTGTGCTAATTTAATCGTCCTACAAAGTAGCTGTACCTATCCCCATTTTACAGATGGGAAAGCTTGAAGACCAAAGGAAGCCTTCAGATATCAGATAGGGCTGAGACAAGTGTGCAGTGGTGGGGTACAGAGGGTGCATCCTTGGAGTGAGTTCAGAGGTGTTGGCCAAATGGGGCCTGGAGAAGGGAAGACACTGGCCCAGGGGTCACCTGGCAAGGTAGAGATTGAGCTGGGGCCTGAACCCAGGTCTCCGGGCTCCTGGGCCAGTGTTCTCTCCCTCCCCTTGTGTTTCCTGGACTCATGGGCTGCCCCTGCTCTGTTCCCCACACCTGCCACCCCCTTCTCCCTCCGTGGCGGCCCAGCCTGGCCCAGCAGTCCTTTTACTTCCTGACTGGCCTGAGTGAGGAGGCTGGGGAGGGTCTGGCTGGGAGGAGTTGGGGCCCAGCCCCTCCCCGGTTGAGGGGTGGGAGGAGCCTCACCGCAGACACAGAGCCCCTTTGTCTGGGCCGTTGTGCAAAGCAGCTGGTCTGGGATTTCTGGGCGTTTTTACATTTGAAGAATAATTGCATTGTCTGGGGGGCCTCAAGAATCCAAATCCCTCCCCAGACTTCCAGGCAGTCCAAAGATGTGCCCCTGGAGCAGCTCCCCAGCTTCCCTCCCACTCCCTTTCCTCCTGTTAGAAACCTGAGAAAGAGCAGGGCGGGGGCGGGAGGCATGGGGAAACTGAGGTGGGGCTGCCCTTAGGGACTAGAAGTCTCCATTGGGAAGAGAGGTTTTAAGTCCCCAAGGCTGGTTGGGAAGGGGGCAAGTGAGCTGTCCCCTGCTGCCCAGGGCACCACAGTCCTGGACAGGTCTCATGAGCAGATGTGGGGTTGAAGGAGGGAGGAGGCTGCTGGTGGAAGGGCTGGGTATATTTTGGGGCACTTCAGCTGGTGGAGTCCTGGGTTCCAAGGAGAGCCAGGCAAAGTGAGCCAGGTGGGCTAACTTCCTGGGAGCCTCACTCTTCTTCTCTGGGAAATGGATTAGGAAATTCATCCTGGGGTGACCTTGAGAAAAAGGCAGGGCTCAGGCACACTTGGGAATAGCCTGTGTTCAGAGGGGGCCAGAGATGGGTAGGAGTTTTTTTTTTTTTCTCTCTCTCTCTCTCTTTTTTTTTTTTTTTTGAGAGGGAGTCTCACTCTGTCACCCAGGCTGGAGTGCAGTGGTGTGATCTTGACTCACTGCACTCTCTACCTTCCAGGTTCAAGTGATTCTCCTGCCTCAGCCTCCCGAGTAGCTGGGATTACAGGCACGCACCACCACACCCGGCTAATTTTTGTATTTTTAGTAGAGACAGGGTTTCACCATGTTGGACAGGCTGGTCTCAAACTCCTGACTTCAAGTGATCCACCTGCCTCGGCCTCCCAAAGTACTGGGATTATAGGCGTGAGCCACCATGCCTGGTTCTCTCTCTCTCTTTTTAGAAGTAAAGCTTTATTTTAGTTTATTTTAGAGACAGGGTCTTGCTCTGTTGCCCAGACTAGAGTGCCATGGCGCTATCATAGCTCATTGCAACCTCAAACTTCCAGGCTCAAGCCATCCTTCGTCCTTGGTCTCCTGTGTAGCTGGGACTACAGACGCATTTCACCACAACTAGCTAATTTTTAAATTTTTTTTTTGTTTATGTTTCCGATAGTCTGAATATGTTTGCGATTTTTAATTTTTAGTAGAAACTAGGTCTCACTATGTTGTCCAGGCTGGTCTCTTAACTCCTGGGCTCAAGTGATCCTCCCACTTTGGCCTCCCAAAGTGCCAGGATTACAGGCATGAGCCACCTGTAATGGCTCTGACCACACCTGGCCAGATTTTTATGTCTTGTGAGGGGTGTCTTGGAAGGGTGTGGGGTACGGGAGGCTGGCCTCTCCTGGCACTGTTTTGTTTCAGTAACCACTCTTGGAGAGAGGCGTGATGTACTGATTTTTGGGTGATGCTGAGGTGGGCTTCAATGTTAAAGAAAGGGCACCGCACACCCAGCTGGGTGATTGAGTCCACTGTGGTTCACTCACAGGGCTTGGCTGTGCTCACCTTGGGCAGAGGCTCACCAGTCTAGCCTGGGACCTCAGCCCTGCTTTGTGGCTGTGGGGCTCCAACCTCATTCTTGAGATAATAGACAACAGAATTTCCTGGGGTGAGATGCCTGTGCTTTGGGGTAGGCTCGGGGGCAGGTGACAGTGCAGAACCAGTATGAGGGACTCACATTTCAAGGGTGTCTGTTGCTTCAGGAAACAGTAATGGAGCAGGCCTTGCTGGTGGTTCGAGCAGCACTCAGCCCTGAAATCACACAAGGGTGTGCATATGTTAAGAGAACCCAGAACCAGCTTCTCTGACATGTATGAGGGAGGCTGTTTCCTGCAGGCCTTCAGGTGGGCTGGGCTGGGCTGGGGAGGCTCCCGGCTTTTGGTGAAGTTGGGGGTCTGTGTGTATGTTTCGGAGGGGGAGTTGTGAGTGAGAACTGAAGCTAGAAAGGCCAGCTGGGTCAAGAGGGCAAGGCTGACATGCAGAGATCTTCCCCAGGCCTGCTACATAGTAGGTACTCAGTGAATTGCTAAATTATATTCCCTGGTCAACGAGATGCCCAGCTGTGCTTATCCTTGGAGAGTGGGGCTGGGAGATTGAGACCTGCATAGGTGAGGCTCAGATAGAGGAGGGGGGTGGGAGGTGCTCCTGGGGCAGCTAGGGTGGAGGTGACAATGATTCAGGCTGTGGGGTTGCCATGGCTTGACCCGACAAATGATGAGGGTCTCCCACTAAGGGTGACTCCAGATTTGAGCCTAGGGACTGCTTGGTGGTCCTGTGATTTGACCTCAGTGAGGAAAATGCCAGGAGTTGGGTGGTGCCCCCAGTTTAGTTCTGGCCACTTCCAAGGGGGGCTTGGCAGGGTCAAACGTTGGAGACCAGGACTAACACGTGTCTCTAGTATTTGGCCATTAGGAGGTACTTGCTGGAATGTAAATTTCTTTACTTTTTTTTTTCTGAGACAGGGTCTCACTCTGTTGCCCAGGCTGGAGCACAGTGATGCGATCTCAGCTCACTGCAACTAGAGTGTAAATTTCTGAGGGTGTCAAAATGAAATTGGGGAGGATGTTCCAGGGATGGGATGAAGAAGTGGCAGTTCACACAAAGTTTGGTGGCTCATGCCCACTCTGGTCACCTGACCTCTGAGTCTTTATTCATCCGTCTTTGGCAACCCTGCCACAGGACGGGGCTTTTCTTCCCTCTTTTCCTCTCTCCATATCCTGCTACTTTCCTGTGTCCAATGTGGCTTCTTGGGACACTTCAGTCAGGGTGGTGGCGGCTCTGGACAGCTGGGGGAGGTGGAGTCCTGCAGGCTGGAGAATTGGCTGCACGGCATCTTGGATGAAATTGCCAGGGGACCAGGGGGTGCACTCGTGCCCTGGCTGGCCTGATTTCTTGATGCTCCCAGGCATTGCCTGCATGGGGACATGAAGAATTAACTCAAGGCGTGGGTGCAGGCACTGGGCAAGAGGCTTACACCCCCCCCTTTGCCATGGAAGCAGGAGCAAGAAGGCAAGTGTCTGTTGCCCGCCCTCCTCCTCTTCCCTGCCTGGCTGAGCCAGCACTTTTTTCTTCTCTCCTTTATCTGCTCAAAAAGTACAGGGTGTTCTGTTTCTCCTGTGCATACAGATCAAGAAGTGGATGTTATTTCTTTCTTTCTTTCCCCAAGGCGAGAGAAGGACAGGGCAGGCACCGAGGACCATTTAAGCGATTGTCTTTCCTCAATAAGGCAGTTTCTCATACATTAAAACAAAACAAAACAAACCCCAAAAGGGAAAGGAAACGATGACACAAACCAACAGAAAACAAGTTGCCCCTTACTGCCCCCACTCCCCACCAGGCGTTTAGCACACAGTAGGCGTCCTGGCTATGTTCTCTCTCTCCCTTTCGGTTGGACCCCAGGGTATGCTGGCTCCATGGGATGATTAAGTGATGTTAAGGACGCTGCTGTCCAGGGTGTGCTGGCTCCATGGGATGATATTAGGGCCACAGGACAGACTCATTTCTCTGCCCTCTGTGGGCTGTGTAGGGGGCTCCTCTGGCTTCCTGGAGGCACTGGGGGTTGACAGGCTTATCTAGGACAGGGCCTGAGGAGGGACAGGACTGTGGGATTAGCTCTGAGGGTCAGGATACAGGGGACTCACATGGCCCCTGCTTACTTGCGTGGCATTCCATGTGCGATGTCTGTTTGAGTTCAAAGTCTCTGAGACCAGGTGCAGGGAGCTGGGGGTTCTTTCTGTGCTGATCTTGGAGGCTGCCTGCATTCACATTGTCCATTCCACAGCTTGTTCCAAAGACAGTCTGCTCACGGTGTAGCTTCCGCATTTGACAAATTATTTTTATGCACGAGGCCCTTGAAAATGTTGACAGTCTTGTGACATCCATGGAGGGTCTTATTTGACGGCCACAACAGAGCGGTGAGGACAAGCGGCCCATGCAAGGCTCTGGGAGCTGGGAAGGCAGGTAGCTGGCTAGGACGGCCCTGCTGGCACCGAGCGCTGTTCGCCTATCCTGGCTTCCCAAGGCTGGAGCTTATCTGGTCCCCTGGTTTTCAGAGGTGGTGCTCCAGGGAGCCTGGGGTGAGGGGGACCCGCAGTTTAATACCTGCTACACCCTGACCTCCATAGCAGCTTTTTAAGGGGTTCCACCAGTAAGGCGTGAGAGCCACTGCAGCCATGCCTTTCCGTAGTGGATAGGAGACTGTGGGGGGGGGTTGCCTGGGGCAGTGCCGCCAGGCGGGTTGCGGCGCCACGTCAGTCCAGGGTGCGCAGGGTGGCGGCGTCCCCCTCGCAGCTGGCGCGGCCCCTCCGGAGCACGCCGCGTGTTTACCGACCTGACGCAGCGTCCCGGCCCGGCTGGCAGACATCCGGCAGCATCACCGCTGACCCTCCCCGCCCGCCCCATGCAGGCGGCCACATCCTTACCTCTAAATTTAGTCTGCAGGAAGGAGAACCTGGGGTAGGGTGGGGGAGGACTGGAGCCAGCCCTGATGCCTGTCCTCCTGGGAGGGAGGCAGGACATAGCATCTCTGGGGTGAGGGAGGAGAGGGACGGGAGTCAAGAGGACAGAGGCGGCGAGGAGGAAAGCGCCGGAGCGGCCCTGCTCCCGGCGTGGCCTCATCGCCAGCGAAAGTGCGACACCCGCTGTCTGGGAAGGGGAGCGGGAGCCCTTGCCTCGGAACTGGAGGCTGCCCGGATGGGGCTCCGGGTCTCGGGCGCCACCTACCGGCCTTTTTGGGAACCGATTCTGCACGGAGTTGGCGGGCCTGGGTCTCAGGGGAGCTTGGAGGACTTTTAGGGGCTGGAGGGTGGGCGGGGAGGGGGGTGGAGGGAGGATTCCAGTCCAGGCCCAGGTATTGCAAGGGTAGGTGGAATGGGCGGGGGGCGGCGGGGGGGAGGCACAAAGAGCAGCTTCTCAGCCTGAGCGTATTTCGAAAAAAGCCTCCTTTGCTCACCCATGTCACTTAAGTCATGTTAAGGACGCTGCGGTTCAAAGCAGGATGGAAACCTCAGTGGTCAGACCCTGAAATGCATAGAGAAGAAAGTCAGTGTGGCAGCCTTTGACGGATTGATTGGAAGGCAGGAATGACTATCTTGTTAGTGAGGTGTATGTAGATATATACAGTGAATTACACATATCTCAAATGTGTAACTCAGCGAATCTTCATATGTGCACTGGGTACCCACTCTTCAGATTAAGATACTTATTCCCTCTACGTAAGAAAGTCCCCTCCTGCCCCCTTCAGTCATCTCCCTGCCTCCTAACCTCTCTTCTGACCTCTGGCTTCACAGATTGGGTTTGCCTCTTCCTGAGCTTCGTGGGAATGAGGTCATAGTCTGTGCCTTTTTGTGTCTGGCTTCTTTTGCTCAGTGTGTGGTTGAGGTGCATCTGTGTGGTTGGGAGTATCAGTAGTTGGGTTCTGTTTATTGCTGAAGAGTAGTGCGTGGTATGGATATGCTACTTACAGCACCGGATATGTATCTGTCCTCCTGCTGATAGACTTGTGGGGTGTTTTTATTTTCAGGCTGTTATGAATGTAGCTGCTGTGCACACTCTTTAACATGCGTCTTTGGTGGAATCTGCCCCCTTTCTGTTGGGTGTATGCTTTAGAGTGGGATTGCTATGTCATGGGAACAGTTATGCACAGCTTTATTAGGTACGGGTGACAGTGCCCCTTGTTTGCTGTCCGGCAGCCACCTTCCACCCACATTTGTTCCCTGTTAGATCCTGGATACTATTAGATTCTGCAACTGCTGCCACTTAAACCTCAGCAAAGACAGCTGGAATCGAAATTGCTTGAATCAGGGAAGGAACAGGGACAGCATCTGAGTTGAGTTGTTCCTCAGGGTGGCCCCCAGATACCTCCAAACCCTCCGGGTCATTCTAGGAAGAGAAACACAGCCTCTCCTAGCCCTGGGGCCAGATTTGGGGACCCCCTTGGTTTCCCAGCCATCAGCTCCCCTAATCTGGCGTCTCTGAGCAAACTGGTTTAGTGTAACTGTCAATTTCATGTCTGGCCTCTGGTGCCATGGGTCCTCTTGGTCCACTGTTTCCTGGGCTCCTTGCTGCTTTGTGGTGGCTGAGGGACTGGGTGGCTGGGAAAACAACCTACCCGGAATAGCAGGCTTGTTGGATGCAGGCCTCGTGGCACTTTCTTGGGGGAGGGCGGGACTATGTCCTGCCCACCAAATTGCCACTTCATTGAGGCTGTGAAAGACCAACAGAAAGCCAGAGACAAGAGAAGGGGCAAGGGAAAGAGAGAGTGCCAGGGAAAAGCCAGGCAAAGGAGGGAGAACAGAGGGTCCAGGGTTGTGTGTACATGTATCCTGGGGTCTGTGTGAGTATCCTGAGGTTTGTGTGAATATCTTGGGGTCCATGCAAGTATCTTCGGGTCCAGGCAAGTATCCTGGGGTCCAGTCAAGTATCCTGGGGTCCAGGCAAGTATCCTGGGGTCTGTGTATCCTGGGGCATCTGTGTGAGTATCTTTGGGTCCAGACAAGTATCCTGGGGTCTGTGTGAGCATCCTGGCATTGGCACCAGGTGGACCACAGCAGCTATGCCATGCTGAGCTGGTCCGGAATCAGCAGACCCAGGCCCCAGTCTCTCCTGACTGTAGCCTTCTTGGTCATCTCCTCACTGGCCGCCCTCTCATCTCTACTTTGGGGCCTGTGGTCAGGGAAGAAGCAGTGCCTAACAAGTTTGGGGGTGGGATTGAGAATTTCAGGGGCTTAAGATGGGCTCCTAGGTCTCCTGCCTGCTGGTGGGGACCCAAAATGCATCCCTCCCTTACATTCTCCTTCCTTCCCTTTCTTCCTTTTTTCCTCCCTTCCTGCCACCTTCTCTTATTTATTCTTCCCTCCCTCCCTGCCCCTTTGGAGGTGGCTCTTCTTGTCCAGGTCCTCAGAGAGGGAGGGAGAGGACTCCAGGTTCCCCCACCCGCAACAGAGGGCAGAGTGTGATGGGAGCCCTGAGTGTCCCTTGGGGCAGGTGGGAAGTGAAGGCAGAGCCAGTGAGCTGTGCTACCTCCTCCTGCAGGTTCCTAGAAGGTGAGTGCGGACGGTATGCAAAGTTGTGAATCTAGTGGCGACAGTGCGGATGACCCTCTCAGTCGTGGCCTACGGAGAAGGGGACAGCCTCGTGTGGTGGTGATCGGCGCCGGCTTGGCTGGCCTGGCTGCAGCCAAAGCACTTCTCGAGCAGGGCTTCACGGATGTCACTGTGCTTGAGGCTTCCAGCCACATCGGAGGCCGTGTGCAGAGTGTGAAACTTGGTAAGTGCCACCCAGTCTAGCCAAGCCACCTCCCCAGGTCACCTTTAGTCTCCTAATTCCCGGCTCTGCCTGAAGTCTCATTATTTTAGCTTCTGGGATAAATGTTCCATCGTGCATCCTGCCTGGGCGTTTTCCAGAAGCTTCCTTTGCTCCTCGTGGCAGCCCTCTGAAGTGGGCATGGTAGGGCCCTGACTTTCACTTGTGGAGAATGCTGGCTATATTCTGACGTAGCGTTCACAGTGTTTAGGAGGGAGTGGACATCCACGCTCTCTTGGTACTGAGTGGGCCAGTTTCTATTTCACTTGCAGAAGTGAAATTGTTCTGCAAGGCCCTAGTAGTCGTTAACTTTTGATTGTGAGTTAGTCTATCGTGACTGAGAGCTAGCCCTGCAGCAGTAGGATCCTGGGTTAGCAGAGGTGAAAGGGGATTTTGGGTCTCCATGTGTGTGATGGGCAGGTCTTGGGATTATCTGGGAAGTGGATCTGTCCAGGTTGCAGAGCAGTGAGGACCCTGGAGAAAGCAGCCAGGTAAGAGACTTGCCTTAGGGGTGGGCAGACTTTGCCAGGGGTCTCAGAGAGTGGGGAAATTGCCCGAAATCCCCCGGTCAGGGCTTCCCAACCAGGGGGGGTGTGGTAAGATCTGACCAACGAGGGGTTGGGTGGGTAGGAACCATGAAAATGACCCAGTGAGACCACACATGGCCTGGAATGTGTGGCTACACTGGTCCTCTAGAGGATTTTTTTTTTTTTTTTTTTTTTTTTTTTTGAGACAGTCTTGCTGTGTCACCCAGGCTGGAGTGCCGTGGCATGATCTTGGTTCACTGCAACCTTCGCCTCCGGGGTTCAGGAGATTCTCCAGCCTCAGCCTCCTGAGTAGCTGGGATTACAGGTGTGTGCCACCGTACCTGGCTAATTTTTGTATTTTTAGTACAGATGGGCGTTTCACCATGTTGGCCAGGCTGGTCTTGAACTCCTGACCTCAGGTGATCCGCCTGCCTCGGCCTCTTGTAGGAACTTTGATCACATTAAGTGTCTTCCCCTACAGCATTTCCTGCAAGGCATAACCAAAGTTGTCCCTTTTCCCCTGGCACACACAACAGTGTCTGGCAGGGAAACAGACTCCGCCTTCTCATGGGAGGAATGGCAAAGTCACGTTGCAAAAGCGGTGTGTGTACAAAGATAGGAGGAATCATTGTGACTATCTTGGCAAAAAATGTACCACATATATCTTGAAGCAGGCCTGCAAAAACAAAACAAAACACACCCCCCAACATTTCTATTTTCCTTTCATCGTTTCAGCTTCCCTGGGAGCTAGGTAGGGATGGAGATGAATGGGAGAAGGAGACAGTTTCTGCAGCATCAGAAGAAGAAACTGCGGCCCAGGCACAGAGGCAACTTGCCTCAGAGTATATGGTACCTTGGCTGGGAATGGGGTAGTGGACCTCGTTCCCAGGTCATCCCAACTTGGATCCAGGAGATGTCCCCTGCCCCAGTCCGGCTCTCAGGGTTTTTTGTACTGCGCCAAAGGATGTAGAGGGCTTCACTTTCCCTGGAAGTGTGCTTTAGATTGCTTTATGGGTGAATCTTGCCAACTGGGATGTTTGGCCTTCTCTCCTGCCCCATGTTGAATTTGGAGGGGACCATTTTCTGTCTGGGAAGTGCTTTAGATCTTGGAGCCACTGGGGATGTTGAAGAATTGAAAAAAGCCCAGGTGGGGACCCTCAGGTGCCCACAGTGCTGCTCCCAGGTGAGGAGGCACCAGTGAGGAAGTGGGGTCTGGTATCTGGTATTACCTGAGAAAAAGGTGGGACTGAAAAAGAAGAGCCTTCTAACTGGTCCAGTAAGGCGACTCTGGGACAAATCACAGAGTCATCCAAGGTGGCAGTTATGTTAGCTATAAGGTGTTTTTCGGTGGGAACTTTTCACTGAGGACCTTTGTTGTTTGCCAGCAGTGGGAGTTCAATCTCTTTCCTGCCCTGTTGTAGGGCTGGAAAGACCCTCTTGGAGGAAGGAGGGGGAAGCCGTGCTGGCCTTCTCTGGAGAAGTCCCTAAGCCTCTAAGGGCCTGTTGTTGTCACCCTCAGGACACGCCACCTTTGAGCTGGGAGCCACCTGGATCCATGGCTCCCATGGGAACCCTATCTATCATCTAGCAGAAGCCAGCGGCCTCCTGGAAGAGACAACCGATGGGGAACGCAGCGTGGGCCGCATCAGCCTCTATTCCAAGAATGGCGTGGCCTGCTACCTTACCAACCACGGCCGCAGGATCCCCAAGGACGTGGTTGAGGAATTCAGTGATTTATACAACGAGGTGAGGTGTGAGCAGAGTAGCTGGGCATGAGGGCATGGGGAGACCTGGGAGGTCTGTGATTCTGGTCATGTCTCTGCACACTCCCTGGGCCCTGCATTTGGAAAACCAGGATAATGTGAGGGTAAATGAAGATATTGAGTGGGAAAGTACTAGCCAAGAGATTATTGATATGTGTGATTAAATATTCCTTTACAAAGTCCTTAAACATTTTTTGTTAGATTTATTACTAGGTATGTGGGGGTCGTGTTGATGGTTGTTGCTGTTGTTGTTTTTGGATACTCTTATAAGTAGTAGTTTTTTTTCTTTTTGGGACGGAGTTTCGCTCTGTCGCCCAGGCTGGAGTGCAGTGGTGTGATCTCAGCTTACTGCAACCTCTGCCTTCTGGGTTCAAGCAATTCTCCTGCCTCTGCCTCCCGAGTAAGTAGCTGGGATTACAGGCGTGCGCCGCCACGCCTGGCTAATTTTTGTATTTTTAGTAGAGACAGGGTTTCACTGTGTTGGCCAGACTGGTTTTGAACTCCTGACCTCGTGATCTGCCTGCCTTGGCCTCCCAAAGTGCTGGGATTACAGGTGTGAGCCACCACACCTGGCCATAAATAGTAATTTTTAAAAACTTTATTTTCTAATTGTTTCTGATATATAGAAATATAATTGATTTTTATATATTGATTTGTTACATTGCTAAATTATTTTTAATTCTAATAATATATCTATTATGTTAATTATATTAATTTATATTCTAATAATATTTTGGAATTTATGTATAGAACGCTACACAAAAAATGAGAATTTTGTCTTTTTTTCCTTTCTGGTCCTTAGACCAGTATTTATCCAATAGAACTTTCCACAGTGACGGTGATGTTTTAGACCTGCCCTATGCAGTGTGGCAGTCACTAGCCACATTTGGCTCTTGAGCACTTGAAATGATGCAAGTAAAACCGAGGAACTGAATATTTAATTTTGTTGTTGTTGTTGTTTATTTTTGAGATGGAGTCTCGCTCTCTCGCCCAGGCTGGAGTGCAGTGGCACAATCTCAGCTCACTGCAACCTCTACCTCTCTAGTTCAAGCGATTCTCCTGCCTCAGCCTCCTGAGTAGCTGGGATTACAGGCATGCAACACCACGCCCAGCTAATCTTTGTATTTTTAGTAGAGACAGAGTTTCACCATGTTGTTCAGGTTGGTCTCGAACTCCTGACTTCATGATCTGCCCCCTTGGCCTCCCAAAGTGCTGGGATTACAGATGTGAGCCACTGTACCCGGCCTAATTTCTTAATTTTAAATTGCTACAGGTGTCTAGTAGCTGCTGTGTTGGATAGCACAGCTGTAGACAGTTTTATTTTTTTCTTGCTTTACTGCACGGGTTAGTATCTCAGTAAAGTGTTGGATAGAAGTGGGAATGGCACACATCGTTGTTTTATTCAGATTTAAAAAAAATTATTAATATTGTTAGTATTCTTTAGCTGTGTGAACTGCACTGAACAAGCAAAGTAATGTGTAGGCCCTGTCATCTGATAGCTTGTCATTTATGGTGTAATGATCCTTCACTCCAGGTCAGTAATTTGGCCAGCAAACACCTATTGTGCATTTTCTTTTCTTTCTTTCTTTCCTTCTTTGTTTCTTTTCCTTCTTTCTTTCTTTTCTTTCTTTTTTTTGAGATGGCGTTTTGCTCTCGTTGTCCAGACTGGAGTGCAATGGCACGATCTCGGCTCACCACAACCTCCGCCTCTCAGGTTCAAGTGGTTCTCCTGCCTCAGCCTCTGAGTAGCTGGGATTACAGGCATGCACCACCATGCCCAGCTAATTTTGTATGTTTAGTAGAAACGGGGTTTCTCCGTGTTGGTCAGGCTGGTCTCAAACTCCTGACCTCAGGTGATCGGCCTCCCAAAGTGCTGGGATTTACAAGCGGGAGCCACTGCGCCCAGCCTATTGTGCATTTTCTAATCTCTTGGGCATGAGAAAGGAGACATGACCCTTGCTTTGGGGTGGTCCCTGCTCTATGGAGGACAGGCACACTCGGTGTCTTGTGTGTGTGCACCAACAAGGTACGTTGTGTGCAGTCCATTGTATTGTGCATTCTCACTCATGTGACAAGAGACTGAATTGTTAATGGGTCAGATAAGAACTAGTATTCTTCAAAGTAGACCTCTCTGGTCTGCTGGAAATCAGCCCCAGCCTGATTCCCAGGTTATTGTGAGTGATTCAAACATGGATGCCTTTTGAAAATGACTTTCAGGGCCCATGGTTTGTTTTTTCAAATGTGTTTAAAAGTAGATCATCATCAAATTCTGCAGGTGGGTTTGATTTTTGAAAGTCAAGAGTGTGCATTGTGAATATGGGGTGGATATGGTGGATTATCATCTAGGTGGTGATGTTTTGAGTCAAAAGGATAAGGCATGATGATGATGTCAAGATTTCTTTGTGTGGCTTTTAACCAATCCTAGAGGCCATTCTGAGGAGGTGTGCTCTAAGCACGTGAAGCTTTGCCTCAATGTGGCTTCATAATAAATATGCAGCCCCCCAAAGATGATGACTCTGAAGAGCCACTCATTTGAATGTATTTTATTTATTAGCAAATAAATGAGTTTGTGCAATAGTATCATCTAGAGCTTAGTTTCTGGAGTAAGACTGCCTTGATCAAATACCAGTTCTACCATTTATTAGCTGTGGAATCTTGAGCAGGTTATTGAACCTCTCTGAGCCTTACTTTCCTCTTCTGTAAAATGGGCATGGTGGTACCTACCTCATAGTATTATGAGGATTGAATGAGATCCAATGATAAATGCTTAATGAGAATTGGGGTGAGTATTATTAGCTGACACAGACGTGTCCCATTTTCCTTGGGTCACATTGGGAAGGTGTCAGATAATCCAGGAGAGGAGACTGTGCCATATGGCACACCCATGTGCAGTGAAGGCTGTCGTAGTTGGTGGCTGATACAAAGAGTCATGTCGATGGACTAAATTTGTTACTCCTCAGCTGGGCATTTTGGCCTCTAGTTAACATAAGCTAAGGACTGGCTACCATGTTGCTTATTGCCCAAGGGAAAAACCCAGGAAGGAGGAGGCAAATTGAAACCCTGACCCTTGGCAGTGGTCCTGGGTGAAGAATTTGCTGAGGACTCCAGCTAAGGCTAACCACTCAGCATCTCCTGATTGCAGGGAGGCAAGACAAAACAATTTCCCTCACTTTCTTCTTTATAATTTAGTCTCCAGAGATAAGTTTAATTCATGTCTGTGTCTCAGGTGGAGGCCTTCCCCTTGAGTGAGATGGTGGTGGTAGAGGGTGGTGGACATCACTGCGCTTTGCCATCTTCCTTCACCCTGTGGCCCCAGGGCTGGGGGACAGGGCAGACACCATTCCCAGACATGTGTGCTGACCACACTCACTTTAGGAAGGGAAACAAACCATTCATCAGCTCAGCCACAGAGGCCTGGCCAAGGAGCCTCCATTAGCTGGTGTCCTGGGAATGACAGCTGTGGGCATGTGATCCTGCTGCCTTTTTGCTCAGCCCTCCAGCGATGCCAGGGCCTTGGATCAAGTCCAGAGTTCTTGGAATGACTCTCAGTCCTTTATGCCCTGGACCCTGCCTGCCTTTCTAAAGTCGGCTCTCAGATCCTTTCTCCTTCCTGCCCCCTCCAGCAAAACCACACTCCTTCAGGATTCCTGACTGCTTCTCCATCTTTGAGGTTGCTGTTCCCTCTGCCTGAAATGCTTTTCTTCCCCCTCCTGCTCCACCCTGGCTGTCTCCCAGCTGCCCATGGTTGTCTGTGTTGACCTCACAGCCCCGGGTTCTTTCCTATCACGGCAGCCCAATGGTGGACTGTCTCCCCAGCTGGAGTGAGGATAGGGGCAGGGACTGTTTCGCCCACATCACAAGCTGTGTCCTGTGCAGAGTTCAGTAAATGTTGAGTAAATGTTGCTTCTGGGGATCCCAGGACTGCCCCTGGAGTGCCTTACTTCCTTCAGAGAGTTCTGCCTGGTGCTTAGTGGGGGCTGTAGATGAGGCAGGTACCGGGGTGGGCGGGCAGTCAGACCCCTTTCCAAGCGACTGATCATCGTTACCTGTTGATGAGGTGTGGGCTGGAGTTCTTGCTGAAATGTGCCTGTGAAATGCATCTTCCTTCCTTGGCACACTGGGGCCTCCTGAGACCCTGGCTTTTGTGTTCCTGTCTTCCCCACTGCATCAGCTTCTTTTCTCATGGTTGAGGCCTGAAGCAAAGGGGGTACTTTGTACGGACCTGCACAGGCCCAGGGAGGTGTCTCCAGACTTCAGGGGCCCTTCTGCTGGCCAGGCCACAGCTCCAGACTGCCCTCTTGGGAGCGGGCAAAGCAGACACACTTGGGCAGGGGTGGCAGGGAAAGTACATGTATGGCTCTTGGAACAGGTAAATGTGTGCAAATGCCCATCCTCCAGTGGGAGGTAGAGCCCATGGAGGCCCATGCAGAGTCCATGAGGGGTGGCTTCTTTCCCACAGACTGTATGGGCACCAAATGTTTCACATCGTCCTAAGCGAGGGCCCGGCAAGAAAGCCTCCAGGGCCCATCTCACCTCCCCAACAGGCCATAGGCGAGGAGGTGGCTGCCCAGGGCCTTGGCTGTTGGTGCAGTCCTGATGCAGCATTGAGTGCAACATCAGATCCCTAAGGGACAGAGACCAGGGGCTCAGTGCATCCAGGGGACACCTGGGAACTGGTGGGTTTGAGTTGGGAGCCTTCTGTTTGAGATGGAGGTGTGATGAGGTGTTTTCAGTCTCTCTCATGGGGTCTCTCTGGCAGGTCTATAACTTGACCCAGGAGTTCTTCCGGCACGATAAACCAGTCAATGCTGAAAGTCAAAATAGCGTGGGGGTGTTCACCCGAGAGGAGGTGCGTAACCGCATCAGGAATGACCCTGATGACCCAGAGGCCACCAAGCGCCTGAAGCTCGCCATGATCCAGCAGTACCTGAAGGTATCTTGAGGAAGACGGATTCTGGGGGCGTCTGGGTCTGAGGAGGGCTGCACTGCTCCTACCCCTGCCCAACCCTGGCGGTCACCTGGCTTCTCCTTGGGTCTTCCCGCAGGTGGAGAGCTGTGAGAGCAGCTCACACAGCATGGACGAGGTGTCCCTGAGCGCCTTCGGGGAGTGGACCGAGATCCCGGGCGCTCACCACATCATCCCCTCAGGCTTCATGCGGGTTGTGGAGCTGCTGGCGGAGGGCATCCCTGCCCACGTCATCCAGCTAGGGAAACCTGTCCGCTGCATTCACTGGGACCAGGCCTCAGCCCGCCCCAGAGGCCCTGAGATTGAGCCCCGGGGTGAGGGCGACCATAATCACGACACTGGGGAGGGTAGCCAGGGGGGAGAGGAGCCCCAGGGGCGCAGGTGGGATGAGGATGAGCAGTGGCCGGTGGTGGTGGAGTGCGAGGACTGTGAGCTGATCCCAGCGGACCACGTGATTGTGACCGTGTCGCTGGGTGTGCTGAAGAGGCAGTACACCAGTTTCTTCCGGCCAGGCCTGCCCACAGAGAAGGTGGCTGCCATCCACCGCCTGGGCATTGGCACCACCGACAAGATCTTTCTGGAATTCGAGGAGCCCTTCTGGGGCCCCGAGTGCAACAGCCTACAGTTTGTGTGGGAGGACGAGGCGGAGAGCCGCACCCTCACCTACCCATCCGAGCTCTGGTACCGCAAGATCTGCGGCTTTGATGTCCTCTACCCGCCTGAGCGCTATGGCCATGTGCTGAGCGGCTGGATCTGCGGGGAGGAGGCCCTCGTCATGGAGAAGTGTGATGACGAGGCAGTGGCCGAGATCTGCACAGAGATGCTGCGTCAGTTCACAGGTGTGCCATGTGCCCCACGACCTGCTTCCCCCAAGCCACTTCTTCCTCACCTGCCCTCCTCTGGTGGACCCGTGGCAGCTCTCTCCTCCCCAGACTGTGAAGCTCGGATGCTGTGCCCCACGGGAGTGCCACTGCAGGGTGCCACATTCAGCCAAAGGCTCTTCAATTGCTGACAGTTTAGAACTTGAAACACTCAGAATTATGGGCGCTGTGTCTCTTCCCTCTTTCTGAGGGCTAATGGTAAAACTCTCAAACATCACTGCCCATTGTGCTCTGTTGCTAAGAGTTGGATTTGTATTTTACTCTCTGAGCCTTTCAGCTGAACATTTTTCACCCACTATTCCAGGAGGGCCTCACAAGAACCCCCGACATTAGGCAGGGAAACATGATTATCTGTCCCTTCTTTTCAGATAGATAGGAAAAGTAAGGTGGAGTGTTTTGCTGGGGGTCACAGGAGGTGCCGAGTGGGTACACAGCTCGAGCCCCAGCCTCCCTCCTTCCTCCTCTATCCTCCGTGCCTACCCCTGTCAGCCTGGTCCTCCTGGAGCCCTGGAGGTGGGGTGGGGGATTGTCCATTTGGGGTCATCTTCTGTATGCAGCCATTTCTTATTCTCCCTCCCCTTGGCTTTTCTGACTCCCCATCAGGGAACCCCAACATTCCAAAACCTCGGCGAATCCTGCGCTCGGCCTGGGGCAGCAACCCCTACTTCCGCGGCTCCTATTCATACACGCAGGTGGGCTCCAGTGGGGCGGATGTGGAGAAGCTGGCCAAGCCCCTGCCGTACACGGAGAGCTCGAAGACAGCGGTAAGCGGGGGCGTTTGGGGTGAGGAGGGGAGTTGTGGGTGTATTTCGTATGTGTGTCTGGTCCAGGGTGAGGAGGGCTACGGTAGTGTTCACTAAGGGGTGCTCAGGTGAGGCAGGGATGGAGGGTGGAGTAGCTTCTGTAATGAGAGAGAACACAAGGAGAAAAGTGTGCACTTAATATCTGGAAGAAAAAATGGAATCAAATTGAAACTTAAAGTGTTTTCTTGATATTATGAAAACTGAGCTATTCTGTGCTGTGCTGGCCAATATGGTAGCTATCAGCCACTTTCAATTTAGATTAATTAATTAAAATTTAATTAAATTAATTAAAATTTAATTAAATTTAAGATTAATTAATTAAAATTTAATTAAAATTTAAGTTATTTTTTTTTCTTTTTTTGAGACAGGGTCTTGCTCTGTCTACACTTCAGACTGGGGTGTAGTGGTGCAATCACAGCTCACTGCAGCCTTGACCTCCCAGGCTCAAGTGATCCTCCCACCTCAGCCTCCCAAGTAGCTGGGACCACAGGCATGCTGGCAAGCCGCCACATCCAGCTAATTTTTGTATTTTTTTGGGTAGAGACAGGGTTTCATCATCCTGCTAGGCTGGTCTTGAACTCCTGGGCTCAAGCTAGCCTCCCGCCTCAACCTCCTGAAGTGCTAGGATTATAGGAATGAGCCACCACACTTGGCCAATATAGTAAAGTTTTTGTTCCTTGGTTGCACTAGTCGCATAGCCACATGTGGCTAGAGGCTCCATAGTAAATTATATAGTGATAGAACATTTCCAGCATCATGGCATGTCCTATTGGACAGCACTGATTCAATGGAAATGTTTTCCCAATATATTTTAGAAAATAAAGTTTAGATTACTGATGTTCTCCACAATTATGCCAGCTGTACAGTAAAAAAAAAAAAAAAAAAAAAAAAAAAAAAAATTTAATATATATTTTTGCTCCCATAAAGTGGATTTTGAGTTTCCCGCATCAAGTAGACACACACAGTAAATGTTAAAACTCAACAGAGTTATATTTAAAACAATTATTTGGTATAATTGGTGAAGAAGAGTTCAGTCAACCAGCATCTACTGTGCCTGCCCAACTGTGCTCAGAGGGAAAGAGAAAAGGACTGGTGTTTAAAGAAAGAGAGATCCTCAGAAAGGCCCTTTCTGCTGCCACAGCCATCCTGCTAAAAAGCAAATCTCTTTTCACTTGCATCAGTTAGGACTAGTGCATGTAACAAAAAGCAAAGCAAAGCAAACACACCTGTGACTTAAACAAGGAAAACCAAAAGGAAATCTGGAGGCAGGCAGCAGGATCCCGTATCATTAGCACCTGGCTCTCATCTTCAAGACCATCTTGTGGTCCAAGAGGGCTGCAGAAGCTCCAGTTCTCACATCTGCATCTGAGGCTGGAAGGAGGAGGAAAGGCAGATGGCAAGAAGGGAACCCTTGGAGCTGAGTCAGCTGTGTCTCTAAGCAACAGTGGACTTTAATGCTTATTGGCCAGAACATAGTCACATGACTGCACCTAGCTGCTAGAGAGGCTGGGTAGTATCATTTTTATTCTGGGTGGCAATGGACCCAGTTAAAAATCAGGACTTTGTTATTGAGGAGAAAGAGGAGAATGGGTGGATGTGGGAGTAGGCAGCTTGTACCCTGACACAGTATACAGCACCCCTTTCAGTGTAACAGCCTCTGTGGGCTCCTTGGTGGTGGGATACGGCCTCACTACTCAGGGTAGCTAGATCAGTACCAGCCTCACCTGGGAGCTGGTTAGAAATGCAGACTCTCAGCCTGGCCAACATGGCAAAACCCTGTCTCTACTAAAAATACAAAATTAGCCACGCATGGTGGTGCACACCTGTAGTTCTAGCTACTCAGGAGGCTGAGGCATGAGAATTGCTTGAACCCGGGAGGCGGAGGTTGCAGTGAGCGGAGATCATGCCATTGCACTCCAGCCTGGGTGTCAGAGCGAGACCCTGTCTCAAAACAAAAAAACAAAAAACAACAACCCCTGCCACCTCAAACACACACACACAAATAAATAAATAAAAAGCAATGCAGACTCTCAGCCCACCCCAGACCTGCTGGATTAAAAACTCTGCATTCTGGCCAGGGATGCAGGCTCCTGCCTATAATCCCAGCACTATGGGAGGCTGAAGTGGGAGGATGGCTTGAGCTCAGGAGTTCAAGACCAGCCTGGGCAGAAAAGTAAAACCTCCATCTCTACAAAAAATTTAAAAAAAAAAAAATTAGCCAGATGTGGTGGTGTGTGCTTGTAGTCCCAGCTACTTAGGAAGCTTAGGTGGGAGGATTACTTGAGCCCAGGAGGCCAAGGCTGCAGTGAGCTGTGATACTGCACTCCAACCGGAGCAATAGAGTGAGACACTGTCTCAAAAATAATAAACAAAAACTGCATTTTATCAGGATCCACAGCTGGTGCCTTGCACACTGAATTTGAGAGGAACCAGGATAAAGTCTAAATGCAAACTTGGACCTTGCAAGAACTTGTACCTTGCCTAGACCTCACCTAGACAGCCTGCTTTCTCAGGGCTGAGCCCTGGCTGGGCCAAAATTCTCACTGTCCCCGCCAAAATTCTCACTGTCCCCTGAGCAAGGCCTGCTTTCGTACATTTTTGCCCCCACCTTTCCCTCTGTCCGAAATGTCCTTTGCCTGTCCGTTCACTCAGCATCTTCTGAGAACCAGTTCAAAGGTCCTGTCCTCTGGGAAGCTTTGTGGGATCCCCTGACACTGGGCCTCTTTTCTGGGCTTTTGGCGCCACGTGCAAACCCCATTCCATCACGTATGACGCTGTTTAGTAACTGGGTTTCATGTCTGGCTTCCTCACCAGCATGGAAGCTCCACAAAGCAGCAGCCTGGTCACCTTTTCTCTTCCAAGTGCCCAGAACAGCCCCTGGATGCTAACAGGGGCGCCGTAAAGGTTTGTCAAATTACCACCGACTTTATTGAGTGCTTTGTTCTTCCAGGTTCTAAGTGCTTTAGATACATGATTTCCCTTAATCCTTACAACCACCCTCCGAAGTAGGTGGTGTAAACCCATTTGGCAGATGAGAAAAGCAAGGCTTAGGGAAGTTAAACCACCTGCCTCAAGTTCACAAGTAAGAGGCACAAAGAGCATTTGAGACTGCAGAGCCAGGACTCCTAATGGCCGCAAGACAGGCAGAGCCGAGGGAAGAAGCAGGGGAAAGTGGCCAGATAGGATGGGCAGCTCTTCATCCTGTGGAAGCAGCAGCACCTGTGTCTCAGAGCCTCTCTAATTTGTCATTGGGATGGGGGGTTCTGGTGGAGAGGGGTGGCCTCGTGGCCTCTGCTGCTCCTCCACCCTGACCTCCCTATCGCCGCCCCCCAGCCCATGCAGGTGCTGTTTTCCGGTGAGGCCACCCACCGCAAGTACTATTCCACTACCCACGGTGCTCTGCTCTCTGGCCAGCGCGAGGCTGCCCGCCTCATCGAGATGTACCGAGACCTCTTCCAGCAGGGGACCTGAGGGCTGTCCTCGCTGCCGAGAAGAGCCACTAACTTGTGACCTCCAGCCCGCCCCTTGCTGCCATGTGCTCCTGCCTTCCTGATCCTCTGTAGAAAGGATTTTTATCTTCTTTAGAGCTAGCTGCCCTGACTGCCTTCAGACCCGGCCCTGTAGCTTTTCTTTTTCTCCAGGCCGGGCCATGAGCAGGTGGGCTGTTGGGTTACCTCTGTGCTGGATCCTGTGCCCCCCTTGCCTACCCTCTGTCCCGCCTTGTTATTGTAAGTGCCTTCAATACTTTGCATTTTGGGATAATAAAAGAGGCTCCCTCCCCTGCCCCTCAGCTTCTCTCTGGTTTTCTCAGCCTCTGTGTATGTGTGTGTGTGTTTATTTCTGTCACACCCCCTTTGAGTGAGAAGAAGGTGGGGGAGCCCTGGCCTGGCTGTGTCTCCAGAGGGAAGGTGCTGCTTTTACTGGAAGGGGTGTCCCCTCCCCACATCTGTTGGGGTGTTTACCTTCCTGCCAGTAAGGCCCCTCAGGAATACAGGCCTCTCACTGTCCACCTGCTCCTTCAGGTCTGGCCTGAGTCTGCCTGCTGGCCCTTTTTTTGCTGGACTTCTCTGAGTTTAATTGAGTGACACGCTGCCTGGAGTAAAGGAGTTCTGTGGGAGGGACCCCAGCAGTGGTGGCTCCATGCCAAGCCTAGGTATGTTCATTGTTGTCTTTTTTTTTTTTTTTTTTTTTTAAGACAGAGTCTTGCTCTGTCGCCCAGGCTGGGGTGCAATGGCGCAATCTCGGCTCACTGCAACCTCCGCCTCCTGGGTTCAAGCAATTCTCTGCCTCAGCCTCCTGAGTAGCTGGGATTACAGGTGTCTGCCACCATGCCTGGATAATTTTTGTATTTTTCGTAGAGGTGGAGTTTTGTCATGTTGGCCAGGCTGGTCTCGAACTCCTGACCTCAGGTGATACACCCACCTTGGCCTCCCAAAGTGCTGGGATTATAGGCGTGAGCTATCGCGCCTGGTCTGTTCATTGTTAATTAGTGTCACCTGGCCACTGGGCTGTGGGTCTGGCCCCTGGGGTGGCCTCTTTTTGAACATCTGGGCAGGTGATCATTCTGGGCTTTATTTTTTTGGCAGGAGGAATATCCTAAGGCCTGCCATTTATTGGAGGATAGATTTTTCTTCTCTTCAGCTGGGTTCAGTGCTTCCAACACTTTGGGAGGCCAAGGTGGGAGGATCGCTTGAGCCCAGGAGTCTGAGGCTGCAGTAAGCCATGATTGTACCACTGCACTCCAGCTTGGGTGACAGAGTGAGACCCTGTCTCAGAAAAATAAAAGAAGGTGTTATTTGTAATCCTTTACATGTAAGCTGTCAAGCTTCTCAGTATTAAGGAATAATTCACACACCAAATATAAAGTGATCAATACTTTCCTTTACATACTAGGCATCTAGAAAAGCGTCCTAGGCTGGACATGGTGGCTCAGGCTTGTAATCCCAGCACTTTGGGAGGCTGAGGCAGGAGGATCGCTTGAGCGTGGGAGCTTGAAACCAGCCTGGGCAACACAGTGATACCCCATCTCTACAGGTGTCTCTAAAAAAAAGAAAAACTTCTTTTTCTTCTCTTTTTGCTGAGTAAAAAGACACACCTACCCCCTTACGTATACTCACCCACATATATAGGTACACATATCTACATATACTCACCACTACACCTTACACATAACCCACATGGCATATACAGGTACACACACCTATATACACTCACTCTACACCCTACACATATACCCATCTACATACACACACAGAACCTTAAAGAACAGTCATTTTGTTACTCCACATTTCTAGTGATGAAATTTGAATCCAGATCCACATGGATCTGTCCATGTGGTTTAAGCCCAAAAGCTATATAAGAATACACTAAAATGTCCCCATTCACACTATCCCCAGTCATCTTAAAGAAGAGTTAGTCATTTTGTTATCCTAGATTTCTAGTGATGAAATTTGAATTCTATAGAGTTGAAGGGGTGGGGTGATGGGGAGAAGTTATGAAGAGCCAGGTAGGCCCCCCTGGTCTAATTCCATGTGAGCTTAGGTCAGGTCCCCTCCATGGACATTTAGGGCCCTGCCCTTGATAGGACATGACATCACCTTCCTCCTCTCAGGTGATTGATTGATTGATTGAGATAGCATCTCACTCTGTTGCTCAGGCTGGAGTACAATGGTGCGATCATGGCTCACTGCAGCCTCAGACTCCTGGGCTTAAATGATCCTCCTTCCTCAGGAGTAGCTGGGACTACAGGCATGTGCCACCATGCATGGCTAATTTTAATTTTGATTTTTTCATAGAGACAGTGTCTTGTTATATTGCCCAGGCTGGTAGGTTGTGATGGAGATGTCTAACACACAGACACACCTACACACATGCTTACCTACATCCACTTACACACACATACCTACGTGCACAAACCTTGCAGACATTTTGCTTTGCCAGGGTTGATCCACCAGAAATCTTCATGGAGCTTATATCAAGGGATTCATACCCACCTGCTGGCATAGCTGAAAAATATCTAAGTATATATATGAATTTTTCTTTTTTTTGAGACGGAGTTTCACTAAGTTGCCTAGGCTGGAGTGCAGTGGCACGATCCCGGCTCATTGCAACATCCACCTCCCAGGCTCAAGCGATTCTCCTGCCTCAGTTTCTTGAGTAGCTGGGATTATAGGCACGCACCATATACCTGGCTAATTTTTCTATTTTAAATAGACTTGGGGTTTTGCTGTATTGGCCAGGCTCGTCTCGAACTCCTGACCTCAGGTGATCCACCTGCCTCAGACTCCCAAAGTGTTGGGATTACAGGCATGAGCCACTGCGCCCGGCCTATATATGAAAAATTCTCTGAATAAAGGATCTGTTCATGTAGTTTAAGCCCAAAAGCTGTCCATGTGGATACAATACACTGAAATGTTCCCTCCCACAGTGTCCTCAGTCATTGTTGCCTCTCCCACAGCCCTATGGGTATCCATTCCTAGATGTAAGTCAATATAAAAACACTCTTCTCCCTCCTTTGTATACAAAAGCGCCTAAGTATTCATCCTGTCCTGCATTTTGCTTGTTTTAGTTAACAATATGTCTTGTAGGCTGGGTGTGGTGGCTCACGCCTGTAGTCCCAGCACTTTGGGAGGCCAAGGTGGGTGGATCACCTGAGGTCAGGAGTTTGAGACAAGCCTGATCAACATGGTGAAACCCCATCTCTACTAAAAGTATAAAAAAGTAGCCGGGTGGGTGGTGAGTGCCTGTAATCCCAGCTACTCAGGAGGCTGAGGCAGGAGAATTTTTTGAACCCAGGAGGTGGAGGTCGCAGTGAGCCGAGATCGCACCATTGCACTCCTCCAGCCTGGGCAACAAGAGCAAAACTCCATCTCAAAAACAAACATACAAACAAACAAACAAAAAACAAAAAAACCCACAATATGTCTTGGACATCTTTCTATAACAGTACATAAACAGACAATGTAAATTTGGACCTTACTTTGGTCAAAGCATGTCTGTCTCCTCCCAGGGTCACTTTATGGGAAGCCACCTTCTATTACCTGTTACCTTCCATGACTCACAGTCTGCTGTCTGCTTCTGACTCCTCAGTTGTTGGATTTCCCCACCCACTGCAGTGGG
The DNA here is from genome assembly GCF_024542745.1 of Macaca thibetana thibetana. NCBI lineage: Eukaryota > Metazoa > Chordata > Mammalia > Primates > Cercopithecidae > Macaca > Macaca thibetana. The sequence goes on from NC_065587.1 coordinate 72,923,564, forward strand.
ATGGAGACAAGCAGCCCCATCACATAAGTATTGGGGAAGAAAGTGATAAATAGGTTCTCGGTGTACAGGCAGAGGAATTTTAAAGGACCCCGTGGGGGTGAAAGGTCTGGAAATGTTTACTTGACTGCACTTTGGGGAACTTCACGGGTAGGTAAGAGGGAGGGAGAGAATATTCACTTAGTGCCAATTGCCTGGCACTATGCCATGTGGATGTGATACTGATTTGACAGTGATGCCAACTCAGGTTTGGGAGGGTGATTTATTCCTGTGGGCAATGAAACCTCAGAGAAGTTAAGTAACTTGCCCAAGGTTGCTCAGAGGTGCCGAGACATGAGCTGAAGTCTGTCTGACCGCGCGGTGTAGCCTTGTTCTATTGTATGATGAAAAGAAGAGGCTGGTGCCACCAAAAAAGCTTAAGACCATTGCTGGAGAGAATGGGTGTGGTACGACCACACGGGGGACTGTGGCAGAGTCAGCTAAAACTGGCCACGTGCTGGTCAGCATTCCCACCCCTGGGTATACACCCAGGAGAAAGGTATGCAGACGCTCACAAACATATATGCCAATGTGTCCACAGCAACATAGTTCCTAATAGCTAAAAAACTGGAAACTACCCAGATGTCCATCAACAGTAGAATGGATAAATTGCAGTGCACTCATACAATGAAATACTATATAGCAATAAATAAAAGGAAACTTTTGCAACAACATAATCTCAAAAATGTTATGTTGGCAGGATAGGATGGCTCATGTACTCCCAGCACTTTGAGAGGCCAAGGCAGGTGGATTGCTTGAGCCCAGGAGTTCATCAGCTGGGCAACATGGCGAAACCCCGTCTCCACAAAAAAACAGAAATTAGCTGGGCATGGTGGTGCATGCCTATAGTCTCAGCTACTGGGGAGGCTGAGGTGGGAGGATTGCTTGAGTCTAGAAGGTTGAGGCTGCAGTGAGCTGTGATCATGCCACTGCACTCCAGCCTGAGCAACATAACAAGATTCCATCTCCAACAACAACAACAACAACAACCCCCAAAACATTATGTTGAGTTAAAGAAGCCAGACAAAAGGCTTTGTACTGTATGATTTCTTTTACGTGATGTTCAAGAACTTGCAAAACTAATCTACTGTGTTGGAGATGAGGGACTAGGGGTGGTGGCTGGGCAGAAGTGGGATGGGGGCACTTCTTGGAGTTATGGAAGTGTTCTACATCTTGATGTGGGTGGTGGTTGCATGGGCATGCACATTGGTAAAAATGCATCAAGTGATACATGGAAGAAAGTTTCAAGAGTCTGAGAATGCCCTCCCTTCATTCTCCCATTCCAAAACATGGTTGTGTTGGCCCAGCTAATTTCCTCCTTACAGCAGAGATGACACATCTGAGAGCAGATAAAGGGAGGAGGGCCCTCTTAGGTCCCACTGGCTGCCTGGTGATAAGGAGTGACTTTAAATTCATATAGGATGTCACTGTTTACCAGTTCCATTGCCTGTATCCCGTTATCTTCTCTGCATCTGCAACCACGAAAGGGGGGTTGGGATTGTTCCACAGCAGAGGAAATGGAGGTTCTCAGAAGGACCTTGGGGCGGCCATGCAAGGCCACTCAGCTTGGAGAGGACATGACCTCATGGGGAAGGGAGCAACCCTGGGAGGAAGCCGATGGGGAGCCTTTGGACACACAGGCAGGGACAGGTGCTAGAGGGGGCATCTCCTCCAGTGTGCTGCCTCCACATCATTAATTGCATAATGTGGGTGCCATTTACGATTGACAGTTCCAAAAACCAAACCCACTCCAGACAGAGGAGCAAGGAAGAGCAAGAGCCATTCAGAAGTGAGGAGATATGACATACAAGGAACACAGGATATGTTTCATGCTGTGATGAAGTTTCAAAATAGACTTGGCATAGGTTGAAACCCAACGGGCTCTATCAGGAATGGCAAATATGGCATGCTTAGGCCAACACCCATGCCAATGGTTCCTAAAAATTCCCATTGCCTGATAGAAGTTCACAGGAGAGGAAAGTTCTCTCCGGCACCAGGTTCTATGGAGAATTGGTTGCATGGTTTCTCATGCTGTGGGCATCAGGGACTTCAGGGTCAAGGTGTTTAGTTGTGGCTTTGTGCAAACCTCAGAACTGTTTCCTCCAAGGGCCTGGGGTATTTGGCAGACACTGTCTCTTGCTGCCTTTGCTGCTGTGTGACAGGTGAGTAATATGTCATGTCCTATTTCTTGGGAGCTGCCTGGAGTGTATGCCCCTCCTGCAAAAAATGTAGGAGTGAAGCACCTCTAGTTTGAGTCACCTGCACTTACTAGGTCCTGTTGGGGTGAGCTCAAGGGTAACCCCAAGGTGCAGAGTGAGTTAGGTTGCTGGGTCAGTTCTTGAGAATTGCCTGTCTAATTAGTGGTCTGCCAAACTTAATGGTAGAGTTACGAAGGCTGTACTCTTTATAATGACTGGCTGGGCTGTTTGTTGAGACTCCTTATTTGTGTAGGACAATCAAGCCATCCACACGCAGGAAGAGTTGTTGCTCTACCAAGGTGGCATTCAGGACATCTAATCTTGTGTTATGTATTTAGTATTAAAAAAAGGGGGTCGTTCACTGCCCTGTTTCATACTGTTCAGCTTGAGACTGATAGGTACAAAAGTCTTCTCACTTCCCATGATTCTGGCAGTGGTTGTTTAACACTGATTTTGCCAGAATGTTCAAAGCCTAGATCTCTCTCAGGGAATGCAGAGTGTCAGGGCATATTTTAGTTCGGCAAACTCAGTGTTTGTGCAATTTTGATCTGTTGGATTGGGTATTCCTTCTCCATTTCACTGCAGTCCCAGCCACTCCCTTTTGTCTTAGATTGCCACCATCCCACTCCCATACATGGGGCACGTGGGCTTACACAGTTGTCTTTCAGCCCCGATTCAAGGTCATGTGGCCACTTTATTATGCCTTGAAGCTCTTTCTTTTCATTTGTGAGCTACTTGGGTGTGCTTTCCGCTACTTGAGTCATTGGTTCCTCCTCTTTTGCTTAAATTAGTTTGGGTTAGGCTTCTGTCACTTGTGATCAGTTCAGACTAATTAAAATTGGTTCCAGGACTGGAGTTTTACATTTGGTCTATCATTTCACTGGGTCTCCTTCTAATACCCTCAACTCTCTTACCCCTTATTTTGTTAAAGCCAGTTGACATAATTCCAATCAGGGATCAGTCTACAGCTATGGCTGGGCCACCAACAGGTGCTGCTGGAGAAAAACAGAGCCACACCTGCTGGGCAAAGCAAAGCAACTAACAGTACTGCCTGCAGAATCTTTCCAGGGACTTAACAGATTTAAAGCAGAAGTTCTGCTTCTTCCCAAATCTAATCTACCTTTGGTCTTCCACATTTGAGTGAGTGGTACCACCATTTGGCCCGGAGCAAACACCTGAGTCATCATCAACTCCTCTTTTTCGTTTCACATTCCACATCTGATCATCAGATTTGCCATCAGCAAATCCTGTTGGCTCTCCCTGCAAAACACATCCTGAATGTGATGACTTCGAGCCTCCTTCACTGCTCCTCACATCTTTGCTGTGTATGACTGCAACAGCCTCCCAAGTGGGGTCCCTTTTTCCACGTCTGCCCCTTTTAGCCTGTCCTTTGCACAGCAGCAGCGTGATCCTTTCAAAATATGAATCCAGCCACGTCACTTCCCTAGTTCTTAGTAACAACAATCATGCTAAAGATCAAAGGTGATTTCCAACATCCTATGTGATCTGTCTCCCTGGGTCGCACCTCCTCTCCACCCTCTCCTTCCCTTTACCCTGGCTGTCCTCTTTAACTGAAATGCTCTCTGTCCCCCAGATATTCGCAGGGCTCTTTGCTGCTGCCTTCTGATCTCTACTCAGATGTCACTTCTTTGGGAAGACTTCCTGAGCAAAAGACCTCCTTGAGCACCTTGTTTCCACAGCCTCCCGCACTCTCTGCTCTCTCATCCTGCCTGTTTCTTCATAGTCCTTCTCTTTCCCCGATGTTTTTGGTTTTGATGTTTATGTGTTTACTTGTCTATTTTCCCTCAACCCCTGAACATAAGTTCTATGTTCACTTCTGCATGTCCAGTGAGTCCAAAATAGTGCCTAGCATAATAGGTTATCAATACATATTTGCAGAAGGAATAAGCAAGAGATTGAAGAAGTCAAGATAAATGGTAGAAATCTGGAGGACAGCCCTCTCCACCATCATTTGTCAATAGGCAACTTCGTCTCTTGCTTCACAGACAAAATAGAAGCCACCTGGAGGCAACTTCCTCCCCCATCGACAAGCTCACCAGCCTTCGTGCCTATCCTTCGGAGCTTCCCTGCAGACAGTGGCAGCTGAAGCTTCTGCCTCTCTGAGGCTGACCCTCTACCTGTGCTTCCCATACCTCAAGTGCAGGGACGTTGCCTTGTCCTTTCCGTCCCCTATCTCTCTACTTCATCCTTTCCACCCACATTTCAGTATGCTGACGTCTTTCCCATCAGCCATCTTCCTCTGGAACCACCTTCCTGGGCCTCTCCTTCAGTCAAGCTGCACAGCAGCATTTTGTATACTTACTCTGGCTGCGTCCTTACTATCCTGCACTAAGCAGTTGTTGGTGAGGCTCTTCAGACTGCAGATGGAGACATAGGAAGGGCTAGACTGACTCCCCTTCTCACTGTGGCTGGGCGGGGTGGGGGGTACCCCAGCTTCCAGGATCTCTGGAAGAAAGGACAACCTCCAAGGCTGAGCCACATCCTCTGGCGCCATCTGCTGCCCAGATGGGGACACAGCCCTCTTGCTGCACGGAGAACATGTGTGTCCTGGATTCTTCGTGAGCTTTTCTGAATTTAAACAAACAACATAAAATCATGGGAGTGCCTTTAATTAATGTTGAATAAGTGAATAAAATAAGATTATAATATTCTACAGTATCATTTATTTTCATTCTTAACATTATAAAGAAGGCTTGTTGGCCGGGCGCGGTGGCTCGCCTGTAATCCCAGCACTTTGGGAGGCCGAGGCGGGTGCATCACAAGGTCAGGATATCGAGACCATCCTGGCTAACACGGTGAAACCCCGTCTCTACTAAAAGTACAAAAAATTAGCCAGGCGTGGTGGCTCGTGCCTGTAGTCCCAGCTACTCGAGAGGCTGAGGCAGGAGAATGGTGTGAACCCAGGATGGGGAGCTTACAGTGAGCCGAGATCATGCCAATGCACTCCAGCCTGGCTAACAGTGCATGACTCCATCTAAAAAAAAAAAAAAAAAAAAAAAGAGGGCTTAGTGGCCCCCAAGATGAGATATTTACTTTTGTTCAATTGTTCACTCATTTTTTGTTCATCTATCGGACTTTTAATGATTTCCGTTTGTATGCCAGGCTATATGCTAAAAAAAGAGCTTCATTATGCTTTAAGAAATAAGTTTAGTAAATAAATAAGAAATGTGTCCTTAGTTTGTTCCCTAAGGGAAGCTGGACTTACAGGTTGTATTTGTAATAGTTGTGTGTGTGGATTAAGTAATGTGGGTGTGAGGAATGTCATAGGTGTGGATATATCTTATGTGTCCTGTTAAATCTGGCTTCCTAATGGGGACAAAATAAGGTCTCATTTAAAAAAATAATAAACATATTTATTGGAAGTATTTTGTGTACAATAATACACGGATCACGATGCTGGGTGCGGTGGCTCACGCCTGTAATCCCAGCACTTTGGGAGGCGGAGGTGGGTGGATCACCTGAGGTCAGGAGTTCGAGAATGGCCTGACCAACATGGTAAAACCCCATCTCTACTAAATAGAAAAATAATTAGCCAGGCATGGTGGCACATGCCTGTAATCCCAGCTACTTGGGAGGCTGAGGCGGGAGAATGGCTTGAATCCGAGAGGCAGAGGTTGCAGTGAGCCGAGATTGTGCCATTCCGTGTCAAAAATAAATAAATAAATATATAAAAAAATAAAAATACACAGATCATGAGTGTACAGCTTTATAAATTTTGAACCTACCTATGTAACTGGCACCCAGATCAGGAAACAGAAGTATCCCTTTGTTCTTCCAGTCACAAGCTACCATTATCTTGACTTCTAACACTTTAGTTTAACCTGTGCTCATTTTTGTACTTCATGTAAACATGCCCCATTTGGTTTCTTTATCTCACTTGGTTTCTTTATTTGGTTTCTTTAGCTTGTGTCTGTGAGATCCATCCATGTTGTTTCGTGTAGCAAGCATTTGTTCATTCTTGCTGCAGGATCGTATTCCATTGTGTGATATGCCATGATTTGTGTATCCTTTCTCCTGGTGATGGACATTAGAATTGTTTCAAGTTTTTGGCTATTAAAAGCAGTGTAGCTAGCCAGGCGCGGTGGCTCATGCCTGTACTACCAGCACTTTGGGAGGCTGAGGCAGGCAGATCACAAGGTCAGGAGTTCAAGACCAGCCTGGGCGATATGGTGAAACCCCGTCACTACTAAAAATACAAAAATTAGCTGGGTGTGGTGGCATGTGCCTGTAGTCCCAGCTACTTAGGAGGCTGAGGCAGAATAATTGCTTGAACCCTGGAGGCGGAGATTGCAGTGAGCAGAGATCACGCCACTGCACTCCAGCCTGGGCGACAGAGGGAGACTCCGTCTAAAAAAACAAAACAAAACAAAAAACAGTGCCGCTACCAACATTCTAGTATTAGTCTTCTGCTGAATATACATATATGTGTGTATAGATGTGCATTTTTTTTTCTTTTCTTTTTTGAGATGGAGTTTTGCTCTGTTGCCCAGGCCGGAGTACAGTGGTGCAATCTTGGCTCACTGCAACCTATGCCTCCTGGGTTCAAGCGATTCTCCTGCCACAGCCTCCCGAGTAACTGGGATTATGGGTACCCGCCACCATGCCCAGCTGATTTTTGTATTTTTAGTAGAGACCTGGTTTTACCACGATGGCCAGGCAGGTCTTGAACTCCTGACCTCAAGTGATCTGCCTGCCTCGGCCTCTCAAAGTGCTCGGATTAAAGGCGTGAGCCACCGCGCCTGGCCTATGTATGCATTTCTATTGGCTCTATACCCAGGAGAAGAACGGATGGGTCACAGCTTAGGAGTGGTTTAGCTTTGGGAGTTCAAGGTGTAATGGCTCCAAGCTCCCACATTCCACACTAGCAGGAAGTGTAGATTTATCTCTGGTTCTCCTCCGAGGGTATTGACACTGAGTCATTATGCATCTTAGTTCTCTTCTCCCTGAGAAAATTCACCTGAGCCTCCTTCTAGTTAATATCACCACAGCTGGTGTCTGGGGGTTCTGCAGCCCTCATTTCTATCAAAGCATCTTTGGAGGTTCTTGGGGCCACCACAGATACCAGGGCAGCCAGCACAAGTCCCAGTGGCCAAGGCTCAGTGAGCAGAGGCCCTGGGCTATTCCAGGGCTGGCTGCCAGGCCCTGTCCATTCCCAGCTGGGTTAAGTTGACTATCCGTCCTCCACTCTGGTCCTCCTTGCTTTTTGTCTACACTGTTGTTTTTCCAAGTGTGGCCCCCTGACTAGCAGCATCAGCATCTCCCAGGAACTCAGTAGAAATGCAGAACATCAGGCTCCTCTTCCGACCTGAATCAGAATCTGCATTTTAACAAGATCTCCAGGTGATTTGTGTGCACATTTGGCTTGATCTGTGCTAACTATAATACCTCACTAATAGTGAGGCTCAGCTGTGCCTCATGCTTTTCAGACAGCAGGGGTTAATAATCTCCTTACATCCCTCTCCTTCATGCCCCTTGTCATACATTTCTAGAGCTCACCTCCCAGGGAGAGTTTGCCCATCTTTAAGTTATTTTGCAGGCAGGTGTTAGGGCTTCCCCACAGCCTGTGAGTGTTCCAGTGCTGCAGTGGCCTTCTATTTCTTTTGCCTGTCTAGAGCCTTGCCCTTCTAAGTGTGTTCAGTGGATCAGCAGCATGGGCCTCACCTGGGAGCTTTTTAGAGCGTCAGAATGCCAGGCTCCATCTTCAGACCTACTGGATCATAAAGCAGGACAGGTGAGCCCCTAAACTGGGGCTTAGCTGCCCTGCATTATGAGTTTTTGGCTTTGCCCAGGAAAGAATTTAAGGGTGAGCTGGTGGTGTTAGACAGCGACTTTTACTGAAGTGGCAGTGCACAGCAGCAGCAGAGGCACAGTTCCTTGAGGGGCAGGGCTACCCCACAGGCAGTGTGCCCAGAGGAGCGGCTCAGAGGCAGTTCTGCAGTCATATTTATACCTACTTTTAATTACATGCAAATTAAGGGGTGAATTTTGCAGACATTTTTAGGAAAAAGGTGGTAACTTCTGGATCGTTGGGTGGTTGCCATGGAAAGGGGTGGTAACTTTCAGGTGTTGCCATGGCAACGGTAAACTGATATGGCACACTGATGGACATGTCTTATAGAGGGATGCTTTAGTCTCTTCCTGTTTCAGCTAGTTCTCAATTTGTTGTGGTGTCCTAGCCCCACCTCTGGAGTCAAGTCCCACCTCCTACCTCAATCAGAACCTGAGTTTTTCCAACACGAGCTCTAGGTGATTTGATTGCACAGTAAAGTCTGAGATGTGCTGTTTACACCACTGGTTCCTCACCATGGCATTAGGATCATTTGGGGAGATTTAAAAAGCCAACAACTCAGTGTTCCTGGCTTAACTTAGAGTTATGGTTCCTGCCCTTGACTGCACATTGGATCACCTGAAGCTTTAAAAGCCATGGGTGACCAGGCGCAGTGGCTCACGTCTGTAATCCCAGCACTTTGGGAGACTGAGGTAGGCAAACCACCTGAGGTCAGGAGTTTGAGACCAGCCTGGCCAACATGGTGAAACCCTGTCTCTACTGAAAATACAAAAAGTAGGCCAGGTGCAGTGGCTCACACCTGTAATCCCAGCACTCTGTGAGGCTCAGGTGGATGAATCTCCTGAGGTCTGGAGTTCAAGACCAGCCAGCCTGGCCAACATGGTGAAACCCCATCTCTACTAAAAAAAATACAAAAAAATTAGCTGAGCGTGGTGGTGGGAGCCTGTAATCCCAGCTACTCAGGAGGCTGAGGCAGGATAATCGCTTGAACCTATGGGGCGGAGGTCGCAGTGAGCCGAGGCTGTGCCATTGCACTCCAGCCTGGGCAACAAGAGTGAAACTCCATCTCAAAAATAAATAAATAAATAAAAATAAAATAAAAATAAAAATTAACTGGGTGTGGTGTGCATGCCTGTAATCCCAGCTACTCTGGAGGCTGATGCGGGAGAATCACTTGAACCCAGGAGGCGGAGGTTGCAGTGAGCTGAGATCATGCCATTGCACTCCAGCTTGGGCGATAAGAGCAAAAAAAAAAAAAAAAAGCCATGGATGCCCAGGGCCACCCCTAGAACTGGTTTGAATTGGCCTTTCCCCCGTGTTCTTCAATGTAGACAGCAACTCCTGCCTCTAATTCCATCAGGGGCCACCTTGTGACTTTTCCTACCATAATGGCTTTCATTTCACAAGTCAGGGGGCCAAAGAGATGAGCTTGACTGTTGCCAAGGGTATCTGCCTTTGCTCTTCATGCAGGAACTGGGGAACTAACCCTGCAGGGGTTCAGATTTCTTGGGCTACTGCAAGACAGACTTTGGTCAAAGCTCCATTAACTTACTATCTACATGTTCCCCACTGTGATCAGTGTTATTTAATCTCCGAAAGGTTTTTATCCACCCCTAGTGAACAATCATACAAATACTTTTGTAGAAGGAAGATGTTTACAAAACAAAGCATGTGGATCAAGTGTACCCAGCCTTCCTTTTATTCAAGAGGTTCTGGGACAGTGAACTTATCCAGATTAATCAATTTCACGGGGTATGCCATATTTCAGGAAAAACCTTTTGGACAATTTGTCCGCATGTCTATTTCCTTAAACTTGCCATTTTTTGTCCTTGCACAGTTATTATGTTACCATATATTCTCCACCATCAAATTTTCACACTGCCAGGATTCAATAATAAAGCTTAGCAATGCCTGTGAGGCATGAAGATTACCTTCTGAATCATCAAAGAGAGATTTTTTTTTGTTTTGTTTTTTTGAGATGGAGTCTCACTCTATCACCCAGGTTGGAGTGCAGTGGCCTGATCTCAGTTCACTGCAACCTCCGCTTCCTGGGTTCAAGTGATTTTCCTGCCTCAGCCTCAGGAGCAGCTGGGATTACACGCATGCAGCACTATGCCTGGCTTTTATATTTTTATTTTTTGGATTTTTAGTGAGGATGGGGTTTCACCATATTGGTCAGGCTGGTCTCGAACTCCTGACCTCAAGTGGTCTGCCTGCCTCTACCTCCCAAAGTGATGGGATTATAGGCATGAGTCACCGCGCCCAGCCTGAATCGTCAAAGAGAGATTTGATTAGGAACCATTGCTATATCCTAAGTCTCTTTGGTCTATAATTCTTTCTCCTTTTTACTTCAACTTTTTTTTTTTTTTTTTTTTTTTTTTGACAGGCTCTTGCTCTGTCGCCCAGTCTGGAGTGCAGTGGCGTGATCATGGCTCACTGCAGCCTCCATCTTCTGGGCTCAAGCCATCCTCCCACATCTGCCTCCTGAGTAGCTGGGACCACAGGCATGCACCACCACACCTAGCTAATTTTAAAAATTATTTGTAGAGTCAAGGTCTCACTATGTTGGCCAGGCTAGTATCTAACTTCTGGGCTCAAGCAGTCCTCCTGACTTGACATCCCAAAGTGTTAGGATTAAAGGCATGAGCCACTGCACCTGGCCTTTCTTCAACTTTTTATACTGAAACATAGCATACAGAGTGCAGGACAGTTCTCCTGGTGGCCTTGGACCAACCCAGCTCTTCCCCCTTTCTGGCTTATAGTTCTCAAAATAACTTGAATGTGCTGGGAATGCAACATCCTGTGATAAGGAGGGATTCGCTACAACTGCCTGCGCTCTGTTCCAGTCCCCATCAGAAACAGGATGTCCTGGCTGGGCTTGGTGGTTCATGCCTGTAATCCCAGCACTTTGGGAGGCCGAGGTGGATGGATGACCTGAGGTCAGGAGTTCAAGACCAGCCTGGCCAACGTGGTGAAACCTTGCCTCTACTAAAATACAAAAAATTAGCCTGGCGTGGTAGTGGACACCTGTAATCCCAGCTACTCAGGAGGCCAGGCAGGGAAATCGCTTGAACCTGGGAGGTGGAGGTTGCAGTGAGCCGAAATCGCACCACTGCACTCCAGTCTTGGCGACAGAACGAGACTCTGTCTCAAGAAAAAAAAAAAAAAAAAAAGAAAGAAACAGGATGTCCTTCAACACTTTAGTCCAGTGAATCATGTATCTCCGGGGTATAAAGCCCAGGGTGGGCTGCTTCTTGGGGGCTCTCAGCTGCAGTGCAAGTGGGGCATGCACAGTTGAGACGCCTTCTGCCCCAGGCTGCTTTCCTGAGCCTTAGGTGACCAGCTCACAATGAACCCTAGGCTTCTGTTATCCCTTGGTGCCTATCTGTAAGTAATAGATCCTCTTCAGGTAACTTGTTGCATATGTGGGTGTTTTGTCTCACTGGACTCAGATAAGTTGGTAACTAAGTGCACAGTGAACTTGTTTCACAGAGATAATTACTCAAAATATAAATGTATGATGAATTAGCAGAGTAAACAGCTTTGTACCATGAGGCAGGTAAAGAAATGAGACATGGCCAGCACTACCAAAGTCCCTTTCATGAAACGTAAGTTCCTCCCACTTTGCAAAAGGACTTGACTTCTAACACTATCATTTTTAATTGTTTGCCTATCATGAACTTTCCATATTTGGAATCTTACAGAATGTGTTCTTTGAAGCTTGGCTTCTTTCGTGAAGCATTATATTCATGAGATGCATTATGTTGTTGTGTGCGGTAGTAGCTCATGCATTTTTATATATAATACATTTTTCTTATCTGATCCTTTTTTTAATTTTAATTTTAATTAATTAATTTATTTTTTTGAGACGGAGTTTCACTCTTGTTGCCAAGGATTGCAATGGCGTGATCTTGGCTCACTGCAACCTCCGCCTCCTGGTTTCATGCGATTCTCCTGCCTCAGCCTCCCGAGTAGCAGGGATTACAGGCACCTGCCACCAGGCCCGGCTAATTTTTTTTGTATTTTGAGTAGAGACGGGGCTTCCCCATGTTGGCCAGGCTGGTCTGGAGCTCCTGGTCTCAAGGGATCCGCCCACCTCGGCCTCCCAAAGTGCTGGGATTACAGGCGTGAGCCACCACGACATTTGGGTTGTTTCTAACAACCCAATTATGAATAATTGGGCTATTATGGCTATTATGAATAAATATTGCAATGAGCATGCTTGTCACATGGTACACATGGGAACATATATATATATATATTTTAAATGTGTAAAAAGACTTTATTTGCAGGGAAGCAGGAATTTAATCAAAGAGGCCAAATCCCATGTCATCGTCTGACTCTTCAGACTCCTTCTTCTTCTCATCTTTCTTCTCCTCTGCTGCAGCAGGCGCGGAGCCAGCAGCAGACGCTGCAGAGCCTGGGGCAGCGGAGACGGCCACAGCCCCACCGGCAGGTACACTGGCAAGCTTGCCAATACCCTGGGCAATGACATCTTCAATGTTTTTTCCATTCAGCTCACTAATAACCTTGTTGAGCCGGTCGTCGTCCGCCTCGATGCCCACACTGTCTAAGATCTTCTTGATGTCCTTGACGCTGGGGGAAGAGTTACCCCCGAGGGCAGCCAGCAGGTAGGAGGCGATGTAGCGCATCGGGGCCCCGTCTGCGGCGGCGGGCGGCGGAGAGGCCTCACGCGTGCGACCTCGGTGGTGTCAGGGAGGAAAAAAAAAACGGGAACACATTTTGATTGGTATGTGCCTGGAGGTGGAACTGATGGTTCATAAAGTCACTTCAACTTCAGGTGATAATTTGAACCAGCTTCCCAAAGTAGTGGTACCAATGGACATACCCTCCTGCAGGTATAAAACTGTCTGGACTCTGTTCTAGTCCCGTTCAGAAACAGGATGTCCTTCAATACATTAGTTCAGTGAGTCATGCGGCCCTGGGATATAAAACTTACCTGGAGTATAAGAATTGTGAAGTGGTCATCCAAGGCTCAGGAAAGCTGCCTGGGGCAAATGGAGCAGGTATGAGACTTCCAGTTGTTCCCCATCTTTTCTTGGAATGTCCCCATCCTTTCTTGTCTGATTTTAGTATCAAAGTTTTTCTGGCCTCATAACATGAATTTGGCAGTGTTCGCTCTTTTTTCAGTCTTTGAAAGAGTTTGTTTAACATTGGTGTTCCTCCCGGGAGGCAGAGGTTGCAGTGATGTGAGATCACGCCATTGCACTCCATCTCAAATAAATAAATTTGAGCAAACTCCGTCTCAAATAAATAAATAAAATAAAATAAAATAAAATTTGCACCCTTAGATGTGTGGATGGCATTCACAAGTGAAGCCATTTAGTCTCAGAAAGTTTTTTAAGTTGCAGATTTAATTTATTTCTTTATTATAGGATTATTCATATTTTCTTTTTCTTTCTTTCTTTTTTTTTTTTTTGAGGCAGAGTTTCGCTCTTGTTGCCCGGGCTGGAGTGCAATGTCATGATCTCGGCTCACTGCAACCTCTGCCTCCCAGGTTCAAGCGATTGTCCTGCCTCAGCCTCCTGAGTAGCTGGGATTACAGGCATGTACCACCGTGCCCGGCTAATTTTGTATTTTTAGTAGAGATGGGGTTTCTCCGTGTTGGTCAGGCTGGTCTCGAACTCCTGACCTCAGGTGATCCACCCGCCTCGGCCTCCCAAAGTGCTGGGATTACAGGCGTGAGCCACTGTGCCTAGCCCATGTTATCTTTTTTAGGAGAGATTTTGTACATTGTGTTTTTAAAGGAATTTGTTTATTTCACTAGGTTTTCAAATTTATTGGCTTAACTTCATCATATCCATGTATTATTGTTTTATGTTCATGAGTGATTTCTATTTTTATTTTTTTAAAAAAAACTCTATTTTCACTATATAAAAATTTTAATGATACGGAGAAATAAAATTTTAAAAAGAAAAGTAAGCAGATGATCTGCTAAATGGCAATTAAGCTAAACTGTGGCCTAAAAATGGGCTTATCAATAAATATGACTTAAACAATTGATTCAATTTGCTTAATTCTCTTATTAAGACATAAGTGATAAATCTTTCTGCTCACTTTAGTAAAATAAAATCTAAGGTGCAATTGATGGGTTTGGATTTTATCTTTAGCCCTTTAGTGTCATCTCTTCCTTATTTAATAGTTTAAAACTGAAATTTCTTGATTTTCATATGAGTTCACGATTCTTTGAGAATCCAAAGGGAATCAAAATTTTCTTATCCAGTTCCAGCAAGAGTAAGATTGCTCTAGGGAGAATATTTCTTAGAGTAGGAGCTCCATTATTTCAGTCCATTGTCAAGGTAATCTTTTACAGGACAAATTCACAATCTGATTAATCATCACTTTGACTTTCAGTACCTAAAAATTAGAAGAATTTTGCAGTTGCGATTTACTATATACCTGTAAAATGTGAGCTAGACCTATCTAGTCGTGTCAGTGAAATTGTTTCTGCTGTCTTCTAACTATTCTATATGATAAACTGTGTTTGCTTCAGCCACAGATTTGAGTCAAACAAAATATTATGTAAATTATTCATTATAAACATAATTTGATTAACCACTTAAAATTTTAAAGTTCAATTCGTAGTAAAATCCTTTTCTTTTATTTTCTTCCATCATAAGCAGTTCTTCAAATTATGTTGCTTCATGTAAATCAAAAAGTCTGTGATGCATCTTTTTTTTTTTTTTTTGAGACAGAGTCTTACTCTGTCACCCAGGCTGGAATGCAGTGCCACTGTGTTGACTCACTGCAACCTCTGTCTCCTGGGTTCAAGCAATTCTCCTGCCTCAGTCTCTTGAGTAGCTGGCATTACGGGTACCCAATACCATGCCCAGCTAATTTTTATATTTTTAGTAGAGATGGGGTTTCACCATGTTGGCCAGGCTGGTCTCGAACTCCTGACCTCAGGTGATCCACCTGCCTTGGCCTCCTAAACTGCTGGGATTACAGGCGTGAACCGCTGTGCCTGGCCAGATGCATTTTAATTCATGTTATTTTGTTCAGTCTTCTTTAGGTCTTCATGTCAACAGATGTTTGAAACCATTATCATGTCTTTAACTTCCTTTCTCCAAGCTGAGTGCCAAATCTTTACTTTTTTATATATAACCCATTCTTTTCTTTTCTTTTCTTTTCTTTTTTCATCTTTTCTTTTCTTTCTTTATTTTTTTGAGATGGAGTCTCACCCTGTCCCCCAGGATGGAGCGCAGTGGCACAATCTTGGCTCACTGCAACTGCTGCCTCCCGGGTTCAAGCAATTCTCCTGCCTCAGCCTCCTGAGTAGTTGGGATTACTAGCTCCTACCACCACACCCAGCTAATTTTTGTATTTTTTAGTAGAGATGGGGTTTCACCATGTTGGCCAAGCTGGTCTCAAACTCCTGATCTCAAGTGATCCGCCTGCTTCAGCCTCCCAAAGTGCTGGGATTACAGGCTTGAGCCACCACACTTGGTCTCAACTTTTATTTTAGATTTGGGGGGTACCTGTGAAGGTTTGTTACCTGGGTATCGTAAAAGGAAAATAAATCTTGGAACTCCCAAATCATTAAGCCAAAGTGAAAAGTCAAGCTGGAAACTGCTGAGGGCAAACCTGCCTCCCATTCTCTTCCTAAGAAAGTTAGCAACTTAGATAATAAAGCTACATCCCCACAAGGAATTTCCTTGTGGACAAAGAACAGACTGATCTCAAAGTCATCCCTCTGCTCACTGAGATAAATCCTTATCTGATTGCCTCCTTTGGAAAGGCTCATCAGAAACTCAAAAGAATGCAACTGTCTCTTACCTATCTATGACCTGGAATCCCCCTCCCCAATTTGAATTGTCCCGCCTTTCTGGATGGAGCCAATGTACATCTTACATGTGTTGATTGATGTCTCATGTCTCCCTAAAATGTATAAAACCAAGCTGTGCCCTGGCTACCTTGGGCAGATGTCCTCAGAACATCCTGAGGCTGTGTCACGGGTGCGCATCCTTAACTTTGGCAAAATAAACTTCCAAAATTGACTGAGAACTGTCTCAGATATTTGGGGATCACAGTATACTGTGCGATGCTGAGGTTTGGAATATGAATAATCCTGGCACACAAGTGCTGAGGTAGTGAAAATAGTACGCAATAGTTAATTTTTAAACCCTTTCTCCCCTCCCTCCCCGGACTTCTTTCTTGACTATGGACGCTTTCTCTTTTTCTCTTGTTCAAGCTCACCAGGAAATAATTGCACATTGTCTTAAAAGAAACAACTTTTGGCTTCATGATCCTCTCTTTTGTAAGTAGATTTTTAATTTTATTAACTTCTGTTCTTATCTTTATTATTTTCTGTTTTCTACTTTATTTAGGCTTAATGCACTGTTCTTTTTCTTTCTGAGGTGGGCGCTTGTTAATTTTGACTTTCTTCCTTTCTAACATGTGCCTTTAAAGCTATGAATTTTCCGTTAATCATGGCCTTGACTTCCTCCCGTAAGTTTTTTATTTTATTTTTATTTATTTATTTATTTTTGAGATGGAGTCTCGCTCTGTCGCCCAGGCTGGAGTGCAGTGATGCGACCTCGGCTCACTGCAAGCTCCGCCTCTCAGGTTCACGCCATTCTCCTGCCTCAGCCTCCCGAGTAGCTGGGACTACAGGCGCCCGCCAGGGAGCCCGGCTAATTTTTTGTATTTTTAGTAGACACGGGGTTTCACCGTGTTAGCCAGGATGGTCTCTATCTCCTGACCTCGTGATCCACCCGCCTCGGCCTCCCAAAGTGCTGGGATTACAGGCGTGAGCCATCACGTCCGGCCATTGCTCTTCTTTCTAGTTTTGAAGCAGCGTCGTTGTCTGGACTAAATACCCGAGGTTCGTAGTCTCACAACAAGGAAAATTGAGTATGTGGACACCCAAGAAGTGGGTTTAGGAGTTGAGGTTTAATAGGCAAAAGAAAGAGAAAGGAGACTAGAATAGCACTCTCTCCCGCCAGAGAGAGGGGCTCCGAGTGGGACTTCGGCCCGCAGCAAAGTGCTCTGGATTTTATAGACTGGCTTGATGAGGCGCTGTCTGATTTATAGCGCCCAAAGATTGGTTGGACCAGGTTTGACGTCTACATAGTATGCGAGGAAGCTGGCGACCCCATCCTAATCTTCTATTATACAAATGGAGTCGTTACTTGGCCGGTGCCATATTGTCTTCTCCTCACCGTACACGTGAAGGAAGATGGAGCCGCCATGTTGAACATGCCTAGCCCCCAGGTAAGCCCTTTCCTATTGGCACAGCTGTAAGCATTCACTCGTGCAAGCTTCTAGCTTGCCTTTTCATGTTTGCAGGTCGATTTTACAGGCTGTTATTTGTTAGAAAAGAAAATGATTGACCGGGGGCGGTGGCTCACATCTGTGATCCCAGCTCTGAGGTCAGGAGTTCGAGACTAGCCTGACCAACATGGCCAAACCCTGTCTCTATTAAAAATATAAAATTAGCGTGGCGTGGTGGCGGGCGCCTGTAATTCCAGCTACTTGGGAGGGTGAGGCAGGAGAATCGCTTGAACCCGGGAGGCAGAGGTTGCAGTGAGCCGAGATCGCACGATTGCACTCCAGCCTGGGGCAACAAGAGTGAAACTCCGTTTCAAAAAAAAAAAAAAAAAAAAAAAGAAATGATTTGGGGGCTGCTTTGTATTAAAAGGAAAACCTTACTGAGGACTTCCTTACCTTCACTACCTGCTAAATAATTCCTTTTTAAATTCCTGTATCAGTTTCACAGGTGTGAGGTCAGATTATAGATTTGGGACATTTCTTCTTTTCGAATGTAAGCATTTAGTGTCCTAAATTTCCCTCTCACCACTGTTTAAGCTGCGTCCCACAAATTTTGATGTGTTTTCATTTTCACTCAGTTCAATATATGTTTTGATTCCTCTTGAGACTTCTCTGTGACTCAGGGATTATTTAGAAGTGTGTTTTTTAGTTTCCTAGTTTTTGGAGATTTTCTTTTGATCTTTCTGATTGATTTCTAGTTCGATTCCACAGGGGTTGGGGAACACACTTGGCATGATTTCAATTCCTTTAAATTTGTTCAGGTTTGTTTTATGGCCCAGGATATGGTATATGATTATGAAAGGAAAATAAAAACCCAGGATCCCAATTCACGAGGCCAAAAGAAAAAAATTAAACTGAGAGCCGAATCATGCAAGAAGCTGCCTTTCATTGTGTTCCTAAGCAGACAGCTACAGATAACAGGTTAAATTATCTCCAAAGCTAGCTACTCCGTGTTCCCCTTATCTTAATGATTTACTGAGCATGAGACGAATACATAATTGACTCTTTCCCTACTTGCTCCTTTTCTCTTGCGACATGTGGATGACTGTTCCTCTTCAGCCCACTTTTCCCCTTTAAATACTGACGCCCTTAAATTCATCTTTAGAGACAGGCACAGACCACAGACTGTTTCTGTGATTCTGAGTTTACTTCTGGGCATGTCCTTAACCTTGGCAAAATAAACTTCTACATTGAGCGAGGCCTGTCTCAGAAACTTTTTGGTTTACATGATCTTGGTACACAAGCCATAGGTGCTTGAAAAGAATAATATGTCTTCTGTTTTTGTTGGGTGGAGTGTTTTATAGATGTTGATTAGATACTGTTGACTGATGGTGGTGTTGAATTCTTCTGTATCCTTGCTGATGTTCAGTTTAGTTCTATCAATTGTTGAGAGAATAGTGTTGAAGTTTCCAGCTGTAATTGTGTATTTGTTTATTTTTGTCTTTCAGTTCTGTTTCTTATATTAATAAACTTTATTTTTAGAATAGTTTTAGACTTAAAGAGGCAAGAAGATAGTCTGCCATCCCCCCAATTTCCCTTATTATGAACATTTTACCTTAGTATGATACATTTATCATAATTAATGAACCAATATTGATACCTTATTAACTAAACTCCATCATTTATGCAGCTTTCCTTATATTTTCCCTAATGTCCCTTTTCTCTTCTAGAATACCACATTATATTTAGTTGTCGAGTCTCCTTAGGTTCTGTGGTATAATAGGAAATATACACAGTATTTTGTCTTTGTCCCTGGTTCCTGTCACAGAGCTCCTAAAACCCTTGGAATTTTCTGAATGATTGCAGTGTCCTGTGTTATTCATAATGAGCCCCTTTTGATCATACCTGAGTTAATGCTAATGAGGTGATTTAGGGCTGGTCCCCTAGATAACCTCAGAGTGGGGACAGTCACCAGAAAGACCAAGTAATTAGAGGATTAGAGGGTTGGAATTTTTATCCCCACCCACCAATTTTTGGGAAGCAGGGTGGCTCTGTTACAACTCTTGGGTTGGGCATGGTGGCTCACATCTGTAATTCCAGCACTTTGGCAGGCTCAGGTTGGAGGACTGCTTGAATCCAGGAGTTTGAGACCAGCCTGGGCAATATAGCAAGACCCCCATGTCTACAAAAAGCAGAAAAAATTAGCTGGGTTTAGTGGTGTGTGCCTGTAGTCCCGGCTACCCAGGAGGCTGAAGCTGAGGTAGGAGGATCACCTGAGCCTAGGTGGTCGAGGATGCAGTGAGCCATGTTTGTGCCATTATACTCCAGCCTGGGTGACGGAGTTAGACCCTGGTCTCAAAACAAAAACCAAAATACCCCCTCTTGAACAACAAGCTCTGATGAGCTTCTGGGTTGCTAAACATGTGGAGGTGCTGGGAGGGTGGCACACCCAGAGGAGGCATGGAAGCTCCACGTCCACCCACACCTTGCCCTGTCCATCCATCTCTTTTATCTGGCTGTTCATCTGTATCCTTTATAATAAACTGGTAAACTTAAGTAAAGTGTTTCCCTGAGTCTTGTGTGCCATTTTAAGAAATTATTGAGGCCGGATGCGGTGGCTCGCATCTGTAATCCCAGCACTTTGGGAGGCCGAAGTGGGTGGATCACCTGAGGTCAGGAGTTCAAGACCAGCCTGGTCAACATGGTGAAACTCTGTCTCTACTAAAAATACAAAAATTAGCTGGGTGTGGTGGCACACGCCTGTAGTCTCAGCTACTCTGAAGGCTGAGTCAGGAGAATTGCTTGAACCTGGGAGGCAGAGTTTGCAGTGAGCCGAGATTATACCACTGCATTCTCGCCTGGGCGACAGAGTGAGATTCCATCTCAAAAAAAAAAAAAAAAAAGTATTGAACCTGAGGTGCTAGGTCATGGGAACCCTGATTTATAGCTGATCAGTCAGCTATAAGTTGTTTCTACAACGGGTCTCTACCTGGGACTTGTGATTGGCGTCTGAAGTGGAGGCATCTTGCGGGACTGAGCCCTTGACCTGTGGGATCTGACACCATCTCAGCCGGGTAGTGCCAGAGTGGAACTGAATTACAGACACCAGTTGGTGTCTGCTGAAGAATTGCTTGATGTGGAGGGAAGCCCACCACATCTGATCACAGAAGTGTTCTGTGTTGAATGTGAGCAGAGAGAAAAAACAGTTTTTGTTTCTCTTGGCTATGACGTTTTCTTAGGCTTTCCTTGTTTTTGATGACCTTGAAATTTTTGAGGAGTAGTAGTCAGGTATACTATAGGATCTCCCTCTATTGGATTTTTTTTCTAATTTTTTTTTTTTTTTTTTTTTTTTTGAGACGGAGTTTCACTCTTGTTGCCCAGGCTGGAGTGCAATGGCGTGATCTCGGCTCCTTGCAACCTCTGCCTCCCAGGTTCAAGCCTCCCAGGTTCAAGCCTCCCAAATAGCTGGGATTACAGGCATGCACCACCACGCCCGGCTAATTTTGTATTTTTAGTAGAGATGAGGTTTCACCACGTTGGCCAAGCTGTTCTTGAACTCCTGACGTCAGGTGATCCACTCACCTTGGCCTCCGAAAGTACTGGGATTACAGGTGTGAGCCACTGTGCCCCACCTTTTCTATGTTTTTCTCACAATTAGGCTTGGGTAATGAGGTTTTTTGGAAGGAGGTAAAGTACCATTTTCATCTTATATCAAGGGTATATACTATTGATGTGATTCATGACTGTTGATGTTGAACTTGATCAACTGGCTAAAGTAGTGCTTATCAGGTTTCTCCCCTGTAAAGTTATTCTTTTTTCCTTCCTTTCCATACTATACTCAGTGGATAGTTATATACTTATATGAAGTATGGTCACACAACGAACCTCTGTCTCTCAGGTTCAAGCAATTCTCCTGCTTCAGCCTCCTGAGTAGCTGGGATTACAGGTGTGTGCCGCCACACCTGGCTAATTTTTGTATTTTTAGTAGAGATAAGGTTTTGCCATGTTGGCCAGGTTGGTCTCAAACTGCTGACCTCAAGTGATCCGTCTGCCTTGTCCTCTCAAAGTGCTGGGATTACAGGCGTGAGCTACCATGCCTGGCCTTAAAGTTTCTTTTCTTCCCCCGAGGAATGTTTTTAAGCCTATTTGCATCAGTAAATATTAATTTTTTAAAACTTGCATTTTCCAGCAATTATACTGTTGCCTTTCATTTAATAAATATTTTTTGTACCCCTATTATAGATGTGAACTCCTCAGGGATATGACACAACCTGCAATCAGTGTGAGCCACATAAGACACATGGTGACACTCTCCAATTACCCTGGGAAGAGGTTTACCTATTTACATGCCCACGGCTAGGGTATGAGAGCACTGGCATCTGTACAACTTGGCCATTCCTCAGTGTAATAAAAAAACGTTGTTTTGGCCAGGTGTGATGGCTCACACCTGTAATCCAAGCACTTTGGGAGGCCAAGGCAGGCGGATAACGAGGTCAGGAGTTCGAGACCAGCCTGACCAACATGGTGAAACCCCATCTTTACTAAAAACACAAAAATTAGCTGAGTGTGGTGGTGCACACCTGTAGTCCCAGCTACTCAGGAGGCTGAGGCAGGAGAATCACTTGAACCTGGGAAGCGGAGGTTGCAGTGAGCCGAGATCATGCCACTGAACTCCAGCCTGGGTGACAGAGTGAGACTCCTTTAAAAAAAAAAAAAGAAAGAAAATTGTTGTTTTTGGCTGGGCATGGTGGCTCACACCTGTAATCCCAGCACTTTGGGAGGCCAAGGCAGGTGGATCACCTGACGTTGGGAGATCGAGACCAACCTGGCCAACAAAGTGAAACATTGTCACTACTAAAAATACAACAAAATAGCTGGATGTGGTGGCATGCGCCTGTAGTCCCAGCTACTCGGGAGGCTGAGGAAGGAGAATCGCTTGAACCCGGGAGATGGAGGTTGCAGTGAGCCAAGATCGTGCCTCTGCATTCCAGCCTGGGCAACAGAACGAGACTCCATGTCAAAAAACAAACAAACAAACAAACAAACAAACAAAAAAGAGGTTTAGAGACTCAGAAATGTGATGTCCAGACTGCCTGCCAGTAGTGTATCCACCCTCAGAATGTGAATCCCACCCTCCCAGTTATACCTTGCTTGTCTACATGGGGAAGTTATCCCAGATATTATAGCAACTGTCCCTGCCTGTGGTCCACCTTAATTTAGGAACCCTTGCTTGCTGAAAGGAGGCCAACACTCATCAGTTGTAGACTCCAGGTCCCTTAGGATATTCCTGGGCTGGTCATGAGTTGCACCCTGAGGTCTCCTGGTTGGTGGCTAGAGAAGGGTAGAAGGCAATTCTGCCAGAAGAGCCCGTCCTCTTGCGATATATTGGAAAATTTTTAGCAAATATTCAGTCACTTTCCTCTCCTTGGAGCAGAGTATATTTTCCTGCCCCATTGGCTTTGGGCTTGGCCATATGACTTGCTTTGGCCAGTGAAATGTAGATAGATATGATGTGTTAGGAACAGAAGCTTTAAAGCTTCACGTATTTGTTATTAGTCATGGGAAGAATGTGCCCCAGACAGTGGATGGTTCAAGGAGAATACAGAGAAAAGGGGAATGGATTTGAGCCATAAAAGCCTAGAACCAAACCTAGAATTTGCAGACAGATACCTAAGCAAGAAAAATAAATGCTTGCTATTGTAACCTGTGAATTAAGGGGTGACTTGTTTTGTAGCATTACTGTGGCTATAGCTGACTAATACACCTTTCTTTGGGGGAGTCATCCAGGCCAAGAGGGAGCTTTCTGGGCACTGGTGATGGAGTGAGCAATGGATCCACAGAATGGGAACCTACCCTTATTGTGACTCAGGTCCAGCAAAGGGGCCTGGCAGGAGTAGGTCAAGGGCTTCAGGGCCCTGGGGAGGATGCATTTCATGACTTGATTCTAGCCCAAGGGGCTGTAGGGAATAGAAGCCAGCGGGCATTCTTTTAGTTCTAATCTATGAGATTGAGGAAAGATCTTCTGTCCCCACTGCCCAATTCTTGGCTGATGAGGAAGAACTTTATTCTAAATATTCAGAGCTAGCTGGGCGCGGTAGCACACACCTGTAGTCTCAGCTACTCAGTAGGCTGAAACAAGAGGATTGCTTGAACTCAGGAGTCCAGCCTGGCAACATAGTGAGACATGGTCTCTAAAAAGTAGATAAATAAAAAAATTAAAAATAATTCAAAGCTGCTGGCTACTTCTCTTCCATCAGATTAAGACCTGAAAAGCTATGGTGTCTTACCCTGCTCTCAAGATCCCTTTTGATTCCCAACCCACAAACTGGTACAGTCCAGTGGGCATGAAATCTTCACTGGATGTAGAAAGTTCCTGAAAGGGGCTGAGCTTGGTGGCTCACATCTGCAATCCCAGCACTTTGGGAGGCTGAGTTGAGAGGATCACTTGAGGCCAGGAGTTCAAGACCAGCCTGGGGAACATAGTAAGGCCCTGTCTCTACAAAAATTTAAAAATGAGCAGGGCATGGTGGCATGCACCTGTAGTCCCAGCTACTGGGGAGCCTGAGGTGGGAGAATCACTTGAGCCCAGGAGTTCAAGGCTGCTGTGAGCTATGATCACACCACTGCACTGTAGCTTGGGCAACAGAGCAAGACCCTGTCTCCCACAAACAAATAAATAAACAACAAAAAAGAAAGTTCCTGAAGGGGATCAGGAGAATGGAGGATCATAACTCTGTCCTCAGCTACTCAGAAAGTAATGTGTGGGCAACAGGACAGTGGCCGGAGGTTTGATGATTAGACGGACTCTTCTTGGAGTTAAGGGTGGGTTATATGCAGTGGAGAGGGCTGAGCCTTTTCCTTCCCCAGGGGTGACTTTGATGCACAGGGTAACACTCTGGCAAGGGCTCTGAGTCTTTTAATTCAGCTTCCTCAGCTCTGGAGTCCTAACTGTTTGCAGATGGCTGGCTGATATCCTCATTTTTTTAGATCTGTTTTGAATTTTTATCCTCTTTTTAGCTCTTTATTGGTATTTTAAGGGGAGGGGTCTTATAAAGGACTTAAATACCAAGATGAGTTAGTAGTATCTGTCTTTGATCAAAAAAAAAAAAAAAATTGACTAGGTGTGGTGGCTCACGCCTGTAATCCTAGCACTTTGGGAGGCTGAGGCGGGTGGATCATCTGAGGTTAGGAGTTCAAGACCAGCCTGACCAACATGTAGAAACCCCGTTCCTACTAAAAATACAAAAAAAATTAGCCACGCTTGGTGGCAGGCGCCTGTAATCCCAGCTACTCGGGAGGCTAAGGCAGGAGAATCACTTGAACCTGGGAGGCAGAGGTTGTGGTGAGCCGAGATCATGCCATTGCACTCCAACCTGGGTAACAAGAGCGAAACTCCGTCTCAAAAAAAAAAAAATATTTCCTGAGGGCTCCTAATAAGGCAGGCAGTTCTAGAGGGTAGCTTGGGAAGGGTGTGCTAAGCATGGGTTGAGCACATGGGAATGCTAGCTTAGCTCCAAAATCTTCGTCTCCAGAATCTCTCTGCCCGCTCTCTTCACTCCCACCCCAATTCCTCTGGCAAAGCCACCATCATCTCTTGCCTGGACGGTTGCAGTTGCCACAGTAACTGGCATCCTTGCTAATTTTTGACTATGCCAGTTACCCTCTTACGGCAGGACTTTTGCACTTGCTGTCTCCTCTGCCTTAGATGCTCTCCTCGGGGATTTGCATGGCTCACTCTTCACACATCACCTAGCTGAGAACTTCCCTGAGTGTTGGATCTAAAAGCACAATTTCCCCATCCCCAACATTTCCTGTTATATTTGCTTATCACCTTCTAACCTACCATGTATGTTGTTTATTACCTATCACCCTGTCCTAGAACAAGAACTCCATGGTGGCAGGTTTCTTTTCTTTTGCACACTGATGTATCCCCATCTACTGCATATATAGTAGGTATGTAGTAAATACTACCAAATGCATGCATTTGATGACCTCACCTGGCCATTCGTTGATGGTTGGAGAGTACTGGCTGGTTGAAGGGTGTCAGAGGGCCCCTGTGCCCCACCTGTGAAGGTGCAGTTCATAGCTGGAGTCAGGGGGACACCGACTACCTAACCTGTATGAAGCCCATGCATTCGGCATTCGTAGGCTTGTCCACTAGGGTGACTGTAAGATGCCCCCTAAGAGCTTGGAAAAAAAAGTTCTTAAGAGTGTCTTCTGTGAGTTCTACTCTGAAATGGACCCACAATGGAGGAGATTAGAGACAAGCAATGTGAACTTAAAGGCACAGAGCAAAATGAAAGGCTATGAATGAAGTGTGAGTCAGACGGGAGGATGGAGAGGGATGTATTGGAAACAGAGGCAGGATGCACCAGGAGGTGGAACCCTGGCCCAGGGACCAAGTCCTGTGCTTGGTGCACTAAATAAATAACCTTTCCCTAACTCCTCAGCTTTGCCTGTGAGCTCACGAAGCAGCTTTCAGACCACAGACTGGCTTCCCATCAAGCTCATTTATTGTCATAAATACATTGGCTTGTTGATGGTTAAGTTATATATCCCACTAAAAATTAGCACATTGGCCGTGGGCTTACAAACTTTATTTCCTAGTGAGTTAGGAAGTCCATGTCAGCTTATATGAGACTGGTCACCAGATCTGCTTTCTGGACCTGTAATACTGAAGAATAGATAAATGACTGGCTGGGGGAAAGTTCACTGAGCAAATAATACTGCACAGAGTCTTTTGGGATGCAGCTAGCCAGGGATTTCCTAGTGTCCCCCTTTCCTTTTCACAGCTGTCTTTCAAAATCCTAAACATTTGACCAGGGCTGTGGCTCATGCCTGTAATGCCAGCACTTTGGGAGGATGAGGCAGGTAGATCACCTGAGGTCAGGAGTTCGAGACCAGCCTGGCCAACATGGTGAAACCCTGTCTCCATTAAAAATACAAAATTAGCCAGGTATAGTCCCAGCTACTTGGGAGGCTGAGGCAGGAGAATTGCCTGAACCCTAGAGGGGGAGGTTGCAGTGAGCCAAGATTGGGCCACTGCTCTCCAGTCTGGGAGACAAAGCGAGACTCCATCTCAAAAAAAGAAAAGCAAAAACTCAAACCCAAAAACCTAAACATTTGGTCAGTCTGGGAAGATATCCTTGAGGCAGATGGCTTCTGGGATAACTTGTTTTTGCTAGGTTCTTGGTGAGAGGGGGACCTCTTAGCTTATGTTGCTTGCAAATTAGATAACTGGATACAGGCTTGAAATGTGTGATGGCATGTGTAGCAGACACCAGGAATGCCTACCTGAAATCTATTCTCTGTTTCTTCTTGCTGTCAGAATCCTGATTTTGGCAATGATCCTCAATCATCCTAAAGCGAGGGTTGACAAACTTTTTCTGTAAAGGGCAAGAGAATAAAATTTAGGCTCTGTGAGCCAAGAGGCAAACTTGAGAATATTATGTAGTAATGTTCATATAATTTTCATGTGTCATGAAATGTTATTCTTTTGACTTTCCCCTCCAATCATTTAAAAATGTAAAATTCAGGCCAGGTGCAGTGGCTCACGCCTGTAATCCCAGCACTTTGGGAGGCCGAGGTGAGTGGATCACGAGGTCAGCAGATCGAGACCAGCCTGCACTTCAGCCTGGGTGACAGAGCAAGACTCCCTCACAAAACAAAACAAAACAAAAAATGTAAAACTCATTCTTAGTTTGTAGTGGGATGAGTTTGGCCTGCAACATTTTTGCACCCCTGCTCTAAGCCAACCACACCATCCTGTTCCTCACTTTACCAGTCTCCTGGGGAGAGTGGTCATGCCACCCAGTTCTGGCTCGTAAGACCCTGGGTGGAGGTATGCAGAGAGATGGTTTCAGGTGAGCTTTTGCTATCTTGATAAAAGGAGGTGGATGCAACAGCCCAGATCCTTCTCCTCTCTCTGCCTTGAACAAGAACATGAGGATCACAATGGGGCAACAAAAAGGTCAGAAGCCAACACACCACAGAATAAGAAGCAGTTAGGAAGAATTTGGGTCCGGCCAGGTGCGGTGACTCATGCTTGTAATCCCAGCACTTTGGGAGGCCGAGGTGGGTGGATCACTTGAGGTCAGAAGTTCGAGACCAGCCTGGCCAACATGGTGAAACCCTGTCTCTACTAAAAATACAAAATTGGCTTGGAGCGGTGGCTCACGCCTATAATCCCAGCACTTTGGGAGGCTGAGGAGGGCAGATCACAAGGTCAGGAGATCGAGACCATCCTGGCTAATATGGTGAAACCCCGTCTCTACTAAAAATACAAAAAATTAGCCAGGCATGGCAGTGGGCACCTGTAGTCCCAGCTACTTGGGAGGCTGAGGCAGGAGAATGGCATGAACCTGGGAGGCGGAGCTGGCAGTGAGCTGAGATCGCGCCACTGCACTCCAGCCTGGGTGACAGAGCAAGACTCTGTCTCAAAAAAAAAAAAAAAAAAAAAAAAAAAAAATTAGCCAGGCGTGGTGGTTCATGTCTGTAATCCCAGCTACTTGAAAGGCTGAGGCAAGAGAATCGCTTGAATTTGGGAGGCAGAGGTTGCAGTGAGCCGAGATGGCGCCACTGCACTCTAGCCTGGGTAACAGAGCAAGACTCTGTCTCAAAAAAAAAAAGAAAGAGCTTTAGTTCTTGACTGGCAATGCCAGCAACCACCTGTCCTATAACTTGTCAAGTGAGAAAAATAATGCCCCAGGTTTATGCAGCTATTGATCCACTTCCTTATTGCCTGCAGCTGTGCTCTTAGCTGATCCGGTGTGCTAGGGATGTCATCATTATCTGCCCCATCCCCACCCTCAGATGCTGGTGCCCAGACAGCTGTGTTTTGCCTCACATGATCCATCTCACTCCCATGTGCCTGCCCTCACTGTTCAGACCTGACCCAAAGTTAGCCAATCCATAGGTTGGCCAGTGACCAATGACGTTTGTGGCTTGGCTCAGTGGATGAATGGGACCAAGCTGACTCCCTCTCTCAGGAAAAGGAACGGAGATTTCTTTTTTGGGTTCTGGCAGGGCAGAAGGAGGTGGACCAAAACAAAATGGTGGAGTCACGTGAATGGTGAATCCTGGAAGAAACATCCCTAAATGTCATGGCTGAGGTGTCTGCAAATGCTTCTGATGCATCCTTACCTTCAACTCCTGGCTCTGAAAGTTCAGCCTGTTGTGGCCCTAGCTCCTGGATTTCTTCTTGGTTCCAAGCATATCCCGCAAGTTCCACTTAGTTCCTCCCCAGACCGCAGCAATTTTAGAATGTAGGCTGGCGTCCTGCTCAGCATTCCCTTTGTTTCACTGCTTCCCGAAAGGGCTGGGGACTGGGGAAGGGAAGAAAGTCCTGGCCAGACCCTTGACAGCAGTGCCATGCCCTCTTGCCCAAAGGCCCCAGCACCACTTGGGCCCAGTGAGTACGGGTCCACTGGGCTCCCCAGAGAGCCATTCCGAGCAGAGAGGCTGCGGGACCAGTTTACCCTTTACAAGCATCTGGTTTTATGCTTTCCTGAAGCCACAAAAAAAAAAAAAAAAAAAAAAAGGAAAATTTTTTCCAAGTGGATGGTGAACATGCAACCCCTGTGGGTGTAGTAGGATGGGAATAGAAACAGGATCAGGAGGTCTCTGAGGAGTTAAAGCTCTGACAGGGCACTGAGGGAGGGTGACTGAGGTCCCAAAACTTTCTCCAGGACCTGTCAGCACCCATTGGAGGAGGGACTAAGGGTCTGGCTTGCAGCATGACAGTGAGGAGCCTTTGGGGGCAGGGTGGGGCTCCAGATGGGAGGGTTAGGTGACCTGGAGGGCGCGTAGAGCCCATGTTCCTGCCAAAGTCCAGGGCGCAGCTGGTTCCTTGCAGCCTCTAGCCCCCAGAGGACTGGTGGGACCAGTGGGGGTGAGGGCCTTGCAAGGTTGGTGATGGTGAGCCAGCCGCCAGACAGGCAACAGGGCAGTGTCCCAGAGAAGGGTTAGTGGGCCAACTCCCCAGATCCAGTATTTAGTAAACACTTCAGCCCAACCCCAAGTAGCCCTGGGGACAGAGCCCTGTCTCCTGTGGTGGATGCAGGTGCAGATTCTATCGCAACCCAGGATGACTGGGTGTGAGCTACGAGGGAGGCTGCAAGAAGTGCAGGGCTTGGCAGGGGATCTGTGTATGGCAGGAGGAAGATGAAGACTCTGGAAAATGGGGAGTGGAAAGGGCCAGCAGGGTCAGGGGCATCATCATGCCCAAAGACAGTAGAGGAGATAGGAGATACTACAGTAGGCGAGTGGCCTTGGGGCTTGTATTTGGGGTGTCTGGGGGTCACCCAGGGGAAGGACGAGCACTAACATCTGGAGCTAGCGACAGCCTCTTGGGAGTCATTTCTGTACAAGTGGTCATTGAGATGACATGGAGTGGATGAAATTGTGTGAAGAGTTGAGAAAAAGAGGAATAAAACCCCGGGGAGCATTTAAGAGTGGAGAGAGAAGCCTGTGGAGGAGGCAGAGAGAGAGTAGGGTCAGCAGGTCAGAAGAGATCCCAGAGGCATGGCTCAGAGGCAGGGAGGGAACATTCCAGGAATCAGGGGGTGGCCACCAGTGTGGACTGCAGCAGAGAAGGAGGGGAGGAGACCAGGGAAATGGAAGGTCCCAGGTGACTTGCAAAAGCAGCCCTGGGGATGCTGGGGACAGAGGTCCCGGGAAGAGTGTGGGAAGAAAGCAAGGTGGGCAGTGACAGCCCAGCTGGAGAGGGAGGGCAGACTGGAGCTGGGGTCCTTGAGTGGGAAGCAGGAATGAGGCTCTTTAAGGATGGAGATGGGCACTTGGGTGAATGCTAGTGTCCTTGGAGGCTTGCTTCTGTCCCTGTCACATCTCACAAGACCATCCCTTTCTCATTCACAAACTCCCTCAGGCCTCACCCCATCCCTTGAAGATCATGTAAAGAAATTCCTACTGGCTGGAGACAATGGCCCCATTTTTTTTTTTTTCCACAGGCGTCTCAGGGACAGTCTTTCTAATCAGATATGTGGGCCCGGCTGGGGATCTGAGCTACCTGAGGACCCAGCAAATGGTACAGTGAATGCACTTCTTTCAGATGGTCCCCAAATCACTAGCAAGAGGCTGCCTCCTCCAGAAGGGCTGTTGTTATTTTTTCCCATCCTCTTGGCCACCCTATGACCCTTTGCCATGTCCCAGAACCAAATTCAGCAGCACAGTGCTTTACTGATGATTAGAACAAGGTACCTGGATGCCCTTGCTGTGGCATGGTCTCTCTGGGGGCTCTGAAGCCCTCCTGCACCTCCTGTAGGCTCACAGCCTGGTGCAGGGATACAGGAGGAGGTAGCTGTATCTGGGGCCCCTGTATCCCAGAGACAGGCTGAGGTTCAAACATCAGACATATTTTCCAGATTGCTTACCATGCCTAGAGCAAGTACAGGGCAAGCTGCTGGCCTTCCTGCCTCCACTCCCACTCGGTTAACTGGGGCAGGGAGGCCCACAAATCCTCCTGATGAAGGTTCCATTCCCACCTTCCCCTTTTGCCCCACTGTTGACTTTCTGTGGGATCAGCTGCCCTGGCATGTGGGACTGTCAGAGGTGCTGGAACCAAAGTTACTCCATCTTAAATAGGGGCTGGGTAAAATAAGGCTGAGACCTACTGGGCTGCATTCCCAGGAGGTTAGGCATTCTTAGTCACAGGAAGAGACAGGAGATAGACACAAAATACAAGTCATAAAGACCTTGCTGATAAAACAGGTTGCAGGAAAGAATCCGACCAAAACTCACGAAAACCACGATGGCAAAGAAAGTGACCTCTGATTGTCCTCACTGCTCATTACATGCTAATTATAATGTATTAGCTGGCTAAAATACGCTCCCACCAGCACCACGAGAGTTTATAAATGCCATGGCAATGCAAGGAAGTTACCCTATACGGTCTGTAAAGGGAAGGAACCACCAGTTCTGGGAATTACCCACCCCTTTCCTGGAAAACTCATGAATAGTCCACCACTTGTTCAGCATATAATCAAGAAGTAAAAATAAGTATGAGCCGCTGAGCAGCCCATGCTGCTGCTCTGCCTATGGAGTAGCCACTTTTATTCCTTTTTTCTATTTTTTTGAGATGGAGTTGACCAGGTTGGAATGCAATGGTATGATCTTGGCTCACTGCAACCTCTGCCTCCCGGGTTCAAGCGATTTTTCTGCCTCAGTCTTCTGTGTAGCTGGGATTACAGGTGCCTGCCACCACACCTGGCTAATTTTTTGTATTTTTAGTAGAGACAGGGTTTCATTCACCATGTTGGCCAGGCTGGTCTCGAACTCCTGACCTCAGGTGATTCACCCGCCTCAGCCTCTCAAAGTGCTGGGATTACAGGTATGAGCCACCGTGCTCAGCCTATTCCTTTACTTTCTTAATAAACTTGCCTTCACTTTACTCTATGGACTTGCCCTGAATTCTTTCTTGTGCAAGACCCAAAAACCCTCTCTTAGGGTCTCGATAGGGACCGCTTTCTGGTAACATGACCAACTTTCACTCTGCTTGGAGACCCTCTGCAAACCCAAGGCTGCTATTGAAAGAGGTCTTGCTCTTCCCTGTCCCAGAGGCCAATGTTCAATTCTTTGACACTGCAGTCTGCCCCCTTACTCACCACTGATTTGACAGATGGCCCCTACCTCTGCCAGAAGACAGTGAGGCTGTCTCCTGGTGTCCCCAGCTTTGGGGCAGCCAATGTGCTGCAAAGTGGAGCCCTCTTTGGAGTATGCAACATTCTGTCAGCACCCAACATGCTCCCAGCCATAAACTTCCCTTCCTGTGCCTCCAGGGAGGCCAGGCCTGAAAGCCCAGAACCTGCTGTAGACTCACGGTGTGAAATGTCTGCTTCCAGGCCGTAATACTGGCTGCCTTTTTAACTCTGTAAAACTTGGGTGAGATGCCTGAAATTGTGGGTGACCTTTCAGATAGACTACCTGCCTGGTAAAGAATGGAAACTTTGGGCTCAAAATATTGGTCTATGTGGCCGCAGCAGCTGGGTCATCCAGTTCAGAGCACCCCAGACAGCCCAGTGTATTGTCTAACCCACTGTTCTCCCAAGGGTCCAGTGGGCCACAGCCATCACCTCCATGCTGGTTGGATGTATGTGGTTGATACTATCCAGCTGAAGACTGAAATGCCTGCAATCTCATGGGAATGTGACAAGTAGGAATATGACATTTTACTCAAAGCTAACAAGCATGATTCCTAGGTATGGGTTCTTTTGCTAGCCATGTACAGCTATCTACTCGGGCTTGTATATCTTTTCATGTAAAGTTATATTTCACCCATTTACCTGATGGCCACCTTCCTCACTGAGGCCCTCAGAGCATCACATAAGCATCTGGGGAGACTGACAAAAGGACAATCTGTGCTTAGGATTACTATTTGGTTCACAAGACTGATCATGTGAGTTTTAAAACCTAACAACCCGAACAACCCGCCCCCCCAGGTCCTTTGGTCATGCTAAAACTCCCAACAGACAGCAGCCATCAGTTAAGGAGTCAGTGAAGTTGAAACTAGAAAGGCGAATATAGACCCAATCTTTTCTGTTGCTTGTCTTTAGTTCTTGACAGACTTTAGGGGAAAAAAGTAGTTTTTTTTTTTTTTTTTTTTTTTTTTTTTTTTTTTTTTTAATGGGTTATGAGCTAAAGAGGGACAGTTTGCACAGTTTGGACAAAATAGAAGTACTCTTACCAATAAATATGTCTCAAAATGACAAATAAAGCTCTCCAATTGGTGGCTCGGAATCCCAGCAAGAAGTGATGGGCACAGGCACGATGAGCTATGTACAGAGTGTAAACAGTAAGGCCCTTGAGGGGAAGTAATAAGGGCTAGGGCCAGGTGATGGGGTGTGCACGGAGGAGCCTGGGTGGCGGAGAGTGGGCCCAAGGATAAATACAACAGGCTTGTATGACGGCCATACAATCTGCCACCAAAGCTTGTGTGGTGGTGGTAGGTCCACTGGGTTCCTCCAGTCGGCAGTAAGAAGGAGAAATTTGTCCATTGAGGAGCCCTGGTCCCACTGACTTTTTCCCTAAGGGAGGCACTGGGGTAGCCAGCCAAAGCTTCTGTGCCCATTCCCCAGAAGAGGAGGGGCAGGCCTTCCTGGGCATGCTTGGGGCTGTCTACTCAGGGTTCAGGGCATGGAGGATGGGGCAGTGTTTCTCAAATAGGGATTGGGAGCAAATGGCCCCACGGAGCCCGCAGCCCCTCCCTTCTAAGAAAAGAGTTCTGGGCACCTGAGTCCAGCAGGGGGCCCCATTACTTTTCACCTTTCGAGGGCTCCAGCCTCAAGCTCCACCCAGTTCCTCAGGGATGCCACAGAGCAGCTGCCCTGATCAGTTTCCGGGTCTCCGATTTGCACGGGGTCTCTTAGAACAACGCCAGCCTCCCTCTCTAGTCCCCCTTACCCCCAAGCCCAGCACACTCCGCGGCCTAGCTCTGGGGTCCTTAAATATCAGTCTCCCGCAGGTTACTGTAGTCGGCCAATTCGTAGGCCTGGCAGGCGGCGCCCTCGGCCACCTCGTGGGGGACGCCTAGGGACACGGCCTCCACCTCTGAGCGCTGGGAGCACGCTGCCTCTGCGCGCTGCGCGCCCCCGGCGCGGATCTTGTGCGACAGGCTGGAGACTTTGGCGCGCAGCTGGGTGGTGGGTCTCCGGAGAGGCCCCAGCAGCCTCCACTCGCGGAAGGCGCTGGGTGGCTTTCGACGACTGGCCACGGGAGCCTGCATCTCCGGCGTGCCTGGGGGGTCGGGGTCGGGGAGCGCGGTGAGGGCCAGCGGCGCTCCGGGAGGCGCGTCGCCCGAGCTCCGGGTGCAATCCTGGCGCAGGCCGCTGGTGGAGGCCCGCCAGTGGTGGCCGTAGACGCGCCAGAGAGGGCGGCGGCGCCGGCGACGACGGCACTGGCAGCGCAGGAGACGGAGGAAGGCGCGCTTGAATTCGCGGCTGGAACAGGGGTAGATGAGCGGGTTCACGCAGCTGTTGAAGTAGCCGAGCCAGAAGATGACCTTGAAGACGCCCTCCGATGGCTTCAGCTGCGGGAACAAGGAGCCTGTAGGGAGCAGAGACCGATACTGGTTAGCTGCTTGGGGAGGGGGAGGCCAGGCGGATCTGGGCGCAAAGGGGAGATCCTTCAGTAGCCTTGGCTGAGTCATTGACTAGGAGTTCTCAAGGGATCCGTGCTGTAAATCAGGAGGTCCATGAACTTGGATAGAGAAAAATAATAATTGTTTTCACTCACCTCTACCTGATATTGAAGATTACCTTCAATGAATGTAGGCAACAAACCAGAGTAGTTAGACAAAACCAAGTGCAATTGCTGTATTTGTAGCTCAAAACCGGTTCAATATTGGCAGTTTCGAATTATGAGACAAAGTAACAAACATAGCCATGTTTGCTCATTTCTGCGTGCCAGCATAATTTCACAAAGTCCCTGACTCTGTGACAAAGTACGGCTCTCTGGAAAGATGCGTTGAAGATAAAATAGGATAGAACATATGCCCCCGCCTCCCTGCCACATCTCTTGTCTGAGTCACTATATTCCTGAAATGATAAATGACCCTAGTTCTTGCCTCTTCCTACACAGAAGATAACGTCTGACTTGGTTAGTAATTATCCTGCTATGAACAGATATACTCTTACACCCCAAACTCAATATAATTCTGCTTTAATAGAACTTCTGAACAAGTTCAATATAATTTTGTACATATGGAACCCCCACCACCTATATATAAACAGTAGATTAAAATACTGTGCTGGAGCAGTCTGATATAACCTCTCTGAAGGGCTGGGCTACAGGGCTTAGTCTATAGTCCTCAATAATACTTCTAAATAAAACTAATGTTAATTTTTAAAAGCTTTTTTTCTTTAATTGATAATATGATTCAAACGAATATTAGCAGTCCCCACAGATACTTTCACTTTCAGTTGTTGCAGATGTTTTGAAATACTCTCTATGCTCACTTTTGGGAAGTGACAGTCATTAGAATGCACCACAGATCTTGTTTTTTTTTTTTTAGACCCACAGAGTCAATTTATTTGTGATAAAGGTACAAAGATAATTCAATAGAGAAAGGGTAGTCTTTTCATTTGTCTTTTCAACAAATGATCCTAGAACAATTGAACTAGATCTTGTTATGTAATACCTTAATGCAGAAGCATATTCATTACCAAGTCACGCATTTCCTGTAAAAATATTTTGATGGCTTTTCCAATAAAATCAGTTTCATTTGTAATCTTTTGTATTTTGTTTTATGCTTTTGCAAGCGTGACTCTGAGAAGGGACCCATATGCTTCCCTAGGTGCCTAAGTAGTCTGCAACAAAAAGGGGTAAGAACCTTCTAATTAAATGTTGGCCAAGGTTTGCTCCCTGCCAGGTGCTGTGCTGGGTTCACACACACGAGGAGGCATTACACATGGCCCTTATTTCCTAGCTAGTATGTGAATCAATATCTTTGAGATGCAGGTGGGGTGATGATGGTGGTGCTCAGTGTAGACAGTCCCTGACTTTTGATGGTTTGACTTAATTTTTTGACTTTACAATGGTGCAAAAGTGATATGCGTTCAGTAGAAACCATACTTCAAGTACCCAAACAACCGTCCTGTTTTTCACTTTCAATATAGTAGTTAATAAATTACATGAGATATGCAACACTTTATTATAAAATAGGTTTTGTGCTAGATGATTTTGCCCAACTGTAGGTGAATATAAGTGTTCTGAGTGTGTTTAAGATAGACTAGGGTAAGCTATGATGTTCGGTAAGTTATATGTATTAAATGCATTTTGACCTATGATATTTTCAATTTATGACAGGTTTAACAGGACATAACCCCCATTGTAGCTCCCCATTGCCACTGTGTGTGCATGTAGGGTGGCAGCCACAGGCTCACAGGTAGCTTAGGGGTTTTAGAGGATGTACAAGAGTCAGCCAGGATGAGGCATCGCAGAGGGTATTACAAGTGGAAGGGACAGGTGGGCAAGAAAATACCAAGTTTGGGTCCTGGGAATATCCTATAGGAGAAACTCAGAAAATCTCATTTGGGACAAACAGTGAAGGGGCTTACATGCTGTGAAGTTCAGCTTTCATTTTGTGGATGCTTACAAGCTGTGAATATTTTTAAGTAGGTGAGAGATAGAGCCTGGAATTAAGCCTCCATAAACACACTGCTCATGGGCTGTTGAAATGCAGGGCAATGGGGCTGTTCCAGTGGAAGTGGTCAGGAAAGGCTCCTGGGATGGCTTTGAAAAAGGAGAGTGCCAGGTAGGATGGGGCAGGGACACTAGGATCTGAGTTGTGCCAGGAAGACCCTCCTTTCCACAAACATCTCCCTTGACATCCCTACCATGGACCCAGAAAAGGTCATTTTTCCAGAAAGGCACATGACCAAATGCAAAGGTACGATCCAGGCAGCAGAGGCCACTCTTTCACCCTCACTTACCCTCAGCAACAGTAGGGGCAAGAGAGCAGGGGGCCAGGGGTGTTCCCTCCTGGATAGAGGCTGCAGGTGCCTGTGAGACCAAGCAGGCCAGGGGTGGGGACGTCCTTGACAAATTATGGGACATTCTCTCTCTTCCTCTTGCCTTCAAAGAAAAAAGAGCAGGGATCCCTACTGAGGAGGCAGAGGCACCGTTCCCCTCTCTTCGACCTGGGGATTATTAACTTTACTGATCACTTCTCCTCCCATTATACAGGGACAGTTTCTGGTGCTAACAGCCACCGCAGGGGAAGAGGAGGGTCCCATAGCATCATGGCATAGGCTTCTCAAACCTTGGTCATGTGGCCCTGAGCAAGTTATGTGGCCATCTAAGTTTGTTTTTTTTTTTTTTTTTTTTTTTTTTTTAGATGGAGTCTCGCTCTGTCTCCCAGGCTGGAGGACACTGGTGCGATCTTGGCTCACTGCAATCTCCGCCTTCTGGGTTCAAGCAATTCTCCTGCCTCAACCTCCTGAGTAGCTGGGACACGCCACCATGCCTGGCTAATTTTTGTTTGGTAGAGGCGGGGTTTCACCATGTTGGTCAGGCTGGTCTCCAACTCCTGACCTTGTGATCCACCTGCCTCAGCCTCCAAAAGTGCTGGGATTACAAGTGTGAGTCACTGTGCCTGGCCCATCTCAGTCTTACTTTTCTTTTAATATTATTTTTCTAGAAGGAATTTTGTGAAGATTCATATATTTTAGGTCCCAGCACTTAGCAGGTTCTTAAAAAGTATTGGTACCTATTACTTTTTTTTTTTTTTTTTTTTTTTTTTGAGACAGTGTTTCTCTCCCATCGCCCAGGCTGGACTTCGGTGGTACGCTCTTGGCTCATTAAAACCTCCTCCTCCTAGGCTCAAGCAATCCCCCTGCCTCGGCCTCCTGAGTAGCTGGGACTACAGGCGTGCATCATCATACCCAGCTAATTTTTGTATTTGTAGTAGTGTTTTGCCATGTTGGCCAGGCTGGTCTTGAACTACTGACCTCAAGTGATCTGCCTGCCTCAGCCTCCCAAAGTGCTGGGATTACAGGTGTGAGCCACTGTGCCTGGCCTATTAGTATCTATTACTTACCCCCATTTCTGTGGCTTTTGAGTGAAGAGACCTCAGATCTGGGAAGGGACCCAGTTTCTAGCTCTGGAGAGTGGCCAGAAACAGCAGCTGAGACCTAGTGGGTTTAGGGGCCACTGGTGCATCAGTCAGGATGTGTGAAGGAGATTATTTTCCCTGGGAGAGGGGTTGGGCCGTCCCTGGAATGTGGCGGCCACTAGTGTTGACCTCAGCCTCCAGGAAAGTGGCCCTCAAGAACAGCATTGCTCAATGGCTGCGAAGTAAGACAGAGTGCTGAAAATAGCCTTCTGACTCAGGCTACAATTCTTTTATATTTAGCCCAGGATGACAAATCAGTGGACTATGCTTTTCAGTGGTGAGCCTGAAGCTGGCCAGAGGGCATTGTTATTTGCATGGTTTTTATTCAGACTGGTGGGCAACATGGTATACTGTAGTATGGCCAGGTCACGTAAACATTAATGTGGTAATTTATGCTCAATCAACCTGAAGTCTGCTGTGAGCAGGGAAGTCCTTACACGAGAAGGAGCTGTAATACAAACTTAGCCTTTAACCTCCAAGGTTTTCCCACTGTATCCTGTTGAGGTTTTGTCTAACTTTGGGCTCTCCCAGAGCAGATTGACAAGAATAGAAATACAAGTTGTTAATTTGGGAGATAAATAAAACAGCTTGAGTGGAGTGGGAGAAAGAGACAGGGAAGAGAAGGAAACCAATAAAATGTGTGTTATCAAGTTATTGATCACTATGGGCAATGGGGTAGCTCCGGGTGGCTATGAAGAGGACAAACCTCAGTGTTCTCACACCAGTAGGGTAAGGGAGGTGGGGTATTTCTACGCCCATTCCCATCAGTCATTGTTTGGGCTGCTCCCTCTGGTGTTAATTTTCCACACTTTCTGTCTGCCACATGAGTGTGCAGAGAAGTCCCTGGGCAAAGAAATGCAGGCAGGTGCTTTAACAGAATTTGGCCCTCATGCACTAAAGCTCTGGGGGAGATGGGTGGGGAACCAGTGGCATCTGCCACAGCTTTGTTTTACGTGCTCTCTGCCCACTACATGTAGACATGTTGCCTGGAAATACAAACAATCTGTGCGTTGGGCTCCGGATTCCACAGGCAGTGGCTCTCAAGAGACTTCTCCTGTTCTGCTCACAGATGGCAGGTCTGAACTTCACACCCGCCTCTGCCCACAGTGCTCCAATCCACCACCTACACCTCCCTGCACTTGCCCACTCTCTTGGCTGCACCCCTCAGCATTCTCTCATGGGCCCACAGCCTCATGCAGGGATCTCTGGGAGTCAGAACGACAACTGGGCATTTCCTTCGCTGTGGCATACCATGAGTGTGAAATGGGGAACTGCCCCAAGACCCCTGAGCATGGGCACGTGGCTCACGGGTCTTGTTCTCTTGCGGCTCCAGTGTCTCTCTGCAGTCCTCTGTCTTCATGTGCAACAGCCAAGTGGCCATGCTGAGTCATGCTGCACTCTGGCCACAAGGGGCTCCCCAGTTTTGCCTCTAGGCTCTTGCACATGATTATCCTGGAATGCCCTTCCTCTATATCTGGTAGTGCCAGCTTCAGTGGCACCTCCTTCTGGAAGTCTCTCTTACGCCACCTGCTCCTGACCCAGCTGAGCTATTTTACTCCTCTCCCACCCGCAGAACATCACACTCCCTTTTAAGTGCCTAGAGCAGTATAGGTAATGATCAATTTCCTGTCTATTTCACCTGTAAAGGCTAAGCTCCCCCTACCATGCTTGGCATCTAGTAGGTACCTGATACATTCTTGGACTCTTTTCTGTGTATCGCATCTTGCAGCTCAGCCATCACCAACTCCTGTTGGCTCCTAAGTCCCCTCTACTTTGTATCACTTTCATGTTACTACCCTAGTCCAGGCTACCATCGTTGTCTACCTGCAGTGCCTCTTTCTTTTCCTTCCTTCCTTCCCTCCCTCCCTCCCTCCCTCCCTTCCTTCCTTTTTTTTTTTTTTGACATGGGGGTTTCACCATGTTGGCCAGGCTGGTCTCCAACTCCTGACCTCAGGTGATCCGCCTCGGCCTTGGCCTCCCAAAGTGCTGG
This sequence comes from Macaca thibetana thibetana, assembly GCF_024542745.1. NCBI lineage: Eukaryota > Metazoa > Chordata > Mammalia > Primates > Cercopithecidae > Macaca > Macaca thibetana. The sequence continues at coordinate 72,963,454 of NC_065587.1, forward strand.
GATTACAGGCATGAGCCACTGCTCCTGGCCCCTGCAGTGCCTTTCTAAGCAGGCTTACTGCTCCTGCCTTGTGCCCCCAAAGCTTGCTTTCTATACACAGCTGGGGATCCTTTTAAAATACAAGCCTGAGCATTTCACTTCTTCACTTAAAACCCATTAGCCACTGAGTGCAACTTCCTGCCTTCTCTCTCTCTTCCTTATCTGTACTTTGACCTCCTGCCAACTCCTTGGATTACTCCTGTCATCTCCTTCTCTGCTTAGCTGAGACTCCTACTCACCAGCACCTCAACTGTTCTCTTTTCCACCACCCCACCTCCTCATCCTTCTGGATCTAGGGAGACTCATCCAGCCAGATCCTGACTCTGGAGCACTCCCTGAACACGCTTGGGGTCTCTGACCTCAGCTCTCTGTCGCATATTTCCAGTGATCAAGGCTCCTGTCCTCTGCCAGCTCTCTCCCTTTTCCTGTATGGCTCTTTACTGCATTGTAGGTAGACAATGATGGGAGTGTTGATCAAGGTGGCATTAAGGAGGTGGCGCAAAGTTGGGGGGATTTGGCAGCCAAAAGGAGTTGGTAATGGATGAGGTGCAAGGTGTGATACAAAGAGTCCAAGAATGTATGAGGTACCTACTACGTGCCAAGCATGGTGTGGGGAGCTTAGCCTTAAAAGGTGAAATAAAGAGGAAACAGAGTTACCTACAGTGTAGCCTTTCCTATACCAAATCTTTACCCCTCTCTCCAAGCCTTGCAGCCTGCCCCTTCTTCTCCGGAGCAGTTAATCTTACCTCCTGTTTCACAGGGAAAGCAGAGGCCACAGAAACTAGGCACTCGCCCCGCCTTCCTCACCTCTCATCTTCTTTGGTAAGGAAGGGATATCTCCTCCCACCCAAGGTTAGTGTCCCTACTTGTATGGTGGAGCCCTCGATCCTTAAGCCGCCCATGAGCCTGCCTTGGTTATAGCTGCTGCCTCTCTGCTGGCTCCCTGGCTACCACCTTGTTCTCTCCACCTCTCCAGCCCTCACCTACAGTCTCCTCGTCCCCACCTGACCCTCACTCTTTGCTCTGATGCTTTACCCCACATGTTCCACCCCTCCCAGGCCTTCAACCTGCGGACACTGCCCTCATCCTCCTGGGTGCCGCTCATCTCATCTGTGGCTTCCAGGATGGCAGTCTCTTGGTTTTTACTACTCCTTGTCAGTTCCCTTGCTGCTCCTTCCTCACATCCTCACTGCTAAAATGTAGGAGTGCCTCATTTAGTCTTGCAGTTTCCTGTCTTTGCATTCTCCTGTCAATGTCATCCAGGCTCACGGTGTTAAATATTGACTTTACAGCTCAGATTTCTCTCCTTAATTCTAGACTCATAGATCCAGCTGCCTCCTAGACATCTCCATTTGGGTGTCTAGTGGATCTCACACTTATCCTGTCCTCATGAAGCTTACATTTCATTGGGGAAGACAGGAAATAAACAGGATAAACAAGGAAAATGTAAAGGTATCAAAGGGTAAAGGTATACTAGGAGAAAAAAATGAAGTGGGAAGGAAGATAGGAGGTGAATGTGCCTGTGATATGTGGCTGGGAGTGGTGGTATAAATTCTGGATAAGGTGGCCAGGAAAGTCCTGATGAGAACGTGACGTTTAAGTAAAGAGCTGAATGAAGTGAGTGAATGAGGTATGTGGAGATCTGGGGAGGAACATTCCAGCAGAGGAAACGGCAAGTGCAAAGGCCCTGAGGTGGCCCTGGTATGTTTGCAGAATGATGACAAGGTTGGTGTGGACAGAATGCAGTGACTGAGGGCAGAGAGGAAGCAGACGAGGTTAGAATTCAACCACCCACCCTCAATGTGCCCTCCCACCCCGTCTGAGACACCATCATCACTTGCCTTGATGAATCCAGCAGCCCCCTCACTGCTTGTGCCCCTGCCCCCTGAATCTTTTCTCAACCTGGCAGTTAGAAAGATTTAAAAGACTGGTCATGTCACTCCTCTGCTCAGAACCCTCCAACAGCTCATCTGCCTCTTCCTGGCAAGAGCCTATGACCTACACAGCTCAACATGTGCCCCCAAATCTCTCCTCTCCTCTCCTTCCCCTGCCTACTCTGTTCCAGCCACACTGCCTTCCCTGTTGCTTTTTGGACATGCCAGATGCACACCCACCTTGGACCTCTGCACTTTTCCCCCAGAATTTTCTTCCTCCAATATCCACGTGATTCACACCCTCACCTTTGTGATGAGATCATGCTGACTTCATCTTTATAATTGCAATATCCCCCAACTCTGTGCTCCCTGCCTGGCTCAGCTTGCTCTGTTGTGCCTCATGGTACTTGTCACCTCGTGTCCTATTTGAGTCACGATTCATATGTCTATTGTCTCTCTCCCTGCAACGAACATCCCTGGGGTGGGGCCGGGGTCTGTTTTGCTTGGTGCTGCATTCCCATTGCCAAGAAGACCTCACAGGCATATCATGCACACAGCAGGTGCACAATACTTGCTGAGTTTGCTGAATGAATCCCTCCTCTGTATCCTACACATCCAACTGGTCACCACGTCCTGTGCGGTAGATGTGCTTTTTAGCAGGTTCCCCGCACTTCACCATGTTCGTTAAGCCTTGGCTTGCTCTGTCATTTCATTTTGCTTAGGTGGCGACAGCAGCCTCTGACAGCCCCTGGTCTCACAGCCCCTGGCCTCAGCCCATATCCTTTCCACTCTGCACACAGCTGCTGGGAGACTTTTCCTTAAAAGCTGGTTTCTCTCCTTTCCCTTCTGAAAACTGTCAGTGGCTTCCGGTGGCTCAGAGGAATCAATCGAAACATGTTGCTGCGCACAAGGAAACACAACGTTTCTAGGGCCAGTGCTGTCTTTGTCCTGCCTTCCTCCAAATTCAGTCACGTTAAGCCCCAAGCAGATCCTCCCACAGCTGGGCTTCTTCTGCCTTTCTGCCAGGACTTGCTGCTCCCAGGAGCCTCCTCCCCCAGTCCCTGCAGCCCCAGGTCAGGTGTCTCCCCACCCAGCCTGGCTCAGCTGTCCTTTCCCATGTAACTACAGGTTCAAACAATTTGCTATTGCTCCATCTACTCTATGTGACTCTTGGTTTCTTGAAGGCAGGGATGGAATTTCCCTCCCTCCCTCCCTCCCTTCCTCCCTTCCTCCCTTCCTCCCTTCCTTCCTTCTTTTTCTTTTTTAAGTTTTTAGAGACTGGGTCTTGCTGTCACCCAGGTTGGAGTGTAGTGGTGCAATCATGGCTCACTGAACTCCTAGGCTCAAGTGAGCCTCTTGCCTCAGTCTTCCAATTAGTTGGGACTACAGGCACGTGCCACTGCACCTGGCTAATTGTTATTATTATTATTATTTTTTTGTAAAGACAGGATCTTGCTATGTTTCCTAGGCTAGTCTTGAAACCCTGGCCTCAAGTGATCCTCCCGCCTCGGCCTCCCAAAGTGCTGGGATTCCAGGAGTAAGACACTGTGTTTGGCCTGAGAAATTTTCTAAAAGGCATGTTTTTGCACTGTCCAATATGTTTTTCTTTTTATCCCAGCCTCTAGCACAAGTGCCTGACTCAAACGAAGCAGGGACTCTGAAATATCTGTTGAATGAACAAGTAAATGGCACTTGAATAGGTGGCTTCTAATGTGCAGAGGAAGGAAAAGGGAGCTGATGTTTTCTGAGTGTTCAGTACCTTCTAGGCACCATGCTGGGCCTTTTATGTAGTTCTCAATGAATCCTCATGGCATCCCGCTTTGCAGAACGATTCTAGTTACCCAGAGAGCAAGTAGCCCTTAGGGTCAGGACATGTATCTGAGTTGGTCTAGTCCTGAAGCTCCTGGTCCTCTCCTGATGTCACTTAAACATAGAAACAGAACTCCCCTTGGGCTTCCAGGGGCACTGGGGTCAGGAGGCACAGCCACTCCCTTTGTTCTTCCTGGTAGCTGCCCCACCAGCGGTGAGCCCATCCCACCTCTGGGTTTTCTCTCTCTGTCTTCCTTTCTTCTTCCTTTCTTCTTCCATTCTCCTTCCTTCCTTCCTTCTTCTTTTCTCCTTCCTTCCTTCCTTCTTCTTTTCTCCTTCCTTCCTTCCTTCTTTCTGTCTTTTTTGTTTTTTTACAGAGTATTGCTCTCTTGCCCAGGCTGGAGTGCAATGGCGTGATCCCGGCTCACTGCAACCTCCGCCTCCCAGGTTCAAGCAACTCTCCTGCCTCAGCCTCCCAAGTAGCTGGGAAAACAGGCGCCCATTACCACGCCCGGCTAATTTTTTGTATTTTCAGTAGAGATGGGGCTTTGCCATGTTGGCCAGGTTGGTCTTGAACTCCTGACTTCAGGTGATCCACCCACCTCGGCCTCCTAAAATGCTGGGATTACAGGCATGAGCCACCACGCCCGGCAGCCTCTGGGTTTTCACAAGGCTGGTCTATCGAGGAGGCTAGTCCTCCTCCTCTCTCCATAGGGGGCATTTCCCCTGGAGCTCAGCCTCGGCTCAGCCTAGAACCTTCTCCAAGGATGTTCCTGTGATTGCCTACTCTGCTGGGGTTTGAGGGGGTGATAGCGGCTTCTGGAGCGTGTGTGCTTGGAGCACGCTTCATTCTGCTTACACCAGGCCATGTGGCATTTGCTGGCCTGCATGTCCTCAAGGGCGCCTTGCAGGGCCTGCCACATCAGGTTCAGCTCCATGTCCATCCATCCAGACTGCTCAGAAGGGTTGGGGTGGGGCTTGCTAGCTGGAGAGAGTATCAGAATGACCCCAGACTCCTGGGAGGAACCTAGAGAGCTGCTTGGCCATCTCTTTCACCTCCTTCAAGTCTTTGCTCACAAAGTCTCTTTTGGGCTTGAAGTCAGGTGCTGTTGGTGCCCTGCCCAGGGCCCCCCAGGTGCTGTGTTTGCTGTCAGAGGCTGGCCATTGCGCCTTCTCTGGACAACTGCCCTCAGTCAGTGGGAGCTACTTCGACTGGATCCATGACACCTGCTTCCCAAGGGGACAGCCTGCAGCCAATGACAGCCAGTGTGGTGATAGAGAAGGCTGGGCCCCTTGCCTCAGCACAGTCCTGTTCTGCCTTTCTTGCACCAGGGATCCCTGTGGGGTTGGGCTAAGGCCAAGCTTTGCCTCAACCACATCCTGGCTTTAGCTCTTCCCCTCTGGCTTCCTGCCCTCCCTCACAGGTGTCTCCTGAAATCCCTCTTTCAAAAAATTCCTAACTGGGCACAGTGGTGCATGTCTGTAGTCCCAGCTACTTGGGAGGCTGAGGCGAGAGGACTGCTTAAGCCCAGGAGTTCAAACCCAGCCTGGGCAATTTAGGGAAACCCTGACTCTAAAAAATAAAATAAAATATTTATTTTTTAAAAAATCATCCAGGCTGGATATGGTGGCTCACGCACATAAATCCCAGCACTTTGGGAGGCTGAAGTAGGTGAATCTCCTGAGCCCAAGAGTTCCAGACTAGCCTGTGCAACATGGTAAAACTCCATCTCTATAAAAAAATATAAAAATTAGTCAGGTGTGGTGGTGCACACCTGTAGCCCCAGCTACTTGGGAGACTGAGGTGAGAGGATCACTTGAATATGGGAGGTTGAGGCTGCAATGAGCTATGATTGCACCACTGCACTCCAGTCTGGGCAACAGAGGTGGGTACATGCAGCCACTATGCAGGTGGCTGCATGTACCTGCCTTTTTTTGAGACGGTGTCTCGAAAAGAAAAAAGATCACCCAGCACCATGATATCTGTTAGAAAAAAAAAAACAAAATCCTTCAAGAAGAAGCCCCATCTCAAACTCTGCTTCTAGGGAACCCGACCCAAGACATTCTTTGTCAGCGCATGGACATGTCTTCAAGTGTTTTTGCTTGATCCCCAAAACCTTGGGACCAGAGATTAGCCCTTAATGGCCATCATCACTCTTCTGCCCCCTGCTGGGGAAAGGTGGGACCTGAGTGTGTACGTTTGTGTTCATTTCTCCCCATTCAACAGGAGACTTGCAGTGGGGTAGGGGTGAGCATGGCTGCATGAACCCACCTCTGAGGAGACCCAGTAAGGACGCAGGGAGGAGACGGCCAAAAATAGCACTCCCGCCTGCTCCTCTCTGTTTCTTGTTCTTGTTCTCCCATGTGGCGAGTCGCCATCCAGCTGGCTGGGCTGCTCCAGCCTGCCTTCCCCATTCCCTGTATTGGGGTGCCCATGTCAGGAGTCTAACCTAACGTTTGGGGGACTGTGCATCCTCTGGTCAGAAGAAGTGGGGCCTCTCCTGTGTCAGCAAGAAAAGCCACTCTCTGGCGTGTTGGCTGGGCCGACCTGGCCCACATACTGCTGGGGAAACTGAAGCAGGCGGTTGTTTACAGCCTGGATTATCATAAGCCAGTCCGTTTTCCTAAGGAACAGGAATGGCCAGGCCTGCAGGAGCTGCTGAGATGCTGCTAAGGCAGGGAGGGACATGGCTGGAGTCGAGCAACTGACTGGCCAAGGCTTGCTGAGGACAGACGGCGCTGAAGTCAAGGGGCGGACTGTGTGATTAATAGCACTCTTTTGGCATCACCAGAAGGAACTTGTTCTTGGCAGATTGACAGAATTCACAGCCAGCCTTGCTCCATAACTTGTAGACGACCATGAAATATCAGGCTGCACCTCAGCCTCCCCCATCTTCCTACCCTCTCCTCCACTGGGACTTTTCTATCCATAGTAAGCCATTCCCCTGGCCACAGAGATACAGAGGAGTAAAAACACCCCATCCTTCTAGATATTCAGTCTCCTCCCAGGGCTAGAAGAGAAGGAATTCCCAGTCCCAGACTCCCTTCCTCTCCCCCAGTTTGCTCAGCTGCTCACGCAATGGCCCAAATCTTGGAGCTCAGTAGCAGCCCTCCCCAGGAAAGGCTGGGACCTCTGTCGTTCACAGGCCTCTTTGCTACATTATAAAGGGTCAGCAAGCCTCTCTAATACAGTACACTTGAGCTGAGACCTGAAGACCCTGTGAGGGAGTGAGCCACGCATCTATTGGAGGAAAGAAAATTCCAGGCAGAGGGAAAAGCATGTGCAAAGGCCCTGAGGCAGCAGCGTGCCTGACAAGTTGGAGAGACACCCAGGAAGTTAGGACTGCCAAAGTGGAGAACGGGAGGAGAGGAGAGTGGTAAGAGATAAGGCCGTTTTGAAGGGGACACAATCATGGAAACCTGTCAGGAGGAGGTGACCTGGATACGGTCCAGATGTCAGATGGATTGTGAAGACTTGAAGGGGTGAGTCGAGGGCACCATGGGGCCTGCTGTGCCAAGCCAAGTCTCTTGCCTTCCTTGCATCACCAATTTTCTGTGGTGAGAGGTAACTGACAGGGTCCTCTCACTTGAGATGCACCAGGTGTAGGTCAGAAGTCCTTCTGTGCCCTTGTGTTTGCCTTGGGATCCTTGAGCTACCTGGGGCTGGCCCCTGACTCCCTTCTGTAGCTGAGGGGCAGGTGAAGGGAGGGCAGTTCCTAGAGCAACGGAGGCTGCCTGATGGAGCCCAAGTTAGGGAGATGAGCCACAGGCCTGTCCCACATCCTCTTGCCTCCTCTAGGCCTCCACCACGCCCCAACCATTTCTCTTTGACTCTTTGTTTGCCGCCTCTTCTTCCTTCTCTCTTCCCACACTCCATCTTTCTCCCCCTTCTTTCTCCTCTTTGTTGTCACTTCTTAACTCACTTATTTCCTGATTTGTGGTTTTGGAATGGCCACACCCAAGCTCTGAGTGACCAAGGCTGCAGTTCTGCCCCACGGCCAGGCTGGACCCTGATCCAAGCATGAGCCTCTCGGCTCTGGGGCCACACTGACAAATGGCTCCTGGGTGTGAGCAGAGCAGCACTAATAGCAGGGGAGAGAAGGTTCTCAGGCAGTGGCTGTGCTGTCTGGGAGTCCCAGCACTGAGCCGCCTGGGCTTTGCCCACTGGGCTCTACACTGGCTTTCAGAGACTCAAGACCCTGTTCTCCTAGGTGACCAGTTGCAAAGTGAGGGAAGTCCTACCCTCCAGCATGCACAGGGTGCATGGCGGGGCTGGGGGGTGCACGGCAGGCCTGGGCTCAGGTGGGGGCAGAGATGGGCTTAGGGACTCAGAGACTTCCTCAGGGACTTTGGGGGTCTGCCAGGGTCTGGGAGAGGATCGGGCCATGCAGGAAGGGGCCATGTCCCATGGCAGTCCTCAAGATCCCCTCGTGGCCAGTATCCAAGACATGGAAGTGAGCCTGGGGGATGTGTGTAGGGGCTTTGGGCTTCGGTGAGATGGAAAGCTGAACACGTGGCTTCTAACTACGGCCCTTAACCCTGGCCCCAGCCCGACCTCTGACCCAGGCAAGAAATAACATGGACTCTGGGGCCAAAGTAGTTGGGTTACAATGCTGGATCTGACGCTTATAAGCTGGGGGGACTTTGGTCATATTACTCAACCTCTCTGGTGCCTCAGTTTTCTCATCTGTAAATAGGGCTGCTACTAGCATCTGCCTCATAGGACTGTTGGGGGATAAAATGATTCGAACAGCACCTGGCACGCAGGATATATGTGTTTGTGATTAATTAATTAATTAATTAAGGTGGGAGAATGGGAATGGGAAAAACAAAACAGACTGAGGGATGTTTGGGAGGTCAGAGTGTCTGAGTGGGGCATGAGGAGGAGCTGAGGCTGATGCTCCGGTTCCTGGCTTGGACTCCAGAGGACAGACAGAGATGCCATTTGCCAAGATGAAGAATTTGCGGGGAGTGGCAGGCTCAGGGGGAGAAGCAGAAAGGTGGGCCTAGAAGAGGAGGACAGTGTGGCTGGGGTGTGGGAGTGTGGTAGATGGAATAATGCCCCCAAGACGTCCAGACCTGTGAATGTCACCTTCCATGGCACAGGGATCCTGAGATGGGCAGATTGTCCTGGAGGATCCAGGTGGGCACAAAGGAATGACAAGACTCCTCAGACGGGAAGGAGGGAGGCAGGAGGCTCAGAGCCAGAGAGGGAGAGGTGGCAACAGAAGCGGCAGTCGGACCATTCTGCGGATGGATGGAGGCAGGGCCACGAGCCGAGGCATCCAGTGGTCTCTAGAAGGTGGAAGGGGAATTCTCCCCAAGTCTCCAGAGGAAACGTGGCTTGCTGAGGCTTGGATGTTTGGATTTCTGGCCTTCAGAACTGGGAGGTAATATATTCTTTGAAGCCACTCAGTTTATGGTAATTTGTTACAGCAGCAACAGGAAATGAATACAGTTTGTCTGAGGGGCTGCTGGCACCTTAGCGGCTGGACTTGGGGCTGGAGCTGAAGAGGGCTTGTCTGGAAATGTGGATCTGAAGGGGAGAGGGGTCTCCGAGGAAGGCTGAGAAAGAGCAGCCAGAGGACCAGGATGGGGATGGGAGAGAGATATTAAGGATCATAAGAAGAAAGGGGAGAGGGACAAACTGATATACAGGAGTGAATGAAAGGACTTAAAAGAGACCCCTAGCCAGATGTGGTCTCAGCTACTGGGGAGGCTGAGATGTGGGAGACTGCTTGAGCCCAGGAGTTGGAGGCTGCAGTGAGCTGTGATCATATGACTGCACCCCAGCCTGGGCAACAGAGTAAGACCCTGTCTCTTTCTTTAAAAACAATTAAAACAAAAATTTCACTCCATTATTCTGCTCTGATAGACTCTGTCTCTTGAAAAAAAGAAAGAAAGAAAGTAAAAAGAGCCCTCTGAATGTGAGGATCTGGCAGCCTCCGGTGACAGTGCCAAGGCAGATCCAGGGAAGTGTGTGCCCTTAGCTCTGGGGCAGGTGTGAGAATGGCAGGAGCTACCCTGAGTGGGGCTGATGCATGTGGCAGGTGGAAAAAGGTGTTCTAATCAAGACAATGTCAGGACTTTTTTTTTTTTTTTTGAGATGGAGTCTTGCTCTGTCACCCAGGTTGGAGTGCAACGGCTCCATCTCGGCTCACTGCAACCTCCGCCTCCCAGGTTCAAACGATTCTCCTGCCTCAGCCTCGCAAGTAGCTGGGACTACAGGCGCATGCGACCGTGCCTGGCTAATTTTTGTATGTATGTATGTATGTATGTATTTATTTATTTTAGTAGAGATGGGGTTTCGCCATGTTGGTCAGGCTGATCTCAAAATCCTGACCTCAGGTGATCCACTGGCCTCAACCTCCCAAAGTGCTGGGATTACAGGTGTGAGCCACCACGCCCAGCTGACAGGATATTCTTTTAAGAGTTAAGAGGGTCGGCCAGGTGCAGTGGCTCAAGCCTGTAATCCCAGCACTTTGGGAGGCCAAGGTGGGCAGATCACTTGAGGTCAGGAGTTTGAGACCAGCCTGGCCAACATGGTGAAACTCCATCTCTACTAAAAATTTAAAACATTAGCTGGGCATGGTGGTGGGCGCCTGTAGTCCCAGCTACTTGGGAGGTTGAGGCAGGAGAATCACTTGAACCTGGGAGGCGGAGGTTGCAGTGAGCAGAGATCATGCCACTGCACTCCAAACTGGGCGACAGAGCAAGACTCTGTCTCAAAAAATAAAAAACAAATAAAATAAAATAAAATAAAGCAGCTATTAATCTTTAAAAAAAAGATTAAGAGGGTAAGTAGCAAAGAATATGAAAGACTACAGCACTAAGTGGGGGAAGGCTGAGGACAAAGGGGTCCACGGGTTGAGGGAGAATCTTTAAGAAAGCTCTGGACATGTCAATGTGCTGTGTGTGTGGACAGGAGACAGGTGGGAGACAAAGACATTTGAGGAGTAACTGAAAGAGTAAGTCTCTTTAGAAAGGAAAAAGGGTTGAGCTCTAGAGAGTCAGAGCTCACAGAGAATCTGCAGGACTTTTGGGGAGACCCTGAGGGCTGTGTCGAGGCAGCAGCCTGACTATGGAAAGTGTGACTTTTCTCCAGCAAGTGCTCAGCTAGACCTTGGTTTGCACTAGTTTGCTACAATTTCAGAAATGCTGTGATCTCTCTTTGGAATATTTACACCATGAAAATAGGCAGACGCTATAAATCAGCTTCCATCTCAGAGCCAATTGTTAAAAATTTACCAGGACATCATAGGGAGGAATGGTGTAATTCAGGATCTGGGGCTCACAGAATTAGGAGGAAGTGAGGGAATTAAAGACGGCAAGAGAGGATGAGGCGACAGATCATGGGAGCTGGCTGAGGAAGGGATGCATAATCGACTGGGAGACAAGGTGAGGGCAGGAAGGTGAAGGCTTGGTCAAGGCTGGGGTTGATAAGCAGGTGTAATGGGAGCCAAGCAGGGAGGACAGGAGCAGATGGACTCAGGAGGAAGAGCTTCGCCGAGAATTCTGGGGGAGGGAGATTAAAATGGGCACATGGACCAGGGCATAGGCCTTGGAGGAGAGGAGGAGGGGAAGGTCACTGTAGTCTCAAGGCCAGAGTGTCATCATGGGTCATCCTCAGTACAGTGGAGTCACACTGATGACCAGGGTAGGGGTGGGAGTGGGGAAAAAACAGTGTGATTCCGATGCCCAGATCTTTAATGAATGGAGCAGGGTGATCAACAGTTCGTCAGATGTTTGAGACAAACATATCAGCAGGAGCTGGGCAGAGGACAAGATCTTCAGGGGAGGCGGAGGAGGAATATATGCCCAAGGACAGAAGCCCCCAACAGTGTTGTGTTTTTCTTCTACCGAAAATAAAATGTATTTCCTAGATCTGTCCATTGAATCAGTGACCAACTCAGTATCAATGAACAGCTCACACAGTCATCTTCCATTTAAAGAGACTAGGGCTCTTTAGAGAAATGGCTAATTCCAGGTCTAGGGCAGAAAAAAATGCAAGCTGAGCCTGAAGCATCTTATCAGACCAGAAAGCGAAGAAGAGCTCAAGATGCTCCAGGTTCTGCCAAACATCTCTGAAGCCAACTGGAAGGAGTACCCACTGGCCAAGCCCAAAACAATGATGTCTGTGATGTGCTGGAACAGCAAGGATGTCTAAAAATAATGACATTACCATGGTACTAAAGCAGCCTCAGTGGTCACGTCTGGAAAGAATGCTAGAGAACTGACTCTTTCTCTGATAAATAAAGAGGAATATTGAACATCTTCCCTGCCTTTGCTGTACAGATTCTATTTAAACCAAATAGTTAGTGGTGAAATCATTTTAGAATGCTAGTGAATAAATGCAGAAGGAATGACAGAATTAGAATATCCCTACTTCAAGCCCCAGTGATATAATGGGTCCAGGCCATTGGTCAATGGCTGCCAAAACCAACGGGTGAAAGGCTGATGGGTCACTTTGTAATGGACAGAGCAGGCTGACAGCACATGAACTCTGGTCAGTCTTCACATCACAAAAGAGAAGAATTCTTGCCAGACCAAACCTGCACCCAGGAAGGACAGGGAACAGAGGGACACGTTAAATGGCACTGTGGAGATGCAAACTCCAGACTGTGGGATACACCTGGGGACAATCTGGTTTCTTCACTAAATAAATGGAAAGAAAAAAAAGCAGTGGAGGCTTCCCAAGTAAAGAAACCTAGTAGGCAAATTGACCATATGTGATGTGTGCTCCTTCTGTGGATTCTGCTTCAAACCAACCAACCAAAAATTTATGAGGCAGACAGCAACATTTCAACACTAGGTAGATATTTGATGATATTAAATGATTTTATTTTATGTGTTATAATGGATTGTGGCCCTTTTTTAGAGTTATTATCTTCTAGAACTATACATTGAAGGGTTTACAGATGAAGGGATGCCGTATCTGGATGTTCTTCAAAATAATCTACAGTGGCCGGGCACAGTGGCTCATGCCTGTGATACCAGCACTTTGGGAGGCCGAGGCAGGTGGATCACCGGAGGTCAGGATTTAGATATCAGCCTGGCCAACATGGTGAAACCTCATCTCTACTAAAAATACAAAAATTAGCTGGGCATGGTGGTGCACACCTATAATCCCAGCTACTTGGGAGGTTGAGGCAGGAGAATCACTTGAATCTGGGAGGTGGAGGTTGCAGTAAGCTGAGATTGCGCCACTGCACTCCATACTGGGAGACAGAGAGACTCCATCTCAAAAAATAAAATAAAATAAAATAAAAAAATAAAAACAATAAAAATAAAAAAATCCAAAATAATCTGGAGTGATGGGAAAGTGGGTGAGGATGGAAAGAATCGAGGTTAGCTTTTGGGTTGAAGTTGGGTCACAGGTACACACGGGTTCATTATACTAACAGGGGTTCTTTCTACCAATGTATGTGTTTGAAACTTTCCATGATAAAAACATGAAAAAACCCCAACCCTAGCTCATTGTTTACTCATAATAATCACTCAATAAATATTAACTGCTCTGTTAAAGATTTTTTTTAGGTCACAAAAATGGGGAATCACCCCCAACCCATGACAGATAAGAAGAGTTGTCTTTAAATAGAGGGCTGTTATGCTAAGCGAAATAAGCCAGTCACAGAAGGAGAAATACTGCATGATTCCACTTGTATGGGAGTCTCTAAAATACTCAAATTCATAGACTCAAAGAGTGGGATGGTGGTTTCCAGGGAGAAAGGGGGCCAGGAAATTGGGAATTGCTAATCAACGGGCATAAAGTTTCAGTATGGCAAGATAGATAAGTTCTAGGGATCTGATATGCAACAGTGTGCGATAGTTAATGATATGATATTTACACTTAAAAGTGTGTTAAGAGGGTAGTTTTCATGCTACATGCTCTTGCCACAATAAAAGAAAATTAAAATAATAAATAAATGGAGGGCTGTGCTTTGCCACCCAGACCCTTGGCACGGCAGGATGGGAATAGAACATGGGTTCTACTGTTTCCTTCTTCTGCACACATTTACTGAGCACCTATTATGTGCCAGGTGCCACAAAAGCACAGACAGGAGATGTAATGCCAGCCCTTTCTTCAGGCTTTTGGGGCAGGAGACAATGATGCCATTACTGAGGACCTACCACAAAGCACCCCTCGCCTCTCCCCTTCATCCACAGACTCCTGCACAACCTCAGGCAGCCTGTGGAGATGAGTCCTTTAGCACCTGGCCGACTCTCAGACATATGCATAATCCACTCTCCACATGGGGCCACCAAAGTATGCCTTCCAGCCTGGACACCAATCACTAAGCATGGCTCACAGTCTCCCTCCTGCCTCTTCCTGCCTTCTCTCTAGCTATAACGAAGGCATAACATGTAGACAGTTAAATTTAGAAAGCATGTGTGTCTGAAGCACACAGCCTGATGGCCTTGTATATGCAGGCACCAATGTCATCACTGCCCAGGTCAAGGTATGGAGCTGTCCCAGCCCTTCAGAAAGTTTTCTAGCATTCTCTTCCAGTTAGTACGCTCACTGCACACACACAGGTGGGTAACCACTATCCTGGATTTTATCACCATTGATAAGTTTCCCCTGTTTTTGAACTTCATCTACACAGAATCATAAGTGTACACTTTTAGTTTCAGATCTGGCTTATTTTGTCCGGTGTAAACATCCATGAAATTCATCCATGTGCACATCAGTAGTTTGCTATTTTTCCTTGTACAGTGGTCCAGTCTATGAATACATGGTTTATTTATCCATTCTCCTGCAGCCGGCATCTGGCCTCATCTCTTGACCCCTCTTCTCATAGGCTACACATTTTTGGTCTCCCAAACCACATAGCAACCCAGCAATACTGCTACTGCTGTGCCTACATATGTGTAGTTCCCTTTGCCCTCACACTTCATGATACATATCTGAATATTGACAATTACAGTGCATTGTGATAAAAGTTCATGCAGAGTGTTTCAGGAATACATGGGACATCTAAGTCTGGGGGTGGTGAGGGACACAGGCACTGCCACAGAGCACAGACTGACAAGATACGAGAGAGGCTCAGGTGTGGCTCTCAGATGGCTGGAGTGGGACATTGGCTGGGCTGTCCTGGGACTTCTGATATCAGAGCCTCTGCCCAGCTTGTATGCCTTGAGGTGCATTTGAGAGGGGGCCCTTTGCTGTGAGTCTCTGGGCTGCTTTGAGTGGATGGCATTTGGAGGGCGGAGGTCAGTGATGCTCGGTGACCTGTCCAACAGGAGAGAGCTGGGATTGAAGGCCTGGGGTCTGTGAGTGGTCACTAGGAATGACAGGGGTGGGGCTGGCGTGTGTGTGTGTTTGTGTGTACATAGGTCTCAGCAGACAGTCCACCTCTGGGCATGGCTGGGGGACACTTGCCAGGCAGCCCAAAGCCAAACGCAGTGAGATGCTGCCGCCATGAAAACAGGCAGGAGGGACACGGCCTCTGGAGGCTCTTGGGAGAGGAGGAAGCTTTTCTGCAGGTGGGTGCTTGCCTGGGGCAGGGTTTCCCCACCCCCTCCGGTACCCCTCACACCCACAGGGAGGATAATCTGCATTCTACACCACACAACTGGCCTAGACCTCTAGGGTCAGGGGATTCTCGCACGAAGTGTCTCTGCGCAGAGGCTGCAGAGGCTTTTATCAGGGACTTTTCCAACAGGCCCACCTGTCCCAACGACGCAGCCCCGCCCCAGCCATGCCCCCTCTCTCTGAGTCCTCCCTGGAAGTCCGCAGGCAGCAGGCTCTCACTGCGGCCCCTCCCATACTCACTCTGCAAGTCTGGGCTCCTCAGGGCATCCGGCTGAAGGATCCCGTTGAGGAGGGCAGATTTAGACAATTCCCTGTGATTTTCCATGGCACCCAGCTCTGCACCAGCTTGCTGCGGTGAGGGTAGGGGATTGTACCTGGCATGGGCGGGGCTGCCAAGAGCGCCTCCTCCACAGGCCCCAGGGATTGGTGTCCCTACGTTCCATCTCCAAAGTGGAGCACCTCTGACTGAAAGCGGAGCACTACTAGCTATCCCCCCCCCCCCCCCCGCGTCACAGGCAGGGAACAGGACTGTCGTGGGTCACTATGCATGGAGCAGATGGCTCAACTGGACATCACCACGGAACGCGGCAGGAGGGTGCCCTCCCCTCTCTCTAGGCAAGGGGCGTTCTACATGCACCTCCGCACCTCCCGCACCAGCAGCTTCCTGGGGGTCCCAGAGGAGCCGGTGCTGCCCTCCCTGGCCTTGCTCCCTGAAATCGCAGCATCCGGGCACTTGAGGTCTAAGGTGCTCGGTGACCCTCTACCTGCCTTGGGGACATGCCCTGCAGTTTGTCCTCACAGGGGAAGTGGGGCAGCTGGAAGTGTGGGGGATGATCCCCAGCTACTCTCTGGGATTCTCTGGATTTTAGGTGCCCAAATCTGTGTCCCAGTCTCTCCCAGCCAGTGACTTGGGTCCTTAGATGCCCCCACAGTTCAGGACAGCCCGCCTGTGGTGCTGCCTCTCTGGCCTGACCACAGCATTCCAGGTTTACAGGTGACAGCCCATGGCTCACAGTGCCAATGTTCCTCTGGGACTCCAGGCCCTTCCCTGAGGCTCTTGATGCCCTCCAGGCCACTGTGGCTGCTGCTACCACCTGGCTTTGTGTACGGAAGTGTGAGTGAGGGCACCCCAGTCTGCTGTGGCCCTACTGGGTGCCTTTACTTCCAGGGCCTAGGTGGGCCCATTTCTTGCTGGCATACACATTGTTTCTCAATCTCTCCGTCTGTGGTGCTTGTCACAGCTGGTGTGGTGATCAGGACGTGGGAGAAGGCAGGTACCACCTCAACAGCCATCCTGCTCCTCCTGGCTGCCTCTTTTTCTGCCTCCTTTGGGTCTTTCAACATCAATGCTCCCTGAAGCTCTGTCCTGAGATGCTTTCTTCTCTTTTCTCCCCTCCTCTTTCTGGGAGACTGCACCCCATGCTCCTGCAACCATCCCAGTCTTTGATCCCTGCATCCAAGTTTCCAATGTTCTCTATCCCCTACCACATACCTGGTACCTCCATACCAATAAATGCCAGCCCCTGGGATTTCCCCCAAAAGTTGCTGCTCAGTGTTCCCTGTTCCTTTAAAGGCGTATCCCTCCTCCCAGGCCTGGGCCTCATGCTGGGGGTGTCAGGACCTCCTGGCCCCCTCTCCTTCCTGCACAACCTTCAGACCCCTCCTGCTCCAAATGGGCTCTGCCCTCCCTCTCTGCTGCTTCTGCCCTCCAAGCCATACTGGGGCAGATCGCAATATTTTGTTTCCTTGTTTGGCCTCTGTCCTGTTTGCTCATCATTGCCAGATTCAACTCAATTCAGCTCCACCAGTGTCCCTCGGCCCTGCTCTGAGGCACTCGGAAAGGTGCCTTGAGAAGCCTGGTGCAGCACAGACCATTAGGAAGGAGGAGGTAGGGCCTCCTCCACCCCCAATTCCCTACATCACATGTGAGGCACAGCAGAAATGTAAGGATTGAGAAAGAGCTGTGTGTGCCAGCAAGGAGCAAAGGTCATGGAAACTAAGGGATGACTTCCTGGAAGAGGGAGTCACGTGATGTGGACCTCAAAGAAAGCAGTGGCCTTTTGCAGTGTTGATTGGAACAAGGAAGAGGTAGAAAAACCTAACATTCAGCAGGATCAGCACACTGTGGAATACTCTCAAATGTACTGCTGTGAAAATGGCCCAGCATGGATAAATCTCAGCCACATAATGTTGGGTGAAATGGCAAATTGAAGAATGATGATATGCATGGCATGGTGCCATTCATATAAATCTCGAAGACACACAAAACAATATATTATTATGGATACAGATGTTTGTAGCAAGAGTATAAACATCTGTATAAGAGTGATAAACTCCAGATTTATCTCTGGGGAGGCAGGGAGAGAAAGAGGAAGGGACAGGAGGAGGGGATCTAGTTATGGCTTGTTCTATTTATTTGAAAAGAGAGAGGAAGGGGTCTAAGGCAAATATGGCAAAACGTTAACATCTGTTCAATATACGTGATTACAGGTATGTGGATTCTTGCGTTATTGTTTTCTCCTTATTTGTGCATTAAACTAAAATTTTAAAGGAAGTTAAAAGGAGAAAAAAACAGGGAGCTGGCATTCTACACAGGTTGGGCATTCCCTACAGGGGCCCAGTGTGAACCAAGGGGCAGGGGTTGAATGAGGGTACCCAGGAGCCCAGCACAGCTGGGCAAGGCTGGAGCAGGGGTTGGGGCGATGGGCCTGGGGGATGGGCTTGGGTGTCTAAAGGGGTGGGCACCAACTTTTTCCTCCCTGCTTACTTACCTCCTTCTCCTAGTGTGTTGCTTAGGTTCAGCTGCTTGCCCCATCCCTGCAACAACCTTTGGCTGGCTGATTTTCAAGGGTTACTTATTCATTCCTTACCCCGTATTGAGTATCCACTACAAAAGCTACATTTCCACGATGGCCCTATAGATAGGCATTATTACCATCACCTCTTCTCTATTTTATAGATAAAAAAGCAAGCAGAGAGGGGTTAAGGGATTTGCCCATGGTTACACAGCTAGCAGGAGAGAGGCAGAGCTGGGATTGGCGCCAGAGCCTGTAGTCCCCACTGCAGTGCTCTCTATTGCTCCCCACATACCAGGCACTGTGCTGAGTGCCGTGGACTCAGTGATGACCCAGGTGACACCGCCCTGCCCTCACACAGCTTCTGGGCCAGTTCCAGAAACACACCAAGCAGCACACAGATGTAATTACGACCGATGATCTAGTGAAGGAAGAGAACCTTGTGCTTCAAGGGAGAAAACAAGGACACGACTGAGGGTCAAGGGTCCAAGAAGGTCCCTCTGAAGAGGGAACATTTAAGACCTAAAGGATATAGTTGGCCAGGAGGGATTGGGAAGGGCAGTGAAGACAGAGAGAACAGCAAGTGCAAAGGCCTGAGGACAGGCATGGGCTCCGGCAAGAAACCCGGGAAGGGTCAGAGGGGAGGAACCCAGAGCAGAGGGAAGCGGCAAGGCCGTGAGGGCAGAGGGGGAGAGGGCAGAGAGGGAGACAGCTCTCATTTGAGATCTCCATTGTAGGAAGGGGGACCACATGTCTGCGTGGCTCCAGTTCTAGCCTGTGGTCCCGGTGTAAATATTCATAGTGTCCTATTTTGTTTTGGACAACAATGCATTTGAAGGTCACCCTCTCATAGGTGATGATAGAGAGTTTGGATTTTGTTCTCAGGACAGTGGGAAAGCACTGAGGGCTTTTAATAGGAGAGTGACACATCTAATTTATAATATATAAAGTTCACTGTGGCTGCAGTGTGGAAAGGGCTTTCGGGGGCACAGGAAGGAGGCCATTGTCTCTTTCCTGACTCAGCCTGGCAGTGTGGAAGGGTCCAGGCCTGGGAAAGGCAGAGAAGGCCCAGCTTGGGCCTGCGGAGGTTGCAGCCATGGGTGGATCTGACTCCCGGCAAATTTGTCCCCGGAGATGCTCTTCCCCCTCTACTCCTTGCACTGGTCCAGCCTCCAGTCCCAGACCCGGGGCTTCCAAGAGAGGCCTCAAGGGGTAGAAGGCGGCCTCTGAAAACAGCTGCCCACCTCCCAGGACTGCAGGGCAGCTTGTGAAAGAAGCAGGAAAGTTCCCCGGAAGAGCTCAAGGACTCAGTAAGCTCAAGAAATAATGATTAACAATATGAACTTTCCGTTTGATAATTTATCCCTATCCCTGTGCTTCTCATCGCTACACAACCTCCTTCCTTTCCAAGAGGGGATTTCAGAAATGAGAGCCCAGGGCACTCAAAAACACAGCTGGGGAGGGTCTCAAAATGGGGCCAGCTTCCAAACTGAATGAGTGCTGGGGAAAAGCGGGTGGCTTCTGGCATCTGCTAACGTACCTGTTGACTGGCCAGGGCTCGCTGCCCGTGAATGAACACATGGAGGCCCACCCACTCTGTGCACCCACCTCCAGGGAGGGGGATCTGTAGGGGGACACACACACTGCCGACCACATATGGGCAGATGCCTGCCCAGATTTTCACAGACGTTTTATTTTTAGAGGGGCCAGCAGCATAAGCCCAAGGCTTGGAAGAGAAGAAGGGAAGGACAGAAAAGTTAGAAGCCTATGAAACAAACCTGGCGAGGATGAAGACCCTCTCTTTGGCACTCCACAAAATGGTGCATGCACACCTGCCTCTTAGGAGACTCAGGGCTTGCTAAGCCAACTTTCCAGGTTCAGGTGGGGGTCGCCCAAGTCTGGGTGCCACGAGGACACCGCCATAGGCTCAGGGAGAACAGGAGGGGCCGGTGGGAGAGGGGTCACTCACCGAGCGGCAGGACAAAGAAGAAAGGGAACCAGCAGAGCACGAAGACGCCCACGACGATGGCCAGCGTCTTGGCCGCTTTCTTCTCACGGGAGAACTTGAGCAGGCGCACGGAGAGCGAGCTGCGGAAGGTGTGGCCCTTGGCGCTGCGCAGGCCGTGCGCCCCGTCGGCGCCCGTGGCCGCGCCACGACAGTGGATGCGCAGCACCACCTCGGAGGCCTTGCCTCGCTCGCGCTTGACGCCCGCCTCGAGGCTGCGCGTGGTGCTGCGCGCGACCACGTACACGCGGCAATACATGACCACGATGACCGCCATGGGCAGGTAGAAGGAGCACACAGAGGAGAAGACAGCGTAGCCCGCCTCCTCGGTGATACCGCAAAAGCGCTCGTCAGGGGGCACGGGCTCCTTCCAGCCCAGCAAGGGCCCTACGGACACCACCAGGGCTACGACCCAAAGCAGTGCCAGGATGGCGGCCGCCTTGCGCTCGGTCATGATGGCTGGGTACTTGAGTGAGTGGCGCACGCCCACGTACCGGTCCACGGAGATGGTGCAGAGGCTGAGGATGGAGGCCGTGCAGCACAGCACGTCCACGGCGGCCCACACGTCGCAGAAGGCCCGGCCAAAGGCCCAGAAGCCCAGAACCTCCATGGTGGCCGAGAAGGGCAGTACCGTGGCACTCAGCAGCAGGTCGGCCACGGCCAGGTTCACGATGAAATAGTTGGTGACAGTCTGCAGGTGTCGGTTGCAGGCCACTGAGAGGATGACAAGCAAGTTACCTGCCACGGCCATAAGGATGAAGGCTGCCAGGAAGACGCCCACGCCCACGCCCTGCGCGCTCACCACCAGCCCCCCGACGGCCGCCGTGCCATTCACGTCGCTGCCCGGGCCAGCGCTCCCCGGCTCCCCCGCGGAGCTCCGGTTGTCCTCGCCGCTGCCTGCGCCAACCACGCCGGCACCGCCGCCCGCGCCCCCCGGCACGCCGCCCACCGCCGGGCCCTCCGAGGGGGCCGCGCCGCCCGCGCTGCCCCCGCCGCCGCCCGCGCTGGAGCCCCCTGCGCTGCTGTCCGGGCGGGGTCCCTCGAAACTGACGCTCAGGAGATCGCGGAAAGTCATCTCAACGCGCGGCCGTCGGTGGCCGGGCCGGGACGCAGAACGAGCGGCCGGCAGGGAGGGGAGCACAGGGCATAGCCGCGGGGCTCCAGATGCAGCTCCGCACGGTCTTGTTGGGGTCCTGCCTAAGTTCCTGTGACGCGGAGCGCGGCTGTCCGAGAGCGGAGCTGCCTGGCCCGGGCGGCGGCCGGGCTCCCCGAGGCCGGCAGTGGACTAGCACCGAAGAGCCGGGGCTGGCGACGCGCGCGGCGCTCTGATCGTGCCCAGCAAGCGGGCAAAGCGGCGGCTCCGGGGCCGGGCGGTGCAGGCAGCGGCCACTGCGGCGCTCCCAACTCGGCGCGGGGGGCGGGACCGAGGAGGGGCAGCGCCAGGAAGGAGGAGGGGGCGACCCGGGCCGAGAGAGGGGCGCCACACCCCAGGGGAGAAGGGACCCTTCGCTCAGGACAAGCGAGTGTGTCGGGGTCTAGGGGGTCTGCGGCGCTGGCGCGTGCTCGGGTCCCGCAGCAGCCACCCACGCCTGTCCGCAAGTGCCCAAGCCCGCCCTCTCCCCTCGCGGTGCCCTTTGCGTTCCTTCCCGCTCCTCTCCCGGACCCCCTCCCCCTTGGTCCTCAGCGGCGTCCCTGTTCCTCCCGCCCTCTCCCCCGAGTCTCTTGGTCACTCGCTGGTGCCCTTGGGCGCGCGGTGCGTTGAAGGCGCGAGTCCCGGGTCTTCGGGATACCGGCTTTGGCCGCCAGAGAGCAGCAAGCGCCTGGGATCTGGGGACTGCGGACCGGACGGCGCAGTGCCGCTGCGGGTTGCCTCCTGGGACTGCCCATATGGATCTGCCGCACCTCCTTTTTCTCAGGCCACTGGCCAGGGCAGGGTTTCAGACACCTCTGCCCAGTGCGATGTCGTGAAGAGCGCCCAGGAAGGGTTGGAAACCTGTTCTGGGCTGAGGCTGGGTACGATGGGCTCAGGAGCAGGATGCTGTGGCTACAGCCCTCGGACCCTGCCCAAGACACGCTGGTCTACATACACTGTTACTTTTCTCTGTATCAGATGCGGGAATAAATCTTTCTGTAGCTACCTACCCTAAATAAGTGGCCTTGTTCTTGTTCTGGCCTTGTTAAGAGGGAGGGTGTAAGTGCCGGAGGGTGGGAAAGGGCACTTGGCAGGATGGTTAAATGGGGCGGGTGTGAGACAGTCTGGCTCCGCATCTGAATCCAGGCTCCGCCCCATATTAACTGTGAGACCTCTTTGTGCCACAGTTCCTCATCTGTAAAATGAGAATAAGAAGTGATGTCTACCTCCTGGCCTGAGGGTTAACTGAGTAAATATGGGTGAGGGCCCCAGAGAAGTGCTTGGGTATGTCAGCGGAGTAGGGCTTGTTCAGGGCAGGCTTTTAACAGGGAGGATGGAAGGCAGAGGAGGTGTGGGGCTGGTATGGACTCCGGATGCAGGTGTGGGAGA